>NC_135492.1:51891575-52491575 GCF_052094955.1 Ictidomys tridecemlineatus | reverse complement strand
CTAATGTTCAAGTCTTGTCTATGGAGGCCCCCGCGTCCAGGGTACAAGAAGCACACACGCCAGCCGGACAAGGGGACGCACTGCTTCCCCTGCTCAGTTAGAAACAGCACCGACTGACTTCAGAGTCACAAGTTAGAGTAAAACCACTGCAGACGTGATGACCAGAAACGGGCATCGACCGCCCTGCCCCCCAGCCGGATGTCTCCACCCCCCTCACAGAGGACCTGCCAAGAACACACCCACGTCGCCCTGTCCTTCTAAACTTGACAGAGGACAGTCCTCAAGGAGGGTCAGACCTGGCCCCATGCAACAAC
The DNA here is from genome assembly GCF_052094955.1 of Ictidomys tridecemlineatus. NCBI lineage: Eukaryota > Metazoa > Chordata > Mammalia > Rodentia > Sciuridae > Ictidomys > Ictidomys tridecemlineatus. The sequence goes on along the minus strand of NC_135492.1, from coordinate 52,491,261 downwards.
ACACAAGACATACACAACACAAAACCCCAGAAGCAACACATAAGAGGTACAATGATAAAAACCCAAAGCACAAAAGTATATGACACAAAACTGAAGACATGGTACACAACACCACAAAACCCAAGACAACACACAAGACACACAACACAAAATCCAAAACACAAAACTACACAGAACTCAAGGCATAAGACATACACAAAAACGTGAGATCCAAGAAAACACCACAAAACCCATGGCAACAAAAGAATAACACAACACAAAACCCAAGACGACTCACGAGACACATACCACAAACCCAAACCTCAGCTACACCACACAAAACTCAACCCCTCAAAACCCAGCACACACACAAGACGTGCAGAACATAGAACTCAAGAAATAAGACCCACCACACCACAAAACCTAAGACAACACATCAATGTACAACACAAGAGTCAAGACACAAGGGGCTGGGGCTCAGAGGTGGAGCACTTGCCTGGCATGTCAGAGGCACTGGGTTCAATGCTCAGCACTGCATATAAACCAATAAATAAATAAAGGTCCATCAAAAACTAATAAATTAAAAAGGAAAAAAAAGAGTCAAGATCCAAGACGTACCCAGGGAGCCCACGCCGGGCACTGAAACCTGGCAAACTCAGAAACAGCAACAAATCACAATTTAAAAGCAAAACAAGGATACTGTGAGCTGAGCTTTCTCTGCTGTTGGCACAACATGACAAAATCCAAGACAACACCCAAGCCCACAAAACTGAACCCAACACAAAAGCTGTGCAGCACACAAAACTCAAAAAACAAGAGACCCAATATCACAAAACCCAAGACACAGGACAGGATGACCCCAAACCCAAGCCCACACAGAGGACACCCACAACACCACACAACCCAGACGGTACCTGCGGAAGGCGCTTGCCTGGTTCATAGTATTAGGGTCTTTCTTCCCACACCTTCTCAGCCCTTGTGTGTCCCACAAAGAATTCTCTCCCATCTGATGCTGTATCACTGAGCTAGTGGCCTTTCAGGAGAGCAAACAACTGCATAGATATCGTTACACTAAGGAAATCTCTTAGAAAAACCAAACAACTTGCTAATCTCCCCAGCCCCTACATCCAAGCAAAAGATAAGAAAAGCAAACCTAAGTAGGTTCAGCCACATTCCAGGGACAAGTTCCCCTTTTTCTTTCTTTATCAAAATTCTAGCATTTAAGTTGTGTGTGTGTGAGTGTGTGTGTGTGTGTGTGTGTGTATGTGTTTTGAACAGACCTTACAGGATAAACTGCTGCTAGCACTCGCAAACAAAGCAATATTTGCTTAATGAGGACTGCTGTCATGGGTACAGTAAACAAGGGGCCCAGCATTTGTGTTTATGAACAAACACATCATCTTACAAGAACAATTTAACATTAACCAGGTGGAATAATCAACAGATTTCATAGGTGACACCAGGGGCAGGACGAACGTAAACAGAACTGGGAAGGAGAAAGGGGCCCTCTCTCTCGGCTAGCCCAGCATCAAGGTCGGGGTAAATGCATTACAGAGTAAACAGCTGGGAAGAGGCAAGATAAACAAACAGCCATTCTTCTGACATTTAGCAAGGCAGGGAGGTTGCGAGTTACACACATCAGCTGCTGACCACCGTGAAATCCAACCAGTTGGAGACCGAGCCTGGAGCTAGCACAATGCCATGTTGGCTGAGAAACACCCGTTCCTGTTACCAGCCTCCCAGCTTCCACCCCAGACCACAGGGCAAACCCAGGGAGATTCAGTTAACTCCTTAGGGGTGGCATGACTTCGAAATTCAATAGGCATGTGGCCCCCTATGAGGTGCACGCTCAAAGACACCCTCTGATCTCCAGGCTTGCAGATAGAAATAAAGCACGCACATGATTGAACACTACGAAAGGTTGGGTTGGGAAACAGCTTTAAGAAACTGTAACGCTGTTGTTCTTGCGTAAGTCTGCATTCATTTCCTGGGCTCCTGGTCTTTTATCAATGAAGTATTCGGGTCAAACAGTATTATCAAGAAGGGAAACCCTGGTGCTTCTTTCTCCTGTACATTCAGCTCCTGCTGCAAGATGTCTGTGAAAGCTCTCTGGGCCCCAAGGCAAGCGGATCTGTAGCACTCTCCCTCGCTCTGCAAAGATCAAACTGTGTCAGGGTGTGATTTGGTGCTTAGGAAAGATGATATAAACAATCAGCCGAGGCTAGATAGCCACTTGGGACTTCATTTTGTCAGCTTAGCGTCAAAGAAACATAGCTCTTTCAAAGCCCAGAGTAAGTTCCCTGGGTCCACTAGCAGAAGGGTGAGAAGAAATGGTTCACATTTAGAAACTGCTTCCCACACCCTCTCCTACCTAAAGCAGTTTACTGTATATTATGAGACGGTCTCCACACCCTAATCAGAGATACTCAGAGATACAATGTGTAAGCAAAGCATTAGTCTGAACCTATTTTATAGATACTTTATTAAACTATTTCATTTTGATACATGTCAGTAACATTCTTCCATTACTTAAATTCTAATAAGCAAATCGTGTTGGAAAAAGAGTTTGGTATCTGGGTGCAGGGGTACATGCCTGCAATCCCAGCGGCTCAGGCTCTGGAGGCTGAGTCAGGAGGATGAAGAGTTCAAAGCCGGCTTCAGCAACAGTGAGGTGCTTAGCAACTTAGGGAGACCCTGTCACCCCAATTTAAAAAATACAAAATGGGGCTGGGGATATGGCTCAGTGGTTGAGGGCTCCTAAGTTTAATCCCCAGTACAAAAAAAAAAAAGTTAGGTAATGTACATCATTATTTTTAAAAAATTCTGCATTATTTCAGTGCAAAGTCCAACAGAATGCTGTCTGCTGGATTTTCCAGACAAAATTTGAAAGTGAGAGAATAGAGTTTTTAAAAGATGGTGTACCTCAGAGGGCTCTGGCAATGATGTTATTAACATTACGAGATTTGAGTTTTCATCTCGGTCTAAAAAACGGTAACAAGAATGTCGCTGGCTTCCCACCCCGCCCTGACTCGGCCCTGCTCCGCTCCACCCTGAGCTGCCAGGTCATGGGAGGCCTCCACACTGCTGGGAACAAGACTTGCACAGGGCACGTGGTGCCCTGAGAGCAGGGACTTCCTCGGCCTCCCGGACCAGTGACCCGCTACAGACACAGGCAAAGGACGCGCGGAACTCTCCTGGGCAGGAGAAACCCTCGGGTGCCCGCTGTTCCAGTGCCCTAGAGGACGAAAACAGGCCTGCTCAACCACGTGCTGATGCAAGCCCAGCCACGGGGACCCTAACAGAGGCTCTCCCTCAAAGTCCCAGAGTAGAGAAGGTCCTTGAGGTCCACGCTGGTCCCTAGCGCGTGCAGTCAGGATGACAGCGGCCCTCCGAGACCCCTCAAAAGGCAAAGGAGTGGAGAATTGAAACAGAGGCCACCCAATTCCCCAGTGCCCTTTCCTAAAGATGCTGGCCACTTCTGTCCCACTCCTTTCCTGTCCTCCTGGGTGTGCCCGAGATTCCCTGGGCCTGGGTCAGGAAAGGCACCGCGAGTGGGGCCCACAGTTCCAAGTGGTGCCGTTCAGAGCTGTGCACACTCCCCTGTATGGAGGCCGAACCCAGAGCCGCAGTTCTTCCACCAAGGCACAGGGTCGCTGTCCACAAGGGCTCCCTGGGCTCACAGGAGGCTCCACCAAACCCTCCGGCACAGACCTGCAGTCCTCTCTGCCGCTGGGACTGTGGGAGGCACCTCTAGTTCTTGTTTCAAACACCTGGTTTGCTTATTTTGTTTCCTACGGGTCCCAAATTTTTAAAAAGCTGATTTATCGATTTTTGAAAAAGAATATGTTGCTGGGTGCAGTGATGCACCCCTGTGATCCCAGCGACTCGGAGGCTGAGGCTGGAGGATTACAAGTTCAAGACCAGCCTCAGCAACCTAGCGACGTCCTGCCTCAAAGTAAAATTTAAAAAAAAAAAAAAAAAGGGCTGGGGATGAAATTCAGTGGGAAAGGTCCCCTGGGTTCAAAAAATATTAAGAGGTGATATATTAATATGCTATTCAGTCACTTTGTTTCAAAATCGCCACCAGGAAGCTCTGACATGACTCAAGATTAGTTCTTTTCACAACTTTTCTTGGAGACGAAAGTGTCTTACGAGTTTTGAGATTCGGAGAGCAGTCTGTTATCTGAGTGGACACCTAAGCCAGGTCCCAGAGCCCAACATTCATGTCTAACTTTTATCTTCACTACTTTGGCCATTTTCACCTCCACGTACCCTAATAGTGCTTGAAGAAATGATTCATGTGTGTTAAGCAAACCCGTTTCTCCTCAGAGGAGGCTGAGAATCGCTTCTTCAGGGGAGAGCCCGGTGCAGCCCTCTGTGGAAGACAAAGCGTCTAGGATCCGCGAGGCCAAAGCCCACAGGGTTACCGCAGTCAACCCAGATCCTTCGGCCCCGGAGGCTGTGGGGGGAGCCATGTCCTTCCTTTGTTAAATAATGAGCTTACAACTGGTAGAGACAGATTAAAGATACTACCACCAAATTGAGACTTCTCCTTGGCTTTATCAGAAGGATTAAAAGAGATTTGAAAATGGAATTGCTTCAAATCAAACCACAATAATGAGAGTTGGCGAATGACTTAGGAGCTGCCTAAATTTCTCTCCAACCCACCCATGGGGACAGGGGCTGCATCCCGAAATCTCAGACTCTGTCTTCTTAACAATGCAATGAACTAAGCACTTATTGAGGGCCTACTGCATACACATACACAGCTAGAGAAACAACAGCCAACAGGGCAGATCCTCTACTCTTGCCTCCCAACCAGAGGGCTCCTGGGCCAGGGAGTCAGACGAGCCTCAGCTGCGGCAAGGACCCGGTTCCTGGGCTGGCCTCACTTGAGCAACCTTGGCAGGGCTGCCTCCCCACAGAGAAGTGCAGAGAGCGTCCTTACCAAGCAACTAGTATGGATAACAGCCAGCCACACAGCACTCACACACTTTACTGGTCAAAAAGACGGATGCTTTTATTAGTCCACCCGCTTTGTAATGGAGTGCCACCCGTGACCCAGCATTAGCCTCATCCCTGCCATTAATCACACTTCTAAGAGCTCATTTTGCCTTAAAATCTTAAGAAATTGCTATAATTTAAAGACATGGTGTCTACATAATGGGAAATGCTTCATAGATTGTATCATTTCATAAAACACAGTATCTTTTTTTTTTTTATGGGCACAATGACCATGATGCTAACAGATTACAAAACAGGAATGATTTTTTATAAATATATAAAAGCGAGGTGAAACGTCAGTGTCCTCTGGATCTGTGGCTTCCCCGGTCCACATACTCCAATCCCCAGCTTTTGGAAGACCATCAATCCAAAGGCCTGGGAACAGAGTTCACGCAGATGGGAAGCGAGACGGCAACACCGCACCCCAACAGGTGAAAAATAAAAACAAGACAGACACGCCAACATACAAAAGACAGAAAGACAGGAAAACAACGGTGAGCTGGAAGGACATTCCCTCAGAGGTCGCCTCCTCATCCATCACCTCTCATTCCCGCGCCTGGCCTGTCCCCGAGGTGAGGACTGAGTGGTTTTCAATAAGGGACATGAGCACAGATGACAGGCGTCTGCCAATTTACATTCAGTGCCTTTCCATAATACAAGGCCGTCCCTCACCCAGAGGTCCTCATCCCATTAAGCCACCCTTTGTGACCGCAAGCCCTCTCCATAAGGCACAGCGTCTGGAAGGGGTCTTCGACACGCAGTGCTAAAGTACACCTCTGTAAAGGGCCTTCCGAGCCTCACCCCCACCAGGAGAGGCCCAGCACACGTGCACACTCAGATCCGACACATGCAAGAAGGGGCACCGCGTTCCCAGATGAAAGCCAGGTGGGCTCGGATCAGGCAGGGGGTGAAGACGTGGGTGGTGGGAGGCTGGGAGGAACTGTCACCCCGCCTGGAGGTCGAGGACCTGGACAGCAAGTCCAAGAGCCGCAGGCAAGCGCTGAGCCAGGGAGGGGACATGGAAGGATGGGGCTGTCCTTTCCCAAGCTGCTCCCTTCACCCAGAGGAATCCCAGAGCTGGACCTGCCCACGGCGACGGAACGGCGTGCGAGTGGGGTCCCGGATGGCAGGGCCTCTTCTCACCGCGGTGGTCAACTCTGGCCACGGATGGCAACAGAGGCCAGGTGGCCCCATCCCACGTGTGACCCTGGACTCCCAGGGGCTGTGCTCACCATCCAGACTCTAGGAACCTTCTGAAAGGGTAAGGCTGCTCTCTGCAGCCCACAGTGAACAGAGGTGGGGAAATGACAGAACTCCGCACATGTGACCCCCGCAGTATGAGTTCAGTAACCCTGACCTCTGAAACAGGGGTCACCGTCTTTGGGCTTAACTTCCCTTCCCTGGGCAGGGGTGGTGGAGGGCCCAGCAGCAGCCTGTGCACCTGCCTCAGGCCCCGCCAATGATCGCAGCCGGGGACAGTCTGCTGAGGGACTGTGCCACGCATCCATCTCTCGTCCTCAGCACACCAACCCAGGTGCAAGGGCTGTGTTCCGACGGGACTTCCAGAGAGTCTCACACACACCACCGACAGACACGGAAGTTGCCCCCTCACGTCACCACTGCGGGATTGGCCGAGGACACAAAGCCTGGCTTTAGAGGCAGCGGGAAGGGCCTTCACCCGGAGCTCACCAAAACGCTGGCTCTGGTTCCAAAGCCCACTCCATCTCCCATCTCCTCATCTAGGCCACCCTACCACTCTGCCCCGAGGTCCCCCTCCCTCTAAGCAGCATTTATTTTGTACCTCACACGGGGCCTGCACAAAGGGTTGGGGTAACAATGGGGAAAAAATCAATATAGACCCATAAACCGGGAGGCAACTGTCTAATGGGGAAGATGGACATTAATCAAGGAGCCACATCCATAAGTGGAGATTAGAACTGGTGCACGGGGCTCGGAGAGCACACCAAGATGATATATGTAAAGTGCCGAGCATGTAGTAGGTGCTCAATAAATCACGGTGGTTATTGCTAGCCCATAAAACCCAGCCCTTTGGGAGACCACCGAGAGCGTCTCAAGTGCCCAATGCTCCTCCCATTGTAAAACGAACCTGAAGTAGGACCATGTTCTAAGGTAATTTTTTTAAAATGCTCATCCTGTTGTCTCCTGGATTGCGGAGAATGCGGCATCGATACAGCTGACCCTTCTCCCAATGACGGCATAGAGAACAATGGTAACTTTCTGGGTTATTGCTAAGAACTGGCTCTTGTGTACCAAGTTGTAGTGGAAGGGGAAACGAAGGGCAGGGCAGAGGGTGACACTAGGAACAGCCATGTTCAAAGCCGCCTTTTGAGTATCATTCTAAAGCCTTGAAACCTAAAGCAGATCTTTAACTGGCTTTTCGGTGGCGTTTCTCTTTGGTACACGCAGCCGGCTCAAGTCCGGAGAGCACATGCCAATAACTGCAGATGGATTAGCACCCTGTGCCTCCCGCCGTAGATATACGTGGTTAATTATCACTGTCCCCGGAAGGTGGACTGACTGAAGGGAACCGGTGCCATGAGCAAGCCCTATCACGATGGCTCCCACCGCGGGAGCGGAGGTGGCTTCAGCTGGCCGCAACGACAGGAAGCCCTGGGATTCGGCACACCACCCCCCTCAGCACTAGGCCTGCCCTGGACTCCTCGCCTGCGGATTCATGAGTGTTCAGTATTTCAAACATGATGCAATTGGTGCCCGTGTTTCACAAGGCTTTGTTCCTTTGCCAAAAAGGTGGCTTCCTTCCAACAGGTAGGGATCTGGGATGGGAGACTCCTGACCTTCCTTTTATCCATATGGCCAGATCAGCAAGGAGAAGACCAGGACAGGTCATCTGGAACAGCAGGGGCTGGGCAGGGGCACTGGGGGCAGCAGGGCTCAGGTGAGGACCTTGAAATCTGCAAACTCTGAAGCCAGGGAGACCTCCCACACCGGGAACCCCCTGCGATCCACAAGTGGATCCACCGTTCATTGGAACGAACGGAGCCAAGAGCAGCGTCATAAACACAAACAGGGACGCCTTCCGCTCTTTCCACCTGGAGTGAGACCCATCTTTGGAATGATTTCCTTGGGATTCAACTATTTAAAATGTGAAATGTGAGAAGAAGATGCCCTGAGGGTCACAGAAGACCTCAGGAGCAGCATCTGCCCACCACCTTGTGCCTCCACAGAGTGACCACACCTGTGGCAATGTCCCCCCCCAAAATCACGGACTCAGGACAGTTTGGGTTGTCACCGTGGGGGAGGGGGCTGCATCTGTGGCTTTGCATGGGAATAGGCCATACACTCCCCACGACACAGGCGGCCTGGTCTGAGCGTCAACAAGACCACAGATGAGGAGCGCATTCTCCAGGAATTTGTTCTGCTTTTATTATGGGATCAAAGCAACGAGTCCTGTTTCTTGTTCAATAATATATTTATGATGTGCCTTAAAACTTTAATGACTTGGGATCTTTGCTTGTATTTCTACTTCATAAATACTATTGAATGAACTCTGAGGATGCGTCTGGTTAAGCAAGACTCGGGAGGTGACCAGACACCTGCATGGAGCATGGCACTGCCCAGCGTCCACGGGGCAAGTTCCAGGACCCTGCCTGCCCTGTGAGAGGGGGTATTTGCACAGCCCCTGCACATGTCCTCCTGCACCCTGGAGACCATCTCGCCGTGACTGCAAACACCTAACATGAGGCAAAAATGCTGTGAAACAGTCACACTGCACTGTTCAGGGAGTGACCGCAGGAAGGTGCCAGGCAGTCGCACTTCTCCCCTCTGAGTTCTTCTGATTGGTGGTTGGTTGAGCCCAATGCAAGTGACCAGGCGTGGAGCCCAGTGAGCAGGGCTGGGGCGAGGGCGGCTCTGGAGGAGGGGATGTCTGCCACAGTCACCAGGATGGGGCCACAAAGAGATGAACACACAAATAAGGAAGGCTCTGCCCGGCCTGGGGGAGGCAGGGAGGATGGGAGAAGAGCAGGGCTCCCCGCCCACCTGCTGTGTTCTCAGTGATGGCTCCTCTTCCCAGGGGACCTGCAAACGCTCCCTCCCTCCATCAGGTGGGCACGCCAACCTAAACCTCAACTTCTGGGGGTCAGTTGCCCTCCCTCTCCCTCCTCACTGCCAGCAGAGGGTGAGAACTCCCCACCCACGGGGTCCTGCCCACTCAAGCTGCTTCTGCCTCACTTCCCCTCCAAAAATATACCCTAATCCATTGCTCTTGAGCCTGCAGGTGCTGAAACCAAGTGCATTTCAACCTGCACCTTCTGGACCTTGACAGCGTGACATTGTCATCCCCTGGTTCAGGCAAAGGGAGCCTCTCTCCTCTGGGCCCCAGCCCCTCCTTCTTGCTGTGGGTTCCCCACCCACCCCACCTGGTGGCCCTGGATGGCTTTTCTGTTGTTGTTGTTGGTACCAGGGATTAAACTCAGGGGCACTGAACCACTGATGCAAGGCTGGAGAGGAATTTTTACTCTGTAGCGCACTGGCCTCTGTCCCAGCTACCCAGCTCTGTGGCCGTGGAGCACGTGGGCATAAACAGGTAAATAGGCTGTGGCCCCCAAAACATTATATACAAATCAGGGGCAGCTGGACTTGGCCAACAGGGCTGCAGCTTGCTGACCTCTGCTGTAAGCCACCTCCCCAGAAGACTTTGACCTCCCCTGGCTTCAGCCCACCCTGGTGAGCCCCGAGTCACCTCTACCCAACAGAAGCTCTCCCCAGCCTGCAGAATCTAGTTCCTACAATCCTTTGGAAAGTTATGCTTTTGCATGTCCTCAAAGAACCTTAAACTTTTCTCATATTAAAATGACTTGTTCTCTACCTCTCTACATCCCAGCCAGTCCCCAGAACTGGGATTTCAGGGGCGGGGCCACACAGCACATCAGGGGCTCTCTGGTGGTCTTCCTTCACTTCCCATTGACCCACTCTTCCCGTTCACAGGAAGACTACATTCAATATCTTCATGTCCCAGGAAGTCCTGAGGGTCTGCTCCCGCACCCTGGCCTCGCAGCCAGCTCCCACTACAGAACCCTGACAGGAACTGTCACCACTCCTCGGCTGACCACACCACGCAAGATCTGATGGCTCCCTGTGTCCCCGAGGGCACAGTCCCAAACCTCTAGGCCTGCTCTCTCCAAAACGGAAGGGCCTTGAAATGCAGCTAAGGAGACCAAACAGCTGAATGTGTATAACACATTCAATTTTAATGTAAATTAGTTGAAATTAAGTTCAAAAACTGACAACTGAGTTACTGGAATACTTTTAAGTAAGCATGGACTCATGGTCATTTATGTTTTCGACAGTAGGTTTTATGAAATCTAAAAACAGGTCAAATATTTCAATGAAATTTTAATGTCTGAATTAAGATTTATCAAAGACTTTGTATGAAAGAAAATAATCTAAGTCTTTTTATTTTGCACATTTTTATTATATTTATTATACTTTATGTGTTAACATAATGATATTTTGGATAAGTTGGATGAAATAATAAAATTCATACTTGATTCAATTTACTTTTTCTAATGTGGCTACTAGAGAATTTAAAGTTCCACAAATGCGTCTCCCTTTCTTTCTACGCAGAGCACAGCCAGGAGCGTTCCCTCCCTGCTTCCCCTCCCCATCTGCAACACAGCCACACTCAACAGCCCTGCCTGCCCTGCTGCCCTGCTGCCTCTGCACACTCTTCCCTTCTTCTCCCGCCTCTGCCATGCACCACCAAGGAGCCCATGTTTACTGAATGCCTCACGACTCAGCTCCAGCTCAGAGGTGTTCGCTCCACCCCCCTCTGGAAAAGGCCTTGTCCCTGGAGTCACAGGAAGCTCTACAACAAACACCAGCACAGCAATCTTCACACTGTATTTCAATATTCTGAATGTTTATCTGTAAGGCAGGGGGCGTGTCTTGCACCTAAGAGGGTACCAGGATGTTTGATAAATAGCATAACTGTCAGATAAGTGACGATAAGTGGATAGATGGACAGATGGGCGGAGAAGAGGATGGCGGTATGGATGGATAGATGGATAGGTGGATGGATGAATAGATAGGTGGATAGATGGACAGACTGATAGGTGGATAGATGGGTAGAGGAACAGGTGGATGAATGGATGGACAGGTGGAAGGATAGATGGATAAATGGATGGTTGGGTGGATGGACAGACTAATGGGTAGAAGGATAGGTGGATGAAAGGGTGGGTGGGTGGATGGGCAGGGGGATGGATGAATAGATGGTTGGGTGAATGGATAGAATGATGGGAGGACAGGTGGGTAGAAAGATGGTGGATGGAGGAATGAATGGATGGATGGATGGGTACATGGATGGATGGATAGGTGGATGGATGGGTGGAGATATGGTTACAGGTAGAATCAAACACCTGGCAACTGTGTAATTATGGGAAGGGAGCAGCATCCATGATTTCCAGCCCTACTGAAGGAGATGATAATGATTCTCTTGTGATGACAACCAAGGAGTGGAAGAGACTGCTCTCAGGAAACAAGCAGAGGGGAAAACAGAAGCCAGTGAGGAGTCATCAGCAGGGAGGTGCGTCTGAACGGGACTCGGGGGTGAGTGGGGGGGCAGGCCTTGGAACCGCCAGTCGGTCTTACAGTCGGGCAGGAGAGGAGCGGTGTTCCCTGAGGGTCAAGTCCTGGCGCCCTGTACCTCTCCACTGCCTTGGAGCCACCATCACCTGGCCCTCCCGGGCTCAGGAATACGCACACACAGGCACACATGCCTGTAAGAAGCCACCGTCCCCTGCAATGGAAGCACAGCCTCCTGGACAGTGACGGAGAAATCCGAAGGGACTGTGCGGGGGAGGGGGTCCGAGGAGCCGATCATGAGGCGACTGTGCAAAGGCAAAGGTGGCCTCCACCAAATCCCACCGTGGCCTCTGCCTGGACTCCCTTCCCACTGACCCCGAGGGCAGCACTGTCAACACAGTGTGGGGACGGAACACCACCAGGCGGACCGGGGGGGGCTCGTCGCCCCGACGCCAAAGCCCACTCTGAAATCTGCCCCACAGGTCCCTGGAGCCCACCTCCGAGGGCCTGCAGCCTCCCTCTGGAACCCACCTCCCACTGGGTCCTGCATGATGGCCTCAGTCCACGCTCCCACCGCGGGGGGGCCTCAAGCCTCCTGGGCCCGCACACAGCGCACTCCCACCCACTCCCCCAGCATCCCAGACAGGAAGTCCACAAGCTGCTTCTCAGCACCACCAGCTGCCCCATCAATGTCCACCAGATCCACCAGACCCCCAGAAACCCCACATGAACACTCTTGGCTCAAAGCCACTGATCTGAGAAAAGTCACGGGCACCACTCCCAGGCACCCAGAGTGCATCTGAGCATCTCAGACTTGGGGAGCGTCAGATCCATCCCCTTCCCCCCTTCCCGGTCACGACAACCCAGCCCTCGCTCTCTCCCCCCTGGGATCCTGGAAGAGTCTTCTGCTATAGCCGTAAGTGTCACGACAAAGAAACCAGAGCGGATCTTAGGAAGTCCCTCTCCTGCTCCCAGACCCGCCCCCCGCAGCTCCCTGTGGCCAGAGTGGGTCTTGGCTCCTCTGCTCAGAGTTGCCCTGCTTCCTCCTGCACTCACCCAGTGTCGCCACAGAGATGCCCCTTTCCTACCTAGATGCCCACTGTCCTCTCCCTCAGAGGCCTCTTTTCTCCTCCTGTGATCAATAAACCTCCAGGAATGTTCTGAACCCCAGATCCAATGTTAGCCTGAGAAAGGAGACATCTGATCCGAGTGCTGCACCTGTACTGTTTCTATGTTGGCTGAACATCAGGTGGCCCTCAGTGTGAGACGGCGCCATGACTCCCTGGGCCAGCGTACCAGGCATGGCTACATGGATAGCACTGGATGGTGAGGAGGCACCCAGCCGAAGGGTGATGGGTGGTCGGTGGAAGGAAGGAAGGGAGGGAGGACAGAAGGATGGAAGGGAGGGAGGGGGAAGGGAGAAGGGGAGGGAGGGGCAAGGGAGAAGGGGAGGGAGGGGCAAGGGAGAGGGGGAGGGAGGGGTTCCCTTCAAGCCCTGGGAGGGTATGGCTTCCAGGCATGGAGAATCAAGCGATAAAGACACTGTCTGGAACATAGCAGCTAAAATTCCTTCCCACTCACATGCTAAGGTGATCAAAGAGGAAGAATTTTAACCAGTCACACCATCTTTATAGAAAGAGAACTGAATCAGTCCTGAGACCCACTGAAGGCACAGCAGAGGGTCGTGGTCAACTTCTAGGTGGGTCCACATGGGAAGGAGAGGGACGTAACCCAGACTCCTGGCACCAGGGGGCTTGCCAAGCTGAGTGTGTGGGCGAGGCCAGCTGAGCAGGCGCTGGCCATCCTCATGGTCTCAGAGGAACGGTGGACATGGAGGGGTTGAGGCTCAGCAGTGAAGAGGGAAGGGATGGGGGAGTGGGAGACGGGCTCCAGTGCAAAGGCCCGTCAGGAGCTCCGTGCTGGGCGAGGAGGAACGTCAACCGGGTATGAAGTCCCATCAAGACCAGTGCGAGGAAGGGGTAGGGGTGGCAGACCTGATCAACCTCCACTTCACTCAAAGAAGTGTCTTGGGGACACAGGGAGCCAGGGAAAGGACCCAGGGCGAGCCCAGTGGCTCAGGGTGGTGCTCAGAGCACGTCCCTGAGTGACAGAATCAGGGATGTAGGGGACAGCACCGTCCGCTCATCCCAAGGTCCCACGAGAGTGGCCGGCATCATCAAGTGCATCAGAACACCACCACAGGTCCACCGGACACCCTTGGACTGTGTGTTCCGTTTTTATGCTTTCTGAGAGGAGCTCTCCCTGTGCTGCCCCAGCGGCTCTCGAACCCTAGGCTTGAGAAGTCCTCCGGCCTCAGCCGCCTGAGGAGCTGGGCCTCCAGGAGCACCATCTTGCCCAGGTAAACTCCTGGTTTTGGCAACGTGACGCCTAACATACTGTAGCATGAAAATACTGGCGATATGTTCAAGAGAATCACAAATATCCAATTACAATGGCACCCAAATATGCCAGCATTTGGCACATAACAGTAAGTGTTTGCTGAACCAATACGTGAGTGAGTGAATGATAGGAAAATGTTCAGCAGATCTGAGCCAAAATGCTTAAGACCTGAAGGGTTTTGGACTTCAGATTAATTTTTTTTTTCCAGACTTTAAAACGTTTGCAAATACATGATTCGTATCTAGGGATCGAGACCCAAGCTTACTCACAAAGTTCATCTACGACTCACACACCACCACACACACAGCCTGAAGTTAATCTCACACACTATTTTTAGTGCATCTGTGGGGTTTTGTTGGGGGGGGAGGGTTCTGGGGAATTGAACCCAGGAGCATCCTATTACTGAGCTGCATCCCCAGTCCCAACTTAGGAAGCTGCTGAGGGCCTTTCTAAGTGACCCAGGTGCCAACGTGGGCTCTGCCTGCCTCAGCCTCCCACGTCACAGGGATGGCAGGTGTGGGGCACAGTGCCCATCACAGGAGGTCAGGTGTGGAACTTTCCACTTGAGGGGTCATGTCAACGCTCCATGCCGACTTCAGCTTTGGGCCTAGGGATGCTCTACCTGTATATGACCCCAGCAATGCACGTCAGCCACCTTTCAGAATCACCACTGGGGGGACAACTGAGCAAGCCTCAGGGAAGGAAGGGGTGTGGCCTCCTGACCCTCACTGGACAGCAGGTAGGCAGAGGACACAAGGCCACAAGGTGTGAAGGGCAGAGACACCTGGGATCCCACTGTCACCTGACCCCCTTGGGCTGGCGGCAGGATACCCGACTGCCAGTCCCTTGGGGGAACCTGCAGCCCCTGCTCAGCAACAGCTCCACCGGATCAGCAAGGAGCCCTCTGTGGAAGGCAGGCCTCTCACATCACCAACCACAAGCGCAGCTCCCTGCTCTGAGCCACAGGAAAGGAAGCAGAGCTGATAAGAGAATTAACGCTTTTTTCCCCCTCAAATCACATCATCTAGGACAATAAAAAGCACATTAAACAAATAACTCTTACGCGAAATAGGAGAAAAACATTTTAATACGAAGCTCTAAGCTATATTGATGTTTGCAAGTATTACGGAGGGAAAAAAAACAACTTCTGAGCTGAGTTATAATTGCTAATGCTCGGATCCGCTCCCTGTAGAATTCCCCACGATCAACACAGATTTGCATATTTTGAAGGTATTTTGTCTGTCTGTTAAGCACGCCCGCGACTGTGCAGATGAGTTCCTTGCCAGGAGCCAGAGCTTCTCACCTTGTTTCTGGTTTTCAACCCACTTCATTTACCCACCCTGGGTTTGGGGATTTCTTCCTCAAATACTAATGATGGAGGAAAACTTAAAACCATGCAGACGTGAATGGAGACCCCATCACATCCATGGAGAGAAACAAGCAGAGGCTTCGCCTATCAACCCGGAATGGTTCCCAGCTGCAGATGGCCAACTGGACAGAGAGGGGCAGAGAAGGAACTTTCCGGGCCACGATGCCATTTTCGCAGTAAGTGCTGGAGACCACCAACGTGTGGACACTCCTCTGGTGGCCTGAGCTGCTGGACCCCTCTGGGGAGAAGTTTCAACTGCACTGATTTTCATCTTCGCGGTTACCCGAGTTACGGGGAGTTCCTCTGTGTGGGAACCTGGGTGTCTCACCGGCCACTCAAGGTTCAGCAGGTGACACTCTCGGGATCTCTCCTGTGGGCAAAGCTGGCATTCCTCCTCTCAGGCCTCAGGGTGGACACGGGCTATCTCTGTCCAGGCCTTGTGCTCAGGAGACGCAGGCGCAGCCCACCCTGTGAATCCCCTCCACTCTGGGTCTTTCTCACTGAGGGTCTCTGCTTGTGTCCTTCGTCAACCCTTCCTCCTCCTCTCCGCTACTCTTCCCACCCCAGCCTCTCTCCCCGAGTGCCGAGCCAGTATGTGGGACCGTGTCCAGCTGCCCTGGTCACACTGGGGTGAGTGACGAGGCATGTGGGTTACAGTCCCCCGAGGACAGAGCAGGTGTACCTGCATGGCCGAGGGTGGGGGAAGTCACTCTGGCCTTGGTGGTCAGGAGCCTCGGGGACCAGGTGAGGGGTCCAGGAGGTGCCAGCACAGCGGGGGTTCTCACACCGACTGACTCATCCCTCTGGGACACAGCGCTCAGGGCCCTGTGCCCCTCCTTGCCTAGCCACAGCCAGGCCCGTGGGAGACTTCCTTGCCATCACGAGGGCTCACTACCACCCCACACCAGGCTGCCCATGCTCCCTGGGTCCTCAGAGCCCTTCCAAAGGGCCCAAAGACCTTGGAGCCGGGAAGGTGACGGAGTCTGCCCTTGGAACGAGAGACCCCGACAGGACACGGCCAGAGACACACCCTCTTCAAAACAAATGAACCCCCCAAAACCCCCAAGAACTGTTCCATCGATTTGAACCGATTCTCGAGGCCGGCGTAGTCCAGAGCTTATCTAACGGTCAGTGGAGTTCTGGGGAAGTCATGTGAAAGGAAGCACTAGGGACCGTTTCCTCGGGCTTCTAGACATTTGATTAAGGAGTTAGAAATCTTAGAGTCTGACTTGTCACAAGCCGAGGGAGATTACACCAGGGCTGTCAAGATTAACCAAACTTGTCTTGTTCTCTTACAGGTCTTTCTCAGCCTTGTACCACAGATTAAAAGATTTTTTTTTTTTTTTTTTTTTTACGATTAAAAAAAATGGTTACCATCAAGTTCAAAGTTCAAAAAGTGTGTGTGTGGGTTGGGGCCGGGGGCAAGAAATATTGAGTGGCCATTTCCAGTCTTTACATCCCTAAAAGCATTTACCTGCTGTTTACTGGCAAGATTTGAGCAAGCAATAAGGAAGGAGAAAAGAGAATGGCTGTCCCAAACTGTCACCTGATTAATTCGTTACATCTAAATGAATAACCTGTATTAAATCGAAGAATGCGTGTAAGCTCCACAAGCCCGGATCTTCCAGGAACTGAGTCCAAGAACGCAGTGGAGTAAAATCAATACCCCCGTGGGGGGAGGGCCCAGGACCTGTCTGCGGAAGCCACTGTCAAATTCTATTGCTAATTTTGAATTGACACAGTATTCTAGGAATGGCCAGCGGTTACCATCAGCCAACCTGCGGAGACGGAGATGCTAATCCAACACTCGGCCGACCAGAGGATGTTTAGGGAGTTCTAGGTCACGGGATCCACTTGGGTTTCGTGACAAGAGATTTGGTGCCTAAGTGGAGAACTTACTGTTTTCAATTCTCCATAGGCGCCGGAATTATTGGGTTAAATAAAGACATGACAAGCTATAAATCAACCTGCCTTCCCCCCCCCTTTTCCTGGGGAGTCTTACTCAGGTGTGCTCTAAATGTGCATTAAACCGCAGCTCCATTAAGCAGTTACAATGAAGGTAAAGGCCAGGGGGCTAAATACCACAGGACCTTGTATGGATCTCAGAGCTTTAATGGAATCAGGTTTTTAACAACTCTTTTTTCGTTAAATACAGTCAGTGTCAGGAAGATGCGTCCCACTCATAAAGCAGCGCAATGACAATGTACAGTGGCACTAACACAAGGACATAGTTCATCACGACATTTCCAGCAATTCCCAACTGATTAGGGTCATTATGTTGGAGGTCTGATTTATGTTGTCATTTCCTCTCACCGATCCTGCATCAATGAATCTTAATGAATTGGTAAATAAGGGTGAAGATTACACTCTATGACACCGAAACATTCCTCATTCTCAACACCCGAGATTTATGTAGCCAATTAGTGACTAACAGAGAAAATTGGCTGGCAGAAAAATAATATTCTTTATGGTACAAAATGGAAAAAGCTCTCTTGTTGAAGGGCAACTCCGCGGCAAAAGTCCATAAAGTCGCTGGGTGCGCGCACACACAAAAGACGCTCCACACGGCGCGAGGAGGCTGCTGGAGGGGGGGGGGGCCGCAGTCGCGGGGGCTGCTGTTTTTCTTTCTTTCTTCTGCTGATGGCTCATTTTTTTTTTAAGGTTATTGGTTTAATAAGTGGCCCTCTATTTTTTTGAAGGGCAAAAGTCAGCCTTTTGGTTGTATTTAGCTGTGTATATATATCCCTCCTTTGATATATTTATTTACAGGAATAATGGGGGGGGGACAAGCAAATAGGACACACATGCTCGGCCCCTGCCCTTCCGGATCAGCCATCACACCGGCTTCTCCCGACTCCTTGAGACTGGTAGGCACAACCATTTGTACATAATTGGGGCAATAAAATCTTTCATTCTGATTAATTACTCGTAAGTGCGCTTGAAGTACGGACCATGTTTCCAATACCAGAACTTTTTAATTTAAAAAATAGCCTCATCATTAACACAGAAATCACTCTGCTTACCAGTATTATTTTACATTCACCTGTTCCTGACCTCATTATAAAGCCAGATGAAATGACTGTCATAAACAGCAAAAAAAGGTACAAATTCCCCAATGAAACATAATTCAGAAACTCTTGGCTTCGCTTCCTGCGCTTGAAGTGCGACCCCCGCCCCTCCCCGGCCCTGAGCTTGTGATTGCAAAGCAAGGCTTCTGAGTGGCCTCGGCTAGAGTGGACACTCCATGCCCAACATTGCCAGGAAAGGGGCACCCTCAAAATGCAGGCGCTCATTCACGGTTCATCCTGCAGGATACCCTTGCAGAATATGCCAACTGACCACGTCTCTCTCCTCGCTGTTTTCTAGTCTGAATGGCACCTGAATGGCTTGGAATTGCACCTCTCCCCACCGAAAGCAAAAAGAATAAAACAAGCTCAGAGGTTGGAGGGGCCTCAGGGAGTGTTCTTAATACCCCACGGAGGTGTCTAGTACCCAGTGACAAGGCACAATGAACGATGACTGTGCGCCTCATCTCGTCAGCTCTGAAAAGTGCCCTGTTCACTTGTGCCTCCGACTTGAGGCTCGATGATCATCCAGTCGGGGACCTGGTAACGGTGCCACTCCCATGGAGCTCAGCCCACCTGAGGTGCTGCGACCTCCAGGACTCAGGCAAGCTCGCCGCTCACAGGCTGAGCTCCTCCAGCAGCTGGGGTTCCGCCAGGGGTGCCCCATGCAGACAGAGGTGGCAGCAGCCCCAGCAGCCATCACTGGGGGAGGAAGAAAGGGACCACACAGGCTTGAGGAGCTGCTTTGAAAGAGAGCTCACTATGTGTGGCCCCACAGTGTCCTGAGATGCACGTAAACGGTGCCACTTGTCAAACGGGTCACTTTTTAAAATGCCAATTGTTCTCTGAATCAACTACCCAGCCAGCAGATGCAGAGAATTGGCTGCTGAGATGACAGGGTGGTGGCACCTCTGCCCAGAAACCTCGGCATGGATCACATAGTGCTCTCAGAGGGAGCTTGGCCACCGGCAAACACCAGCCACCTAAGTCCTGAAAGTCACCCCCACCCCAAACGGAAGACCACAGCAGGAAAATGAAGCTTCTCCATGGTGACAGCGAATAGGGAGTACCTAAAAGGGTGAAGGGTGGCTCCACCCCCAAGTCATAATTAAGCACAAATATCCTAAGAGCCAACCCCAGCTAAAACCCTGTAATACACACATAAAAGCATCCAGGCCGAACCTTTGGGTACGGCAATAGCACTGGGGAAGAAGAGTACATAAACCCTTGGGCATGGAGCTGACACTGCGCTCTCAACATTGGGAAGAGAGAAAACTACACATATTTTATTTTAAAACTGCTGTTTGATTCTGATTCCAAAGGAAAGTGTTTTGTAAAATATTTTCACAGTAGGTGGCATCACTTAACAACTGTAGGAGGGGTGTGGTGGCTTGAAGCATTTCCCTTTATTAAATTATCAAATAATCATTTAAATGGTTTTCACACCTTCTGTTCCATTTGAGATACACCTACAACTGGCACAGGCTTGCCAGAGAGAGACAGACAGATTCGGGGAGTTCCTCGGGATCCAG
Organism: Ictidomys tridecemlineatus; assembly: GCF_052094955.1. NCBI lineage: Eukaryota > Metazoa > Chordata > Mammalia > Rodentia > Sciuridae > Ictidomys > Ictidomys tridecemlineatus. Next base: position 52,471,348 of record NC_135492.1, on the reverse strand, counting down.
ACACTGGCTCTTTATACTCTTCTTTAATCGTGATTTTTTTTTTTTTTTTTTTAAGAAACAGGGAGTTCGCAGACCCACTGGGATTCAGTGACAGGCCGCCTGGGTGGAGAGTCAGGTTGCTGCAGGGGACAGCAGAAGATCTCTTTCCTTTCAGTGGACACAACTGGGTTTCACATCACTTCTTGATGTAAATGAACCATGAGTCAATTTCCCTGATCTTGACAAGGCAAGATGAAGATGCAGGCTTTAAAATTAATACAAAAAACAAAACTAAACTAAACTAAAACAAGCCCAGTGGTGTTTTAGTAGCATGGACACTTCCCATTCAGTGTCCACGAGGAAAAAGGTGAGCAGATTCTGCCTGTTACCTTATCAACAGGATGACTCAAAACACAAGACTTTCTGGGCTGGGGGTTGTGGCTCAGTGGCAGAGCCCTCACCTAGCATGTGTGAGGTACTAGGTTCGATCCTCAGCACCACATAAAAATAAATAAATAAAATAAAGGTATTCTGTCCAGCTATAACCAATTAAAAAAAAAAAAACCAAGACTTTCCACAAAATAAAGAAGAAACGAGATAAAGAAGAAAGAACCAGTCCACCATAGCTACATCATAAGAAAAAAAAAAAAAACAGGAGAGCTTTTCTGAATCTTTATAGAGACAATTTACTGACTACGAGCATCCACAGGGACAGAGAGGAGACAAAGCCAGGTCACACACTGAGTGGTGATCCTCGAGAAAAAAGACATTCTGGACACTCCAAACTTCTCTTTATTCATTGTAAGGAAATAAAGACAGACTAGTAACAGTATTTGACAATAAATCTCTCCAAATAGGGAGTTAAGGAAAGACAGAAAAAGTAAAGCAGTTAAAATGATAAAAAGAGGGATGGAGAGAACAAGCCTATTTTCTTTTCAATTTGGTACGTAAATAACTTTTGGTAGACTCAACTAGATTGGGGGCTACAGAGATATCCAAGAATGCACAAGATCGGAGGAAAATCCTAGAGACTCAGAGAGGGAGGAGCAGGCAATTTGCCAAAGGGCAAAGGGTGCAGCAGAACCTTATCTCCCTGGCAAGGCTGCTGCGTTTCCTGGGCTCCTTCCACAGCAGGTGGGAGAATCTTGTACCTGAGGAACAGCTACGTGGCTCAAGGGTGAATTGGTACTTGGCCTGTTTGGAAATCCCCACTGGACAGGCATTTCTGGGAGTCTTCCTCCTGTTCCAGCCTTTGCCTGAAAGCCTGCTTCCAAGGCCAGCAGCTGAGCAAACTGAAAAACTATCAAAGGGACATGACAGCATTGAGATAAGAGATGTGCCTGTATTTATGAGCAGCCTTCAATCAGGAAAATTCCTAGAGAAAACACAACCCTTACAGCAGGCAGGGCAAACAGGTTTCACGGCAAGTGCCATCGATTACAGCCGCTGGAGGTCACTGAAAGGAAGGGTCTCAGGCCATGGCTGAGGAGCCTTAGAAAGTGTACTGTGATCTATTAGTAATGTCTGTTCTGTGAACTGGCAGGGGACAGCGGGAGGGACAGACATGCTAGCCACCTGCCAGCCGCCAGAGGACCCCTCAACTGATGCTCCATGTCACTGCCATGGTAGTGAACCAAAGTTAAAACAGATGTCACCTCTATGGCAGGAACCTTATTTATGTCCCTAGATCTTGAGCAATTAAAATAGAGAATGGACATTTCAACTTAAAACATGGTTTCCAACATGCGTCAAGAGGAAGACCTGAGGTCTGGGGGCTGTAGCTCAGAGGCAGAGTGCTGGCCTAGCAGGTTCAAGGACCCATTCCCAACCTTACGAAAAAACAGAAAAAGGCAAGCCCTGTGATCCAACTACACTCTCAGGACCAAGCCTCTGACTTCTCAAGTGAGCAGAAGCTACCGCTCACCCGAGGCCCAAGCAGAAGCCGGTGCTTGGCAGCTCATCATAGATGGCGCTTCCTGAAGCCGGGGAGACAGCACAGGGCAGAGAGAATCAGGACTTGCATGTTTGGGGACCGCAAGAGGCTGCTGGGAGCACTTTTAGATGCATGGAGCTTAGAAGACAGGGAGAGTTGAGGGCCGTGGGGATACCCGCCCTCCTGCAGACCATGTGAGATGTCACAGCGAGGCATGTGTGGTCTTTGTGGGGGTGTCCTTCATGGTCTCTGAGGCTGCAGCTCATCAGGGTTCTAAAGCTGGCAGCCTGGGCCTTGCCAACCCTCACTCACCTTCGGAAGTTCACCCTTCCTTCTCGAATGCTTTCTGAGTGTCATTTTGGGGAGATGGAAACAGAGCCAATGATGGTCCTTCAAAGTAGCTTCCCCATGTTTTAACAGTGTAAGCAAAAAATAACAACAAAGAGGGTTTGAACCATGAAATCAAAGACGGCAAAAAGCCTGTGCACAACAAGGACATCGGCCAAACAGCTGTCAGGATCCAGGAGCTCAGGGTACCACAAGAGAGGACCCACTCCCTGCCTTCCAAAGAGCCGTCCGCAGGCTGAGCCTCTGTAGCAGACGGCGGACAGGATGGCCTAGCCAAGAGTACCCAAAGACAGTCCTTCAGAAGGTGCTCCCGTCTTCCCATGCACAAGAACTAGCGGGGCAGCAGGGGTGGGTGGACGACTCAGGTACCCTTCAAAACCCGGAAGGCACAGGTGCACCGCCTACACAAAGTTTTGTCACCCGAGAACGCTCTCCGCTTCTGCTCAGAAAGAGGTTTGCTGGGGTGCTGGCCGAGAAGTGCTGAATGCAGAAGCATAGCTTTCCTCCCCAGTTATGCACATAACAAAAGCCACCATTAACAGTATTCTCCTCCTCCCCCAGGGTTCAAAGAGATGACAAGAGGCCAGCTAGGGGTTAGGTGACAGAAAATGGATGCATGGCTTGGGAAACTTCAGGCAGTCCTCATAGCCAGGGCCCATGGCCCAGAGCTGCAGACACCCAGCACTCCAAACAATATTAATGAAGCCACAGCTCCAGGCCAGCAAGGGCACAGGAGGGTGGAGAGTCTCAGCACTTAACAAGTAAGTGGGCGCATTTCCTGCTGGGGACTGATCTTTGTCAGGACCCAATCTTCCCAGGGCCGTCTCACATCTAATACCCTGTCCCTTGACTTCTTAAGGACCAAAAAGTAAAGTGAGATAATATCCCACTTGAATGCCTGGTTTTAATGGATGACATGACAGCTATAATTTCCTTGTGTTATGCCAATGAAGGCTTACATTTATTCTGATGGAGAAAAGTTCTTACAGACAGCAGGTCCCACTGCCCTGGGATCTGAAGGGCTGGTGTGATGGTTCAGGGAAAGAACTTTAGGAGTATAACTCACCAGGATTAGGTTTACTGACAGTGCCATCACAGTCATGTTTTCCCTAAATCGGCTGCACAATAAACAGAATGTGTATGTGTGTGTGTGTGTGTGTGTGTGTCAGGCGGCGGGGTGGGGGCGTATCACACAATCTTTAATGGACACTGACTGAGAAGCATCCTGAAAAACCATTATTTGTTTTTATTTGTTTATCTATTTATTTTTACAATGCTGGGGATCAAACCCAGGGCCTTGCACATGCTAGGCAAGCACTCTACTACTAAGCAACGTTCCCAGTGCCCCAAGAATCTTTTTCTAAGCCAAACAACATCACTACAACTGGGAAACCACTAATTTTCCACATGACTGTTCTGTGATGGACAGTTCTTAGTTGCAGTATGTGGCCAGCAAGCTTCCTGAAGGCAGGTCCCCATGCCTAACAACAAGGGCATTTCATGAGTGTGTGAAAAATATGCATTCATGCGATGCTGTTTCTTTACACACACACACACACATATGCATATATATTTTAAAATATATTTTCTTTAAAATAATATGTTCACACATGAAGTTTATTTAAAGCAGGATGCACCTGTAGTAGGTAGAGAACATGTATCAGGAGAAAAATCAGAGAACAAATGCATCTATTTAGATGAGGGAAATGTCCCGACAGGAGCATTTATTTACAGGCCATCAGACCCCAAGACAGGAGCATTCAGCAAATCCTGCTGGGTCCCTCTGGTGGCCTGTGATGACGGATTTAGTATATCAGATGACCCAAGAGTCACTGGCACCCAGGGTATGAGCTGCACATAGCATCCTCCTGCAACTCCGAGCTTTTCAGAAGAGTGGGGCAGGTGACAGCTCCCCAATCTGAACGGGAAGTTCACGTGTTGGGAGGCCCTGCGGACTCTCTCCCCTCTCCCATGCAGAAGCCTTCGCACGTCAGCCTCGGCCACTGGGCCAGGTTCTCGCAGCACGAACCCACGGTGGCTCTCTGCTGGTTCTTGGAGGAACTCTCGGGCCACACCGAGGGACACATACACACCACCATCAAGTCTGGACACAGCATGCCCCCTCTGTGATGGCACTGCCCCACAGACACATCACCAGTGCCTCCAAAGCAAGTCACAGGCCTCAATTCTAAATCTCTAATGGTTAGAAAGTAAAAGTAGCTTGATTTCCACACAGAATCCACATGAAAGTGGTTCATGAGATGGTTTCATTCTCCTATCATCTTTGAACTGCACTGAGGATTCCACACACTGAGCACTCGGGCTAGCCACTCTGCCAGGGCTCGGCTGCCACAGTTGGCCAGTAGCCAGCACAGGGGACAGCTCTGGCCAGGATCACAGCAATAGACTTCCACACAGTAAGAGCAAGGGACACCTTAGGTACCTCTGTCACTTGACACTCTGGAATTGGGACCACTGAGAGATGCAGAGAAGGAACAGAGACAGGAAAGGAGGGTTAGGAAAAGTGTCCCTGAGAGGGCCCTGCTGCTCCTTCTGCCTGTGACCTGCCACAGGGATGACGGAGAGGCTCTGAGCAGGCACACCCACCCACAGGACCCAGATATCCATAAATTCTGCAGCCGATGCTCCTCTGTCAACTGTGAAGATAACACTGAGAAAGACTTCAATCAAAGTGAGGGAGACAGCGCAGCACTGTCCTCCCCCAGGAAAAAAACATCACCTAACCAGAGCCAGGCTGGCTGCCCGGAGGAGGGGGAGGCCGGGCTGCTGGCTCCTGCCAGAATTTAGAACCCGAAGGACGGACTGAGAACTCGGGAGATGCTCGGTCATCTAGATGACACACTGAAGCCTAACTTCCGTGTCACCTACGGAAGGCCTCAGCCCTGGGGCATCGCTACTGGGAGGGATGCTGCACAGATCGCTGCCCATTGCACGCTGGACAGGGGCGGCGAGGGCAGGGGGAGCCGGGTCTGGGCCAGGGCCGTGCTCTGCGCCTGCGCCAGCAAGTGGCTCAAACCCAGCTCGCACCGCCTTCCTCATCAGTCACCAGGGACATATGACAATCACCGTGCCAAGCCTGTGTGCCAGTAAGACACGCGAAGTGCCTGGCTAGAACCGGAAGTGCTACAGTTCCTCAATAAATCCCCCTACAGCGTACATACACGTGCCTCCGGAGTCCAGCGCATGCGCAGGCGCGCAGGGTTCTAGGATGAGAAATGGGACCGGCGCGCACTGCATGGGATCTAGGCCTCCGGGGTTTTCCTGAGGCAGCCCAAGTCTAGGTTGCAGCCTCCACAGCTATGGAGCCTGGGAGGGATCTGTGCAGGGTCTGGGAGGATCTGTGCGGGGCCTGGGAGGTACAGAGGCGCCTGCTCCAGAGACTGAAGGGTGCCCTGATGTCACCCTGACTAGCCCTTAGCAATGGCCCCACCCAGACTCTTTCTCTAACCACTGGTTATGCAGTCAGCCATCTGGGCTGCTGCGCTTTCCAGTCTAGAGCTGTGCCAGGCGTGGGGCAGCGGCCTTCAGCTCCCAGCCAGAAACTAGAGCAGCAGAAGACACCAAACAAATATCACGGAGCATCCTTAAAGGGTTGGTACTCGGGACAGCAGGTTCTTCTCTCTTTCCTCAGTCTGGTTCTGCCCTATTTGTTCAGGAGACTCCAGGAGTTGGCAAAATGACCTCCATGGAGAAGTGTATGTCCACACCCACTGTGTGCCATGCAGCCCCTGGTGTGGGGATCAGAACAGCAGTCCCTGCCCACAGAGAGCTTCAGTTCATCCAAGACTTGCTCACCTTGCTATAAACTGGCAACTGACTGAAACGCCCAAGTCTAGTTCCTCTTAATAAAGACTAAAAACCTTGACATGACTATATAAAATCAGTTCTCCTTTCCCTGTCTGCTTCTTATATTGGAAACCACAAACTTCCATGCTTTTGAGACCTGTACAGCCCCGCAGGCCACATGACAGGTACGCACAGGCATTTCTACAGGGTGGGGAGCACAGCTCTCCCGCGCCAGGGCCCCCTCTGCAGCCCTGTGAAGGCAGGAGACGTAAAAGCCCGTCGGGGGTTACACGCCTCGCCTCCTTGAGTTGAAACTGCTGAAGCACAGCCTGACGTCATCTCCATGACCAGCCGCACCAGGCTCTGGCTTGATTCAGAAACAGCCGGGAGATGTTCACCTCGATTGAAATCTCCAAAGTTGGGTAAAAATTCCGCACTGCACTTGCCATTGCACCAGGCTTAGTCAGCCCCGTGTGCTGAGCCCCAGCGACACCAGGACATGCGTTTCTGCTGAAATCTTGGAAGAGGCTACCTCCCACCAGAGAACCACTAGGCCAGCGACAGCAGCACTGGCAAGAACTGGGGGTGGAGAGGTCTGGAACTGCTTAGGGGGGCTCAGGAAAGCGGAGCAAGACCTCCACGGCTGGACAAACAGGGATGCCTGCTGCCGTGGGTCTGTTTTAATGTCTTCCACTTGCCCAGGAAGCAGGCTGCAGGAGAGGCCAATGGCTGGGACTATTTTTAGGCCTCTGACCCTTTAAAGAAACAGCACTAAATTCAGTCTCTGTTACACCCACTCGACTCCCAGCGGCTTCAGCCAGAGCCACCCCCAGAGCCACCCGGGAGAATCTATTCAGAGCCCACAAGAATTCCGTTATGCTGTGCGCATTCTTTGGTTCAAAAGGGAGGACAGCATGCTGGCCAAAGGCTGCTGCAGGGCTTGTGGCCACCCTCCTGGCCTAGGAGGGCCAGAGCCAGACACCTGCACACCAAGGAGAACCCCGTGCCCAGACGCAGTGATCTCACACGCTGGGAGGGAAACACAGGTCCTCTGATAATTGAGGCAGAGGGAAGAAAGAGGTGCCTTTTTGAAATAGGCTGGCAGGAAAATCTCAGAACCGTATAGGTATAACCTCATCTGTCAAGGCCCAGATTTAAAGAACCTTAATGTTTTAGCTAAATTAAACTATGACCCCCCCCCCCCCACACACACACAGAAAGGGACAACCTGACAGCAACTGCTTCTGAAAGCAACCCGGTTCCTGACCATGAGCCACACTGCTGGGGGGACATGGTGTATAAACCACAGGGTCCCAGTTAGACCTGGGGGTTGGTGGGGAGCCTTCCACATCTTGAATCATGCCAACGGTGGTGGAAGGGGGGTTTCTGTGTCCTAGTGGAAAGGACACCGGGGTCTCCTGCCACCCCCTCTAATCCTTCTTTCTTAAAGGAACACTCAGCAAGATAATGAATCCTTTAAATGTTACATCTTCTGCGGTGCATTATTGTGGTGCGAAACTCTTCAGATCAAACACTCATCAAGACTATTACAAAGTGGGCTCAGAAGAGGGGCTGCGAGAGAGAGCTGTGTGAAAAGAAGTGGAAAATTAAAGCCCAAGCCGTCGAAGAAAGGGCTTAATTTACTGGCATGTACAGTATGCAAATGAGATTACGCTCAGCTTAACTGCATCATTTATGTCCATAATAACGGCATCATCATTACAGGGCTCAAATTAAATTACACCATAATTAGCATATCAAAGTGATTGGTTAAAGTTTAAAACAAATACCCAATTTTGTTAATGAACAGCTGTAATTGTCATGTACACTTCAGTGAAAACTCTCTAAACAAATATATGTTTTAGAAGAGAGGAAAATTTTTTCTTTTCTTTCTTTTTTTTTTCTTCCCTAAACAGACAGGTCTGTAGCAGGGGTAAATTACTTTAAAAAGAATGACATGGACTATTCTATTAATGTTAATGTATGCTGATCATTTTCAGGTAATAAAACATTCTATCAAAACAAGGCTTCGCTGATCGTTAGACACCTTCCCGGCTCTTGAAAGTGACAAACCACCAGAAACCTGCTTTCCACGTGCAGCACTGATAACAAGGTAGGGGTGACCTATGTGGAACGAGCCAAGGGCATGTTCAATAACTCGCCAGTTACTAACCCTCGTGCCTATTTAAAAGACATCTATGCTCAAAGGGTGCCGAGTCCAGGCTGATCTCCCTCCCCGTGGCAGTGGAGAGAAACAGGGACAGGAGCAGAGAAACTTGGTGCGTGTATGGGCCACCCCAGAATGCTGCAAGGCTTATGACCTGCCAACGGCAGACCGCCCCCAGCTCCAGCTCCGCCACCACCCGCTGCTGCACCTGGCAAGTTCCTGCTCTTCCGAGGCTAAGAAGACACCGAGAGATGCAGCCGGCTATTTCATCCATGTGAACCGGAGTCTGCGAGCACACCAATATTGTCAGTGTTAGTCACTAATAATAGACGCGAAGGATGAGCTTGTTTCCAAACCTTTTTGTTATGACCATTTCACATCAGAAGAGTTTCTACACAAAATGGTGCGCCCCTCGTCTTGAGACCCGAGTGCGTGCAGGAACGCTGGGTGCCGGGGGCTGCCCCCCTTTGTGGGAACACACCCCATGTGTCCTTGCTACCTCTGAGGGGAGCCACCACTGTGATACACGGCAAGGCAAGCCAAAATATATTTTGCCCAAAAGGGGGGGGGGAAGCACTTTCAAATATACTTAACAAGCAAATTGAATGTCTTATTAAAATCGTATTATCTAAACAGTGTTCAAAAATTTAAAGAAAGTAGCTTTTCATTTTATTCAGTGAGGAATCCATTAAAGCTTGGGCTCTGAAGTAGTATGTAAATTATGTGCCTTTCAAGGTAGAGCGAGGGCAAATTCACTCCATCAACTAATGATGAGCCTCATTATGTGCAGGGAGGATTCATAATGAGGCAAGAGCCACCCGCCATTCCATGTTCTAACATAAATCCCTGTAAAATTTGAATATCTCCCCGTCTAATTAAAGGCTACTAATTCCAATCACCCCCCTCTATGGCCCCAATGTAAAAATAACCCTCTCTACAAAGCACAGACCACACTTCCATTTCTACAGCAGTGCTCAATTCTGTTTGGACTCGGAACCTTCCACTCAGATGTGTTTCACGACAAGCATTATTAGAAGCTCCTAAGATGCAAACTTTGGGGCTGTTCAAGCTCATTTTGGTGAAAGGCACCTGATTTCTCTTTTGCAAAGAGCTTCACCTTCACGGGGCTGCATGGCGTGCACCGAGAAGATCCGCAGCCCGGAGACCAAAGGGAACGTGTGAGCACAGTAATAATGTGAAATAAAAATTTTAGCATGCGAGTTCATGCTAAAGGCGAGGTGCTCAGAAAGAGCCAGAGATCACAGCACGCCCCCGAGACTGCATGTGCATGGGATGGACTCAGGTCTGACTCTGGAGCACACTGCTCCCTTGGAATGCAGTTTGCATTGAGGGGTGTCACAGGCAGCAGCAGCTCACGAGCCATAGACCCGGGCCTGTCTACAGACCGACTTTTTTTTTTTTTTTTTTAACTGAAAACTATAGAATGAGAACCCAACATTGCCAAACATACTTATTATGATTAATAGCTGGTGATATCCCTCACCATGGCTTAATTTGTTCTGGTTTTCAATTATGAATCTGCACCACTCTATTCCAGCCCCTGTTCGGGAGGGGGTGGGGTGGGTGAATTTCTTGGGGTCTTTACTCTTTCTATTGTATTGCCTCCCAGTCAGCACAATTAGCTCAAAACAGAGACACTGCCCCTTGCCCCGGCCGAGCCACACGTTACGCCAAACAAGGGAACAAAATAACTGAGAAATAAGTGAGGGTATCTAGGGAATGCATGCAATTAGACCCAAGGAGAAAAAGAAAAAGTAACACATTAGTTGCCCAAACACACCTTTCCATTACAATTTAAAAGAAAAAAAGAAAATTCCTAGGACTTGAGTGTTGACAAACTCCTTGCAGAATCTAACCAGGAAAGCGTCATCAGCCATCACAAATTCAAGCATAGTCAGATATCTGGACACACACACAGGCGTCTCGCCAGTGCAGAACCCCAGGACCTAACCAGTCCATTCCACCAAAGACGCTGCCGCTTCTTTAAGTTGAATAAAAATAAACTCCACTGGATGGGAGCTGCCACCGGGCGCGCGCTCATCCCTGGGCTCCAGGCATGATCTCGCCCGCCACCTCCCCCCCCTTTTAGGTCAGCCACTCAAGCATTAGGAAGACAACCCTCCCAAAAGAACTCGGCCCTCCCCCGGAGCAGAGTCAGACAACCTACCTTTGTTCTGCAGTTGCAGATAATAACAGGCAAGCCTCAAGACCATGAGGATGGGAGAAAGATCAGGAGAGTTAAAGAAAGGAAAAATGGGGGATGGGGGAGGAAAAGAAGCCCCCCAAGTAGAGAAGAACTGGAAGAGACAACAGGACAGCCTTCTCAGGGAACTGCCGGGGCTGGCACAGATCTGTTTTCCGCAGTGTTTACACCAGTGAGTACCCACCTCTGCCCATCTCACCCACAACTGGTGGGTTTTTTTTTTCTTTCCAGAATCCATGCATGACAATTGAAAGCAACTGCACCTCTCTGTTGGGGAGGGGGACCACCAAAGACCTCTGCAGTATTTCTTCCCGGTGTCTGTGTCTCTGGTGAGCATGAGTTTGAGTGACAAAGGTCCCAGGCTAAGTCAACATCCCTACCTAATGTTCCTAGTGAAAGGCTCAGGAAACCTAACTCAGGAGACACGTATGCAAAAGATACGTCTCAAGGAATTAATCCAGAGCCCTCCCGAGGAAGCGAGGGGAAAGAGAAAGAGAGAGAAAGCGAAGGCAGAGGCTTACATTTCCAAGCAAACGCAGCTCAGCCGGGCGGCGATGGCATAGGAGCGGGTTTGCATACAGAGCTCAGTGGCAAAGGCAGAGTTCTGTAGGATTTATTTGACACTTATTTTCCGGAGAGCCTTCGGTGGAGTTCTACCGCTTGTTCCTTATTGTCTGAAGCAGCTAGGGAAAGCTTTCTCCGGGAGGGGGCCTCTCAGCCCCTGGCTTGGCCGCCTCTGGTGGGGAGGTGACCATATTAGGATCTGTATGGTAAAGTAAACAATAACATAGTTGCAAAGAAAGTCAATTTTTCCCCCAGCTAATGGTGTTGGGGTCAGTCCTGTCTTTGTAGCTTTTCCCACTAATTTTGTTTCCAAGTATAAACAGGCTCTCTTCTCTTTCTTTCTTCTTTCTTTTTTTCTTTTTCTTTTTTTTTAGAGTGTTAGTTATTTCCAAATATCTGACTGTAAATTTGCCGAGAATGTTTGCAATGTAAGAAAAAAGCTTTTTAACTTCGAAATAAAGATCGTGCCAGTTTAATCATTAAAGGGGATGTGAATTTTCAACCCCCTGTACAGACTTAGAGCCAAGCCCCCGACTACTCCCCAATCCCCCATCTCCCCCATCCCTGATCTTTCCACAAAGGTTAGAATGACTTGGTCATTTAAAAGTACCTTCTAAATACATCAGATTTTCAAAGAACAAGACCGTTACCTTCATAAAAATTCCATATTCACATACTGTGACACTGAGTGAGGAGCTTTAACCATTCATGCACCTGAAAATTTATTACCTGGAATCTCTGGGATGGTTACTTTTGCATGATAAAGCTCTTTCTCACCTCCTCCAACCCCTACTCCTCCTACCCCAGGTGGGGAAAAAATAGGGAAGCAAATACTGTTGTCAAGTCATCCTTTAGAGATCCACTCATAAAATAAAAATCTTATCAAGAATCAATTTCCAAAATATTACGTATTAAGAAGAGTTCTCCAGGTCAACACAAAAAGTGAGATTCCTTTCCTGCCACTACCACTAAGGTACCAGCACCCACCCACCCCCAGCCTCCAGTGGAACATCCCCTGCACAAGTCAGCCCAGGCTGGCCAGCAGGAAAGGGGTGTGGATGGGACCAGAGAGCAAATCTGCCCAGCAGTGGAGGCAGCCAGATGCTGAGAGAGGTCCCTTGCATGTCCCCCAGGTGAGAGTCCAGCTGCTCTCAAGGCAAATTCCCCGAGAGATCTGCCCAGAAGACGGTGTCAACAGCTGCCAGCCCTGGTGTCCAGGGCTGCCTGTGTCCCCTTACCAGGCACAGAGTCAAGAGGTGGTGTGTGCCAACAGGGAATAAATGCTATGTGTGATTAAGACTGAAGTTGGGCTGATGGAGCAAATCAGACGAATGTGGGCCTGGGGAGACTTCCAGAGCTCGGCGGAGCTCCCCCAGCCTGGATCCTCGGGTTTGGCATCGCCTTTGGCTTATCGCATCCCTGTCCCACAGAAACCCAAAACCCCCTCGACTCATGTTTTATTAAAACACGTTTAGCATTCTTCTTAAAGGTAGGTTTTAACCCCAAATACCCATGAAATTAAATCTCCTATGCCACTTATCTGCACTGCTGGGCAAAACTAAAGTTGAGCTCAACAGAGAGATAGGAAAATCAATAAATCACACAAAACAAGTAGCAGTTCAAAAGTTCAAAGATATGACGGCCAGTTCAGTGTGTCTTAGCACTCCCAGTAATAACCCGTCTCTGTCACTCTCGTCCCATAGACAATTTCATGGGCATCATTTTCATTAGCCTGTCTCATGGAAAATTGCTAGCTATTTATGTATACGCTAAAATAAATTAGCCATTTCATCGAGCACTGTGATTCTTATAAAATACATTAACACAATACTCGATTTTCCAGTTGGAGTAAATAAATAAATCAATATATTCAATACTGGGTGATTCTTTTATTGTGGCACTACAGCTCTCAGCCTAAGTGTTTTTATTGGGTTTATTTGTTTCAATAAAAATTGAAATGGGCCAGTGATCTCACTGCTAGCATCTTTTAAAAAAATCTCTCCACTATTTGGGAAAGGATGGTGTGGAACATTCTAACTCTCAATTTTATTCAAAACTCATTTTCATTCCGTACTCTGCTGTACCCCGATTCTGATGGGGACTTTCACATGGGGAGAGAGGACGCTCCCAGGTGTCTGATCCTGTGGCTGTTCCCGGCTACAGACCCCAGCCCGGGTATGAGGGATAGCAGGCTTCCTGGAGCCTCGACCTTCTGCCTGGAGCAGCCTCTTCCCTGGGCAGCGAGAAGAGACAGCGGGACAGGTGCCAGATGGCCTCCATTGTCACACCTTACGGGATGCCATCGATTGTGGCACGATAAGGCCATTTACTCTGACCTCTGGGGGAAAGACCTGGGTATCAGGACTGCAAGGAGGAAGAGGGGCGGTGGATGCTGTAAATAAACCAGGGCCCAGCGCCAGTGCGACGCCCCGGGCAGGACGCTTCCCCAGGCCAGCAGCGCGCTGGAAATCCAGGGGTACTGTGGCGGCTGCGTGTTGCCTTCTGCCTGCCCATCTGTGCCCCCTTCCTTGGGGAGATGCCCACTCCCCAGGCTCAGTCCTGAAGGACTCTCAGGGTACACCTCTCAGCTCCAGAGGGTGGAGCCTAGCCACGTCTGACCAATGAGGGCATTCTGCTCTGCCAGCCACGCTGATTGGCTGATGGATGGACACAGCCCAAGCCAGAAGGACCCTCAACTCCTAGCACCCCGTGGGAACTGCTGGGAGAAAAAGCGCCCTACTGGCTGGATACACTGTAACAGAGTATAGTGGGCTTGGCGGAGGGAAAGCAGGCGGCAGGGAGGCCAGACACCGCAGCATGGAGCCCACCAGGGATGGGAGGCAGGCTTCTGCAGGTGCCCAGAGATAGTCCTCCTCCTGACCTTGTCAAGTCCATGAGCCAAGTAAGTTCCCTCATTTGCTCAGCAGCTGCAGCTGGTTTGGGATTATTGGCAACCACAAGGTGCAATACAAGAGTCTCAGTGGACAAGGTCCTCCATAGTAGCCCCCCAACTCCTGGGCGCCTGTCATCCTATGTGGCCCACCCAGCGGTCACACCTTGCCTCTGCTCAGGTACCACCCACAGTCAGGAAGAGCCAAGAGGACCCCACAGCAGCCTGCAGACAGGCCCAGGGGCCTAGGGAGGTCTGTCCTCCCGCCCAGAGGGGATGTGGTTCAGATGAGGCAAGGCCCACCAGACCAGCAGCTGGCACACCCCTGCCTGCTGGAGGAGGCCAAAGGCATGGTGGCCGGCTGCAGTAGTCCACTGTCCACAGTCCCTGACCACAGAGCCCCAGGGAGAAGGAGAGGACTGAGGGAGCCCACGGGCACCAGGCCAGCTCCACACCCCTGCTCTCGGTACTTTCTGAGTTCTCTTGGTGGACTCTGGCAGAGGCTGGGACTGTGGAGCAACCCAAGATCACGTGCTGCCCGGGAAGCAGGGAAGGAAACAGGGGAACCCAGTAGAGAGTTGAGGGACAGAGGCCAGGCACAGGGATGGAACGTGACCTCAGTGAGCGCCACCCAGAGCAAGCTGCCAGTGGGCACACTGCGCGTTCACTCCTAGAGGGCAAGAGCCACCAGGAACCTGTGGTCACACAGTTCACAAGTCACAGGACCAGGACAGGTGGTCAGCTTCCAGAGCTGGGTGCTGCATGTCCTCCACCCTCCACGACACACACATACTGTGGAACATACAGTGCATGCACATAAAAACACAGGGGCACGTGATGACTCAAAATCCACACGCCTGTTACACACAGGCACACGCAAACACACACCCATCGACACACACAGGCAGAACTTACCAGCTGAACCCGGGGCTGGGGTTGTGGCTCAGTGGCAGAACGCCTGCCTAGCCTATGTGAGGCACTGGGTTTGATCCTTAGCGCCACATAAAAATAAAAGGTACTGTGTCCCTCTACAACTACAAAAATATTTTTTTTTAATTTCAATCCTAAAGATAAAAATGAAGAATAAAATCCTTAACAACACACACACACACACACACACACACACACACACACAAATTTCAATGCTGGACAAACTATAAAATTCTTCTAGGAGACATTCTAAAAATGACCAGCTGCCAACCTCAAGGGTAAAATGCCTCTCCTGAAGCTGGCAGGCCCCGTAACCAAGTTGACTGGATCCGCTCCAGAGAAGGAAGGAAGGGGACAAATTCACCAGTCATCCTTTTTGGTCCTTTAATAAGGATAAACCTGCCCTTTATGAAACAGCAAACTGAGTTCACAGACAACCCTCCTGCCCCATGAAGGCCACAGTGGTTCCCCACTCCACAGGCACAGCCAACGGAGGCTCGAGTTTAAAGGTGAACGGAAGGTTCCAGAGCCAGCGACGGGGCAGGTAGCAAACCAGACCCACAGTCTGCCTTACCCTGGCCTTGCCTTGGTGCTCCAGGGTCAGAAGCCTTAGTGATTCTCATGAGTTCAGTTATTAATTAGGTCATCAATTTTTAATTACCTCCTACCTAACACCAACCCCAAGGAGAAAACGGGAGTGGACACACACTCAAACCAACTCACAAGATCTCTCCATTCTCCGAGGGCAACAGACACAGGAGTTGGAAGGCAACCGGGTAGGGGTTGGACACCCCTGGGCGGGGGGAACAGGCACAGGTCCTCACAGTCAGAGGCAGGGACGCAGGGGACACAGTGGGTGGGTCCTGTCTGCATGCTATCAGCCCTGGCTCCAGCCGACCAGGGCTTCGAGTTCCTGCCCGCCCGTGGGCAGAAATGGACCATAGCCCAATTCCACCAGCCTGTCTGAGGCTGAGAGACCCCAGCAACCCAAACAACAACACAACAGTATCAGAAGCTACTGATCACTCTGCTTTTTATATGTGAGAGACGGTGCTAGCAGCTTCACGTGCGTTTTCTACATCTCACCGTAACCCTTGGAGAAGCACCCTCTTATTTCCATTTTGCAAACCAAAAGAAGACTGAGGCTCAGAGAGGTTGAAGATCCTGCTCTTGGCCACACAGCAGCTAAGCAGTGCAGTCCAGATGTAAACGCAGTTCTGCAAAGGACACCTGACCCCTGGACATTCAACTCCTGCCATGAAGGAGGGTCATTCCTGGCCCTGGTGACTCAGATCCATGCCCTGGCCTGGGGAGGACGTCCTGCCCAGCCCACCCCCAGGCACCCTGGTTTGGAAGGCAGAGGGGAAGGGGAGGAGCACACACCCTTCTCTCCAGCCCGGGGAGAATCCTGACAAGTCCTCCCAGACTGAACCACAGGTTCAGACCCCACTGAGCTCCAAGGTCACATCCAGAACACAGCCCGCCAGGCAGCTCAGGAGGGAGAGTGGCTTCAGGCTCCAGCAGACGATCTGGGGTCTGCCACAGGTGCCACTTACCCTGACACCCGGGGGTCTCCCCAGCAGGACTGCAGACCTAGGGCTGGGACTCACGGCCGGGCTCTCCTGTAACTGCACCCCTAGATGCCAGCAGCAACTTCCTAGCTGGGACCTCCAGGGAAGTCGACAGACCTTGGCAACCCCCCCCCCCCCCCCGAACTGCTTCTGGTTGAGAAATGCTCCTGCACAGACACTGCCTGACTGGCATCTGGGGACAGCAGAGGTACACACACTTGACCACCTGGAGAACAGCCCCAGCCACCGCAGCCCGAGCACTGGAAACGCAGCAGGCGCAACCAAGGGGCTCCTGGCTCATGCAATTTAAATTAGCTCCAAGGCCCGGGAGACCAAGTGACCACTGCACCTAGGACCACGTGGTTGGACAGGTGTGGCAACATCTCCTGATTCCCAAGGATGACATCCCGGGTTCCTGGGTACTTGGTCTCCAGTTTTAGATCCTTTCTATAAAAACACTGTTTTCTTCTCAATGGACGTTCATTAGATATGAAGTCGTTTGGGTCATCGAAACTTCTTAAAAGCAACATTCTTCATGTATCTTTTCCGTAAATTTTTACGATTACTTTGTATAAACACAGTGGGAGGGAGAGGGTTGGCTGACATAATTGAGCTATGCGGGGAAAGATCTGCCTCTGTGGATCAGGAGCAAGCGGCTCCCTGCGGAGCTGGCAACAACTGAGTTTCTGGAGCAGGGAGACTCCTTGCTGCCTGCTCGGGGTGTGTGGGAATAGCACCTCTTGGGACATCAGCTGTCCTGCAGAAAGAGCTCCTTCCCATCAGCCCAGCAGCTCTTGCCATGCACACACCAGAGGGATACCAGATGCTCCTTAAGCGCAGGAGGCCTCTGCTCCGCCCCAACCTGGGAAGCCCCAGAATGCGTGCATTCCAGGGCCAAGGTGCGGATTTCCCAGCCTAGGGAGAAAGGCTGGACTGCCGTAACTGGGCCCCTGAACCCCGTGGCACTCCTCGTCAGCAACACGCCCTGGCTTCTGCAGCAACAGGGAATACAGAACCAGGTCCCTGGCCGGGGGCAGGGGGCAGGTGCCCGGGGTGTGCTCTGGGCAGAAGGCTGAGCAGTCTACACAGCCCTCCTTGGGTCATCTCAGGGGAGCTTGAAACGGGACAAACCCAACAGAGCGAGACGCACCCACTCCCTCTGGACACCAAGAGGCTCAGCTCCCGCACTGCTGTGGGCACCAGAGACGCACTCACACTCTTCCCGTGAGACCTCACTGCTGACAGAGCCACCTCCTGTACCACACCCAACTTCCGCTTCAGGCGGACCTTAGCGGTCAAGGATGAAGGGACACCCTCTGCTGGGTGGCTACTGAACAGTCCCCTAAGTCCCTCCCCACCCTCCTGCTCCCTGCGCTGAGAGCCCACTGCTTCTCCATAATCAGAGAATCACCTGAGCTCTGACCAAAGACGAAACAGAGAAATGCCTGGCAAGATCTGCTTCTCCATAAAGAAAAAGGAAAAGACCCTGTTTTTTCTTTCTTTTTTGCTTTCCCTCTCTCAATGTCCTGCTCCCTACTCCACTCCTACTCCCTAACTCCTTTAAATGCCACGTTGAAAGAAGGTGATGCCTGGTGCTTTTGCAGCTATCTGTGGTCATGAGGGAAAAGTTAAGAATCCCAGAGCTGTGCCCACCCAGCAACTGTACTTTTATGTTAGTGCTGAACCAATCTTAAGAATCCCTGGCCTCAGACCTGTGGGCAGGTAAATGAAAAAATATCTTACCTTTCTGCTATTGTTACAAGATTCCCTATTATATCAGTGAAGTGTCGGTGAACACATGTCCACAGATCTTAAATCCCAGGAATGACAAGAGAAAAACCACTTCCTTGAGGAAAGCAGAGTAATAAAAGTGTAATCAGATGGCTCTGGGAGAAGTGTCACTGAGGAACCCACGGCCTGCACCCAGGCTTGTCCTGCACCCATCGGCAGAATCCCTACCTTCAGGGAGACTATTGTCTCCATTTTGGATCAAAGGAAACAGAAGCAGCAATAAATGAAACAAAAGCCCCAGGACAGTGGCTCTAAGAGAAACCCTGTCCCAGGAAGGAAAAGTGGTACCCAGTCCGATGGCAGAACACTGACCGGGAGAAGCCAGGCCCAGGACACTTGAGCTCAGCCCCCGAGTGCAGGTGCTGCAGAGGTAACGAGGACACAGGCCATGGGCGCTCCCTGACAGACGGGTGACAGGAGCCAACACCAGGAACAGGCTGTGACTACCTTAGTGCTGGGTCTCCAGGCCCAGGCTTGGGGGACACACCTGTGTCACAAAGCCTGTGCCATTCCCTGAGTTTTAACTCATGAGGAGCAGCAGGGCAAAGAGAAGCCTCGAGTGCAGAGCTAAAAGGAAGCTTAAAGACACAGAGCAGGCGGACAGCAGCCGTCCGTCCTAGAGGACCGTCACCTCACCAGTCACCAGACCAGGGCCCTGCCTGGCTGCCTGATTCCTGGCTGGTGGGTCTGCCTAAGTCACATGACTTCTCTGAGCTTCAGACTTCCCATGCCCAGTATTTAAGTACTAAAACTATCTATCATCCTATTTGGTGAGGGTGAGAATTGAATGGCAGGACCTATGTCCAAGTCCTTACCTGGCCCATAGGAAGCGCTCAATAATTGTTGTCTACTATCAACATCAGCATCAATATTTAATGATTTAGACTTGAAATGTCACAGGGAAGCGCCCAACGCGGTACCCAGCCCGCAGCAGCTGCTTACTGAATGCAATTCCTTCTGTTTTGCTTCTCTCGTTCTGACAAATAAATCAAACGGCTCGTTCTGATGCGCTCCGCTCCCTGGAAGGCCTTGTCAGTGTGGACGAGCTCCCCCACACCCCCGTGGGCTTGGCATCACACAAAGAGCAACGGCCCGAGGAACACCGGCCCGCCTGGGACACAGGCCAGCCCAGCGGAGGGATTCGGCTCCTCAAATACACAGTCACAACACCTCGACGGCACAGACGCTCTTACCTATTAGGCCTGTGAACACCCCCTTCTAGGTACTGAGTTTCTCAGAGTCTTGATAAAAGAGGTATTTGAAGGTTATTTTTGCTTGTAGACCCCCCCCCATTTTTATCATCAACACAAACTCTTATATATATGATTTGAAAGAAATAACTTTACAATTGATAATTAAAAAAAGAGATAAACTTGTGCTTTTCATGTTTTAGGGATGGAGTTCATAATTTTCAACCCCATAAAGGGCAAATCTGTAAGAAATAAAAACAAATGAAACATGGAACCATCGTGCACGCCCTGACGGAGCCACTCCCACTCCCTGTTCCCTAGGTCTCCTTCTCCCAGCAATGATCACTCCGCCCAGGCCCCACCCTGGCTGCCTCCTCAATGACCAGAACTCAGGGGCGACCTCCAGCCCCCAGGTGTCACCCACAGAGGGCTGCAGTACAAACATGAACACCCACTCGGAGACCCGATTACGGGCTGGCTGGGTCAGGGCACGGCTGGCAGGTCCCCTCCTGGGTTAGCTGGCCTTCCTGGGCACGCCAGGTCCCAACTGTACTCAACTGTGACTCAGGGTGATTGAAGAGACCTAGGTCACAGGAGCCAGAATCATTCTTATCCTCGACCTTGGGCAGGAAGAGTGCCAACGGTGAACCTCGGCTCCACACCAACAAGGGCCTCACTCCACAGGGACTTTCTCCCTGTCACACATGGGCTGGCTCCCAGCGGCCTCCGCCTGGGCACCCTGTCCACCAGCAACAGCCCTCGGCTGATCTCATCTAAGGGGTAAAAACGAATCCGCATTCACCTTTCCCCAGTAGGCTCAATCTGCCGCCTCTTACTGGGGGAGATTTCTTACTCCCGAGGCAGCGAGTATCCACTTCTTCATAGGCTACCAACCGGGAGTGGGCAGCAGGGGCCACGGGAATGGACAGAGCGCGGGAAGCAGGGAACCCTGCTCCCGACCTGCAGAGCCGTGAGTCAGATGGCATCTGCCCTAATAAGCCACTGGAAAGCAAGGACACCGTGCCCATTCCTGTAAGGGTTGGTCACAGCCCCAAGGCCAAAATCTTCCCACAGTCAACCTGGGGCCTGCGCACCACAGGCCAATGGAGGCCTTGGCAGCAGTCAGTCACAGTAGCCGCCGGCCACCAGCCCCACTGTGCACACCTCCTGAAGGAGAAGCCCAAGGCTCTTCCAGGCCAGCAGAGAGCAGCCCCCAACCCATCTTGCCTCGTCTCCATGGGCCACATAAAAAGAAAAACACCAAAGACATAAAAAAACCATCCCCCCAAATGCTCTCCTGTGCCCTAAAATGAAGTTAAACAAGAACAAAATGCAACATGTTGTCTTTGAGATTTGTAACCATTCTTCCCTCTACGCACTGAACGTCTTCCATCTCAATCCCCCTGCAGGTGAATAAGTGGACGCTCCTCCCAGCGGGGTTCCAGGTGACTCCAGAAGCCAGGAGACACACCATTATCGGTATTCACCGCAAAGAGGCTTCCAGGGTAAGATTCTCTGTTTATTAGCAAAAGAAATAAATGCACTCAACTAATTTGACTTGTAAGTCTGATATGATCTCGCTGGAAAAACTGATTCTATTATGGTGAAGACTAGTTTGAGCTGAAAAATTAGACATATACATGCTGAGCTTTATTATAGATTAATTCTAACAGGGTCTGAAGCGAAACTCAAGCCACCTTTTAGTCGTTGGGAGATGGCAAACTTCCCCCCAAATACATGCAAGAAGTAATTAAAGTAAATGAACATGAAATTAAACAGCACCCTCATAAACCAGGATAGAAAAGTAAAGATTATTAGGGGGAAAAAAAAGGATTGTCTTCCTGCTCTATATTAATCTCATGAATTGTGCATTTGCGGTATTTCTTTTATTATTTGATGATCAGTTTCTAAAGCCTGAGTTATATTAGGACTTGCTGGAGGGAGGGGTCTCGGGTAGTGGCTGAGCTGATGGCCTTGGTATGTCCCTGCAGAGTTCAAGGTTCCTTACCTGAAACGCTCGGGACCAGAAATGGTTTGGATTTGGGATTTGTTTAGTATTTGGATATTTGCACACACATAATGAGATGGCTTGGGGACAGGACCTGCATCGAAACAGGGAATCCCTTCGTGTTTCATGGGCACCTTGAATACACAGCCCATAGGGAGTTGGATGCAGTGTTTTTGGGGCGACTGTGTTTGGACGGCAATCCATCACACGAGGTCCCATGTGGAATTTTCCATGTGGGGCACCATGCTTGTGCAAAAATGGTTTCAGATTTGGGGGCATTTCAGATTTTCCCATTCCAAATGTTCAGCCCAGGTACTGTTCCCAGCGAACTAAGTTCCAGATAGGGCCACACGTGGTGAGATCAGGCCGATCAGACCATCCTACATATGGAGGTGGGAGGTCTCCCTGTGTCACCCACAGCAGAGTCAGAACCTCGGCCCCAGAAGGGGTCTCGACTACAGAGGCAGGGACTCAACAGGACAGACCTCCTGGCCGCTGTCCACGCCCCTCCACTGTCAGGTAGGACAGTGCCGTTCCGTGAATCCGGGGCCATCCAGAATTGACTCCCACTGCAACCTCCTCCAGGGAGTTGGGGGTTACCTTCCCCAGGGCTGCTCATGGGGAAGGACTCTCTCTCAAAGTCCCCTGCTGCTGGCTACCATGGGGATGTCTGTGACATGAAGGAGCCGTCTAAATCATCCAATGGGGCAGAAAGGCTGGCAGCCGTGATTTGGGCAGAGGCAGATACACACTGCTACGGGTTCTTCCCACCCTGTCCCACCTTCTGTCCCTTCTGAGCCGCGGACCACCACGCATCCGGCTCTGCCTCTTCCTTTACAGTGGCCAGGTGTACTCTACGCTACACGACGCGCCCCAAGAACTCAAGAGGCAGGACAGGGTGACACTGGGCCAATCGCAGGTCACCCAAGGAAGTGGAGCAGCCAGACCCATACTGAATACGGTTCAGTTACCCAGCACCACACTCCGCCCCTCTGTTGGGGAGGTTCCAAAGGCAACGTGAACAAGTGACCAATGCTTACTGAAGAAACAGCTGCAGCCAGGCTTGGTGGCTGTATTCCCAGCAGCTAGGGAGGCTGAGGCCTGAGGATCACAAGTTTAAGGTCAGCCTCAGCAAATTAGCAAAGCCCTAAGCAACTTAAAGCAATTTAAAGACCTTGCCTTTATATAAGATCTAAGAAGGTCTGGAGGTGTGGCTCAGTGGTCCTAATCCCCAGTACCAAGAAGAAAAAGAAGAAGACACTGAATGGGTAAAAAGAACATGTGGGGTAACAGAGGGCATCACTGAGTGCGAAGCGCTGCGAGTCTCCACTGAAGCGCTGTGGAGTCTTCATCTGGGCCTGCAGGCACTGGGGAGGTCACTGGTATGCATCTCTCAAGTGTCACAGGGAAGAGAAGGTGGAGGTTACAAGCCGACATCCTGATATGTCAACATCAGTCCTCCAGGAACAAGCCCTGTGACCCCAGCAAGTGACATCGCCCTGGGGCCTCAGTGTCCTCTTCTGTAAAGTGGCAATCACAATCACACCCATGACTCACACTCTAACTGGCAGGAGCCATGCTGATGCAGGAGGCCCTCCACGGCCCGACCGCACCCGCAGAGCACCAGCCACCCAGCTCTGGGGCACAGAAAACACACTAAACAGCCTCTCACCTCCAGGCACAAATGGGTGGCTCTCAAATCTGAGAAGAGCACACCGCAATCCACTGCCAACCTGAACAAAAGGTTCTAAAACACCCAAATCCACTTGTGGGAGCCCAGAGGCAGGATGCGTCACCGGGTGGCTGAGCTGACCGGTCACAGAGGGGGTGACCCAGGAGCCCAGCCCTGAAGGAAGAACAAGATGTCCATAGGAAGAGGAGGGAAGGGGAGGAAGGCTGGCACCCAAAGGTGAAGGAGCGAGAAGTTGAGCTCGAGGAGTTCAGGGCAGGGCAGGAGGGGCAGAGGCCCTGGGAAGGCTGCTGACCGGCCTTCCTGCCACAGGGAGGGGCCCCCATGCAGCACCACAGACTTGGACAGGGGAGCAGAGCTTCCAAGGCTGTGCAGAGGGCAGCACACTCGCTCCACAGGAGAGAGGCCCCAGAGCTGCGCCCGGCAGGGCTGACCACGCCAGGGTGGGAAGGTGGTGCAGGGCTCAGCTCTCAAGACTTCAGCTCTTCCAACTGAAAGGATTCTGGGATGACAGCCAGAGGGGACTCTAACCAAGAAGAGAACTCTAGACAACAGGCCTGCCTGGGAGTGGGAGGAGCTGCTCCCAGGGCACAGTGGAGGCCGGGCTGGGGCTCTGTGAAGGTCACTGCCCCTGAAGAGGTGTTACGCTGCTACACATAGTTAGGAGGCTTCGCAGAGGAAGCTGGAGGACTCAGGAGGTCAGTGCTCACCATGCCCAGCAAGGCTCGCCTGCTCAAGTCCCTGTTTAAGAGCCACAATGACACCCAGGAGGGTGAAGAAAGAGTCCCAATACCCCATGTGACCAAGGTCCAGTTCTCTGCTCCCCAGGCCGGAAGAAACCTGGACTCAGGGCATCAGCAAAGGGGTCCGACTCCCATCAGCAGCTGGTTTCTGGACGAGATGGGTTTATGCATCAGTGACAAGAAGACAGAGAAGGATGGACTCCACTGACTGCAGGGGGTTTATCTTCAAACAGACATGCCCACGGTCAATGGCAGGTCCCTCCGAGAGGAGGCGTCTGTCCCTCAGAGCCTCCTAGTAACCAAAAGAGACGGGGAGGGCGCGTAGCAACACAGGTTCCTCCTGGCAGGGACACCCCAAGCCCTGCAGTGGGGGGACCTCCGTGGCTTCCAGGGTCAGCGACCTGGCAGGGTGGGGCCTGCTGGACATGCAGGTGAAGTCAAACTGTGTTCCCGAGCGCTGCACGGTTTTTCTATCCTATTTGGACCACCTTCAGTCACTGGGAACTGTAAGGAAAGGGAGCAGTGGGAGCCCAGGGCCATGGACATGAGAAGACGTGGACAGGATGGCCTGGAGGGGCTTTCACTGGACGAGAAGCTCCTCCAGGTCAGAATGCACAGCCCAGCCGCTTCCACCTCGGCTGCCCCTTCCCCAGGCACCCAAGTGAGAGCACAGAGAGGAAGTACGTCCTGCTGCAGAGGCAGGGGCTGCTCCCGGGGACAGAGGAGGCATCTACACAGGAGCCAGGGAAGTCGCCCTGTTCAGGCGAGTAGGCACCTGCTGGAGGGGCCCAGGGTTCCAGCCCTCTGCCTCCCCGGGCAGGAGGGACCATGGAGCCCTCCTGGACCCTGGACACAGCTCTAGCAGCTTTCCAGGGCCCACCCTGTTCCCTGCGCACATGCCAATCCAGTTTGGAATTTGTTAATCCATTAACTCTACATTTCCTTCTTTTGGGTGTCCTATTAAACTAAGCAGGAGTCCCCTGGGCGCATTAAGGTAACACAGAAAGAGCCCCGATAACACGGTTCAAGACCAGAATGCAGGGTTCCGCACACCCTATCATTTATGCCTTTTAAAGTAATAGAGACCTCCCGCAGGGCCACCGGATATCCAAAGTAATTATCTTACAGCACATTAAGTTTTAGGCTGTATTCTATATTTAATAAACCTATATAAATAATGCCACTTTTATTAAAGCATCACTAACTTTTCAACACAATGTAAAACACATTAATTTTTTTTTTTAACTTTACTTTCCAGTCTCACAATTTGGTACCAAAACCAATTATAGTATTTTTTCCCCCACTGTTTTAAGTAAGAAAAAAAGCTATAAAGTTGAGCACACTGGTAGATTACGGGGGGAAAGAAGATTTTTATTTATGAGACCCTTGGACCACAGTATTATAACAGATAGAATCTATTTTTGCTAGGAGCTGATGTAATGCCATGATTAATGAGATTTTTTTTCTTCCCTTCTGAATTATCAACATCTGCCTCGCCCTTAGAGAAGAAATACCAAGACAGGTCCACAAGCTCTGTAGACCAAAGTCATGTGACTGAGAAGTTTGGGGGCAGTGGTAAAAATATCCATGGACTTTAAGAAATGACTGTCTCTTGGTGACCTTTGCTTCCAGGCAAGATGCACGCAGGTTGTTACCAGAAGAATCCAGGAGACTAAGCACTGCTGTGGAGGATATGCTTGGATCCTTGCAGATTCAAAGCCAAACCCAACTTTTGAAGCAGCAGACTCTAGACTTCATTTTGCAATAAGAAGGTACGTAAGTTACCTGGAAATGCTCATTTTTGGAACTGCCCTTCATTCATCTGGGTCCTGATAATTAGGAATTCTTCTTCATTCATTCATCCACCCATTTGTATATTCCTCAAAAATTCTACATACCAAATGCTGGGAATAGGAAAAGACCCCATCCCGGCCGGCACCTGACTTTCAGAACTAGCATCAGCCTCTCTGGGGCCAGGAGAGGGGCTTTCTGTGAGCCCAACGCCCCTAGAAATAAATAAGCAATATAATTTTTACACTCATGGTTTACTTTCAACATCAAATTTATGTAGAAAAGAAAGAGGCTGCCCTTTATAGGGGGAAAGAAGTCAGCAGATCAAAAGCATCATTAATCACTGTCTCTTTTAAATTAAAAGGTTCGCAAAAAGGTGGGCACAGAACCAACGTGGGAAACAAATCACTCCCCTCGCTCGGTGAGGGTCAGAGTCTAAATGGGAGAGTCCTCGGTATTTACCCAGCTCATCTCCTGCGTAATGGATTTGGAGGAGAGATTTCCGCTGGGGCTCTGCTAATTTGAGGCTCAGCTTCTGCTTTTTAAAAATGACACTTGGGTGGTTGCTCCGGCACGGTGAGGTGGAACGCAGCCGAGGGTTCTCTCCTGGACAGCCTCCCTTTCATGGACCGGCCGAGCAGACCCCAAACCACAGAGAAGGTGGTCACGAGGGAGCCAGCAGCCTGATGTTGCGGGTGGTCTTTGGTCACCACTTACAACCTGGGACAGCTTTTGAAGCAGACACAGAACAGGCCCAGCGCCCCTGACAAAGGACTCCTCAGACAGAGGCTGGAGGTGGAAAGGAGACCCCAACGGGGAGAAGGAGCACCCCTGCAGGAGTGTCCAGGGCAGAGCACCTGTGTCCTCACCCACAGGAGAAGGGAAGCCCCATCTTCCCTCTCACTCTATTACTCCAAAACCTTCTACCCGTTGTCTTTTGCTTTTTGCAAATATGTCCGTGTAGGAAAGCGCCAGAATAGATGACACTATGACTTGCACATGCCACCATGACACAGTGACGGTCAGAGGGACGGGGACCACCACAGGGCACTTGCCTTGTGCCGATACTTTCCTGCCTCCACGTGGCCAGACAGACTGTACTGTAAAAACACCAACATCTGGAGAGAAGACATCTTGTCCTCTTCCTCTTCCGATGCCTCCTGCAGGAAGCAAACCTCTGAGGTCCAGATGCCCAGGGGCCACAAGATGACCAGTAGGACAGAAGCCACAGGCTCAGGACGGTGGGGGGAGGCAGTAAGGGGGTTAGTCTGAGTCCTTCCATGGCTGGTGCCTGGCCCTGGACAGCCTGCTTTCAGAACTCTCGCGTGGCTAAACAGAATACTCTGTCCCCAAACGACTGGGGCAGGGAACTGGCCAAACCCGGAGCCTGTTTCCATAAAGTTCTCCTGGAGCCCAGCTGGGTCCACTCAGTTTAGTGCAGCCACAGCAGCACCTGTGCCCCAAGAGCAGACCGAGACCTGTCAGATGAAACGGCCTGAGGAGCCTGAAATACTCCCTGTCAGGCTTGCAAAGAGGAAACAGAGTCTGCCGACCCCTGGACACAGCCCTGGGTCAGCACGCCAACCCACACGCCACAGCCCTCACCCAGCACTCCCAGTAAGTGAAGAATAAAAATGTGGCCTGTTCCCCAGCCTCCCGCACACAGGAAACACACACACGCAGACCCCACAGACGGGCCCGACGTTCAGGAGTGGTCACTGCCCCTGACCGTGAAGGAGCCTGCCCATTCTGCAGACAGGGCGACAAGGAGAGCTTCAGAAAGCATCACTTATAACTGCAAGGTCTAGAGGCAATGGCCACATGGAACCCGTGGCCACACTGACCCTGAGTTAGAGAAGTCCTGTCCTGAGGAGTGTCCTGCGCTTCCCACACAGCTGTCCACCAGCCCCACTCCAGCCATGATGACCAGCCCACGGGGTTGGGGGGTCCATCACTTACCACACGTCCATGGCGAGACTATCTACTAGTGGCCAGGCTGAGTGCACTCCATGGAAACCCCTGACCTGAGAGGCTGGACACAATACCCAGTGCGCTGCACACTCCCTATAATCTGATGGACAAACCCAGGGAGTGTTCACGGGGCAGCGCGTGGTTATCTAAGTCCCGTGGAGAAGGTGGCTCTCTGCCTAACTGTGGCACGGGTGCTGAGGACCAGGTCCTGTGCTTACCACCTTAACATAGGGAGTCAAACATGGTGACCTGCCCGGGAGTGGCCATGAACGGCCCCGACAGGAGAGCCTGGCAAAACCCATCAACTCTGGGACCCAAGGAGGGTGTACGGTCAACAGACAAAAAGTCCATGATTTCAAAATGGAGTTGAATGAGAAACTGGGGACCTCTGGGAAGGTGGCACTGGGAGTGGGGCCACGGAAGGCCTCTGGGGAGATGAGCTCAATTCTAAGGACGGAACTCTGACGACACTGGTTCTCAGGGGAGCTGTTGGGGTTCGCCCACCACTCTGACTCCTGTCCCTCTTCAGTTGGTTTGCTGAACATGGTACCAGGAGGCTCCCAGTGTCCCTGCATCAGCCATCTGCTCTGGATCGCCAAGCACGAAGCCATCCAGTTACCAGTTATCACCCTGGGTTCAGCCCTAAGTAGAACCAGGCCATTTGCCATTGTGTTCTACCAGGATGAAGAACAAGGCTGAGGTCGGTGACACACAGTTCTGCTCTGTTGCTCTTACAGCCAATATGGGACTTAATTCTCACCATAACCTTTTAAAGTGAGGATAATTTCCTCTGTTTTACAGATGAGGAAAGACAGGTTCAGAGAGGTCAAGTGGCTTACACAACCTCACATAGCTGGACATGTGCCGGGCAAGGAAGTGGACGTGGCTCATCTGCCCTAGGCTGTAGCACCAGGAGTTCTGCCCCATGGGATGACACCACAAGAGTCCAGTGGACACTGAGAGAGGAAACAGGAAGAAGAAACTGCAAATCCTGACCACTGCTTCTCTCAAGAGAGGTCTCACTGCTTCTCTGTGGCTTCACAGCAAATGTGGCCCAAATCAACAGTATCCACCAAACAGACTGAGCACCGCGGAGCACCGTAGTGGGCACCTGCCATGGTGGGTGCAAGGGGAAGTCAGGGGACGACGCACAGGCTGTAAGAGAGGAGAGGGCAGGGAAAAGATGAGCCAGGAAGGGAAGAACCCAAGGGCCCTGGGTTCCAGGAATCCAGGCCGAAGGGCCCGTGGGGGTCTATCACCAGGGCAGCCCCTGCTCATGTCCCCTTGTCCCACACTCACTGCCAGGCCCAGGAGCCAGCCAGACAGCAGACGGAAGGAGCTCAGCCCTGAGCAGGACTGCAGAGTCCTCACTCACCCAGGGGCCGAGGACAGGGACGAGGAGGGCCAGCAGAGAGGAGGGGCTTGGGCCTCGCAAGCCGGCCACCACCCCGTGACCTGTGCACCTGTTACTGCTGCTACATGGTGGCAGCACCAGCAGGTAAGCGCTGGACAGGTTCCAAAATAAGTAACAAAACAGGAAGGAGATGAGAACAGAGTGACCAATGCAGGAAGGTGGCTCTCCCCGGAATCACACAGCAGGACGGGGACCAATGACCAAGGTCACATTTCAGGAGTCACAAGGTAGGTGCCCGTTGTGTAGGTGCCTCAGGAGGGTGCGAGAGGTGGACAGCAAGCTCCGGGTACTAGAGGTCACAGAGGTGAGACGATGTGGACTTTGTCACCCTCCAAAGGAGGCCTGGTGTGCAGGGGCCACATGGCTCTGGACCCAATGCCGTGGGGCAGGTTTGACACCAGGCAGGACTAGAAAAGGCTGTAGAGCCCTTGCTCAGACAAGACAGCAGGCAAGCAAGAAAGTGGCACGTGAGGTGCCAGGAACTGTGAGAACCGTGGGGAAGGAGGACGTCACCGAGCCATGGCTCACGTGCACATGGGTCGCAATTCTGGGCTTTTAGTGCTTTTTCCAAATCAGATTGAACCTGCCGTCCCCGGTGCACAAGGCAGGACTGAACTTCACCCTGAAGACCTGTGGCTGGGGCGCAGGGCCATGAATGCCCACGGAACGGGATTGTGAGCTCAATTTCCTTCTGCATGGTGGGGTGTGTATGCATGTGGAAACTTACTCAAGATGCGGTTTACACACTTGGTCTGCTGTTCCATTATGTATTTGTGTACTGTGAGCCTGGAAGTGGCCCACACTTGTCTTGGCTTCTGAGTGTCCCTCTTTTCATAAGTGTATGTGACAAAGGAGTCAACGTTATTATAAGAGAAGGCACAAGATCCAGACTCAGAAGAATCCAAAGAAAAACTACTGGGAGCAGAGTCAAGGGTCAGAGCCCTGAAGCACCAGTGGCCATGAAGACAGGGAGTCGTGGGCCTGTGCACAGATGTGGTTTCCACCCTGGCTCCCTCCTGCAGCCCTGAGGAGGAGGTCAAGGTCATGGAGCTGCACACAAGAGAGAGACAGTTTACAGAAGCCACCACAGGGGAGGGCAGGGACGTGCTTATGTGACACTCTATAAGACAAAACAGGATGAACCAGGCCAACATGGCCACTTCCAGTAGAAAAGCTCACAGATTGCTTAAAAATGTCTCTGAGTTAATAATTTCAAAATTATTTCAGCTTCTCAGTTGTCCTGAGCTTAAGAAAGGAGGCAGAAGGTAATTCCAACAGCAAGAGAGCCACATCACAACGATTAAGACCAAGGGGCCCAAGGTGCTTCAGAACCTCAAAGGCCATTTCAGAGGCCCTAGGGCAACACAAGCCTCAGAGGACCGGGGGAGACTGGGCAGGGGTGATGCAGAACCCCTGGACAAGGATGAGCTGAGAATGGAGGCAGATCTCCTTCCCTTCCTCATAGGGGGACGCAGAGGACACAGGCTCTGTCATTGCAAGAGAAGAACAAGTTACCAGGCAACCGGCAACGTGGTTTTCTGGACACTCAGGCCCACTACTGCAATGGAGAGACAGGGGATGCAGTCTCATGGACTTGGACGCGTCCTGAGTCTGTCCCTCAGGACATTCTCATCCGCCGGTCAGGAAAGGGGACGAGGCAATGCCATACCCAGGGCACAGTCTCATACTCCCACTGTCAGCCTGGGACCCCCAACAAGTGCTGTTTCGCAGGTGCCTGCCTTCCCACCCGCCGTTATGATATGGATGTGTCGCCCAGAAGCTCCTACGTCAGACCATGCAGGAAGGTTCAGAGGTGAAAGGATTAGGATACGGGAGCCTTAACACCATCATGGATTAATCCACCCACAGGGACTAAGTGGGTGGGAACCATAGGCAGGGGGGTTATGGCTGGAGGAGGTGGTCACTGGGCTGTGCCTTTGAGGTTTTTATTTTGTTCCTGGTGAGCAGAACTCTCTCTGCTTCCTAGTGCCATGTCCTGAGCTGCTTTCCTCCTCCACGCCCTTCCACCATGATGCTCTGTCTCACCTGGGCCCAGGGCAATGGAGTTGGCTGATCATGCACTGAGACCTCTGAAACCATGAGCCAAATAAACTTTTCCTCCTCTAATTGTTCTCATCAGGCCTTCTGGTCACAGCAATGAGAGAGCCGATTAAAACACTAAGGTTGCCAGCTTCCTGGCCCTGGGAGCTTGTCTGCCTACAGCATGCCTGCTCTTACTACTAGAGATGCAGCCTGAGGTCCACCTCTGCAGGGGGAGGCAGCATCTGCAAGGGAAGGGGAAGGGGGAGGAGGAAGGGGAGGGGGAAGGATAGAAACTCTCTTGGGAGCACATTCCTTGCAGACCCTCCTGGACTCACCTCCACTCAGAGTCCATTTTTCTTTTCAATTTCATGGCGTGTGATGGTGCACAGGAGCTGGTGGGAAGAAGCCTCAGGAAATCCCAGCTGTATAGATGGCTCCAGGGATGCTACGAAACTCAGTCTAGAATCAGGTCTACAAGAGCTACGCCGCTGGCAAGTGACCAGCTCGGCATCCAGCTCAGGATGCCACCCTGAAGACGCTAACTTCTGAAGAAGCAGGTGACCCCGGCACAACATTTCCAGAAACCTACAAAAGTGTTCATCCAAGGCCCTAGGAAAAGTTACAAGGACATGGCCTAACTGAGAGGACAAAAGATACCACAAGACTCAACTTCATGTTTAGCCATCAAGACCTGAATCATAAAATTTCACTATAAAAAGGGTTTTTTTTTCCTTTTTCTTTTCTTTTTTTTTTAAAAAAATGTTAGGTCCAAGAACACAGCCACGCTGCCCCATCCAGAGAAGCCCAGTTGATTCTGTTTTATTACCAGACTACCCCTCTTCTGAGGAAGCCCCTCGCCATAAACTGTCACCAATTTCATCTCCGCGTTAGGCCTAAACCATCTTCATTAAGACCCCACCAAGGTGCAACATGTGAGTAAATCAAGGCTTTGATGCTCTATTTTGCACATTTCATGGGCCACTAGGGATAATTAAAAGGGCAATTATATAAAGTTGGTGCAGTTTTGAGAAACAAATGACATTTTCTGCTTTAAAGCACTTGATAATTTGATATTTTGCTATTAGGGCCATCATGGATACTTTTATAGACAAGCAGCCAAATACACAATAAATGCTCCCTAACAGCCTCTAATGATGGTTTTTGCCCACTACCCCCCGTCCGCATCCCAGTCCATAAATCAGATGCTAAGTGCTAAAGGGAGAGGGAATGAAAGTGCTGGAGCCCTGGGAAGAGGGCGGGAAGCGGGACCCTCCTCAGCTCCTTTCCAGAGAGCACCTAGAAAGGAAGCAGAGCCTGGCTCTGCCGCTGCCGCGTCCCAGCAGCGCGCTGAAGCCAGCCAAGTGCGTTCCAGCTCATGAAAAATACAGCGAAGAAACCGCTCGTGGCAGGAGCATTTAACTTCCCTGTTCTCAGCCTTCCCCAAGTGGCACTTTTCACCAGCAAGTTGTTTATTATGTTCGGTGCCAGGCAAAACTGATTAAATGGGGCTCTTAAGAATCGAGGCGTTATAAATTCATGGAAATACAGCAAGCAATAAATTCCATGGAATTAAAAGCTTACTCGTGCCATTAGCATTTCCGGGTGTTTGAATTGTTAATACCGACGTACAAAACGGATGTCCCTCTCCGACGGGCCGACCCGGGCACCACATGCGAGCAGCTCTGAATTTTTTTTTTTAATCTAAGCGTCATCGTGACTTGGCAGGTGTGAGAGCCACTGAGGGGAAGAGGGAAGGAGTCACCTCCAGAATTCTCCTTTGCCCCTCAAAGTCAATCCCACCCCAGGAGAGAGGAGACACCTAATATAGGGTGACAGGCAGGAGGAAAGGCAGCACAAAGATGGAGGCAAAGGGCTCGGGCCTAGAACGGACAGGAACGCCATCTCAGCCACTGAGGGGACGAGCGCTTGATCCTCCCCGTCTTCAACATGTTCTGACTGCTGACCTTGGTTGCCACCCAGGGCACATAACCCAGACCAGGCTGCTCAGAAAACCGTCCAGTGCTAGGTGCTCTGCTGAGGTGGCCAATGGCGACCCCTGGCCTGCTGTGTCTCCCGTGGATTCCTCTTGAGGGCATAGGAGGTGCTATTCTAAAGTGCCAAGGGAGGGCTGGGAGTGAGCTCACTAGCAGAGCACTGGCCACTCCTGCGCTCGATCCCCAGTTCAGTTTAACAACAACAACAAAAATGGCAGCGAGTAAAATAAATCAGTCAGTTATGACATCAGCAGGTAACCGATATTCGTCTCAAGCCTACGATGTGAAGCAGCAATTCTGCTTACCTGTGTACTTAAAGAACACCTCTGCCAGGCACGGAGGTGCATGCATGTCTTGGGAGGCTGAGGCAGGAGAATGAGTTCAAAGCCAGCCTCAGCAACATAAACAGGCCCTAACTAACCCAGTGAGACCCTGTCTCTAAATAAAACACAAAAAAGGGCTGGGGGACGTGACTCCGTGGTTCAGTGCCGTTGGGTTCAATCCCAGTACCAAAAAAAAATACTTCCTTTTCTACAGAAATAGATCCTGGATCTCCAGAGGGCAAGATACAAATGTAGTAAGGGAAAGAGAAAGAAAAACCAAGATGACTCCTAAAGACATCTGCTTGGGCGGGGGGGGGTGGTGAGGATAAGCTTGCTTGCTTATTATTTATTTATTTATTGGAAAACCAAAAATCACTGCCCACAAAGTCAGTGTGATCCTTTGAAATACAACTTCAGGGCTGGGGCCGTAACTCAGTGGCAGAGCACTTGCCTGGCATGTGTGGGGCACTGGGTCAAATCCGCAGCACCACATACCAATAAACACATAAAACAAAGGCATTCTCTCTGTTGACAACTACAAAAAAAAATTTTAAAACGTTATTAAAATATCTTTTAAAACAGGATAATACAATTGAAGGGAAAATGACTTCTAAATCTGGAATTACCAAAAACCAGGAGAAAAGGCAAATCCCAGTTGTTCATCTAGACAGATCTGCAAACCACCTCTTCATCTTTCCCAGAGTTGGCTTAACAGCACCATTTCTTGACATACCAAGAAGCTCCGTGCTGAAAGAGCTCCACAGAACAGACACGCTGGTGGTTCTGGGTGTCTGTGATCAGCTCTGGGGCTGGGCTGCACAGGTGCCCACAGACCTGGCTGGCGAATCACAAAATGGAAAGGAGACAGAGGAGGAGCCTCACGGGGAGAAGCGGCCATCAGGGTGCTCTCCGCGGGCTCCAGTCCAAAGCCACCACCGTGCATCCCAGGAGCAGCCACTGTGAGGGTGTTGGGACAACTGGCTGTTGTTCAGGAAAGTCCTGCCCTGAGGTCAGACCTACTACGCGTGCCACATTGGCAGGGGAGATGGACTGACATTAAGACACCACGCGCACACTTTTCATGAGAGCTCTGGAGTCCCCCGGGGAAATGGTCAGTTATAAAGCACCCATTACGTGTTCTAAATCAGGAATCACAAGACTCTGAGCAGACAGGTTCCCAGTCCACTGGGATTTAAGAGTGATTTTCAGATAAGGCAGGCACCCTGAAACAAGCCCTGATCCACGAGCATCCTGTGCACAGTGACGGGAGGGGCCGTGCCCAGGATCCCCCCCTCCAGGAGCATGACTGTGGTGACAGACACTGGGGAAAATGTACCTGGCAACGAAAACGAGAAATAATCAGCATACTTTTCTCTCCACCAGGCCTCCTGCATTATAGGTGGGTGAAGCTCACTGTCCACATGAGGGTCAGTGCAGGACGTCCCCCACTATGGCGAGCAAATCCGACATGGCCCTGGCCTCATGCCCCCATGTGCCTTGGGATACAGTCAGCCATCCACCTATGGAGTCAACGAATCTTACATCAAACAATGTGTACTGTTTTTTCTTGTCATTCCCTAAACGATACAGAACAGCAACACAGGCCCTGACTGTGCTATGTACCCTAAGTAACCCAGTCGGGGGAGGGTGGGTGCAGGTTCCATGCAAACCCAACAGCATTGGCTGCAAAGCACGTGAGCATCCCTGGACACTGGCCTCTGGTCCTGGAACCCAGTCCTATGGATGGTGAGGGTCCTGGCACCCAGGTGGACAGCAGTGAGTCCCCTCAGCAACCGTGGAGAAGAGAGGAAGCCCTGCGTATGTCCCACAGTAGAGCTGCCCCCTCTGTAGTCCCGAGTCCTTTCCTAACTAGTCATTCCTCCCTCTGTCCTTAATTCTCATGGACTGCAACCCACTGCAGTTCAGGAGCTGCAGTCCCGTTTTGTGCCATAAAGACGACACGGATGATGTCAGTGTTAGGTGACTACCTGGGGTGAAGCCGTCTGCGCCTCAATAATGGATTGCCTGATTCGGACTCATGTTTGGGTGGAGTGTCGAATCCACAGGGCTCACCAGCACTCTCCAGGGTTTCTGCCCACAGCTTTTCAAGTTTAACCCATTTTCCAGAACTGGGCAGTTCCCGCTTGCTGCTTTTGGCCTGCAGACAAGTGTACCACGGCCCTGCTCCCTGCTGGTGAGGCAGACATGGCACCCAGGACAGGGACACTGCTCTGCACCCCTCCCACAGCCTCCTTGACACCCACTGAAGATGGACAGCAGGCCTCCACCCCAGTGTGCGGGTCTCCCGCCTCCCTCGCTGGTGCACCATGAGCAGAGGGAGGAAGTCCCTGTCCTCTGGACTCCTGTGCCCTGTGCTCACTGAGAGTGGCAGGACAAGACTGGGCCATGGGCTCAAGCTCCTTTTCCAAGGAACTCCTCCAGGAGGTGCTGGGAAGAGACATGTCCAGCTATGGAGTAGATGGTCCACCTCCACTCTGTCCTTTAGGCAGGCCTGGCTGACCGCAGGCGGTGTCCTCGGACCCTGAGTCCACTGAGCAAGACGTCGACTCCCACTCCGGCTCCATGGTGGCCCCCACCCTTCCTTCCTCCCTACCTCCTTGGTGGTGACCACGCTGCCCCCGCCCTGCCTCCAGCCCTGGTCTTTGTCAGGTTCAAGGTCCCGTTGGGCTTTGTTGTGCAGAAGCTGGCTGACAGTTCACCCGAGCCTTCCTTGAAGAATGCCCCAGACGGCCTCCATTCTTTCCTGGGAGCAGTTTCTGATGACAGTGTGTCCCTGAACACGCCCCCTTTGCTGTTGAGGTGGCTGTAGCCCCACAACAGGGCACAAACAGTGCAGCCCAGACAATGGGCAGCAAAGGGCCCTGGGGGGAGGAGGAGAAGCAAATAACAACACAAAGTAAACCATGAACAAGGCCCAAAGAGGCACCGGGAGGGCATGCTGTGCTGTTCTGAGCCCCGGGCGAGTCTCGTGCAGGGCCCGGTCACAGGCGTGGCTGCAGGACAAGAGGGCAGTGTGACAGCCACTGGAAGCCAGATAAATGGAGCTGGATGATACTTCCAGTGGATGGCCCCAGCCTCCTCTCATAGCAGTGGCATCACCAGCTCCTGGCACGCCCCGCATCCCTACTTCTTGCAGCAGCCCGACCCCAGTGTCATCCTCCCACTCGTCTTTTGCTGAGTCCCCCAGAGGGAGCTGAGCCATCTCCACAACTCCTTTGGGATGCGTGTTCCACACCCAAGGGCTGCAGTGCGGGTCGGCTTCTGTCCCCGCTGAGTACCTGCAGCCAGCACCTTCCACCCATGGCTGTGTCCCAGACCTAAGGTGGCCCCCTGGAGGGTGGCCAGAAGAGAGCGGGCCTCCTCACTGCCAACAGGCAAGAGGAGGCGGGATGAGTGCAAGGCCACCCTCCAGGTGGGCCACCTTACCAGGTCCTCAGCAGGAAGAAGGTGCTCAGAAGCTGACCCCAGGCTACCTCTGAGAGGCAGGGCAGAAGCCAAGACCCGCACTGCAGCCCTTGGAGACCTCGCCACCAGGAAGGGACTCCCCTTAGAAATAGGTCAACTCAGAAGACAGCAGAGGGAGGCACGTAAAGCTGAGGCCAAATGGCACCATCCACATCAGGCCTGTCCAGTTACAAATCAGAGTCCCTCTCTGCATAAGCCAGCCTGAGATGAGTCTCTCCCCAGGACTTTCAACAAAAAAGTCCTCTGATGACCCCTCAATCATGAAGGTCCAGAAGAATCAGCACTGCCCGAGATAAGCCTTCCAGAGAGGGAATCGGGATCAGAGAGATCGGGCTGAATTCACGGTTTCTTATCTCTGGGTTCTGAAATCAATCAGCAATCGTATCTGATTTTCACTTTTACTAAAAGTAAGGGTTTAAGAGATGTCATCAAGATCCAGTACTCGGCTGCTTTCAGCAGGGCCAGCTGCCCTTTCTGACAGTAATGGATTTTCTTAGATACTCTTGGGTTTAAAATGGGCATGAGGCTCATTCACCCATGACCCAACAGCACAAGAGGGGGAACCCCCCCCCCCAGACACAGGTGCCTTCCCTAAACCACTGTTCCCAGGTTCTTGTCTTGTTCAAAAACACTCCACTGATATAATATATGGTTAGCATGGATATCCCCCCCATACATACACGCACTTCAAATCCAGTCGTAGTGTATTTATCCACCTGGTTACTTAACTCTATCCCCACATCCGAACATATGCATTTATGTTCCTTTTCAAAAGTGACCTTCCCAACTGTACCTCATCCTCACCCCACAGAAGGGCCATAATTCAACAATTCCCTCCTGACAGACACTCATGGAATTGGGTTTTGCTCCCACAGACCACGGTGCAGTGATATTCCTGTGTATAGGCCTCATGACCCAGCAGCACCAGTCCACCTGTTCCTAACAGAGGCCACAAACTGCCCGATGGAAACATGCATCTCATTACCTTCTCGGGTCCCCTACACTGGGCCTAGGTCTTCCTTTTACAGGCCTCTATTTTTCTGATGGGTCAGACGAACATGTCCTTCATGGAGAGTGAAAACAGAACGCAGGCAGGAAAATTTCTAGAATATCTGCTGACATACACTATTGCAGAACCCAAGCACCTACTCTGCAAAGTAACACAATGTACAGACTTCAGAGAATATCCTTTGAACCTATACCTGAAGGTACAGGTGAGGCTTCTGGGCATGTACGGAGCGACATGTGGGGTCAGCTCACGTGCCCATCGTCCTGGAGGGTGGAGGGGTCTCCCTCCGCCCCCCCAGACCTTCTTCTTTATCCCCTGTCCATTCACACCTTCAAGAGTGCGTGGAGCACATTTCCAGCTTGCTTTCCTTCAGTCTAATTTTTTTAAAAAAACAATGTCATAAAGTTGACATTTTCATTTACAGTTAAACCACAGTTAAAGCACACCAATGAGGGGTAAACCCAGCACAAATTACCAAGCCTAAAACATCGGCAAACACCCCCCCCAAGCCAATGATCAAAAAGAAATTCAGTGGTTGCAAACACACATCTATTTTTCTAAGCAGGAGCGTCTGCAGACGCGTCAGCCAGTGGCCAACAGCAGGGTCTGGCAACATCTAATATTTTCTCCTCTAAGCCGGAGGGCTACTTTCTCTCCAGCCTCCAGCGATGATGTTTTCTGAACAGAGTACTAGGAGGCATGGTAAGATAAAGTGATTCCGAGTCACTCCACAGCCACAAGGGAAAGCTGCGAGTGCAGTTTTGCTGTAATAATAAGACGCTTCTGCACTTGCAGAGGAAAAAAAAAGAATATGTGAAAGTCATTCCATCTTGAAAACCAGAGGTATGTCCAGCCCCATGTGGCTCCCCTGCTCCACATTCACTGCAGCCAAGGATAGCTCCATGCTGAGATGTCTTCATCAGTGAGCCAAGTGTCGCGATGGACATCTGATAAGAGGGCTGCCTTGCATGCACGAGGGATGGGGTTCCAGCCCCAATAACCCCTCCAAAATAGGAAAAGGAGGAGTCTCGGTGTCGTCCCCATGTCACCTTCAACAATGCCTTCACAATCACAAGCCTGACTTGGCTGTCAGAGACCCAGGCATCCCTTCCTCGCCTGTCCATTAACATTACGGTCCTCCCCAGTATGTCCGCTCTGGCTGCCTTCTCCCGTGCCACACGGCCCTGCCGACTCCTCCTTACATGCTGGGTGTGGGCCTCACTTTCCTTCCCACGTACCGTGAGCTCCTGCACAATTGGCTGCTGCTTCGTATGCCCAACATCCCGACAGGCTCAAGCGGCCGCTCTGCTACTTGGCCAGTCTCTTGCCATGCTATCCCAGCTTGCTGCCTGGCCAAGGACACCAGACTATTCTCGCCCTTATTTGCATATGGTTCCCTCTGCAAGGCCATGGACGGAAATGACCCTGTCTCCTGTGGTGCTGCATTTGGCCCATGGCAATGAAGGAGCCTCCAGCACCAGCCACCTGTGAGCCCTCCCATTCCTTTGTGCGTGTGCTCATCAAGAGGTGGACCCTGTCCCCTGCCCCTGAGTGCCGGCTGGCCACGTGACTGTGATAACTGCAGAGCAGTGTAAGCGCCCAGGGTCTGTTCCCCTCCCATGCCCGGGGAAGCCTGGCCATGTCCTCTGTCCAGTCCTCCAGCACGCTGCAGAGGCCCAGGTGTGTGCAGGAATCCTCCGGGCTGTTCCAGCAGCAGCTGAGCTCCCAGCTGCAGGCGGGAGCGTGAGTGACTCCAACAGTGGGGAGCCAGAGGACACTGCTCTGCTCGTCGCCACCAACCAAGAGGAGGATTCCCACACCTATGGACACTTTGGCCACCAGGGCGCAGGGACGTGTGTGAAGCAGCACTGAGGAGGGGAGCGGGAGGCTCACTGTGAGACTCCAACTCTGCCTGGGCCTTCTGCAGCTACTCCCCCCCACAGGGCATTCTTAACACTGAGGAGTGACCTCCCAAGCTGCAAATTTGATGACACGCTCCACCCCCACCACACACACACACACACAGGAATTAGAAGCACAGATCCACCCACAGCTAGCTTGTCCCACAGGAGGTCACGGCTGGTGCTCACCAGTGGCCTCCACACTGGTCTGTGCCTGGTTCCTTCAACAAACCACACTCCAGCCCAACTCAGGGCTAGGTCCCTCTTTGTCCCAGATCTCCTTTCAGCCATTTCCCGCTAGAAGCTGTCTGGGACCTTCTGGACTAAGCAAACCCCACTGCAGGCTCTGGAAGCCCGAAGCCTCTGTTCTGGACTCTCTTCAGATGGATCTTCACCAGCCCCCATTAGTCCGCGAGCTGTGTGAGGCCCCATCAGGGCTTCCCGGGCTCCCGAGTGTGAGCTCAGCCAAGAGCACCACGCCTGGAACCAAGAGCATCGGGGTCCTGGGGTCTGCCCAGCCCAACCTTCCAGGGCACCTGCCAACCATGGCCTGGGCTCCAAGGGCCAACCTCACATGCAAAAATCAGGGTGTTTTTTTTTTTTTTTAAGGGTAACTGAAATTTCCTGTGTAGGCACTGGGCGGGCCTGGCACACAGCAAATATGCAACCATTAGCCATTATCGTCACAATTAGTCAAGACCTCTCAGGTCAACTGCCAAGGCAAGGTCTCCCCTCTGCAGTCCTTCCGCCTCTCCCGCTGCTCCAACCCCAGAACCCTGGTCCTCTGCCACACAAAGGTGGTCTCTAGCACCTCCCCACCACGTGGGCTGCTCACACGGCACCCCGGCCTGCTGTGCTGGGCCTGTGGAGGAGCAGCACAGGCGCCAGGCAACCCCAGAGACAAGCCCCCACCAGGTTATGTGACAGCTGCACCCCCACCCCCTTCCTGATTCTCCTTGAAGTGAGAACCACTGTTACTCATGGTACAAAGATGAACTGACCTCATTCTTCCAGAAAATACTTTGGGAATGGATATAAGGTTCCATGTGAGTCACTGCATGTTCACTAAATTTAAGACACACGGCTTCTGACGGGCATTCCCCATTCTGGGCATCGGCCCTTACTCAGTGCTTCTTAACAGGGGAGCCCATGCCCTGCAGGGGACCCTTGGCAGTCTCTGGTTCTCACGCACAGGGTGGGGTGCTCCTGGAACATGGCGGTGAGGAGCCAGGGACAGCGATCAACCACAAAGCACGATGGTACTCCCTCAGTGACGACCTGCCTGGCCCCAGGGTCAACAGTGCCAGGCCGAGAAGTCTCTCTCTAGGAAAACATCAGACAGGCAAAGACCAACACATCGTGTATTTACAACCTCCTGCATCCGACCAAGCGGGGCTGGTTCAATACCCTGTGACACAGAGACACAGTGATAAAGTAGCAACAGTGTCACTAATGCCAACTGCTAACACAGACAGGATGGCAACATGTTTTTCATTTTTTTTACAAAGGAAAAAAAGTTTAACAATCCTATTCAAACTATAATGTATCTATATCAAATTGGTCCATAAAAATATAATGTAAACCACAAACTATGACTTAAAAGTTTTCTATGAGGCACATTCTAATAAGTCAAATAAAACATTCATTTTAATAGTGCATTTAGTTGAATCCAATGTATCTAAAATAGGATCATTTCAACCTACAATTAATAACTACAATGATTCAGTGTTTTATAGAATCCTACACGCACACACCAGAAAAAAACCCTATGTAAAAGGTCCAGGCTCAGCACCTGCCCACTCAGGCTGGCCACATGCCCCCTGCCCAAGAGCCACCTGTGGTGACTGCTACTGCACCTGCCGGGTCCATCCTATACGCAGGTGGGAGAGAGGGATTCAGGATGATTTCCAGAAGGTCCAAGTCAGGATCTGGGGGTAACTTGACTTCTGATTTTTGTTTGCTGGTTAGTTTTGTTTTTTGGCTTTTTAAATGATGAGAATAAAGAAAAATCACACTATACGCATTTGAAAGGAGCAAACAGAAAAGATGCCTCGTTAAGCTTCATCATGAACATGTGCAAGACGGTCCTCCCCTGGCAAGCTGTGGGTGAGGAAGCATTCAGGAGATGTCACAGGAAGCCTGCGTGCCACCACATACTGGTGAATGTGTGCGTGTACCGACACCCCTAGCCTGGGACCCCGTTTTACCCCGACCCTGATGTGGGGCATGCACCTAGCGTCCTGATAGGACAGTCATAAGTTCTGTAAGATCCTGGTACGCCCAGTGAGCCTTGCAAACAACCCAGGAACACCACTTCATGACATTGCCACCCTACATTTCCAGTCTTACGGAGCTCGTGAGCCCCGATCGATCCAGCACAAGGGAACCAGTGGCCTGCCTGGCCTGGCATGATTTTCCCCCTAACTCAAGCTGCAGCAGAGACAAGAGATGATTCACACTTCTAAGGAAGAGCCAAGGCATGCATCAGGTGGCCTTGCCCCAGGCCTTTAGATGACAGGTGAGATGGACCAGGAGCGAGAGAGATGCCTTCAAACTGTACTGTCCCGTCACACTTAAAAATCAATCAACTTCTATTTAGGATCTTAATTATTTTTTCCCTGTACTGGGATCCAGAGGATATAATAAAGATGCCTATTTCATTTTTATTTCTATAATGCCCTCCATAACAAAGCAAAACATTTAAAAATATTTTCACTACTTTGAATGTTTAATAGTAAAAATTGTGAACCTCAGTGAGAATGTGCTATTATCTTCTATGTGCTGTGATACCCATGAAAATAACTACTGTGCCACTTCCTGAGCATGTCCTGCATTCAAGGCTCTGCACCAAGCTCTTCCTACTTGGAAAAATTAATCCAATCTTCCAAAAAAATAATAGGGGAGGTACTAGTTTAGCCCCCACCCCATTTTTTAGAGTAGGTAGAAAAACCCAGTAACTTTCTAAAGATCATAAAGCTACACAGCAGCAAGACAGAGCCCCTGGCCCCTGACACTGAAATCTACGTTTTAATACTAATGTTGCCACATGTCAACTAGGACAGAAAGACATTGGCAGCATCTTTACAAATTAAAAAAAAATTACTATAATTCTATTAAGATGAAACTATATTGTCTGTGTTAAACTGTTTTAATAAAATGTGAAGGCTGGACCCAGTGACACTTGTCTATCATCCTAGCGGCTTTGGAGGCCAAGGCAGGAGGATTATAAATTCAAAGCCAGCCTCAGCAAAAGCAAGGTGCTAAGCAACTCAGTGAGACTCTGTCTCTAAATAAAATACAAAATAGGGCTGGTGAGGTGGCTCAGTGGTCGAGTGGCTCTGAGTTCAATCCCTGGTACACCCCCTCCCCCCCCCAAAAAAAAATCTATAATGTGAACCACAAAGGTAACTCAGATGTTTCCATCCTCTATGCCACTGTCACAGTGCAGGCATGCAGCAGGTGTTGCCAGTGACTCCATTGCACAGATGGGGAGCACTGACTGGAGGCTTCCAGACCACACCCCAGAACTGCCATCCAAACGCCCCTCAGGCAGCCACAAGCCACGCTCCTCTGTGGCAAGACAGAACACCACAAGCCATCCTCCATCACACTGGCAAATGGAGGGCTGACTTTTCCATGAAAACCCAGTCGTGTTTTGGAACCACAGTGATAGGAAAGTACAAAGACAACTAGATGGTGTCCTTGTGGGTTCCCCAGAGAAAGCAGGTGTGGTCCAGGC
Organism: Ictidomys tridecemlineatus; assembly: GCF_052094955.1. Lineage (NCBI taxonomy): Eukaryota > Metazoa > Chordata > Mammalia > Rodentia > Sciuridae > Ictidomys > Ictidomys tridecemlineatus. The sequence goes on along the minus strand of NC_135492.1, from coordinate 52,427,842 downwards.
CGTGGGGTGCAGGGCCCTAACCCCAAGTCCTCGTGCTGACCTCGAGACCAGCGGGTCTGTGCTGGGCTGAGAGAGGAAAGGCAGGACACTTTCCTGTTAATTCTTGGGGGATGGTACGGAGGAGAGGACGAGCAGCACAGCTCTGTAGAGCTCAGGCTTCAGCACACCCCACTCAACACCTGGGCACCGCTCCCTCCCGTGAGGCCAAGGGCTGTCCTTAAGCTCTGGGCACCTAAGTGGACTCCGCTGGGCCTCTCCTGGGCCTCTGGGACCCGTAGCAGGAGGATGCTAGCTCCCTAGATGCAGGGCTAACAGGGAAAGGGGAGAAGCTCCTGGCACTCAGGAGCCCCCAACCTCCACGATGATAAGGAGGCACCCAGGGCCTGATGAGCGCTGGCTGTCAGGGAGCTGTGGAAGGAACAGAACTGACCTAGGGAAGAGGTAGAGCCAGGCTCCGTCCCTGACCTCTGCAAGGGAGCTCTTTGTAGGTAGCTGTTGTCCATGAGGAAGTGACAGGTCGACCCTCCCCACTTACAGAAGAGGCATTCTTCCTGGTCTCCGATGGACTTTCGCCCTCCCCCCGACATGCTGTCCACAGCAAGCTCTCCATAATGACTCAGAGAGCAAAGGAAGGCATCTAAAGCTTCAAAGCACTTTGTGACTGAGTCCTTACCTCTCACCCTACATCAAGTCAACTCAAAATGGATCAAAGACCTGGGAATTAGGCCAGAAGCCAGCAACTAGAAGAAAACCCAGGGTCGACACTCCACGGCACAGGCACGGGCTGAGACGTCCTCAATAGCCCCCTTGATAAGGCTCGGGAAGCCAGGCCAGGAACAAATAAAGGGGATGGCATCCAATTAAACAGCTTCTGCACAGCACAGGAAACAACTGGGGAGGTGAAGAGCGAGCCCACAGAACGGGAGAGAATCTTTGCTCGCTAGTCTTCTGACACAGGACAATATCCAGAATATAGGAAAACACTCACCCTCCCCCCAAATAACCCCATTATTAAATGGTAACATGAACTACACAAATACTTCTCAAAAGAAATGCAAATGTTCAAGAAATAAATGAAAACATGTTCAACATCATTAACAATTAAGGAAATGCAAATCGAAAGCCCACTGAGACTTTATATCTCACTCCAGCCAGAATGGCGGCCATCAAGAACACAAACAGTAATAAATGGTAGAAAGGACGTGGAGAAGGGACACTGTACACTGTTGGTGGAACTGTAAGTTAGTACAACCACTACGGATATCAGTACAGAGGAACTGTACCTTCGGACCCACATAGGACTCCTCGGAATTTACCCTGAAGAACTAAAGTCACCACGCTACAGTGAGACATGTGACCCATGTTTGCACCAGCACAACTCACGTGAGTCAAACTCTGGAAGCAGCCTAGGTGTCCACTAATAAAAGAATAAACCAAGAAGACGTGGTACCGATACACAGTGGAGTTTTATTCAGCCATTAAGAAAAATGAAATCATGCCATTTGGAGGAAAATGGATGGAACTTGAGACCATGATGTTAAGCGAAATCAGTCAAACTCAGAAGGTCAAGGGGCATGTTTTCTCTCACATGTGAAAGATGGCGAGGAAAAGGGAAGAGAGAGGTGGACGGGACGAAGATATCACGATACTCAAAAGGGATCAGTGGAGTAGAAGAAGAAATCGGGGGAAGGAATTGACTTTCTTTAAATGTTAAGTCTCTTGATATTCTGGATATTACTTTTCTGTCAAGAGAGGAGCTGCCAAAGATATTTTCCCTTGCTATATGTTTTTTCTTTGCATTGTTACTTCATTCCTTTGCTGAAGCTTTTTAATCTGATGCTGTCCCATTCACGAACACTTGGAGAATGATATTGTGTGCATGTAATGTGTCAATGAATTCCACCACAACATACAACCAATAATGCACCGTAATTGTGCAAAAATAAAATGAAAAAAGTTAACAATAAAAAATAAAGCATCCTGTGAATCCTGGGGGAACAGCAAATGGTCCAGGAGCCTCTCAATGACAGGATCTCAACCCCTTCCTCCCAGCTCCCTGGTCTCCTCCAAGTCCCCACCCTGGCTGCTCCAACAGTCATAAACAATTTAAGAACAAACAAAACTTCTGGGCCTGATTCGTCAACAAAAAAATGGAACAAGATAAAAATGAGATAGTTTCCCTTTTTTCCTCCTATGATGTAACTAACAAAAAATTTGGAAACTTGTCGTTAGCCAAGATCTACTGAAATAAACACTCTCCCCTGGAAAGAATGAAGAAAGGCGTGACCATGAGAAGAGAGTGGCAAGTGTGTGGAGGACCCACAAGTTCCAGAATGTGCTGTATGGCTTTGCCTCTAGAATTAATCTAGAGAAGGAGATTAACAGACGAGCATTTGTGATCCCAGCGGCTCAGGAGGCTGAGGCAGGAGAATCGCAAGTTCAAAGCCAGCCTCAGCAAAGGGAGGTGCTAAGCAACTCAGTGAGACCCTGTCTCTAACACAAAATAGGGCTGGGGAGGAGGTGGCTCAGTGGTCAAGCGCCTGACTTCAATCCCGGGTACCAGGAAAAAAAGGAAAAAAAGAAAAGCATTTATGTACAGACATGCTCAATATAGTACACTACAGAAAAACTAGACAGAGCCTCAAGACTCAACATGATGAATGAAAAAATTTCTTGTTTTTTTTTTAATGTTTTTTTCTTCCTTTTATTAGATGGCTCTAGTTATACATAATATTAGGGCTCATTTTAACATAATTACACAAGTATGGAGTATAATTTGCTCTCATTCAATCCCCAGTACATCCCCTTTTCCACCCCTCCTTCCACTCCTGTTCCATTTGGTCTATGTGACTGATCTTTCCGCTATTTACTGATGGATTTCTTTTTTTATTTTAATTACTGGCTGTGGATATCCACAAAGCTGAGTGTCTGTGGTATATTCACACATGTACAAGGAAAGTTTGCTGGGATTCATCCCACAGCTCCTCCCTCCCCCTCGACCCTCATCTGCTCCACTGGTCTCTCTTCTATTTTAAACACTTAAATTTTATTATATCTCAAAGAATGACATCGTATTCCACCATTCACCACCATGTCTTGGTGATTACTTCGTGGGTAAAGGACTTCAGTTCTGTTAAATATGTGTACCCTCAACGAAGAGAAAGAAGGGCGGGGGGATACCCGTGCGTGGTATTATCAAGCTCAAGATTCCACAGTATTTTTCCTTTGGATTCCTCTATTTTCCTATCATTTAAAATTCATTCTAGCGAGCTGGTCGTACACCTGCAATCAGGGGGTGGGGGGAAGCCAGTTCATAGAACTCCCTCTCCTAGGTACACGATGTATGTAGAATATGACCATGAGAACTTACCTAATGCAATTACCTAATGAAAATTCTACACTGCCAACTATTTTATCCCAAGGAGGGAGACAGAATGGCAACCCCGATTCCAGAGCCGAGGGAGCAGGACGGGAAAGCTCAAGCAGACAGAGTCAATTAGCATGCACCTCAAAAAAAAAAAAGCAGCACCTCATTATCCTCTACGTACCCCGGCCGGCCCTGGGCAAAGGAGAGTCATGGAGTGGGCACTCACCCACACGTGTCAATCAATCCCACTGGGACAAGGGAGACACCTCAGTTCTCACACTAGAGAAAACCATGATTCCAAAAATGGACAGTTGTCAACCATCAGAATTCTAACCTAAAACTATCTTCAAATAGCCTTGTTTAAAAAAAAAAGAGGGGTTCAGACTTTAGAGGGAAGCAAGAGAGGGGGGGACAGGGTCAGAGGAGGGGATGGAGGGCACCTGCAGGGCGGGGACCCTCTGAGAGGAACCTCTCACGCTGACACTGTTCCTATGTGACACTGAAACACTTCTAAGTCCCTGAACACGGTTTAGAGGGAAAAAACAAACACATATAGGAAATGAGAGCCACAAGGACATCCATTCAGAGAGTCTACATTAAAAACTGTGTTGGTGTTTTCACTTATTGTTAGTCATAAATTTTCTGTAGTCAAAGTTTAACATTTCCAGTTGCTTTTGGCGTTACATCAGTAAAGGAAGGAAGGGGTGAGCCGACTCCCAACGTGGACGGCCAGTTACACAGTGGCCTGCATCTGTCATTTCCTCTTCTACCTCCCAATGTCATCATCAGCGAGGACAGGAATCCCAGGAGCGAGGTCCAACGTCCCCAGGCCCCTCTGAGCCCACAGAGCTGGGGGACCAGCACAGGGAAAGGGCGGACTCTGTGGGGTGCACAGCTCAATTCTAGACAAAATCCACCGCAGAAGAACGCCTGAGGAACCCTTCCCTCATCAGTGGATGAGTCTGCCTCCGCGGGAGGGCAAAGGAGTTAATTCTTGTGCTCTGAAAGAGCAAAGTCCTTTTCACTGGCCAGCGGCATGGAAGTTTTGTAGCTGCAATGTCAAACAAGTCAATGGCTTGCCCTGGGACAGCAGAAAGATGGACGCTTGGGATAAGAAAACATACAGCGCTGCTTGGGAAGAGGTGCTTTTGGAGCCCGGAGGACGGGAAGAGCCTCAGGATTCTTATTTAAAAGTAGAGGGATCAACTGGCTGGTAACCTGACATCCTGACATCTTTTTGTAAGAAGCTCCAAGGACTAAAGATGTCCAAGAGCTGGGCTGGCCATTGATACCAACAACCCTCCATGGTCGGCAGGGCGACACTCAGCAATGGTCACCATGGCAGCCTCCAAGTTAAGATGTGGGCTTAGTAACTACCAACGGAGGAAAGAAGGATGATATTTTAAGGAGAAGATGTGGAAATAAAAATAGCCCACATGGTACCAGTGCAACTCAACAAGTCTTTCCGTAAAAAATAATGGCAGGACACAAATGAAACACTGACCTATGGAGGTCTGAAATTTTGTTCCCATCTCTCCATGTCTTCCTATTTTAAAAATTTTAAAATGCCATAAAAACAAAAGTTGAGCAGCACACTCCCAATCATCCAGAGAGAGGGACTGTGCTTCTCCTGCCCAGTACCCTGTTAGTGGTACTTGCATCCAAGCACCCGCGTGAGACATGTGTTTTGTGATTTCTGCCTTTCGTTTTCCGAGATGCTTCAAGACTGAGACCAAGCCAGAAATCCTGAAAATGTTCAACCGTATTTCAATACGGTTGAACAAGCCAGAATCTTTGATGCTCTTAGTTAATTTGAAAGGGAGACGAACCCATCAAAGACTACCTATATGAGTCTCAGGCTGAGGTGAAAGACTGACTTGTGGCTCCAGCTCAAACTAGGACTTTACTAATCTGGAGACTCTGTTAACCACACCAGGCTGCGATGCACTTTAGATGATTAAAATCAATAGATCCTAAGGTGAGCCCTGGACGCACGTTCCTCTCCCCCTGGCTCTCACCCAAACCCACACAGGCCCACCCTCAGACCCAGCAGCAGGTGGACGGGGACCAGACACACAGGCTCCCTTAGCTTTTCTTCTCGGGCTGTGCGAGGACTCGACCGTCACAGAAGTGAGCCTGCAGGGGACGGAGCCAAGGGGGGACTTCATGAATGGGGGGTGCTGCTCAGGTGAGCCTCCTGGAGAAACAAGGGGCGTCAGCCGTGCAGTAGAGGACGATACCAAGAGGAGACGGCAACTAGGTTTGACTTGTGCTAGGAGCCATCAGATCCAGGCTTCAGAGTGGTCGAGCCCAATGGCCGTCCCCTGGACCTCCTGGCAGCAGGTCACACATCTGACGGCCCCTCGACACTTCCTGTTCGCCAAAGTCTGGTTCTGCCTCCGTCTTTGGCTCGCCCCTGCGGCAGCGTGTGATCAAAGGGGTTGGCTTCAGAACCCACATCTGGAGCCTTGTCGTCTGTCTACACCAGGCTCCCTCAGTGAGCTCAGGCCTTTGAGGCCTTTGTGTTTCACTCCCATGCTTATAAATCCTCCATTTATAGCCCCCTGGCTGGGAGGTGTCCAGAGCTGAAATCTCTAAGGGCACAAGTGACGTCTCAATCTGGGGGATAACACGCAGCGGGAACCACCCACATCCTCGGGGCACCCCGTCCTCTCCTGCCCAGCACCATCTGCCCCGGGGACTCCCTGCTGCAGGCCACACCTCCATCCTTCCAGCAGGATCTGAGCGAGCGGGCAGCAGCGGGCTGCAGGCTGACTCTGCTCTCTGGGTTCACGCCATTGCCCAGTGAGCCCTACTGACACCCAGCCCTCGGGACCCAAGGCTGTGTCTTCCTTCACCGACCCCTTCACCCCGACCTTTCCACTCGAGGAGCTGCTCACTGCCATCAGTGAGTCCCACACTGACCACATCTCACCATCTCCACCGCCATCTGATGCCAGTCTGTGACGGGACCTCCTAACAGGGCTCCCTCCTGGGGACCCTCCCACCCACTATTTCCTCCACAGCTTCTTGGACGATGCACTGAAGACATGGATGGCTCACTGCCTCCTCTCCAAGCCCTTGGAAGGCTCCCCTTTCACTAAGAGGACAGTGGGACTTGTCCTTCCTCTGCCCTTTTGAAGGCCCTGATGGTGACTGGCAGGCTCCTCCTCTCCAGAAGAGGCCAAGTGTCCACTCCGATGTCATGGCTTCCCAGTGAGCCTCACCTGGCCCCAGACTTTGCAGAAGCCACCCCTGCCTCTGAGCACTGCCCTCTCTGTCCTGTTCCTCTCCCCAGGGCACCTGCCTACCGCCTGCTTCACGTTACAAAGCTGCTCTGCCGCTCCCACCCTCAGAGCAAGGAGCAGAGGACGTGGAGGCTGCTGCTCCCCACCGCATGCCCACCCTGGATGGCGATGCTGTCCAACAGAAGCAGGAGGAAGGCCCGGGTGTCCCGGGGGTGATACTGTTAAAGTAACAAGGTGTAGCTGAAATGAACTTTCAACATGTAATCAGTGAAGAAATTGGGCAAATAGTTCACATTCTTCAAACAAAGGCTTCAAAATACTGACTGGACTTTATACTTGGAGTCCATGGAAAGTTCTAGCGAGCCATATTTCAAGGGCTCCGTATCCATATAGAGCTGGTGGCTTCTGACCTGGACAAGGTGGGTCCAGCACAACACCTGGAATGCGACCCACCCACAATAAGGACACCGTGAACAGAGGAACACAAGAGGGTGGCCCTTGGAATGGCCCCACAAAGACGGCTCATAGCTTGAGAAAGCTTCATGGCAGACACAAGCATCCGCACGCAGGACAGGGAACACGACGACCTTCTCTTCCACTTTATCCTATAGTTCAGTCCGTTTCAAAACAGTCTTCAGTCCAACCCAGTAAGTCCCTAGTTCATAAGCTGGGCCCAATGCCCATTTTGAAAGTCTTTGGTCTGAGCACACTTTAAAACAAGCACTCTGTGATGGGCAGACCTCAGGACACTTGCTCTGTCCTGAGGGTCTGCCCAGGGCTCTTGGAAAGGGGAACAAGCCAATCCTCAGAAGAAAGGGAAGTGGAGGGAGGGAGGAGACCTGAGTACCCTGCCAACCAACCCAAGGGTTGCAATGATCACCGTCCAGCCCGTGACGCGCGTTGGCTTTTTTAATTAAGTAATTCTATATAACTTATCACAGTGTCAGGTAATTCACAAAACATGTAATTACCTATAATTATATGCTACGTACACACTGACATACAAAATTCAAGGGGAGGACTGCATGGTTTTCATACTTCAAAAAGACAGGATTTCAACGGAGTAGAAAGAGCTCCTCCTTTTCCTCCCCACCACCCTTTATTCAAAGGCCACAGAAACATGGCTAATAGTTCTGACCAGCTAAAGAGAAGAACACAGGCATGATTCATCTTTGTTTCATGTGGACAAAGTGCCAATCAGCAGCAATCTTTTGAGAAGATGCCACAAAAATGAAATGCAGACTCAGCATGGGGCGGAAGTCGGTCCTGGGAGCCTCAGCCCATGCAGGACAGACTCCAGGATGGGTACCAGGCTCCTCTACTGGGCTGGGTGTCACCAGACACCAGGGGGCTGCTGGCAAAGTCCACAGCAACCAGCCACCCTTCATGAGGTTCTGTTGGTACTCGTCCCGTCCGATTCCTTCCTGAAGGTTTTGAGTTGGCAAAGAAAGGTAACATTCCCATGTCTCTGCTACGAGGATTAGCTGCCACCTAACAGGAGCACTTCCTGCAGCCATGCTCAAGGTGAGCGGTGGGAAATTCCTGCCCTTGCATGTGGAACCACAAAAGCATCATTTAAGAAACCAATGGTTACTTGGTTTCGTATTTTTGACTGTTCACTGAACAAAATATGGCTACTTGATGACTGCTGCCAATACTGTCTTGACGACTGAATAGGCTTCCTGTACATGTCACCACGGGACTTCTGCCTGAAAACAAACTCTATGCAGCATGTTTTACTGAAGATCAATATTTAAAAAAATATTTTTTTCTCTGAAACTAGCATTCAAGAAGAGACAGCCCTTGTTTACAGAGGAACTTAGTTTAGCATTATGGCTAACAATGTTTAAAAACAGCTAACTTAACATGCAAACATTTAAATGCTGAAGTTTAACTGTTGAGAGGACACACCAGTCCAGTAAGAATAGGCACGGCATGAGAAGCAGTCCTTTGTTTCCCCTAAGAACGTTCCTGACCATCACTCTATTGGTTTTAGCAGTAAGAGCTCTCAAGGTTTTAAGAAGTCTAATATTCAACATGCCTTTGATGGGTCTTGAAAATGCCTTATGATTGCTCAGACGAAGCCAGTCCCAGCAGGATGTATATCCTACGATTCCTTTTTTACAAGATATCCAGAGCAGGTAAATGCACATGGACAGGAAGCAGATTTCTTCTTGCTAAGGTGGAAAGGGTGCCCAGTGATTGCTAATTGACACCAGGCTGTCTGTCCTGGTGAGAAAAATCGGTCTAAACCCAGGAACATAGTTGCAAACTCTATAAACAAACTAAAAACCACTGGACAATACGTGTACTCTAGTTGGGTGAATTATATTATCTGGATTATAATCTCCATAAAGCTCTTACCAAAAATTAGCATGCCTGATGACATTTGCAAGATCTGGTAAGAAGTCTGGGGAAAAATCAGGTGACTGACTCACTCCAGATGCTGAAGGACATGGTCCCTGACAGCCCTGTATCCCCTCCCTGAGCCCACCCTCTCTCATGGCAACCAACAGGCTCATCCTAACACTCCACGCTTCGTCTTCCTGTCTGGAAGAGAAACTGAGGACAGAGACAGTGCCCTGCCATGCAGCTGGGACCCAGGCACCCACCAGGGAACCACCAAGGAGCCGCTGGGATAAGAACTAGCATGGCATGCAAGTGGCTGCAAATGGGTGAGTAAAGCCCCAGGACTGGCCCTGCACAACCCAGAAGCCACGTCCCAGCCTTGCTCCTGAATCTGCTCTCCAATTTGTCCAAGCCCCTGGGCACCAAGCAGCCCCTGAAGCTCATCAAAGCCACATCACCCCAACCTCACCGTTCAGACATCAAGAGGCACGCTGTGTATAACCATCAAGTCTCTTGCTTCAAAGAAAGCCGCCTGTCAGGATTTCTGCGTGGAACGGCCCCACATACCATCAGCCAGGCTGCTAGAGGGAAGCAAACTTTGGCTCTGTTTAAGCTGTAGCCTGTGGGTCTCCCCCTCAGTCTTGTCTCTACCCTGTTATAAGCTGGGCGTGGAGATGTTGTGTGTTTGGGGGCCAGAGAGCATTTCAATGCTTTAACTGCTGGAGGACTGGTCATGACGTCGTCATCTAAACACTCAAGGAGACTTTCCTACAGAGTCTTTATGACAACTTCATGAATCAATAGTCACAGAATTCAAATGCTACACATTTTGGTCATTTTGAGTGGTTAGGACACAATTATTTTTTTTTCCTCTTTTTTTTTTTTTCAGTAGTGGGGACAGAATCCAGGGGCCCTTTACCACTGAGCTATCCACTACCACTTTTCAAAATTTTTAAACTTTTGAGACAAGGTCTCAATAAATTGCTTAGGCCTTGCTCAAGTTGCACAGACTGGCCTTGAACTTGAGATCCTCCTGCCTCAGCCTCCGGCATCACTGGGAAGATACGTGGTTGCCACTATGTCTGTCTGAAACTGTTACTCTCATTAAGTAAACACTTAAATCACACAAAACTACACTTTCAAAGGAACCAATCATTTACATTTTAAACAGCTGAGGAGCATTTACAATTTTAACCAAGAAATTATTTGCAAGACACTCTAAAGGGTACAGGATCTATCCCCAGACAGCTTAAGTTGCGGTGGCAAGAAAAATTGCCAAGATTAAACATGATTTTCGATTTCTGTAACTTTCTTCCAAATAAGCTGACAACTTAAAAAATGAACCAATATGTATGATGTAAAGCTTGATGATGTAACTATAACCACATGGGCTTGATAACAGTCTTCAACTCTCCACACCATTAAGGGTTGAATATGAAATGATAAATTTTGCAAATCGGGTTTGTTGGAATTTTCAGCCAAACGTCGTATGTGGGTGAACTGTCAATGATGGGAGAGGCAGGGACACAAAAGCCACATACACCTTTGATAAATGAACAGGTCAGGGCAGGTAGCCATGCCACAGAGACGTCCACTCATGGCTCTCCCAGCAAGTTCTCTCCGTTTCTATTTTGATATTCCAGATGACCTTGGGCAGGTTACTTATCCTCTATGGGCCACTTTCCCAGTTTGTAAAGTGGGGATTATACTAATTGACATCTGCCTTCTCAGGAATGCCAGTCTCCGGGACCGTTCCACACAGCACTCAGAGATGCCTGCAAGAAAACCCTCCTCTCCCTACCAACCACCATGGCTGTGATTCACAATCCTTCAGAACTCTGAATCTCGGTTTTAAAAAAGCCTCTGTCTGCTTTTCTGAGTTTCCCTGGCCACTGTCAGGCACATGACCAGGAGTTGTCCCCATTCTGCCTGGGGGGCATGTTTATCTGCATTCACACAGAGTGGGGCCTGGGAGGTGCTGAGAACCTCCTGCACCTGAAATCCACACCACCTGGGGTGTCACCATGGGTGCTCCTGGTCTCACCCTTTGCTGATGAGTAAGATCTGCTGTTCGCTCAAGGCTGCCTCATCAGAAATGTTACCCTGATCCTCATTTTAAATGTATTTTCAATGTTCTATTTCTAGCAAAATGTTTTTCTCTTAGTGTATGTAAGAGATCAAGGGAAATAAGAATTTGTCTCTGAAAGATCCTTGAGCTTAAATGTAAAATTTACATGAAACTTTAGGCTCAATCTACAAACCCTAACAGACGGAAGGAAGGAAGGAAGGAAGGAAGGAAGGAAGGAAGGAAGGAAGGAAGGAAGGAAACAAAGTGGCTGGGGGTACGGCTCAGTGGGTTGAGTGCTTGCTTCCCATGCACAATCCCAGCACCACACACACACACACACACACACACAGAAAGAAAACAATTGAAATCTGGGTCAAAATAGAGATGAAATGGAGACTGTAAAAGGAAATAAAAGGAACAGAACACTGATTGTGAATAGGAAAAACGAAGATCACGTGTAAAGGATAAAAACAAACACAATGATCAAAGCAGACGCTGGTGCACATACAGAGGCTGAGGGAAACCTCTCAGGTCTCCAGAGGGCAGGTCAAAGAGAAAGACATGTGGACTCGGTGCTCAGCTTTCCTGCATCCTGAAAAGACTGTCAGGACAGGAGGGGTTTTCAGGATCCAGAAGTTTGACAAGGGGGGTCCTCATTTGCAGGATGCTCCATGCTGTAACAGACTGGGCTCTCAGTGGTAATTAAAGAGAGCACGTGTTTTTAAACATGCAGTTTCTCTCTCAGTCAAGGCTAATGACAAATTCCTAGAAGGTTTTTACTGTTAAATTGTTCCTTGAGCCATGATATATATATATATAAGTCTGAACAACACTGTAGATTCGGGGTGCGGGGGTGGGCGGCTCACATCTTCATTTTCAGGTGATGGGGTAAGTGTGGCCTTGGTAAAGACGCCAAGTCAGAAGAACAGTACTCAGGCTCCTGGGGGATGATCGAGACGGGCTGGGGAAGCTCTGGTTGGAGCTGCGTGGATGCGGCAGCTCTGAAGCTCAACTCCATCTTTCAGTGACATTTCCAACTTTGTTTAACCACGGTGTTTAGTGTCACCTGTAACTCTGGCCAAGGCACAAGATGAATTAGGCACCTGGCAGGGTTGCACGGGGAGCATCTTGGATTTAATCACTCTGAGAGATCATGGCAACCAGAGACAGCAAACCAGAGCCAGAAGGGCAGGCAGGGCACAGTCCAAATGGCCCCCAAAGCAGAAAACATTTACTAGCTGGTCCTTGGCAGAAAAAGTTTGCAGCTTCCTGATAAGACTACTGGAATCCAGTGTCCCAGCCAAGGGAAGGGCTTTGCCAACAATCTTGTGCAGCTTGATGTGCCCAAAGAATGCCTGAGATCAATTCCTTCTACTGTGCAACATCTTCCTGAAGCAGACATTTGTTCTCGATGCAGGGCGACTGGTACTTCTTGCGAAGTTTTAATTAACCACAGAGCAAAATGCACCAATTCTACATTTTTTTTTTTGTCCAATAAGTAAGATTTCAACTATAAAAACAAATGAGCAGGTGTAGTGCACACCTGTATCCCCAGCAATGTGGAGGCAGAGGCAGGAGGATCTCAAGTTCAAAGCCAAGTTCAGCAACTCAATGAGAACCTGCCTCAAAATTAAAAACTAAAAAGGACTGGGGAAATAGCTTAATCGTAGAGTAACGCCCCGAGTTCAATCCCTAGTACCAAGGAAAACGAATTCGCACCCTTTATTCTAGAGCCAAAATCCCTGGCAGAGATTAAAAACATAATGGATCGGACAATTTTCCCATTATGAAAATTCTATGATTAAAACCATGTTCAACTAAAGAGTAAGAAGTCTGCATCTTAAAAATACATATATTTCGTTTAGTAAAACCTGAGCAAGGGTTTGATTCAACCATGCCATCAAATAACCTGTTTTTAACAGACACAGACCTATTAAACCAAATGGAACTTAGGAAAGGCCAACATTCAAAACTGAAACGAAGATGCAGGCGCTTGAAAAACAGCAGACCCTCAACAGCCTGCAAAATGACCCCACGGAAAGTGCTCACTGCCCCTAGCCAAGGGACACTCTAAAACCAGAGACCAGGTAGCAGCCGTGACCATTTTAACCTGAGTACTTTTTTTTAAATCTACCCTCTCAAAAAAGTGAATTTGAGAGAATTAAATGTGGCTTTAATTCATCAAGTGACATTAGCCTCTCTGAAAACTTCTAATTTTGAAATCAGGTTCTCCTTTGATTTTCAAGTGAACAGGGCAGCCTAGCGCCCACCTTCCAGGCACTGCTGCCCCCCACCCATGGCTTGGCGATGCCTGTTGCTAGGGTGCCTGGCTCTTAATTTCTGAAAGAAGGTGATTAGGGAGCAGCGAGATGGGCATCTACTGGATGGCAGGACGGCAGCACGGACATTGACATGTGCCACTCTGACCTGCAGTGAGCCGGCGTTGTGCGTCAGCACCGCGTGACATGCCTGTTCCTTCCCAACTGGAAACCCACCATGTCTACGGGCAAAGGGAGTCAAGTTCAGCCTCCACCCACTGGAACACTGGATCATGTTTGGGGGAAGGAATATGAATCTACGGATCATTTTTTTTAAGGTTCTACGATTTCACAAAAGCAAAAAATAAAAAACCCAACAACATGCTGCATACATAATTACACAAATCAACACATGCACCTTCGACAAATAAAGATTGGGAAACAACCTGGAAGGCGACAGGAACTGTTCTGTGAATTCCACTCGTCGCATTTGCATTTACCTTTTTTGGCGTCTGTAAAGCAATCTTCAGTTACAGTCACCTCAAAAGGTCACTTGTCACCCTGAAAACAAGAGAACATCAAGATCTGAATGTCGGGGAAGTGGTCACCAGCGGAGCACAGGACACACGCGCGAGAGGCAAGCAACTTGGAGGGGGATCAGCAGCAAGGCCTGGGATTCCGAGTCTACCTGGACCGCGGGCCTCAAGCGCTTCGAGACCACCGCGTCCGTGTGGGTGGGAAAAGCCCAGGCGAGACACTTCAGATTTGCCTGTGAACTTTTCCTCTTTTTGTCATCTATCAGTTTATTTTTGTGTGGAATAATACGTGACTCATAGGTCCTTGCTTTTGGAAACCAGGCGGCTCTTGAACAGAGCTCTGTTTGGTTAACATCACAACATCTCTAATTTCATTAAAGGAGAGACTTGTTTTTTGTTTTTTATTTCATTCCCCTCTTCAGGCAAGAACTCATTCTTGTGGACAAGATGCCTTAGACCACTTTGGACCTTTCAAGATGAATAAGAGCCCAACAGTCCTCGGCGTGGGGAGGGCTGGGGGGAGTTAATGGTGGTGAAAGCTGCTCAGAGAATGTTCTGCACTGCATCTACCAGATCTCCCAGGCTAAATGAAAATGGTTCGTGGCACATGAAATATGCCACTTCCATCAGGCCTCCGAATACACATATCCTACCCCACCCCGCCCCGGCATCTGCCTGCTCCATCCACAGAACAGTGGGTAATCCTTTCAGCAGCAGACTCGGCCTCTTTCTGCCTGTGAAACTGGGACCAACACACACGGCGCGAGGGGAAAGCAAAACATTTGTTTATTCATTCAGATCAAGTTACTAACAGGGTACAGGATTCACTCCGCCGCTGAGGACCAAATGCTCCTATGATTTTTAACACAGAGAAATCAGTCCTTAATGTGATTAGCACGCTCATGTCCCTGCGCTCACTCTTCAGAACAGTACGTAATGAAGTGGTTTCGGTTTTATTTGAATCTATCCCTCTCAGCCCTCTGCCATCAGCCGTCAGCCCCAGTGTGAAAGGCAGCATCGCTAAGAGGAGGAAAAAGCTTCTTTCACCAGGGCTAAAAATTTTTTAAAGTGGCACTTTGGTGTGTGCCATCTTTGAGGAATTGATCTGAGGCCAATTTATGACATTTCCCCAGGCAAGTGTATGCAGATTCTTGCCATTAAGATCGGAAAAAAAGATGCAGGCTCTGGGTGAAATCATCATTCTCGTGTTTATTGTAAGAGGAAATTGGAGGTTTTCACCATAGATGTTCACAATTTGGGTGGGGGAAAACCCTAGTTCAGGGACTTGAAATTACTCTTTTGCAACAACCTGTCCCAAGCCTTTTTTTTTCTTTTGTTTTTACACAAAACAATTCAGATTGAAAATGAAATTTGTGCACTTTACTGCTGATCTACGCCCATAGGATGGGTGTCTCCAGGATAGGGAAGTGCTGTAGGGCAGGCTTTGGGACCTCGAGGTACGCCAGAGGCATGGCTGTGCCCCACCATGGGATCAGAGTCCCCTCAAGAGGCAAGTGGCACTGTCCTCTCTAGGCACCAGGGTACCCGCCACTCATCACAGCTGACTCCCGGGGAAAGCCAGTGGCTGTGGCAGGCAGCTCTGGGTTCCCAGCAAGCCAGCCCTGTCCCCGCGTTTTCCTTGAGGTGCTCTCCAATGCTCCCGCTGAACTCATCTGTAGGTTCATCTGTGGAGCTGTGCCTCTTCCTGCGTGTTTGGCAGCGGGACCTATTGCTTTGGGACTTTGCAATGCAGATGAGATTTGCTATCTTAGAGGGCCTGGCAAACAACTGGACCTCATTAAAATTTAATTTTTGTTTTAAATTGCTGAAAATGCTTCCTTGGAATAAAGTTATCTCTGTGCAGCGTGCGAACGTTTCCAGGTGATGCTAGGCCTGTTCCTTCCGCCCACCCACCTGCCCAGGCACAGGAGCTGGCGAGCACAGACAGAAAACCGAAGCAGGCTCACCTCAGGTTTTATAAGTGTAATGTTATCCTCAGAGAGTCAAAACAAACAGGAGAGGAATAACAAGAAAATTATACAACTGGCCCTCTGACGTGTATGCATGAAAGCAACACAAAACTGGCCACGTTTAATTTTCACCTCTACATTAGAAATTGGCTGTGAGGTATAAACTATACTCCATCAATGTTAATGCATAAGCATATTCGGCCATCCATTAATGTATTTCTGTTGCATTTTTAGAGAAAGTATCCATTAGCAAAGGAATCTAAAAAATATTTTTCTAGCTTTGCTGGGATTAATAGTTCAACAGCTGTTTGCCATCATGCTAAATTAAATGAAATATGTCAATATACTAGACAAGAAAATTAGGGGGAAGTACTGAGGTCTGAGTTGGCATCCTTACAAGCTCAGAGGAATAGGAAATCAACAACTAGAAGAAAAATCTGCATTTGGGGCTTTTTTTTTTTTTTTCCAAAGCATATAAACTTCCGTTTCTAAAACTGTATTTGCCATTTTTCAGTCACTTTGATCAAATAAATCAACTATTTACCTGTATGTTTCCTGGCAGTACCAGTACCAGGACTAAAAAACGACCATGTAAACCTTTAAGTTAAAAAAAAAAAAAAAAAAAAGATTAAAAGAAATAGATTCCCCTCTGGCCCACTTGCCTTTTAAAAAAATGCTATCACCATACAAATTGCATATTTTTTCTATTTTCCAGTTTCCTGCTAGCTTGAGGTTTACAAGTGAGCAGGATAGGGTAAACAAATTGCTGATTTTCCTCTATGTCACTCTCTGTAACCCTGGAGATGCTGTAGAGGCCTAGACCTGCTCCAGGGTCTCAGCACTATGAATTGCAGTAGCACTGTTTACCTGAGGGTACCTGGTGACCACATGGTGGCTGCCACCTGGGGTCAGAACCCTAACACTGCCCCAAGCAAAGTCCTCTACATCAAGAGGCCTCCCCTGCAGCGCCCTTACTACTCTCAGGTGTCTGTGTCAGCCTCCGCGGAGGACACATGTGCTGTCCCCAGATCAGCACCATTCAGCATAGGCCCTGCCTGGAACCCGGTCTCAGGTCTGAGCAGAGGTGGCTCGCCCCGAGCACTAGCAGCCAGAGTATTTCTCCCATCAGGATTACTTGAAGTAAACTGTATGCATCTATGTCACTTCCCAGAGTCGGGCAGGCCAGCTCTGGAGGGGGGCCAATGAATTTCATCTCCAGCTTTGGCTAACCCTGGCCGAGAACCACAGTGAGAGG
The DNA here is from genome assembly GCF_052094955.1 of Ictidomys tridecemlineatus. Taxonomy (NCBI): domain Eukaryota; kingdom Metazoa; phylum Chordata; class Mammalia; order Rodentia; family Sciuridae; genus Ictidomys; species Ictidomys tridecemlineatus. The sequence continues at coordinate 52,410,791 of NC_135492.1, read as the reverse complement.
TCTCAGCAGGGGTGAGACCCTGGTCCTCGAAGCGGGCAGCGCGGGCAGTGTGGCAGGCCTCAGGTTCCCATCACCCCCAGGCCTCCAACTAGAGGGCGCAGACTTCACCTGCACAAACGTGTCCCAATGGGCCCAGTTCCAAGAGACGGGTGTCTCTTCAGGGGCGAGTCTTCACTCATCCTGGGCTTACTGGGCAATGATTTCTTAGAGAACAGCAGGGTACGCAACACACATCTGACTAGTGGAAAACTTAAAGCACCTGGGTGACTTGATCTGCCACACCTGAGACCAGAAAATCCACTTAGATCTGGACTCTGGAATGTTTTCCCCGCATCCGAAACTTCAAATAGAGAGTCAGTCGTATGGAAAGAGGGAAGGAGAGAGAGAAGAGGAGGAGAAGAAAGAAATGGGGGAAACAGAGGGTAAGGAGGAAGGATGAACCAGGAAGTCAAGCATCGATCAATGGCCTGCAGCCCAGGTCTCCCAGCCAGAGGCCACGGACGCACGGGGCCACAGTACACAAGCCACTCTATTTCCTTTTCTTGTCTCCATCAAAAAATGTGCCTGGGGGTTCCACCATTTCCCCAGCTTCCTCCCACTCCTGCTTGGAAGGGTTTGCTTCCTGTTCCTCGCCCTCTGGGACCCTGTACCAACTCACAGGGCCTGACCTTGGGGTCCATTCTAGTAGACGGAGGCCTCAAACAGTAGACCCCAAGTGAGCCACGTGGTACAGGAGCCCCACCAAGCGTACCTGGCACCACTCCGGCTGGCAGCCCCTCAGGAACACTGCGACGCCCCTTCCTCTCTGGGGAAAGGGCTCTGCTCTCGCCTGCACCCAGCTAGAACCCTGGCCGCGGTCATGGGAATACTGTACAGGTATCCTCTCACAGCCTTTAGGAGGTGAATCCCCAAACAATATTTGCTGTTTTGCCTTTGAAGCCCTAACAAAGCCTTTGTTTTAGATTTACCTCCAGTGTGCAATAAGAGTTAATAATCAAATCCATCCCAACCCCCACAAATGTTAAACAGAAAGATAAAAGAAATGCAAATAGCTATTGTCATGGAAAGTTAAAGTACCTGTCTGTATTTTTAAGTGAAAACTATTATCTCTATCAATCAAAATTTAAGAATACAATAGCGCTAATCACAGAAGGCAACTCTGACGGAGTTACTTTTCCTCATAAAAAAAAAGAGTATTTTTCCCTCTTAAAAACCGAGGATAAAAGTCATATACTTACAATTAGATAGCGTATTTGTAATTTTATTATTAAAAACCTTCACCAGCCTCACTGTTAATATGCCTCTAAATCTCTAGACTGACTTGTGCCCAAGAAGACCCAAGTCCCCACATATTTTAATAAGATTGATGAAATTTTATTTAAATTCTCCCAGTTTCCAACCTGCGGGGGAACAGCACACTCTTCTGTTGAAAAGAGTTACTCCGGCGGAGCAGCAGTCGGCTTGGAAGCAGAACTGCAGACCCTGGACCTGGTTCCCACCCCTGGAACATCTTCGGGGGGATGCAGCCTCCCTGAGGGCTCTTGTCCTCTGCCTGGGCCTCTCCTTTTGGAAACAGTGAACGTCTGCCCTCTCCAGGGAGGGAGAAGAGCCAAGCACACCCCAGAATGATCCAGACGTACAGCTCAGGGAATTCTGAGTCTTTTTAAATTCACTTTTCTAAGCTTGCATGAGCCCTGAGTGTGGTGGTTTCTAAAGACTCTACCAGAACACAAAATAGCAAGACCCCAGATAGTAAAACAAAGCTCCTGATTAACATTCCTCCAGCAACCAGTGAGGGCAGGATGCTGTTATCAGAGAGCCTGCCTGGATGGTGTCTCCTCAGCCGTGGGGCCAAGAGCCTGTCACTTCCCCAGTAAGATCAGATTTCCTCCCCAGCACCATGGCCAACATCTCTGTGCTATTAATATCAGTGAAGAGTCGACTCGGTTTCCACAGAAGAAAACCCTTCCTCTTCCAGCAGGGACCTTCAGGGAGGACCGGCCGGCGTGGACAAGCCTCTCGCTGCCCTGTCTACAGTGGGGTCTTGCACACTGTTGGAAGGCTCTCTGCAAACAATGGCAGCATTATCTGCAGGACAGTTTCAAAACAGGATTTGTCAGGACAAAGAATAATAAAGCTGCTCGCACTCTTTCTCTTTCCTTCCTAATTTCCCCCAGTCCCCAGAAGCCTCCCTCGGCCAGTCCCAGATCGGCCACCTTCCCTCGGAGGCACCTGTACTTGTCTATTTCAACGCGGGCAGCAACTGCCAACGGCCTGGGACCGGGACGGCTCTCGGGAGGTGCCCACAGGGGCAGCAGCTGAGTGGCCTCTGAACCTCTGTGAAATGAAAGGAAGGCAGCGGCCTGGCGCACACTTACCCGCGCATGGTGAGGAGGCAGAGCTGTGGGGCGGCAGGGCCGCGTGCATGCAAGGGAAGAAAGTTGAGACTTTGGAATGGAGGAACTCCAGGCTCTGGAAGCCCTGGCTCCGGGGCTCCTGGGCTGGCAGCAGTGTGGGGAAGGACGGGAGATATGTGGCTAAACACAACAAAAGCCACTGCCTTACTCTAGATTAAATATGCAGGAAGAGGCCCCTTTGCATAAACACAAACACTCAGCAAATGAATAACCAGCTCAATCAGTCGCCCGCTGTGCCTTCTACCTGTCCTCTCTCTGGTGGGAGACTCTGCCTGTTTCAGGGGACACCACAGAATGGGAGATGGCTAAATATTATGTTGCTGTCATAACAATTAAAATAAATAGCATTCATTAGTAATTAAGAATTCGCTCACAGTGGGGGGTGGGAATGAGGGACTCACGCTATCTTCATCCCAAGTACTTGGAGAAGTACTGACACTGTACCCACGGGTGGAACTGGGAATTTTCCCCAAAACACGACCCCCAAAGACTGCCTTTCGAATCCCCAACACTCAGAGTTTTAAAAAAATCACACACTTTGGTCTCAATTTAAGGTCACAGATATACTTCTTGTTTCGAATCTTTGGGCGTCTGTACAAAAGTAGATTTGTCTATGTTTATAAAATGTACATACATAAAACACACACAGACATGAATGTACACACACATGTGCATACATACCCACACAGGACATGCCCGCATATCTAATGAAAGAGAACATGCGCACGTGCACACGCATGGACACGGACACACACACACACACACACACACACTCTCTCTCTCTCACTCACACACACACACACACTCACATTCACTCTTCAGCTCACAAATCATTTAAGAAAAATAATGTGAGTTTTCCCCAAAACACATCTCGAAAGCTTGCCTTTTGAGGGTCTCCAATCCGTGACCACCCATTTAAAAACATCACCCATGTAGTAGAAGGGATGCTTTTAACTGAGTGGCCTCAACCACTTATAATTTCAATTAAATAACATAATTACCATCAACAATTTTCTCCATTTCAGCAGAAAATATGCCATACCTCAGTGTAATTTGTCCTTAGAACCCGGGAATTTAAGCAAGAGGAACAGCAAGAGCTGAGGATCCCAGTGCCTTTTCCCAAACTGTGGGACCAATACACCCTGACCCCGAATTCTCTGTGGTCCAGCTACATGCTAGTCTTCGTAACGTCATTATTTTTTTAAAAATGTTACTGTATAAAATGATTTTGATTGAAGTATCGATAAGATTATGTCAGTCTGCATTTTCTAGGACAGCCAGGATGAGGGGCACACCAGGAGGCTGTATCACAGGACATCTATCTATCCTTCTGCACAGAGGGCAGCTGGACTGCCGGGCACAGTGAAATAAGGCAGCCTTACTATTCAGAGGCAAACCTCTCCACGAGCACAGTGCTGCCTGCTGATGATATCCTGCTGCCGGAGTAGAGGATGGGACTGGAAAGTCTTCCAAAACAATTTTGCAAACCAACCACAAACAAACAAACAAACAAAAAAACAACCCTATGTCAAAACCAACAAGAAAAGTGCACTTCACCTAGGGCGGTCACTGAACGAAAAGAGAAATAAAAGATGCCCAAAGCCCTAAAGAACCAAATGTGGGTCCTCTAAGAAGAACTCTGTGGAAGCCAAAGATACCACTCTGTCCCCTGCTCTGCCTTGAGGTGACCTTCCAAAGAAGGTGTTAGATGGCCCAATCCCACAAAGATAGAGATCTAACCTTGGGCAAACAAGCCACAGAACAAAATTCAATCAGTATATCACCGTAAAAAAGCCTTTGTCCATCCCCAGGAGCCCCTAATGACTGTTTTGGCAGTTCTAGGGGTATTCATACTTCCCAGTCCATCCATATCTCAGGCTGGTGTAGCTGCTAATGGAAGTGCTGTTAGTGGAATCCAATATTAATGCTCCATCCCCTGCAGACCTGGCCACAATTATAGGTGGTATCTAATTCCATAGGTAGCAGATACTGTGCTCTGAATTAATATTTTAATGACAGTGAAATAAAGACGGCAGGCCAGGTAAGGGGTCTGCTTGTCGAGGCGGGCAGGCTCCCCGTGGAAGAGCGCTGACTGCGGAAGCGCACGGCACCGACGCAGGGATCGGGACCCAAACTCGTGTGCAAGGCTTAGATGCTGAGTGACACGTACTGATGAACGGAGTCAGAGATGTCACCAGGCACAAGCGCCACTCCTGTGTCAGCCTGAGAGCTAACGCAGGGGGAGGACCGGCCGGGCAGGGGGCGCCTTCGCCCTGAGACCTCCAGAAAATAAACAGGGTGTACAGTTTCAAAGACTTCAGACAGACATCTCATTGTTCAAGCCAATTATCAGCGGAAAATAATAACAACAGATGGATTCAGAGTCGCTGACTTTTCATATGCACTTCATCTCGGCAGAACAGATGATGAAACACGAGAGCTATCTCCGAAAGGCAAAACATCTTGCAGTAAAAGAACTCCACAGTCCAGATGGGGACCTTCCAAGGCTGCTGATTATCTTCCTATAATGTTGTAAGATAGACTTACGAAAACATTTCAGGAACTGATCAGATATGATACGTACAATGGCTTCATTATTGGAAAGAGACACCTCGGAGTTGGGCCTGACCCCAGCAGAGATTGCAATAAGGTTAGGACTGTTTCCTGTTTTCTCAGCAGGGACCGCGAGTTCCAGCTAAAACTGCAAAATCTGTGGACCACAGGAGAATAAACCATCGCCCAAGCAGCCCACATTTGTGCTCTTCTCTCGTTTGAGCAGAGGAGAAAGAGAAAGTGGGACTGGAGAAGGACACTATTCCCCAGCATTCTGTGGCGATGGGAGAGGGGGGAAATAGCTCTGAAGCAATTCCTTATTAAAAGCACTCCACAATAAAAGATCATCCCTGACGTGCAGCTACAACATCTTAAATACCCCTTGCCACTGCTAATTGCAAAAGATAATTTGCTTTTAGTAGGAAATAAATATAAATTTCAGAGGTGGTGTGATAAACAGTTCTAATAAATGCCAATCAAACACTTCGGCAAAATCCATCACCACATACTAACCTAACCCACTCTCACTAACTTAATACCACCAAGTGAGGCTTACTGGTAAAACCCCGTGGTAAACCACAACCTGAGACCCTGCCATGAGACATGGAGAAAGTTAGATCTCTCATTCGAAAGGCCTCGTTCCTCTTGGAGTGACAACATATCCATTCTGTCTCCATCAATTCTACATTTGTCAGTTCAAAAAATCTTTCCATGTGCTAAGAAGGAAAAAAAAAAAAAAGAAAAAGAAAAGCTGATCCTTCTACTGTTTACTAACATACTTAACTTTGAAAAAATATTTTTTACAAATGCACTGTTGACTTCACATGTTTATAAGTATAAAAAAAAAAAAGAAAGAAAGAAAGAAAAGAAAAGGAAAAAAAAATCCCCCAGCAAGGCTTTTCTTTCAAAGTAGTCTGACAAAAGTAAATTCGTAGCAGAACACACAGGCACGAAGAAAATACCGCCAACGGCAAAATTCTGCAACTGCTTTAAGAAATAAACAAGAACACAAAGGATGTCTAATGCAGCCATCTGCCTCTCCTCACACGGTATCAATGCCTCAACTGCATCCCGGCCCGAGCAGCCCACTCCATCGACGCGAAACCAAATGGCTCCACGCCCGTCTCCTGCACACGGACCGACACAACGCACTCAGGATGCAAGAGCTGATTTTTACACAGAAGCCGGCATCTTTCTGAATTCCCCCACTGCAATGATTTCATCAGCCCTGTTACTTATTCAGAGTGGGACTTCTCTGAAAAACCACTAGGACTTCGCAGTGAGGATGTTCTCATGTGCACACCCTCGCTCAGTCTCCACAGAAGCACCCTTCAAAGCCCTCCCCTGCCCGCCACCTTGCAGGAGAGTTCTATCACCAGGAAGAACTTTTGATGTATATTTCAATTAGAACCTTTGCCTCTTTTGGGGGGGGGGTGGGCCACAAAATTGTAGGTTGTTTATTCACTAGTTGAAATAACTGCACTAATTTTTTAATCACCGCTATTCAACCAGCTCTTCCCATGGTCACATCTGGTTCTCGGAGGTTCCATGTGGTCACTTTCCTTCTTCAACCCAGTCTTCACATTTATTAAGCAGCTACTGTGGATTCAGCTTGCCTGCCAGAACATTCCACTAGGAACTCCAGGTTTATTAAAAAAAAAAAAAAAAAAAACTTCTGACACATTTTATTTATTTACATGCTTCTTTCTGCAGTCAGGAACAATCCATGTCTGAAAGTTGACAGCCCAGCTACAGGATCCAACTACTCCCAAAAACTGGCAAGGAAGGCTTTAAAAAAAACTCTATATTTTAAAAACTTAGTTGTGCACGATGGTAGAATGCACGATGGTGCATCATACATGAATGCTGTATAATTTCTCATTCTTCTGGTGGTACAGGATAAAGAATCACACGGGTTGTGTAGGCGTAGGTGCACAGAGGGTCATAATGTCTGATTCACTCCACTACCCTTCCGCCCTCCCCTCTGCCTAACCTAAAGCACCTCTATTCTTCCCCGCCCTCCCCCTGTTGTGAGTTAGCAGCCCTATAGCAGAGAAAACATTTGGCCTTTGGTTTGGGGGATCGGCTGATTTGGCTTAGTATGATAATGTGCAGCCCCATCATTTACCAGCAAACACCATCCTTTCATTCTTTCTGAAGGCTGAGTAATGAAGACTTTGAATGGAAACTTCTATTTGGGTAAAATCCATACAGGGTCATAAATACTCTGCGACACAGAGAAGGGGCCCAGCTCTGCTCTCCTTGCTCTTGGGCGGGGCGCTCTTGAAGCAGCTCTTCTCAATCAGCCTGGAGTTGAGAGGGAGTCGGGGTCTGGAGGTGGGGCCATGCCTGCCTGGTTTGGCCTGCTCCCTGGGGCCCTTTCCCCCAGGTTGCCCGCTCTGTGACTCCCTGAGAGGAGGAGGCCTGGCAGGGTTTTCAAGGGGCTAGTGCTCTGTTCCCTTCTGGGCCATGCTGCCTCCAGAGTCCCCTGGTCTGCACAGCAGTGGTCGTCTGTGGGACACACACAGCAAATCCGGCCACTGGAGGAGGCACGTGGCTAGTTCAAGCCTGGTCCAGGATCTGCCAGCCACCTGGCAGACACGGTGGTGACTGCCTCCCAGCCTAGGTCGGCGCACCTGCAGCCACACAGTCAGCTCTTTTCATAGTCCCGTCTGACTCCTGGCGGTCCCAGGCTCCAGTGAGAGGGATTCTGTCACATCACCCTTGATGGTATGCATCTCGATTTTGGAGAAAATGTCAGAGTGTCAGCTCCAGGAGGGCAGAGACCTCATCTGATGGGGGACTGTATTCCAGAGCTGAACAGCAGCATCTCACGGCACAGAGTGCCCTCCAATGACCTGAAAAATGGCACTTATGACAAGGCAACTCTCCCTGCACCTTCCCAGCACGTCTCCTCATCCAGGCTGTCCTCCTGATGTCCGCAGCACCCGCGGGTCTGGGCCGCCCACTACACCATGCTCTCCACCCACGCCTGGGCTGTTCTGAAGCTCCCCACTGGTCCCACTAGAAATGCACTTGGAAAGGCTGAGATGATTGACAGGCAGGCAGGAGAGCCCCTGCTGGCTCCCTAGTGAGACAGGGCCTGAGACTCAGAGAACAAATCATCATCAATATTGGTGGAGGAAAGCAAGCACAGTAGTGCACACCCGTGACACCAGCAACTAGGGGGGCTGAGGCAGGAGCATCTCAAGTTTAAGGCCACCTCAGCAACTTTGAGATCCTGTCTCAAAAAAATAAAAAATAAAAAAAATAAAAGGGCAGGGATGTAGCTCACTGGTGAAGCCTTCCTGGGTTCAATACCCAGTACCAAAGTAATAATGGAGTAGTAATAATGACACATAAAACTCTTCATCTATGGGCCTGAAAAGCTCCCCTCAGTTCCCCAAGAACCTGATCCAGGAGAAGGCACACTTGCTGGAAACCTGGCATGGCTCTCCATGGACCAAGCTGCTCTCCCAGTATGGAAGAGAATGTGCACCGAACAGTAACTGCTAGCCGGGCACGGCGGCTCAAGTCTGCAATCCCAGCACTCGGGAGGCTGAAGTAGGAGGATCACAAGTTTAAAGCCAGCCTCAGCAATGTAGGGAGGCTCTAAGCAACTTAATGAAACTCGGTCTCTAAATAAAATATAAAAAGGGCTGGGATGTGGCTTAGTGGTTAATCACCCCTGGGTTTAATCCCTGGTACCAAAAACAAAGAAACAAACAAAAAACAAAAACAAAAAACCAGTAACTGCTGGCACAGGCAGGGTCCTCAGGGAAACAGAGCTCAACAGTGCCCAGGTGAAGCCCCTAATTCTGTCACGTAATGCAGCAGGGATAGGGTGGGACCCTTCTTTCCAGCTGGGTGTAAAGTTCGGCAAAGCACTGCGTCCACCTGGAGAGTCGAGGCTCTAACCCTAACCCTAGGGTTATCGAGCTCCCCCTGGAAGGAGCTGCAGGTCTTGTGAAAGGTGGGCCAGAAAGACACACCCTCAAAGGCCTCTGCTCTTTTGCTCCTGCATATTGGAACTCACCTTCAAAGCAAGAGAAAGCCTATGCACAATTCCACAACCACAACCAAAGTTTCAAGATCATCGAGAAGCAGCAGCACAACAGGCTACAGATGATTGACGTGTGTTCCCCAGCTGCAAGCAGGCTGTCAAGGGGAAGCCAGAAACGGAACAATGCGGCAAGGTTAGAGGAGAATAAAGGAAAAGGGGGTGGGGGGAAGAGTGTCTGCATTTCTTGATGCTGCCTTGGCTGACTTCCTGAAAACCAGGCATTACATAATAAGCCAGTCTGCACCAGCAGTGTAGACGAGTTCAGCGCCTGACAGCACAGGTTCAGGAGCCAAAGTTCAAGAGAAGGCTCTGCTGCTCAGTGGCCTGGGAAGCACTCCATCCCTCCTTGGGCTCATCTATTAATGGGCTTACACTGCATGATGTGCTTCTGAGGAACAAAGGGACTTAGGATAGTGCCTGGCATGGAGAAGTGCTAGAAGAAAGGAGACCAGCTTATTACGACCAGGGATAATTTAACTTTAGAAAATCTAAAACTTCCTACACCTCCTCTCTGCCCAGTGGCTAATAACATCTGGTTGTCTCCATGCCGCAGGCCAGAACAAAACAACAACAACTACAAGCCAGAATGTTTAACTTCTGGCGAACACAGTACTCCAGGGAAACTCAAAGTGCTTACATTTTTCCAAATGTTAACTAGAAAATCACAGATTTCTGATTGTGTCTCACTACCCCAGGGCAGGTCAGTCATTAATTACTAAAGAGCAAAGATCCAAAGAGGCCAGCTGCCTGTCCCACCAGGACCCCCCCCCCCCCAAAAAAAAAAAAGTCTTTGGAGGAGATCTTCAAAGAAAGCACAAGGAGAGTCCTGCCTAGAACCCGGAGGTGTTCAAACACATGTTCTAGTACTTTTCAAGTCTGTGCCTATAGGTTCTGTTACTGATTTAGGATCTTAAACAGTTTGTTTACTTTTTAGATGCCTTGCAGCTCACCTTTAATAACATGTTTCTCTGACTTGGCTGAACTGTGCCGCAGAAGAATTATATGCAGGAGTAGGCCCGGGTAAAAGGTTCAAGGCACTAATCCACACCTGGTCCACGTAAAACAAAACAAAAAACCACTCACATTTTCCACAAAGCAACAGCGCCTTCGTGTGAACCAGGCTTCTTCTCTTTAAGCTGCCCACCGTCCAGCCTTTCAAGGGCTCCTTCCCAGGAGAGGGGAGAGGCCACAGGACGCCTGCCTCCTGGTCACACCAAACAGCGTGTCCGTGACAGAAAGAAGTCAGAAAGGCCTGACTGAGGTTTGCCAATGACAGACAACCATGATATCCCCTGGGAACAGATCTGGGCTTTTGTCTTCCCTGACCCAAAGTCAGATTTCTTCTCCATTAATTGTGTGACCCAAACTTATAAGTGGGAGGAACAAGGCTCTTAGGGAGAGAAGCTCCCATGAGAGAGAATAGGAAACACTCTGGAGCTGAGAGGTGGCTCTGTCTACCAGGCCACTTCTTCATGTGGATGACTGAGGTCGCACAGGTGGAGGGGACCCCAGCCTGGTAAGTAGGGACAGCAGCCTCCACCTCCCAATGACATAGACAAGCAGCAGCCAGGGAAGGTGGGCACTGGAAAGGTCAGGCTTGTGAAGAGGAGATTTTGGAGCAGGGTCATTTGAATCACAAAGGGGCCAGAGAATGGGGGAGGCCCCCCCAGTGTCCCACAGGTGGGGCAGTGCAGCAAGGTCTGCTCCTGGGTCCCCGGTAGCTGGCCCTTGTCCTGCCCAGGCTCCTCACTGGTAGAAGGGAAGGTGTCCCTCCGGTCCACAGCTATCACCTGAACGAGGCTGAAATAATGAACTACTTAATATGTTGGATGGGAGACAGCCCTGGCCCCAGGCCACTGCCTCCCCTTATCCTGCATCTCAAACTTCCCAGGGTCCCACGGGGCGCAGGAGGCTCCCAGGGGGCTCCCAGTCACTGACTGCCCTGTACCTGTGAGCCACTCTGGCAGCCCAGCTCTTCTGAGAGCGTCTTCCCAAGGCCAAGAGGCAAGAGCAGAGGACTGGCTCACACCTGGGACCCCCTGGTCCAGCCAGTAGTCCTGCCCAAGAGACAACTGCCTTCCTCCCCCATCGGGATGTCCCCGATGTGCAGCTCTAGAGAGGAAGCAAATCAAGGGAACTTCAGGCAAATTCTTGGGGCTGCTTTCTCAAAGTGAAATCCTGCACACTCAGGGAAACGGCCCCGTGGAATCAGAGTCTGTTCGCCACGGAAATTCTCAGAGCTTGTGCTTTCTGCTCTGCCTTTCCAACCTTCTGAGAAGGAAATGCTTCTCTATCCCAAGACCTAAATTTCCATAGAGTGGAGACCTTACGCATTGAAATGTGCAGGGTGGGAAAAAACCACCACGGTGGCTTGCTCCGACCCTCTGCACCGCTGCCACCACTACTCCAGTAAGCCACGCAAGCGTTCTGCAGGCCGCCATGACGTCACACTGTCACCTGATCAGGTGAGCCATGCCACGAGGCATGAGTAAATACTTATCCACAACTGCATATTAAATTGGAATCTGCCGAGGCGCGCTCCAGAGACGAAGACGTTTCTATACAAAAATATTAACTAAGAATTTAAATAAATGGTCCCACTGGGAAAAAAAAAGGAAAAAAGTTCTGAAGTAGCAATATAAACTATATTTAATAGCAACAAAAAACATTTTCCTTTTGGGAAAGCAATTTGGGTTTCTAAAAGTTACTGCTTCTCACGTGACTTGGTGCAGTAAGCCCAAATTCTTTCATTTCCTAAAACACAGATGCAAGGCCCCAAATTTCTACTTTGTGAGAGGTTTTTTTTTTTTTTTTAATTAATCTTTCCCCAAATACAATACCCAAGTAAGAAACTATGTTGGTACCCTTCCCCCCGACACACAATTGTTATTTTCTGAAGCACTTGAGTGTAATGGGTCCCAAAGAACATATGTTCCCAAGCAAGGAAGAGAAAAAAAAAGGGTCTCTAGTACTAATACACAATGAAAAATAAATTTAAAGCAGCCTTCTGGTCTGACATAAGAATATAAAAATGATATGAGCAAGAACAGCTTAGTTTACATACTTTTCAGTCACAGCTGCTGCTCTGAAACCACAATACCTTTAAAATGACATTTTAAGGAAACAGATACAGCGTGGCTTGAGCCCTTGCTAGACGCAGCTAACTCTGAATTAAAGGGGCTTTTCTTTTTATATGTGCACTTTATATAACCCTGAATACTGCCACAATTAAGAAGAGTGATTTGTTTTAGAAATGATGTGGCGATAAACACAGCGAATGACAATAATTCTCTTTAGCAAGCTTCCCGCCCCCACCCCCACCCCGCCATTTCCTTTAAAATCACCAGACTCAGACATCAAAACAAGAGTTTCGGGGACAGAAGGAACAAGTCCCTCTTCTTGGTTAATATTTCACTGGGGGCTGAAGATTTCTCAGTGGGAACCTTTGGGCTTCCAGTGGCAGACACATGGGAGGCCCCCTCTCCTAAGAGACGCAGCACTTCCCTGAATAAACGAAAATAACATGCAATTAAATCAGACCATTCAATTAATAAATTACTTCAGTGGCCCTTGCAGGCCAAGTCCCATTTAATTACATAATTTAAAAAATATTTGCACATTGCAATCACCGACACTGGCTTTGAGGTTTCATAATACACACTTAACACTCGAGTTAGAGAACAAATTTATTTAATAAATGCAAGTCTAAGTGCTAGAAGGCCGCAGCACTCACACTGCAAAATCACTTAGCACATCCTCAGAGAAAGCAAATAAACTTCTCTACTATTTCGCCCAGGCTGCTGCCAAGTGTCAGGAGCACAGGCAGCTTCCTGTGTTTTCTCTCCCTGTGTTGCTTGTAAATCTGACCGTCCTGGGAGGGGAGGGGTCGGGAAGAGTGCTTAGGGCGAGATGGTTCCAGTAAAAGATAACTGGGAGATAAACGGATGGGGACGATGTCAAGGGCCCCGTAGTCAAAACCTCTGCAAAGGGGAACCAAGAGAAGCCTCTGCGACTCTCCCTTCTCTCCAACACCAAGGTGCACGTACATTAACATGGTCACTGTGGGTGAGATGCCCTCCATTAGCAAGGCTCACACAACCATGGGGTGACAAGGACATGTGCAAAGAGGATAAGAGTTACAGGGTACCCAGGGTAGAGCAGAACCTTCAAAAGGAGGGCCTTTGCTGAGGTTGCACAGGGTCTCGGTATTGTCACCCAGTGAACTTTCTAGAAGGCCGCCCGCCCGGCAGCCCTGGTGCACACTTCTTTTCCTCAAACACATGCACTTTCAGGTAAACCCACATGCTTCACACCCACGGTGGCCGCTGAGCTGCTCCAGCTGCATGGGGTTGCTCCCAGACCACCTTGACACGGTTGTTGTTGTCTGTGACAGTTCTTGAAGATTTCTGTGCTTATAGCCTACTGTGCATCCACTTGCCTTCTAGAAGCCTCTATGCACACCTTCTAAAAGTATTTGAAACTTGCAGTACACAAAATGCTAGTTAAAAGGGCATCAAAAGTTCTGACAGTTATGCAGGTTAAGTTGGGCTTACCTACGAGCCTTCGATGCAGCTTTATAATCACTGTTCAGCTCTGAAGCATCCCTCAGTCCAACACCCACCCTTCCCAGAAGCTTCTGGAAACAGTGGCTACCCTCTGCTTCTACTCACCCACCTGCTCAACCTCCTTCGCCCTCATCAGCCCCTGAAACCTTGGCTGCCAAACTATTCAGCGTCAGCTGCTTCTGACATGGCCAGCCAGCTCCCGTCTCAAAGGGTGGTCTCTCCAAATGGTCTCCCTCTGAGGGTGCCTCCCTGGTACCTGTCACCTGCTGCAGCACCAACCCCCAGTGTTCTTCCACAGGCCTGGCCTAAGGGAACACTGCCACCTTCCGCCTGGCCACACCCGACAGCCGCTCCTCCCTCTCTTCCTTCCCTCCTCTAGGAAGTCCGCTGACTATTGCTTTGGGGCAGGGACTCTGGAGCTCCACTTCCCCCTGGTCATCTCAGGTCCTGGCAGCGTGGGGAGGCTCTCGGGGAGGTGTGCAGGTGTGGCAGTGCTGGTTCCTTCGGATCATGGCAGCAGGTGCAGCAGAGGGGGCCTACGCTCTTACTGATGGTGGTTGGTCCACAGGCAGCGGCTGGCTTTGGCTCACTGAGCTCCTTTTCCTGGTCTCAGTGGCCAGGGCTTCATGGTGAGCCATGGAATGAGCTGTGGCCTCCAGGTCGAGGCCCTAGGTGCCGGAGGTGTGTGTACTCCTCCTACTTAGTAAAGAGGAGCCGATCTGCATGGCCATCCCTGGCAGGTGCACCGGCACTCGGAGGCCAGAGAGGAGTCTTCTCATTCTTCCCACTGAGCACGGATGGTCACCCAAGGGGACCTCACCTGGAGTCCTGCAATGACCTCCCGAGGTTCCTTCCTGCCCTTGGATCTGCCCATGCAGAAGACACATTCATCATAGAAAGCACAAGATCTTGCAAAATTCCTCAATTTCCAGGGAGCCTCCCCCTCATCATCTTATTATGTTGGACCTCCATGTGAACGCTCAACGAGACACGCTACCCACAACACGGCACACGCTGGCTTCACGATTTCTCAGCTTCCTAAAGGTGACGTCGAAATGTCCAGAGATATGCAGAGGGCCCTGAATGATGACGGCCAGGACCCCTACAGCTCCAGGCTCCCATCCTGCTGTCTGCAGGTCCCCTAGGCACTCCGCACAGTGTCACCTCCAAGCTGCTGCTGAAATCTAGCTTCCCACCGCGCATGGCTCCGCCCCCTGTCCCGAGAAGTCTGCAGGTCCCAGGTAATTCAACCACGAGGGCTGCTTCCTCCTAGAACCATCCCTAACCTCTCAGGTGAGTGCCCCTTTATCCAGTCCATTGGCTCACAGGGTTTCTCCTGGGCAGGAACAATTCCATTTTATTATAGTGGTCAGTTGTTTCTCCCGCTGGCCTACATGCATGGTCTACAAAGAGCACTTCATAAATCCTCAATGAATAAAGTCAAAGAATTCTAATAAAAAAATTCTAGAATCTTCTTCTCCCTTTAGTTCCTTCCTAAACCAACTCTTCCTAGCCTCCATGCCTCCCCTCACATGGCTGGCCGTGCTTGCCCAGCACCCCACCCCCCAGCTGCTCCCACGATGCGGGTCTAGGAAATGCATCAGGGCTGGTACTGATGCGGAGGACTGGGACAGAATCTCAACAACACACCTCGGCAAGTTCCCTTGAACTACGATCACCTTATTGTTCCGAAAACAGTGCAAAGGAAATAGAATGAGCAGGGAAACTGAATGCAATCTCACCAACATTTTATAAATAAACATTGAGATTCACTATGCACCCAAACTGTCACGACCCTTACCCTAAGGAGCAGTGCCCTGATTCAGACTCTGATACCAAAAGCCTTGTGATTCTAAGACGACCTGCTTTAAAGCCTCGGGGGCCAGACACCATTCCCTCTGCTTCACCCCAGTTTCCATAAGAGCATCAGCACCCCCCTCTCCGGCAACTCAGTCCTCATGGGGGCCGTCACGGAGCCAACCGGGGACCTCCCATCTTAGGGAGACATGGGAAACAGCATTTAAACATGAAACCCTGGGCCAGCCGGCCAGACACCACCCAGACTCCAGAACCAGCATCTCTTACAATTACCAACAGACAGAGGCCGACCTCTGGACACAGGAAAAACCAGAGGTGCTATCACAGGAGGCAGGCCCAGAGCATCATCTCTGGGATTCAGATCTTCAGAGACCCAGGACTAAGCTTATCAGAAGCCATGTAGTGCTTACACTGTGACCAGCCGGCGTCTCTGGTCTTATCTCCATGGTTAAGAGCTGGCTGAGCCACAGGCAGCTGTGATCCTCCACTCCCTCATCTGTCGAGAGGTTTCACCCCTATGCTGTGGGCTTTAGTTCTCCATATGCATGGTCATGTGAGAGGAGAAGGTGATTGTGATACAGAGCCTGCATCATTCACTCCCTCGTTTACAAAGACACCCCATGCTTTAGTGAACACCACTGTACCATGTGGCACATCAGCAGGAATAAAACTGGGCCTCTGTCCTCAAGGAGCTCAGTGGAGATCTAGGCTCTGTGCAACACGGACCTCTCCCTAGGTGTGGACACTGACATCTGAATCCATTAGCACCAAATAAAACTGAAAACTCAGGTCCTTGGCCACACTGATCATGTTCACAAGGCTCAAGAGCCACAAGTGGACAAGTGCAGTGGCATACACCTGGGATCCCAGGTATTCGGGAGGCTGAGGCAGGTGGATCACAAGTTCAAGGCCAATCTGGAGGACTTAATGAGACCCTTCCTCAAAATAATAAGGACTGGAGGATGTAGCTCACCACTGGGCACAATCCGTGGTACCAAAAAAAAAAAATTACTACATAAATAAAAATTAAAAAGGGCTGGGGGTGTAGCCCAGTGATAAGAGCCCCTGGCTAGTATGTGTGAGGTCCTGGGTTCAACATTCAGCCAGGGAGTGGGGCCGGAGAGCAGCATCTGCCCAGCAGGTCTCACAGTGAACAGTGGGAATAGAGGGTACTGTCTTGTAGGCACTGCAGAGGACTCTAGGGGTCAGCTCTGGTCTAGAGGGACCAGACCCTTGGGCTCAGCACGTGGGCACACTTCAACACGATGCAATAAGGCAGCAGCAGCAGAAAGGCTCTCAAATGCTTGGGATAGCCTCTAAGGGCAGGTAAGTCCACCCCCCAGAGTGCAGTGAGCTCTACCCCAAAAGTCACAGGATCGTGGGGAGCCACATTCCAGGAGGGGTGCTCAAGGCTTGGAGGTAGGAGCAGTGGCCAGAGAGGAGCAGGCAGAGTGGTTGGGATCCAACTCCAAGGCCTGAGAAGCCGAACGAGGAGGTGGACTTAATTCAGAAGGGAGACACGGCAGTGGTCAAGGAGCACAGAGGTGTGTTTTAGAGAAAGCTGACCATGTGGGCACAGCGGGGCAACAGTTGTCAATGAGAACCCTCCGGAAAGCTTGTGAAAACTCGGATGCCAGAGTCCTCACCCCAGATGAATCAGATCCATCTCTGGGCACAGGGCCCAGACCTCAGTCAATAAAATCCCAAAGTGACCGGGGTGCAGTCGGGGCTGAAAACCAACAGCCTTTCAGCTCGAATGGAGAAGTACAAAGAAGAGTCTACTGCAACCGTCCTATAAAGAGACGGCAGGGACCCCCCTCGCCCCGAAGAAACACAGGGATGATGGTGAGCAAAGACCAATTCAGGGAGGCACTGGGAAGGCAGAGTTGATATGACCTGGAGCCCAAGAACATGGAGAGAGAGAAAAACAAAACATGGCGACTTCAACATGCTGCCAGCACGGCGTCCCGGACTCTGAGGGGAAGACCATACCACGAGGTTGGCTTCAGGAACCCTGGCCACTGCCCAACCCGGCTCTTCACAGAAAGGCCCAGGAGACGGAGGGAATCCAGGCCAAGTGGCCGATATGCAAGAGTCTCAGACCCCAAAGCATCACACAGGCTTCTGATTTTGTCAGATTGCAAATTATTTTGGACTCTGGAACATCCGCCTGGACAGAACGAGGAGTCTGGGGATGGACTCAAGCCCACACGTGAACTTTGTTTCACACGCATGCTACATGTGCAGCCCGGAGGTGCTGAGCTACCGTGTACTCGGCGTACCTGCATTTGGCTTGCGATCCACCCTGAGGTAAGGGGTGGAATCTCCTTTGTGGTCTCATCTTGGCACCTACAGCTTCAGGTTTTGGAGCATTTCAGGTTAGAAGTGTTCAACCTGCACGAGGCTCCACTCTGCTGAGGAACTCGGGGCCAAGAGGAGCCAGAGAGGTTTCAAGGGTGCAGCGGGATCCTAATGGCGAGGGGACCAAAAGCCAAGACAGACAAGTTTCCTCACTACTCCCGACTGGCCCATGCTGTGGTTCCATGACCTCCACCCCATGTCCCCAGCAGGGCACAGCCCGCCTGTCCCTACATCACTTTCCCTGGTTTCCTGGCCCCGAGCAGATCACTGACTCTCTGAGCCTCAATTTTTACCAGCAGAAGTAGAAAGCTGAACTGGAAGCGGATACCTGTCTGTCAATTCTGTGATACATTCTCAAGAGCAGAAAATGTACATATGCCACCGAAAAGAACGACCATCACTTATACAGGAATTAAACTACGGAAAATGATCTTCCACAAAGAACATACAGAGGGCTGTTGGTTCCTGATGCTGAACACATACATGTCAGAAACTACACAGAGGCCCACACTCTTACACATCTCATTTCCTCTTGTCAAAGTCACTCATCAAAGAGACAAGCTCAGCATCTGCTTAGTTCTCAGCCCAGGGCTGCGCTGCTTTCCTCCTGAACTGTTAAAGCAACGGCTCTCGAGCCCAGTGCCCAGCGGGCAGAGGGTCACAGTAATGAGCAGAGCCATCCAGAAGAGGACGGCAAATCCTAGTCCAGGCTCCAGCCACCGGCTGCCACCTCCCAGCTCCCAACCACAGTGGCATTTGGGAACGTGGGTCCAGGCCGGCTTCCCTTTTCCCACAAAAGCTGGAAACGCAGAACTGATTCAGGGGGAAATCTCTTGGTCTTTAAACGCGGACGCCAATTCCAATTATTTTCACAAGTTATGCAGGCCAAACGCAGCAGGTCTCAGGCTGCCAGCTTATGCCATGCCCTAAAGCATGCCACCCTTCCGTGGCTTTGCAGCCTCCAAAGCAGAAGAAATGCATAAAACAGGAGAGAAGTCCTCTTAGACCCTTTAAGGTGGTGTGACCCTCAGTTTGGGCCTACGTGAGTAATCTCGGCACAGCACCTGCAGCTACCTTGATCCGGAGAGCCCCAGGAAATCTCCCACGAAGGGCATTAGTCTGCACGAGATGTCGGGTTTGAGTGGCGTGGAGAACACCTGGTAAATGAGGGCTTTGTGCCCCCAGTATCAGGTGCACTTTGCTACGCAGTGACCATGAGGTGACGGCTTCTCTTCTGCAGACAGCAGCCCTGCATCCACACCTCCGTGCAGTCCCCACACAAGGAGTTCACCCGCCCCCGGTGTCACCCTCTCCTGCCTTTCATTATAACCTGTCTTAAAACAGAAGGCACTAAACAGCCTGGCATCCATTACAAGAGGCCAAGTGGACCTGGAAGAGGCCATTACCCTCTCCAAAATTTAATGAGATGTCATCTTCAGCTACCAGGTCACCTCAAGACCAGGGCTGCGGTGCCAAGGACAAGGACATGAGAGCAAGCTGGACACTGAGGAGCGGTCCCATCCCAACCCCGTGGGGACTTGGTGGGTGGAAGGTACAAGAAGAGAGCATAAAAAGAGGCCCTGAGGATAAGTGGGGGACGCGGTCACTATGACAGACACTTTGCGACTTCTGAGGTGACATCTCAGTAAACCCAACTCTCTGAAAGGTGGACGCACACTGAACACATCCGACGTCCCCAACAGCTCACGGGGCAGACCTCAGCTGCTACTTCTTGGGAACCCCCCTGACTGAGAGGAAACTGCCACTGTCCAGCACGGGAAAGGCAGGTCAGAGCACGCACCACCAGTCTCAGAAAGCTCACAACTCAAACTTCACCAGGCGCAGAGGTGCACACCTGCCATCCCAGCAGCTCTGGAAGTTAAGGAAGAGGATCACGAGTTCAAAACCAGCCTCAGCAAAAAGTGAGGCCCGAAGCCACTCCATGAGAGCCTGTCTCTCAATGAAACACAGAACAGGGCTGGGGAGGTGGGTCAGTGATCGAGTGCCCCGAATGTGATCCCCAGTTCCAAACAACAGAAAACCTTCAAACCTGAAGCATGGTTTCTACTGAACACACATTATTTTTGCTCCAGGGTAAAGTTGAAAACTCTCAGTTGGATACTGTGCATCAGAGACGGCTTACATAACAAACTTGCCATGATGCCCACAGAGCCCCTGGTGGCCACCGGGATTTGGTGGTCATCCTATCACACTGGGACAGCAGAGCAGAGGGTGTCCCTGCTCCCAGCACAAAACCTGCCACGGTTTCTTCAATAGGGAAGGATGTGTTTTCAAAGAATAGAAGGAAGGAAGGGAGCGTCTGGCCCTGGGCATGTGGCACGGAACCGGGTTTGTCTCAGAAGATATCAGCCTCCCCATGGACATGGCCTGAGAAAGGCACTGTCACCAGTGGATGTCTTAGGTGGGTCACTGTTTTTAAAGAAAATCTCTAAACCTGATCAAGGTGCTATGAGAGGGAAGGACACAAAGGATGCAGGAGGAGGGAGGGACAGGCTGGGATGCACTGTGTGGTTCAGAAGGAAAAGATGAGGCATGAGTCTGCAGGGACCATCAGGAAGGGGACGGAAAGGACAGTCATCTGGTCTGCGATAGAAGGGACGGGAGGAGCAGAGGTCATCAGAAAGCATGACCTTACGCTGTTCTCATCCCCGTTCAACAGGCAAGAAAACTGCTTCCTGACAAGGTAAGCAGCCCAGGCAGACGGCCAGGAGATGGCCAAGCTGGTTGCGGAGTCCCCGTTCAGTCCTGGAGCCCAGCGTCCTGCGCATCGCGTGGTTCTCTCTCACAAAGCTTGAGACATGGGGCGACACAAGGCAGTTCCACGCGATCCCGAGGACAGCAGGGGACGGCTGTCTGCAGGGGGCTCACGAAGCGACATCTGAGGCAGCGCTGGACCGAGGGAAAGTGGAAGAGAAGGTCCCGGCACACAGCCCGTCACCAAGTCCACAAAGGGTCTGGACCTGTTTGATGTCACAGCACACGGTGGCCACAGGGGCAATGAACATAATGGTGAACCAAGGACAACTCCCACCAAGGGCTTCTCAGAAAGCACTGAGACCACTGCACACGCCTCTGCAGGCCATGATATGAGGACAGCTGCCAGGGTGTGACGGTGGCCGAGGCCCAGTGCTCTCGTCCACGTGTCACAGCACCGTGGTCAGTGACGGGGCATCAGACACGGTTTTAATAATGTGCTCCACTGAAACAGGGGCACCCCGGGTCCTGACACTCGCACCATCCAATGAGCATTTTAATGTTGCATAAGGTGTACTAACAGCTAAGCGTCCACCTGACAAGATGAGTCCTTCCTTAAGGAAATGACATGAAAGTCTACATGATCTTACAACAGGGGGCAGAGTCCCTTCCTCCTCGGGCTCCTGTGTCACAGCTGAACCTCATGGAAAAACCCAGCAGGAGGAACGCCGAGACCAGAGCCCCAGCGGCCCATGACTCTCCGCCTCTCCTTAGGCGAAGGTTTGCTGGCTTCTTATTTGTTGGTACTGAGGACTGGACCCAGGGGCGCTTAACCAGTGAGCCATATCCCAGCCCTTTTCACACTGTTATTGAGAGACAGGGTCACACTGAGTTGCTGAGGCCGGCTTTGACTCACGACCCTCCTGCCTCAGCCTCCTAAGCCTCTGGGACTGCAGGGGTGCGGCACTGCACCAGGGGTTTGCTAGCTGTGAGGATGCAATGATCCTACTGTTCTTGATTCTTCCCTCAGCGCATTTCCACTTTCTAAAACAGAAACAATTCATTAAATACACACTATTGGGAAATCACTTACTTTTGCGTATTTCTGAATACATGCAAAGTTTCAAGTCCAGAAAAAAAAATCCGTTGGGAAGATGATGGTCACAAGTTAAGTTAGGAAAGCTCCAAGATCGACCCTAAGAAATTCTCATTGTCACGATAAAGAAGTGAAAGTTACAGGGCCAACAACAAGTCCTATTTTTACTATGGATACTTGAATTCTTGAGACCTCCGAAGGCAGGAAAATAGGCAAAGAATCTGTGGACCAAGACAGAGCTAATGAACTGTGTGTTCCATGCTGCCCCAAGCACACTAGGCAGTGCATGCAGACCACCACACTCCATTCACCAAGTGGGGGATACGGTGCAGCCATTAAAAATAGGGAGAGAGAAAGAGAGAATTAAGACCAAAGGCACCTAAAGGCAAAGTCTCATATAATGGAGATAAAGAAGATCCAACACACAGACAACCGGCCCTCTGCAGACGAAATCCAAGGAAAAAGACTCTCCTTTACTTAAGACTATAATTTCAGGAAACTTTCCCGAAACACAAAATAATAATTAAAAAAAAATCTGAAACTACATTTTGAAAGAGGAACCAGGCAGATCTTCCCTGAATGAGCAACACCAACACATATTCTATTAAAAAACCCCTGGACTGAAGACTTATGCCAGAGAAGAATAAAGTAATATATTCAAAATACTCAAAAAGTCGGAAGCAACAATTTCATTCAGCAAGAACTGCTCTGAGCATAGAGGGTGCGGCAAATGTGTCACATGCAAGAACTCGGGGACAGTGACTATGGGTATTGGCAATGCTGGCATTGAGTGGCAGGTGACTCACAGGTGGCACTGCCAGCAAAAAGGGGCTAAGCAGGGAAGTGCAGTGTACATCCCATACACCCCAAAAAGATGACACAGTCCTGAAAAGCTTTGGGAGGGAGGCAGGGGTTCACCACCAGGCACACCTGGAAGTCATCTTCCCCTCGGCTGGTGGCAGAGGACACTGCCGTCACCCTGAGACTGCTGCATGGGCAAGGTGGGCAAATGAGCAGGGGACTACGGCACCTTCCAGGGTGACTCTCTCACATCCTTGAG
Source organism: Ictidomys tridecemlineatus (assembly GCF_052094955.1). Classification (NCBI taxonomy): domain Eukaryota; kingdom Metazoa; phylum Chordata; class Mammalia; order Rodentia; family Sciuridae; genus Ictidomys; species Ictidomys tridecemlineatus. Next base: position 52,388,143 of record NC_135492.1, on the reverse strand, counting down.
AACTAGAATTGACCCCACAGAAAGGAGAACAAGAGAGGTGGAGGCCGAGGCGGTGCAGCCTGTAACTCTGAATGCAAACCAGGATCAGCTGGTAAGGCCTGGTCACCAGGGCCACCCAGCCACAATGAGCATGGCCCATACCAGACGATCACCTCAAAACACAGGCTTCCCTCAGAGAAAGCAGGGTTCCTAGGACACGCGTCCGATCTCAGTCTAGCTAAGGGATGCACGAGACTGGTAGGTACCTGCCGAACAAGAGTGAGGCCAGGGTTGATGCTCAGCACCAGGAAGACCAAGGAGAGAAGGAAACGCACAGGGGAGTGGGAGACACACAGTCGCTACAGTGAGCCACACAGTCTAGACTAGCAGGCTTTGCAGCAGGACAGAGGGCCAAAGAGCAGAAGTCCTACTCATCAGACCAACAAACAGTCTTGCTGAAGCTGGGCATGATGGTGCACGCCTGTGATCCTAGTAATTTAGGAGGCTGAGGCAGGAGAGATTCCAAGTTCAAGGCCAGCCTCAGCAACTTTGTGAGACCCTGTCTGAAAATTTTTAAAAATTAAAAGAGAAAAGACTGTGGATACAGAACACTACCCCAGGTTTAATCCCCAGTATGGCCCCCACCCAAAAAAAGAGGATTGTGGAAGGGATCAAACAGGAGACTCAGCTGCCAATATGCAGGAAATAGGGCAGAGAGAGATGCTAAATTTAGGCTGCAAGAAGCAGAACCCACACACCCAACCCAAAAGGTCACGTGGCCAGCTATGGACAAGCTGTAGCAAGTTCTCAAAAAGGGGACATCACAGAGCTATTATGACTAGGAATTCACAGACAGGCGACAGACTAATTAACACAGGGACGGGATTGCTGCAAAAGTCCAAGCCCCGGCTACTCCTGGGAGGCACTGGGGGTCAAACGGAGCGTGTGAGGGGTTTCCAGGTGGCTGGCATAATACAGCTTCCTGATTTAAATGATGCTCACGGGGTGTCTGCCTTTAAATAATTTATATATAAATACATATACGCATATGTTCATCTGCACATTGTCCAATACCATGGACATATGTGGTGACTGCAAGATTTAAAACTCAGCAAACTGAAAGTCCAGTTCCTGAGCGGCACAGCCACAGCTGAAGTGCCCGATGGCCCCGGTTGCCTTGCGGTGCACAAGCAGGAAGCCTGACCAGCTGAGGTGAGCATGGCGGGTGTAGTCGGGGTGGCCTTCCCTGTCTGTTTTACACTGGTTAGAATGTAAAACGCACACCCATAATACATAACCCAATGCATTCTTTTCACATACCCAAATACACAAACACCGACTCTTCCTTGAAGCAGTGGCAGAGGGCACACACCTTCCTGATGAGGAATGATGACTAGTGACATGGAGTCATTCTCTGCCGTTACACGCCAAGAACCCAAAGGAGTCCGAGTGAGCTGGCTGCCGGACGCAGCACACGGGGCCAGCCACCTTCATACCAAGGAGGACGGAGCTGTGCTCAGACAAGGTCATTACGCTCTTCCTCGCCACGGACTGATCATTTCAATTATCATTAAACATTTATTAGAGATGGGGAGCAAGATAAGGCCACAGCAGAACACGGCAGCAGACTCCCTGCCAAATGGACACTCCAAACAGGCTCTGAAGACGCGTAGCCCAGCTACAGGGAGGAACGAGGAGGCTCCCGCCCTCGGGCTGCAGTCACAAGGTCAAATGGTCAAACGCTCCTCCATCCCCTCTGCCCCTTTGTGGAGGCCACGGGGAGCATCCTGAGGAATTTCCTCTGAAGAGGTTTGAAGGAGGGGTTTGCAGAGGGGAGATGCAAGTTGGGCCTGGGGAGTCACAGAATCTCTCTAACCCTGGGAAATGACATCAGAGAAATGGACAGCTAGACAGTCACCAGATCAAAGCAGGAGCCTCCGAAATGCATATTATATAAAGATCAGAGGGTCCGAAAAGCAGGCTCTCCGAGGTCAAGAGGGAGAATCTCAGAGAATGAATGGACATGAAAGCAAAGGTGTCTACTGGTCCTCTTCAGAGGTCAGCAGGACGGGGGTCAATGTCAGAGAAGTGGATGACGAGAAAGTGGGCATTCTTAAGAACCATGGGAAAAAACCACTTTACACCACGTCCTTCCAACCAAGTCTTTAATTATCAATTATCAAGGCAGAAAGTGGGTTTGGGAGTATCTTTTTTTTTTTTTAATAGTTTAATGGATACTAAAGTGTAATGAGAAAAAAATGCAAGACTCCTGCATCATGATCGAGTGCAGCAAGAGGCTGCCGAGAGGGGTGCATTACTAGGCTGCTGACCAAGGAAGACCAGGACCCCCACATCCCACGCCAGTTATCACCAAGGTGCCCCGCGCCCGAGGACATGCCAGCTCCCAGTCCACACGAGAGGTGCCTTTCTCCAGAAGGGTGCTACCGTGGGGCCAAAGGCGGAAAGGAGAAAAGCAAAACCCGACCAAGCCCGGGATCCCCACTCTGACCGGAGACCTTCCACCTTCCAAAGGTCCGTCCTGGGCTTGCGTGTGCCTGGCTGTGATCCAAGAATCCTGTACAGATCTCCGTGACATTTTATTCTATCGAGAAAGATTTGGCAACTGAAATCTATTATGATGTCAAGAGGTAACTGACAGCTCGCACAGGTCCCGCTGGGCGGGTTCCTGCACGCGGCTGAATTCCCAACAACAGGAGCGTCGTCAAAATTATCGCTACTGCAAAATGGACCGCCAGCGTCGAGTTTGCTGACATAAATAACGGCGAGGACCTGGATACCTTCCAAACATCTTCACCCCTGTTTAATTTGTCAAAATCTATCAAGAGCATTTCAACCACAAACCTGTCCTCTAAGTGCACCCTTTTGCCCACGCTCAGACCAGCGCCGTGGCAACCCAAGACCGTGTAATTACCCAGCCTCCTGGAGGATGCCTCTCTCCCTCCCTCCCTCGTCCTTAAGCACCTTTCTCCCTCTCAATTAGTTATTTAGGATCATTTAAAAATCGGGCTCTAATTTTGTGAGATCTCTCTCTGCTTTTGAAACGAGCCCTCATTACGGTGTACAGGTTCCGACTGGGCAGGAATTAGCACGGGTTTCTGTTGACTTCCTACTTGCCAACCAGGAACGCTGGGCGCCGCATGTGCTGCAGTCGTTAGCTCACAGCTGTTGGGAAACCCAGCAGGTAGAGATGTCACCGCGGAAATAAAATGAAGACAATCGCTCCATTGGCAGGGGGAAGTTAGGAAACCGCCATCCCCCCCGAACTCCATCGCCGTGCCCACAGAAGATGCCCACAGAAGGTGGCTTTGTTGCATATGCAGAATCTCTCGGAAAGTCCTGTTTTATTCAGAGTGGATTTTAAATCCAAGCTGTGTTGTTATTTATTGATAAACACCAAAATACGCTCAAGGAAAATAAAGAGGCTAAAGAATTATGTGCTATCAAAGATGAAGGACTAGTTGAACATCCTCCAGCGGGGAATCGTCTTTTATAGATGGGTGTGGGTGTGCACATAACCCGTGCTCCCGCTGACACATGTCCAGAGCAAACTTACAGTACTGCTGAAAAGAAAGAAAATTAAATGTTTTGCCACATTATACTGTTAGAAAAAATAACCCATCAGTGGTATCAGAGCCTCAGCAAAGGTCTCTATGCATCTGTGCCGAAAGCAGGCAGTTCTAACTCTTTGATTAAGCCTGATACAACAAGAACAGGGAGAGATCCATAGATTCTAAGTAAACCTAGCACACACAACTTGTGCTCAAATTGGCTTATTTCACTTTTCTGTATTCGGGGGGAAAAGCAATTTCTGTACGACTGTTGCACCTGGAGTTTGCCACGTGGTCCCACACAGAGGAAGGCTGTGGGCACAGAGATACCAACAACAGGAAAATTGCATTTTATTCTTATTTGTGAAAACATAAAAAGCAAGAATTTTTTTTTCCCCTGTGGAACATGTTTGTATCGAGTGAGTCCATGTCTACACAGAGGAAGTGAACAGCGAGATGAAACACAGATCTGGGTTAATCTGAACGTCCAACTCCTGCTGAACATAACGTTGGTCTGGCCTCAACCAGACCCTAGACAAAAAATAGTCCTCCAATGGCTCCCTGAGCCATCAATCCTTCCTCTATGTCAATACAGATACAAGCCCCTCTGAAGATAGAGGGACATAACAAGACTGCCTTCTGTTGGTGTCCTTAAGAAAGTCTTTCCTACAGTGTCCCAAAGCACACGATGCAAAGACCTGCAGAACAGAGAGAGGAACACGCCCTTCAACGGCACTAACTGCAGACGTAGGTATGGCGCCAAGCCCGCAGGCAGAACGCAGCGGAAGCCAGTGAGAAAGGGGAGTCGCGGACGACCACATGCACTCACCAAGCTCGAAAGCCACCTACAGGAAATGCCGGCCCGTGAAAAGAAACGCTCTTCCCAAGCACCGTCTCCAGAAGGGGCCACATGCACAGCCACAAAAGTCATCGATAAGCGGACAAGGAAGTTCTCCAATTATAAAAACAAAATCAGAGATTAGTAACAAGGAGATTTGAAGGACTTACAAACAGGTGGAATTGAAATAATATTCTCTAAATAACCAAAGGGTCAATGAAGAAATCACTAAAGGAAATTGGAAAATACCTTGGGATGAACTCAGAAGAAGCCACACCAAGCCAGGGACAGTACTGCATACCTGTCATCCCAGCAGATCAGGAGGCTGCGGCAGGAGGCTCCCAGGTATGAGGCCAATCAGCCTCAGCAACTTAGCAAGACTGTGTCTCAAAATAAAAAATAAAAATACAAAATGCTGAGGATATAGCTTAGTGGTAAATCGTTCCTGGGTTCAGTCACGTGTACAAAAGAAAAAAGGGGAAAAAAAAGACACACTAACATTGATAAAATAAAGGTAAAGCAGTGCTCAGAGGTAAGCTTGTAGCTAGGTTTAAAAAGACAAAGATCTGAAAGCCTGCTGCAGTCAGGCAACCACTTTACAGATTCCTCAACCTGCCCTGGGGCTTGACCTCCAGGGATGAGACAGGAGCTCTACAGCAATTGGAAGTTCCATTATCTAGAATGTTCCAAAGTTCTTTCCCCACGGAAGCTTCTGGTAGAACATGGCTGTCTTCTCAATGAGTTTTTTGAAGTGAAGACGCTAAGTCACACAGCAGGTTGGCAGAAGCCTCAGATGTAAAACAGCTTTTCTGAATCTGGACCCCGGGATTTTCAGCTACACCAACAAATACCCTGGCTACATTGATAAAGGCACCCTTTTCATGAGTTATTATATTTACACGCTGTGGCCACTAAAGCTCTGTATCAGGGTGACCACGCCCTTTTCCAGAGGTCCACATACAGAATGGATCCATTAGGAAACTCAAAGTGTTTGAACACCTCTCCTCAGGAAAGCTTGCATGGCAGACTTCAGCGACAAGCTACATCCCCACTTCCTCTACCAAGAAGAGGCAGCTGGGAGACGGGGGTAGAGACAAGAACAAGAGAAACACAAGGCTGGATCTTGGTGCCTACAGCTACCTGGAGCTCTGACCCCAGAACAAAAGGAGAAGAGAACCCATCTCCGTGCTGGCCAGGGGGTCTGAGGAGGCACATCAGTTAAAAAAAAAATGTGGATTCTTAAATGCAAACAGACCTCAAGGCAGTCAGATGCACACCTTGAAAATTTCTGATTTCGAAATAACTGGAGACTACAGGAAGTCGCAGAGTCAGACCAGTGTCACATCCGACACCCGGCTTCCCCTGCAGGGATGTGTCACACAGCTGTGCCCGGCACCAGCACCAGGAAACGCATGTGGGTGCACCACCCCCCGAAACCTCTCCCAGCCTCTGTGTGCCATGTGGGAGGAAGAGCAGCGGCCTCACGTGAGCACGAACCTCATCCTCCACCACGTGGTAACCATCAGGCAAGGCCCTGGAGTTTCCAGCTTCACTCCGACTCTCTCCTGGAGGACCTGCATGCTTCCTGCTGACCCAGAGACGGCCTCTGCCACCCTTTATAGGTCGGCTGGTGCCATGAGACATGGCCTACTTAGGAAGGAGAGGCCGTCTAGCTGGGAGCCTTCCCTGGGCACACAGGCTGACGCTCTCCTTCTTCTGTAGCAGGGCTGTCACACCCGGATGGCCCAGGTGTGCCTCCCGAGACCTCTTAATGGGGGAAGAGGCATGAACAGCGGGAGCCAAGCTCAAACCAGCACCTAAGAACATGCCTGCCTTTGAGAGGTCTGCTCCTTGGAGGGGCTGCTGCTCTTCTCTCCTAAGAGGCCGAGACGGAGCCGAGATGTGTCTGGACAGATAGAACGCAGGCTGCCGCACTCACCATATCTACTGGTGTCGAAAGCCAAGGAAAACGGGGAACAGAGGTTTCAAAGAGGCGCGGATGGGACACGTTTTGCACAGGACAGGAAATCCACACCCACCTCACCAGGGCACCCAGCTTTGCCAGCTGGGCACGAACACACACTCTGGTGTCCCCTGCACCACCATCCTGTTCGTCCCAACACGATCCCTCTGCCTGTGACAGCACATGTGCGCCAGGGCTCAGAATGTTCTCGGCCTGACCCCTTCAGCACCACATTAGACGGGACCACTGTCGAACCTGTGGGAAGAGGAGTGCTGCCGGGGCTGCCCAAGCCCAGACATTTTCACTCCCTGGAGAAGCAGAACCTTTATTTCAGGATACTTCACCCCCTATTCTTTTTTTCTTTTTGTTGCAAATTAGCTGCGTTTTCAAAACGTGCCACCCACCCACAGTCTGAAACACAAAAGTGTCTGCTGTGTTTCTATCAACAGACATTATTTGGAATCAGTTAAAAGGACAAATCATATGTCCGCTCGTCAGCCAAATAGCTACAGGAGACTCTCGCCTTTGGTTCCCTTCCCCGCTCAGACCTCTCCCCCGTCCTCCTCACGCCAGACCAAATGAGAATCACAGGTGGATCAAGCAGGCTCCCACTTTGATTCCGTGTGCCAGCGACAGGTAGCAGACGGGCAGGAACGGCAGGATCCCGTGACAGCCACCTGGAACCAGGTGCTATCTTAGAGTGCCACCGAGTCCTGAGCCCACAGGAAAGAACTTTATTCACTCGGTTCCATGGGTATGATTAACTGCCCCGTGTGCCTGGGTTTCCAGTCTCAAGAAGTATTTATTGTTCAATAAAAGAAAGGGTTTTAGAAGGAAGCAACTTTATTTTTTTGTTTGTTTTATGAAACATATCCAAGTGATCCAAACCTTCTCCCCTGTCTGCAAGAAAAGGAGGTACCTGCAGCCCTTGGACCACTGTCCCCCAAGCAGCTCCAACTCCAGTGTCCTCTCCGTGAACGTAAGTCCCCTTTCTATGACTTCTTTTCTCCTACTCTGGTGTTAGGCAAGGTCCCTGCTAATTTATTCAATGGGTGCAAACTAAGAAGAGCCACCAGAATTCTCCATTCCAAAGGAGGGAAAAGCAACCGGCAACAGGCCCCGAGAGCGGCCTAGCAGAGCATGCCCAGGGCCTTCTCCCAACATCTCCCACTGGACCGACCTGCAGGACAGGCGCAGGTGGGGACTGTCTACGGCTGAGGATCACCCAGTGCTCATGAGAAACAGTCTCTGGCAAAAGCAGGCCTCACGCGCACCAAGGAAAGGTGATTTCCAGCCCCCAGCTGGGGGAAAAGGAGATGCGTGAGAGGGCCCAGGAGAAACCCAACCCTGATGCAGAAGGCCAAGACTGACTTTGTTTCTGTGACCCAGATCCTCCCTAACAGGGCCAGAGGCCTCGGGAAAAGCTTTGCAACTTAAGGAGGGCCTGGCATGCTCACGCAAGGAAAAGAAAGAGTCTTGCCTGTGGGATCTCGGTTTCAATGAGTAGGTGAGGGCCAAGAACAGTCGAAGAATCCAGCGCTCACACCATAGATCCCATTGCAAGCGGTCTCCACAGATGGTGAACTCAGCCTCTGCCCGGGGAGAGGGTGTGGGACTGCAGCTGTGGTATACAAAGTTGGACCCCAGTGCCAATGCTGTGACCCAGCCCAGCCAACGTGGCTTCTTTGTTGGGTGAAAGAGGCAGGGTTTCTTCACCGTGCAAAGAATTGCGGTAAACATCTGCTCACCATGACCACAGAAGAGATGGCTGTTTTCATCCAAGGTCATTTTTAAAGGAATGAATTCAATTAATACAAAGCCCACGGAAATAGTATCCAACCTGCAAGAACGTCAGCCTGCTTCTAGCCACAGGCCGATGGCTAAGGAAACGCTCCACCCCAGAGCGCCCCTTGCTGCAGTGCGCAGTTCTTGGGACCACAAAGGTGGGTACGAGTTTGCCACCTCAGGGTGGGGAGTGGACTGACCCGCAGACTGACTCCTGATCTCATGCCCTGGGCATCTCTTTCCTACAAGGTCCTCTAGCCTGTAAGAGTTTACACGTATTTATATCAGCACATACACATACATCACATAAAACTTAAGTATATAAAATTAAGGTAACCGTTGCCCCATTTAAAAAAATTTTAATTTGTTTTAATTAGTCATGTGACAGTGGAATGTATTTATGCACTTTGATAGACCATACATAGATGGGATATAATTTCTCATGTTTCTGAGTGTTCAGGCTGCAGAATCACATTGGTCATGTAGTCACGTAGATACCTACAGTAATCATGTCTGTTTCCTTCTTCTATCTTTCCTATTTCTCATCCCCTCCCCTGCCCTCCCATCACTTCCCTCTACCTAACCTAACATAACGCTATTCCTCCCTAGTGCCCCCCGCCTTATTGTGAATTAGCTTCTGCATATTAGAGAAAACATTTGGTTTTTGGTTTTGTGAGATTGACTTATTTCACTTGGCATGATATTCTCCAACTCCAACCATTTACTGAAAATGCCATAATTTCACTCTTCTTTAAAGCTGAGTAATATTCCGTTGAGTATATATACCACATTTTCTTTATCCATTCGTCTATTGAGGGACATCTAGGTTGGTTCCATAGCCTAGCTATTGTGAATTGAGCTGCTGTAAACATTTATGTGGCTGTGTCCCTGTAGTGTGCGGATTTTAAGTCCTTTGGGTATAAGCCAAGGGGTGGGATAGTTGGTGGTGGTTCCCAGTTTTGTGAGGAGTATTGACACTGCTTTCCAGGTTGGTTGCCCCAATCTGCAGTCCCACCAGCAAGGTAGGAGTGCGCCTTTTCCCCACATCCTCACCAACACTTACTGTTGGTTTGTCCTCTTAATAGCTGCCATTCTGACACGAGTGAAATGAAATCTTGGAGTAGTTTTGATTTGCATTTCTCTAATTGCTAGAGATGATGAACACTGTTGCATATATTTGTTGATCAATTATATTTCTTCTTCTATGAAGTGTCTGTTCAGTTCCTTAGCCCATTTACTGATTGGGGTACTTGGTTTTTGGTGTTGAGTTTGTTGAGTTCTTTCTATATCCTAGAGATGAGTGCTTTATTGGAGGTATGTGTGGTAGAGATTTTCTCCCACTCTGTAGGCTCCCTCCTTACTTTATTGTTTCCTTTGCTGAGAAGAAGCTAAATTAAGGTAGCCACTACCCCATTTTTTAAAGTCGGAAATCCAGTGCTGGTGCTGTAGCTCAGTAGGACAGCATTGATTGGCATGCATAAGGCCCTGGGTTTAATTCCCAGTACCAGAAAGTATGTGATGAAAATTCATGTTCTAACCGACAGCTTGACCTCACACATAATCATCCCGGAAAACACCTCTCCACCTATTGTCTCTTTTTTCCCCCACCCCTCAGGGATTGAACTTAGGGCCACTGGGACCACTGAGCCCCATACTCAGCCCAATTCTGTATTTTATTTAGGGTCTTGCTAAGTTGCTTAGCACCTCACTGTTGCTGAGGCTGGCTTTGAACTCCCAATCCTCCTTTCTCAGCATCCCATGCTTCTAGGACTACAGGCAGGTACCATTGTGCCCTGCTCCAAACTGTGTCTTTGAAAGTGATTATTGGAACTGATACAATCCTAGATGCTTGGGGTTTTCCTAGCTCCCAGTTTAAGAAGCAGAGTTTAGCAGGAAACTGAAATATCAACATGACCGCCATCCAGATTTGTCAAATGAGAATCCCACACTTCACCTCACCTTTGAGTAACCAGCAGGAATCCCACCAAAATGAGAACTGCCTATGATTTTTTGGGGGAAGAGGGTCTCAGGATTTAACCCACAGGCACTTAACCCCTGAGCCACATCCCAGTCCGTTTAATATTTTATTTTGAGGCAGGGTTTTGCTGACTTGCTTAGGGCCTGGTTAAGTTGCAATCCTCCTGCCTCAGCCTTCTCAGGCACTGGGACGACAGGCGTGCACCACCACGCCCGGCTATCCAATATTGTTAATGTTCCCAATTCAGATAATAGAACAGAACAGAACAAAACCCCAACTTCCATTCTGAATTCAGCAACCTTCTGCCTTCAGGAAGAAAAGCCAGTTTCCTGTGACTGGGAAGGAAGTAGAACTAAGGTCTCTCATTTCTGACCCCTGGTCCTGCGGGGCTGATGGATGGACGAGAGGCTGGGTTGGCTGGGCAGAGGGGCTTCCCCCTGGACTACTGCTTCCTCGGAGCTGGCCTGCAGCAGTCCATGCAGGAAGGAGAGGCTCGGGAGTCTGGACAGCAGGCCGTCCATGCTAAAAGCACTGCACCCAGCCCTTCACAAATGCTCGCCAGACACCTTTGAGGTGCCTGCTGCAGAGTGTCCACGGGCGTGTCAGCCAGGCACGTGCATGGAGCAGGGGAGGCGGTGAGCACTGAGCTGCGGTGTCTTCGATGCAAAATCTTGAGGTCTCACTGGACCTGGACCCAATCTCCAGAGCCAGTGGCCAGGACTGGAGTCTGACCACTGTTCAATGAGGCTCGAGGGAAGCGCACCTAGTTCTTCCTATGGGTGCTCAGGGGGATGAAACCAGCTCTAATTTTCAGGCCCAAAAAGAAAATTCTGAGCTTGTAAGTATATTCCTCGTGAAAGATAATGTGATGGATGACACGATAAAAAAAAAAAATAGCAACAACTTGGTAGGAAGAAATAATTCCGCAACCTCCTTGAATTCTTCTTGTGAGATGCATCGTTTCAACGTGATGCACTTCCGCATCCTTAGCCATAAATGTAAATTTGTTTTGATAAGATGAAGAGCCTTTTAATCCCAACTGCACAGCGAGGCGTCCACGCTGATCGGCTATAACTTAGTCGTCAGAGTTAACAGACTGCCTAATTAACCAAGTCACCGTGTGCCAAGATCCAAATATGGGATGAATCATGGGCCAAGGAGAAAATATGATGGACATGGAAATTATTAATTCAGGGAAGCATTGAAAGCATGTGGAGTTAAAGTTCTCAGCTAAATCTCACCATCTTTAATATCTGCAGTGTCTACACTAGAAGTAGCACGTGAGAAAGAAAAAACAAAACACGATAATAGATTCCACCCAGGGCATATGGGAAAACGTTTTTTAAGGTCAACTAGTTCAATTGGCAAAACCAGATTAATTTCCATCCTTTAATGATGAGTAAGGCAAACGTCACGCAGGCCCCCATGACAACAAGTGGGACCTGTCCTGAAAGTGGCAGGAGCCAAGGCCACGTGCAAGGACTCTCACAGGATCCATTCTCACATAAGCTCCAACCCTGGGAGAGAAGTGGTTTGTACCCCCAGATGAGAAAACAGGTTCAGAAGATTCTGTTGTCCCCACGGGCTTGTGCAAAAACACACCACACCCAACGCTCGCTCTCCAAATGCTGAGGGAAGCTATGGTAAGAATTCACCCAAATTTCACGCACAGGAGTTGTATCCATTCACTGATCACATACTTAGGAGAAGACTGAGGTCTTTTTGTGGCACTAGGGGTTCTTCCCAGGGCCTCATGCATGCTACATCGCCAGTCCAAGACAGGAGTCTCTTGAAACATGCCATGTGGCTTGGCCACTCAGTACTCTCTGCCGTCAGTTATATGGTTAAAGCCACACACATTTTAACTGGGCTGAGATCTCTTAAGCCACTCTTCCTGGCTAATTCAAATACAAGTTTAAATAATACAGATTTAATCCTAGAGAAAGGACACTGAGCCCACCACATGACATTTTCCCCTTGGCTACCTGGAAACTCCTACTTGTCCTCTGACGCTCCCACCAGGCTACGTGCTTCTCTGCAGGAGCCCTCAAACACCTTCCCATGCACCTGGAGGCGAGCCTTCAGATTTTTCTAGCTGTTCATTCCCCGGTCATGTTGACCTTGGGACGAGGGATGTCCGAATCCAACATCTTGCCCTGGGAACCCAGACAGAGGGCCGGTGGTGACAGCCAAGGAGGGGGAGGGTGGTAGGCAATACTTAGAGGGCCGCCCACACGCAAAGGAGGAGCATCACTGAAGATGGCCATGCACAGATGTCAGAGATGTCACAGAGTCGCGGGTTGGCTGGACCAGGGGACATGTGAATTCCTTCCACCCTGCGATTCTATGTGTCCAACACGCACTGAGGCCAGCAGCCCAGGAGCCACAGTTACAATCAGCTGCCCAGAATCCTGCCCCCTCCCTGTTAACCCAGCGCCCCTCCACCTGCTTTCCAGGCTGGTTAGTCAAACAGCACCCACACTTCATCCAGGCCGTGTGACCCACCCCAGGCCAGGAGCCCCATTACATCTCCACTACCCAGTCCCGCTCCAGCCCGACAGGCCTGTGACATGCACAGAACCAACCATTGACACAGGAAGATCCCATTTCGGTGATGACCCAAGGTTACATGTCATTCTACTGGAGATGCTCCAAAAACATATCACAGCCTGGGAGAGGTCTCCAGGACACAGTAGAGCCAGCAGCCTGGGACCAGGCCCCAACCGTGTGGTCTGAGCCCCTTGATGTAGACATTCCTGAAGCTCGGCTACCACTGCATTCACAATATCAGGAACCAGTCAACTCCCCATGTGTCTGAGCTACTCAGTCATAACCAGAGAGACCCGACAAATAGTGGGTTCAGTATTTTATGGCACAGATACCTCAAAAGTGGTCTACTGTTTGAGTTCACAAAGGAGACATCACCACTTCGGACCTCTTAAGAAAAATTGCTTATTTGTGGTTGCTTACAACTGGCTTTTATATATGTATCTTTTTCAAGGTTAACATTTTACTAGCATTTAAACATCAGTGACTGGCACACACTTGTGAATGTGTAATTCTGTTGACCAACTAATGGACGTGCTCCTGCTAGCCAGTGTTGCCACTTGTACCTCAGACCTTCACCACAGTAAGGGGCGATCCAGCTGGATGCTCTCAGGACAAAAGGGACACTCAGAACCTGCTTGCTGGAGAGCACCTTGGGACCAGGCTTGGGAGCGAGGCCCCAGGGTTGGCCACACTTTTTCACACAGGTGATCGGGCAGAACACATGGGGTGATCAAAGGGTCATGGGACATAGAAGGAGAGTCACGCTAGGTGTGGGGGTGCAGACCTGTAATCTCAGTGGCTAGGGGGGCTGAGGCAGGAGGATTGCAAGTTCAAAGCCAGCCTCAGAGGCTTAGCGAGGCCCTAAGTAACTTAGTGAGACCCTGTTTCTGAATAAAATATAAAAGGGGCTGTGGATGGGGCTCAGTGGCTGAGTGACCCTAGGTCCAATCCCTGGTACCCTCCTCCCCCCCTAAAAAAGGAGGGCTACAAAGCAGGGGATGAGGAGGATAATGCTCCTGAGAAAAGTGAGTCACAGACCGGGGGCAATCACCTGACCAGGCACATTCAACTGAAGGTGGAAGAATGACATCGCAGCTGCTGTCCCTGTTCCTGGGCACACGGGACACCCTGGAACCCCCCACAGCTCTTGCCTTAGCAGAAAGAATGAAAGCATTTGGAAAAGCCTACGTGGCCAAAGGTCAGTGTCTGGACACACAGAGCTCCTGCTGTCCCAGAGCAAGAACGGCCCCAGGTCAACACCCTGAGGCGACGCCCAGATGTGAGGGCCACAGGGTGGGCGGCGAGGAGCCAGGTGCAAAGCCTGGCTCTGCTGCCCACACACACAAGGGGCCGGGCCAGAGAGGGCACGTGGCTGGGCGTCCTCACTTGCCGGGTGGCCTTTGAGAACCGTCGTCACCTCTTGGGTTGTTTTGAGTGGACAGATGCCCAGTACCTAGAGCTGCGTCTGGCCCGGAGTGTATTCTCGGTGCCAGCAGGTGCCACGGCAGACTCCCCACGGACTGCGGTGTTGCTCTTGACCGCCACTGATCTGCGTTCTCAGGATGGGGTCTCGCAGGGGTCCAGTGAGTCTTTGGACCTCCACCTCTGCCTTCTCCTCGGGGGAGATGGGAAGACACGTGCCCCGGGAACGGAGCCGGCAGGAGGCCCGGGGTGAGACACCTCGGCAGCCTGTTGTGGAGGTGCAGGGAAGTTGGCAGGTTCAGAAGTGGGGTGCAAGTGAGGGGTGGGCGGGTTCCCCTTGGAGAAGACTTGGGGACAGCTAGGAAGGCAGAGGGGGGTGGACTCTCTGGACCAAACCCCCAGGGCAGAGGCCTGTCCGCAGTCCCAGAGCTGACGGGGACGGCCCAGCCCCTGCACAGCTTAACCAGCATGACCCACAGAGGGACAGCTGGGCTCAGTGGACTTTCACTCCAACCAGAGGGAGAAATCTCCAACCTCTGCAGAGGACGTCCTCCTCGGAGGGCCCCAGGGTCCCCGCAGACAGGCAGGCTCCAGGGCAGCGGGAGGAGGCCACCAGGCGGCCATGCAAACAGCCCCGAGTCTCCTCTTACACGACTCTGCTTCCCCTTCCAGGAATTATTATCTTAGCCTTTGAAATAGGTGGAGTCCAGGGTGATACGTTTTTCAGAGGTGATGAAAAGAACTTGGGGGTCAGCTGCGTGAGTGTGGAAAACGGACAGCTAGGAAACAGTCTAGCAGAAACTCGCAGGAGTCCATCTTTTTCTTTCTTAACAGGGACATCAGTACCCAAATTTGATGTTTTTAACAATATTTGCGTCGTGTTCTTTTACGTGTGACCCAAACCCAGCTATTCCACAGGCCTCGTCAAGAGGAGTGTGAAACTCAGAATAGTCCGTCCTCTTCCACCCAAAATTCTGTGATGCAGAGAAAGAGGCCCGGCTACCTTCCTCGGCGTTTATGCAACAAATTCGCTGGTCTGACCACAGATGGCGTGTTCAAGCCCGAGAAAGAGACCGTCAGGAGGGACGCGGCAAGACACTGACGCCTGACCGCCTGCATTGTTTACAGACTGGAGTTTTCTAGCCACAGAGAAGCGTACGGATTCTCGGCCAGAAAGGTCAAGTGCCATTTCAAAACCAGAGAAGCATTCACAGAGTTCAAGATCCTCTCCATGGCCACAGCAGGCGCTCAAACCACCCGACAGAGGTGTCCCCAGGAAGGAAGGTGGCCCGGGGACAGAGCACCACCTGAACTGAGACTCTCCAGCACACTGATATGGCACAGGCTGCAAGCCCTAGGCCCTGGCAGGCGGTGACGTGTGGCCTGCAGTACCCAAGATGGGTCCCAAAGGCCACAGCAAACAGCAAAGAGAAGACACCTGCCCACCACACGCTGCCATCTGAGCTTTAAAGGTAACGTGGTGCCCGAGCCAGGAGCACGTGCGGCCAGGCACTGAGGGTGGCGCCTCCTCGCCACTTCCTACGTGCAGACCCCGAGGAAACTCCCGGAGCAACCCCAGGGTGCGGCCCCCCGGCCCCCGCCGATCTACGTCGGCACCAGGGCTGCTGTTCCAGGGCCAGCACAGGACCCTGCCGCCACCTCTCCCGGCCCTTGCGATCACAGGGAGGTAAAACTCCACAAGGGACAGAGTGACAGAGCACCATGACGGGGCAAACCTGTTGTCTGCATTCAGAGCACCCTGAGAGACCCTGGCCTCTGGGGAGCAGCAGTTAAATCCCCAGATGGCAGGGTGCAGCTCTGCGCTCCCAGGGTGTCTGGACAGGCAGAGCCTCCAGCTGAGCCGGCAAGCAGCCTGGGGACAGAGGCCAGGGCAGGCGGGCTCTGTGCAGCTGCTGGTCGGGCTGGGACCCCCGAGGCCCTCCACTCTGCTGCAGGCACCGTGAAGGGAATGGGCGCTGTGGGACCCTCACTGCGGGGAAGGGGGCTCTTGCCATGTCATCCCACGGTACTCGGTCACCAGAGAGGCCAGGTCACATGGGTGCCAGTGCCTCTGGTCTCCGGGAGCTCCCCGCGGGCCATCTGTGAGCTCTGTCTTGGCTCAGTGAAGGGGCCCTTCCATGGGCAGGCGGCACCACACTCAGAGGGCCACTGAGGACAGGACCAGTGGGGGCCAGGGCCAGCTCTACGGAGTCAGCACCTAAGAGGGACGCGGGTGATGGACACCGGGTAGCAGCAGCGGCACAAGCGGACCCCTCCGTTCAGATTCTCATCAGCAATACTGACCGGAAGGCAGCCAGCGACGCCTGCTCACAAGGCAGGACGGCAGTGGGAGAGAGAAAGCGGATACAGACCGACCACGCGCCTGGGGGACTCCACCAGGGGGCCCCGAGGAAGCTCTGCCAGCAGGCCTGTCCAGCTGTGCCCACGGCTGCCAGTGTCCTGAAGCCCTGGCCACCTCCCAAGGCCTGTACAACACACACCATCCGCCCGTAAGACCACTGCCCAGAACCAGCCACGGGGGTCTAGCCTGGTGGCAGGCAGGGGTTCTGCCTCTTGTGACGGCTACTTGTGAGGGACAAGAACTCTGCTGGCCTCTCACAGAGTCCTGCCCTTCTCCACAGTGAACTGGCTCCCCAAGACGGCCGGGCACCAGGAACCTGAGGGGCACCCCACCGCCCAGCTCTGCTCAGCCACCAAGTGGGAAGGCGGGGTCTGAACCCAAGCCCACCTGCCCGCAGAGCACAGTCCCGGCCACACCACCGGCCTGACTTCCCGGAGCTTCTGGAGCATGGACAGTGGGCGGAGGAAGAGACCGCATCATGAGTCCCACCCAGCTCACTGGGGAGCCGAGAATGGCCAACGTAAGGAACACGGGGGTCTGGAAGGAAGACGTGGGCGAGGGCAGCTCCCGGTCACCCCCGAGGAGAGTTTCAGCAGATGCAGGGAGCAGCCAGTCACAGAAAGGTGGGGTGGCTACTCCTGAGGCCACAGCCCCTGCCCAGGCTCCGTCACCAGAGCCCACGCTGGCAGGGGACGTGGCAAAGGCTCGTGTTCACAGTACAGAAAACCGTTTGCAGGTTTAGGAGTCTGGATTTTGGTTTCTGGGTCCAACAAATCTGCTCGTGAGAGCTGCCATGGCACTTCAGGAAGGCCACCGAGGTCCTACCATGTGTACATCTGTGCTTAGGATCAGACAGATTTCAGTGGGAACACTTCAAGTGACACACCAGAATTGAAAGTCATTGGCTGAAAGTAAATGAAAATAACCCATGCAACCAAAAAGGACAGTATGGTTACTGCAGCTCTGAGGCCACACACACATTTTCCCCAGAGTTTCCCCAGAATACCAAATTCCTCATGTATTTGTCCTGTGTTCTTAGAGTCAGGGGTGGCTAACAGAATATCAATAGAAGTCATAAGTACAGCTTCAGGGAAAACGCTTTAAAGAAGCATGCCCCAATTGGGAGGGCTCCTCTTTTTATCTTTTATTTCTGCCTCTTCCTTTCAGGACTCAAGAGTGAATGGCTGGAGAACCAGCAGCTATTATGTAATCTTGAGGAAGAAGCAACATACTTGAAGAGGCAGAGTAGAAACACAGAAGGTACATCTGTTGTCCTCTTATGGCATTTATAAGAAATATACAAAAATCTTTATACTTCTATTATTGCAAGCCCTGTAAGTAGAAAATAATTCTTAAATGATATAATGTGATGAAAAGGTCACCAAAGAATATACTCCAATTTTCTGTGAGTTTAAAAAAAAAAAAAAAAACCTAGAAAATTCATGAACTGGGATTCTGGTTACCCCCTATTCCCAAAGCTGTTTGCTCAAGGATGACGTTCCTCCTCAATCAGTGCTGCTAGTCCAGGGAAGCGTGCTTGCCGAGCCCGTGCCTGTGTTCTGACATGCAGGACTTGTGAGACTCAAACACACTTGTAGACATCCGACGCGCTGATACTTGTTAAGGCCATCTTAAAGGTGAAGATCTGAAAGGCTCTCGGATTCTCAGGATGGAAGGAAATTCAATCGTTCCTCATTAGCATGGGACCTGTGGCCCGCCGCCGTAGCCCTTCATCCATATTTGGTACTAGAAAGACTGATGTCCACACCTGTCCATCAAGACTCACACAGGAGGAGCGGACCCACAACCACGTCACCCGGGAGGTAGTGAAAGCCCAGTGTGGCTGAAGAGGTGACGGCGGGCGGCCATCCTGCCGTGAACCTGGCTGCCCGAGACCCGCCCTCACCTGTGTGGGGGGTGGAGTCTGTGGAGTGCCATCACCTGCGACCTCGGGACCTCACCTCCCCAGGTGGAAAGGGCCCGCATTCTGTCATCCTCGTACTTCCAGATGGCTGGCTGGTCCTCAAGGTCCACCTTGACTGCTTGAGGGGCCGTATACTCGAGCCACCTGTCTGGCCAGCCACGTTCCCCGGGACACGAGGACACCCATTTGTTCACGTTCTTCCTGGAGGTGACAGGAGCTCGGGAGCATGAGAATTCACTAGCTGGCCCTGTGCAGAGTTGCCAGCCCTGCGTGAGGTCACCTTCCGACACACGTGATTCAACTTATGGACACCAATCAGCAGATCTCACCTGCTAGCCCAGGACCGGTGCCTAGTGAGATCTTCACTTCCCCGGGAAGGCAGGGCTAGGACGGTGCCATCCACCTGGCAAGTCTGGTCACCTAACACCCAGGATCCCATATTTCTTAGGACAAACTCACAACTACCAAGGCAGACATGGCCTGAGGATTAAGGGAACAAGATCCCTGTGTCCACAGAAATGATCCTGCTTTGGGGTTCTGGTCCTTCGTGGTCCCTGAACACACCCAAGAGAAGCATCAGGAGGGAAAGAATTTATGCACCAACCAGGCACCGGCTCCGGGCAGCGCCGTGCACCATCTCGCCGGCCAAGGTCGGGTTTCTCCTGCAGGCTGCCGGGATGTCGCCCTGTGCTGGGCGCTTGGGCTGCCGCTGCAGCTCCTGTGGCTGGAGGGATCCTTGGTAGGATATTTACCAACTGCAATTCCAACCCTCACCAAGTCCTTGCAAAGGGCCGTCAGGAGGCAGCTCTCTGCACAGGTCCTCGAGGATGATAATGCCACCCGGAGATTGCAGGAGGGATTGTCACTAGTATGGGGCAAGGGAACCAGGAGTCCTGACAGCAGGACTCCTAGGGATGCATGTAGGTGTGGGGTGCTGTGGCCCCTCCACGGTCAACCCAGGAGTGCTCTGAACACTCATGTTTCCTAACCTATGAACAGCGAAGCTGGTGCTGACCGGGAGAAGCACCTACAGGAGCCAGGTGGGCTGCCTGAGGCATAGAACTCAGGAGGTGCCTGGCGCTGCGGGGTGGGGGCACCTCAGGGTCCCTGGGGTCCAGGCCAGCCAGGCATCTTCTTTCGCACCTCTGTTCCTGCTTCATGGAAGCAGTCGGCGAATGTGGCTCCACGTAACTCCTGTCCCACATGAGACCCAGGACAGGTCTCTCCAGGAAGGCGGCTGAGGGTCCAACTTTGCAGCACAAGTTTGTTTTAAGGGAACCTCGTTTGGCACAAGCTGAGATTGTTCCACTTAATGGGTGAACTCATTAATGAGCCGGGGCCACACGAGGAGGAGGAGGAGGAGGAGCAGTGTCATCCAGCAATGGGAGTGACGAGCCAGCGAGTTGGTGACAGTATCTCAGGGAGATCCACGCTTGCTCCTGCGAGGTCCCGCATTGCCAAATGCCGCCTGGACACCCCAGGAAGAGCTGAGGGCCACAGGGCCAGAGCCACCGGCTCCCTGGAGAGGGCAGCCGATGCCGCCCCACACTCGGGCAGCGAGACTGGACCACTTCTCCATTCCGCGTTGTCTACTTGTAAAACATTACAAGCCTGTAAACTAGTTAATTTACGGGCTGTGTTAATAATTTGCTCTCCCTTGACCGTGGGTTTCCCAAACACGGTTTCCAGGGATGTGGGAGGATAATTTGTAGGTCTGGCTTCTCTGCGGAGGGGACACTAACTAATTTGACACAGTAACATGACATTGATGGCGGGCACACTAATGACCGCATGGAAGGATGTGCTGTCAGCCTGTCGCTCCGGCGAGGAGCCGCCTGCCTGCACCACGGCCCGCGACTCGGGCCCGGCTAATTATTCAGACAGCGACATTAATGAGTGCCCTCCTGTTTATTTCCAACACCCCAGCCGGCGCTCAGCTTCCATTTGTCTGATATGGTCACTGATTAAAACGCGGTTCATGAATAGCAAATGCGAACTCAAACCTAACAAAGAAGCCCCGAGAAAAATAGGCAACGGCTCCAACCACCCTGGTCAACTCAACTAGTTCCCTGCCTCCGGGATCATCAAGGACACGGGGACGGGCAGGACCAAATGCCACGAGACCCCAGGGAACGGAAGGCACTGTCTCCATCACCAAGGCCAAGGACGGACACGCGTGGCTTCTGAGCAAGGCCGCGGGACCTCGGCACGGTCAAGGGCAGCCTGCACCCTGGACAGACTTTGCCAACTGCTGGGCGTGGAATCCTGCGTTAGTCTTTCCAAGGGGTGACCCAGAGGTCCTCGACCGCACAGCCGTCTGGCCTTTGATTAAGCCGTCTCCGATGTGCCCTTCAGGGACATCAATAAATACAGTCCTTGTTTTCTTCCAAAACTCTTGCAAAACTGTATTGGTGAGGACTTTCAAAAAAAAAAGATGCTTTTTAATATCCTTTTATACATCTTGCTTCTCGCCGACTACACCTTGTAATCAAGTTCTATTTTAAATTAAATTTCTATTTTGGTATGATAAATTTTGTCCTTCGTTTTATGATGATTACAACCCTAAAATATTCATGTAATCATAATTTAAAATGAATAACTTTATAAACGGTGGGCTTAGATCTATTAGAATTACTGAAAAGTGGAAAATGCTCCCGACGCTCACTGCAGAAGGTTCCAATCGAATGGAATGACGGGGGTCGTGTGACCGCAAACATTCTTTCTGCCACCCCGGGTAGAGACTGGGACTCAACCACGGACTTCCGGTTTTACAAAATTGCAAAATAAATCCGAGGCCATGTAGATGATTCTGGGAACGACCCTGTCACCGCCACACTGAAGCACCATTTCTGAACTTGCCCACTGTAACGCTGGAACACCGAGATGCAAAGGAGCGCACAACCTGTGGGAGCAGATTCCAGCTGCAGCCTGATTTTTAAAACATATTCAAACCATTACCCATATAAACTGCTCACAACCAGCACGACTGTCTCCAAACGCCGCTATGTGGGTACCTGTGGCACACAGGGTCTCAAACCATCAGCATCTCGGAGCAGCTTATTTTATAGCAAGCAGTCATCTCCATCAAAACCCTACAAAACAGGACCCTCTGTGGCCACTGCTGGCCACATGTGCACGATTCTATTTCTTCTTCCTGGGTACAAAGTGTGAGTGGCTTTTCTGGAGTCCCTTGTACCTAGAAGGTCCCTGTGACCAACTTCTGGTCAAAAGAGGACATGGGTATGTGTTGCTTCCACTCTGGCACCTAGGCCTCCTCCTGCCGGTTAGCAAAGTCTGCTGCCTTCCCTGTACAGCAGGCCCCGAGATCCAGCAGAGAACTCCCAGCTCCTAATGATCAGGGAGTGGACGCAGGAAGTCAAGGTCCCTGAGGACGGAGCGCCCACCACCCTGTGCTCCCGGCCAGTGCTGGGCTGTGCAGGGCCTAGAAGCACCTGTGCTGTGCTCAGGGCTGGGACCCAGGAATGTTTGTCACTGGCCCCAGCCTCTTTTCTTATTTCATACAGTGGCGAGGCTCTGACCCAGAGCCTCTTGAATGACAGGTGAGCGCTTACCAGAGACCCGCACCTGCACTCACCTCCACTCAACTGCACATACCTGAGAACTGAACCCCAGGCCTCGCACACTAAGCTCATGAGCTCCGGCTGCACCCAGCGTGACACCCCATCCTAATGCCCCTCATGTGAACACAGACCCTGTCTAATTCCTCCTTGGCTTTCCCGTGAGTCTCGGGGAAGACTCCGGACACACAGATGATCAGCAAAACTTCCTGAAGATATCTTCTCGTATATTTTAACGGCTCCTCTAAGCTCAGGTTCAAAACAGGGAAGAATCCACAGCTAACGTTTTTTTTTTTTTTTTAACATGTGCCAGGAATTTCTGTGCTTCCTTATCTCCACATGGCCCAGTGGGAAAGGCCGATTCCCAGGCCACGGATGAGGACACGGAGATGGTGAGAGGCACGGATCAAGAAAGGGCAGCAGAGCTAGGAGCAGCTGCCTCCGGCCTTCAACACCCAAGCGACAGAGGAAGTGCTCACTTTTAAATGCATTTCAGCCACAGCTGATAAAAGAGAACACATCTTCTGACATCCCCCAAACTCGACATAACACTCTAACATAAAGTAACAGAGGAAATCGTGAAGTTGCGATACGATCCTAAGCATGTCAGAAACTCCAGAGAGCTTCCCGAGGGTGTACCCAGTACTCATGGGGACCAAGGTAAAGCCACATTGAAAGAAAACAAATACATGTTGACTGTTAGGTGTTTTATCATTTTACTTTGTTTTACTCCCATACGTCATGTAGGTGTGCATGTATAAATATATATACACACACGCAGGTAGATAGATTTGACTGTATTTTGGTGATGTTTACAAACAAGGCAAAAGCAAATGTTTTCTGTAAAGGAAAACACAAAGAACACATCAGATTTTTCAGGAATACATTCTCATCACGAGTAGCTGAGTGGAATTCCTGAGAGTAGGAAAGTAAGCAGACACAACAGGTCAACACGTGGGTGTCCTTGTGTCCCAATAAAACTTTATTCACAAACACAAGCAAAGGGCCAGAGTTGGTCCCAGAGCCATGACTTACCAAGTTCGGTTTTAATACAACTGTTTAGGTTTTTCTTGCGTAAAACTAGAGCAAATGGACTCTGGTCAGCACTTTTTCTCAGGATATGTGACTGCGGGGAATGACTCACTGATGTCAAGGGGGGGCGAGCCTCAATCTGTCGAGGTCCCTGTCGTGACAGCGGGCAGGGCTCACCTTCCTCCTGAGGTATGGCCTCCCAGCTAGGGACTCCACCCGACGCCACCTTTGGAAACCTCACGCACCTACCGACGGCGCTAACATTGCCCTGTGCCACTCTGAACAGATATCCAAGTGATATCTGAAACAAAAAGCCCAAAGCTCTTTCTGTCTCTACAATCAAGTCCCTGCATAGAGGTAACAGAGGTGACCAACGTCCTGAAGGGACCTTATGTTAAAAATGTGTTTTTTAAAAAATAATAAATAATGTATATAGATTTTAAAACATCCCAGAAGAGTGGATGCTGAGAAACCAGAAATGAGAGCCTCTGAAGTTTCCAAGTCAGGCATGAAGCCTCTCTAAATTACAACCAAACACCCCCCTGGATTGGGGGGCTGCTCCTTATTGGCTGATTTCAAGGCACGAGCCGTGTGTCCAGTGATTCACTGTGCCGGGAACCACCATCCAGCACATTCCCCCATTAGCTCCTCAAGATCCTAAGGCTGGCCAGGCCCAGACACACACGGATAGAGGATCGCCGGCCTAAAAGAAGCTCAATTCCTCCTTAGGTTCCATCCCAATGGTGGAGGGCCCAAGATGACCCGAGACATACGATGCGCAAGTTCTGTGCGTCTGTTTTACCCAAAATGCCAATCAAAACAGAGCACCAGCAAGCGACAGTCCAGTCTGACAAGCGAATATATTTGGTAGTCATTAAGAATGACTCCAGACAGGGAGAAAGTGTACAAATGTTTGTTACAATGTGACATAAAATAAGATAGGAAATGTTGACCTTCAGCAATTCACAACTGCTTAAAAATATGCACCATGGAAAGAGAAAAATAGATGAAGTAATAGTGTTCGCCACACAGGGATGGGAATGAGACACTATTTTTCTTTAGAGGTTCTTTTTTTTCATTTTCCAGATTTTCCATAACACATAGTGTCCACCATGTTGGTTGGATAATGTGAGAAAACTGTCTGAGCTTCAAAAAGAATGTTCGTTTGATAATGGCCTCGGACTGGCCCTTCCCGACTGGAAGTGTCTTGAGAGCAGACATCCCTGTCACCTCTCCTGCCCCACACACAGTGGACAGCATCCTGTGCACTCGATTCACATTCCTCCAAGCAGCCGGATAGACCCCCTTACTTTAAAAAAGTCCTCTTAATGAGATTCCATAAATAAATTAAATTTGTATACTTCAAGCCTTTAAAAGAAATTAAATAATCTTGTTTAAAGACGTTGATTGCTTGCGGATTACGGCTGTAAATAAATCGCTGGGTGCAGAATTAAACTTTCTCTTCTTCCCTCTTTCCATGAGGGGCACACAGTAATTTGTCTTTTAATAACTTCAAACAATTCTGAGTCATTTGCTCATTAAAAACAAAACGCTTCTTGATCACGAAGCTCAGCGCTTCATAAATATTCACCCCAGTGCGATGCTTCTGAGGAGCGGGATGGCAGGCTCCTGAGTGACAGGTGACCTCTGTGCAGAGGAGGGAGGTGGCCGTCCTCCTGGGGGAGCTCTCCAGGGGGCCAAGAGCCCCAGATGAACGTGGTCATGGTGCTCGCTTTCCAACTCACACGCCCACCCTGTGGGCACCCAGACTTGGTCAGGGCAGAGGAGGAGGCAGATTAAAGACCACAAGAAGATGGCAGCTGCTAGCCAGAGAGCCTCCGGGGGTCAGCAAGACCGTGTGGCCAACAAGCCCTCTTTCTTAAGGTAAATAACAAACAGCCAGCCTTGAGAAGCAGGCACTCTTGCACAGTCTCCTCCACTTCAGGGACCATGAGCAATTTCCCATATCATTCTCTAGATGAGAACAAATTAGTTAGAAAAAAAAAAAACTGAGGGGGAAAAAGCAAGTTTAGTTTTATTCCTGAGGAATGACACTGTGCCCAAGGCTGCCTGCTCAAGAGGCAAAGGGTCAGGCAGCCAGAATCCAAGACTCAGGCAGGGCGGCGGGGGCAGTGCCCACTGAGGCTCATACACAGGGGCACCCTGGGAGAGCCGCCTGCAACAGTCAGACGGCTCCTGGTGTCTCGTGGAAGGTCACTCTCTCCTCCTGACATGCAGAGGGAGGCCAGCACGGCCAGCGCTCTGTGTGGCTCTGGGGGGACAAGGAGCTCACCGCCGAGCAGGCTGAAGAAACGGGAGGAGGCCTATGCTCAGTAGCCAAAGTGACGTTGCATGTGGGATCATCACGTGACGACTGGGTCCCTCTCACTACCTTCCTCCTGGGCACAGGGCGGGGTATGTGGCCTCACTTCCCTGACACTTGTGCTAGGAGGAGGAGACTTGCTTCTGGACAGGGCACTGTGAGCAGAAGCCAGACGCGTCCCTCCCCAGTCTAACAGGCAGACAAGCTTGCTGCTTCCCGAGGGGCACAGAGGTGCCCGTCTACGTGGCCAGTATGAGATGGAAGAGAGTCGACGGACACTGCCACAGAGGGAGGGGCACATGTCCTCTAATACCGTAGGCACCCACATCTGGGGACTGCCCGTCACAGCAGCCCGCCCAAGGCACAGGGACTCAGCTTAGACCTCAGCACAGCCCCGAGCAAGGTCTGCCTGAACCAAAAGCTTGTTTGCGACTTTGTCCCCTCTTCCCACCCTGACCCCAAGGACACGTCTTCGGAGGGTGAGGTCCAAGGCCACCTCTTCCAGCAACCACTGTTGTTAAGCAGAAGGACAGTGATGCACCCACAGGGCAAGTGTTCGGGACCACTCACTTGCTAGGCCGTCCCCCAGGGCACGAGGTGGGTCAGTTTGGAATCTCGACAAAGGTGGCCTCTACCCTCTGAATGATTGACAGGGAGACTCCACCCATACCCAGGAAGTCACAGGAGGCCTTGAGGAGAGATGCTATGCCAGCCAGGCCAGGAAGGGTGCATGGGCACCACGGGGAAGGCGGGAATGAGCCAGGACCCCGCAGGGCACTGCTGGTCAGGCTGACAGGAGCAGGCAGTGAGACCAGGCCTTCAAACTGCCCATGTCTGACTTCGATGACGACTTGGAAAACGGAACCCACACCACACACAGGCCAACTGCACGGAGCAACACACAAAGAAATGAAGTCCCCACATACTTCCGAGCCCTTGGAACACTTGTTCTTCTACCTCCAATGGCGGGCCGGGTGCTGCTCACACGGAAAGGGCTTTTCTACATTATCTGAGACGACAAGAGCAAGGGAAGAAGCCAGCACTGCGCTGTGCACCTCCTTGGTCCTTCCCCACCACACAGCCTCCCCAAGGGCCTGAGGGTCCCGCAAGGAGACGGACGAGGTGGCTGCTCTATTCTTGTGCTCCAGGGAGCCATGGCTAAGAGGACCAGATGGGGCCCAAAGACCCAGGGGCTGTCAGGCTGGACTCCACTACCTGCAGCCTCTCCCTGGCCACCGCATCTTGCTGGAGCACCAGGAAGGCAGGAGTCCAGGTGCACTCGTGCACAGACAGCCTGCCTGGGCTCCACAGGCACAGTCTCATCAGGGTCACCTGGAGGGCCGGTGACAGCAGGCCTGCTAGGCCTTACCACAGCAGATTCACTAAGACAGAGGCCGGAGAGCCTGAGCTAGGACAAGTGCCCGGTGACAAAGCAGGTACTGCTGGTTCAGGCCTCGAGGCCCCTCTCTGAGGCTCGGGCCTGGTACCGAAGCCCAACTGCAGGCCCTCCCCAGAGGCAGGCTTCTCCCTCAACCAGCGCCAGCAAGTCTATGGGGTGTAGCCCCTTCCAGGGGTCTCGTCCTCTCCCAGGAGAAGACCAGAAATGGTGAGCCCAGTCACCCAGCAGCAGCCCCCGGGATACTCGGGCACCTGAATCAGAAGGCTGACCACTGCCCACCTGCACCGATCCCAGCCTGCACAGGACCCTGGCCTCCCACAGAACCCCCACCCCCACCCGCACCCCACGCCCCGGCCCGTGGCTGACTCTCAGGCTCAGCCCCGTCAGCCCCTCTGTGTGGAAGCAGTCACATCCTCTGGTCCTTTATCAAGAGCTTGTTCTTCACCTTTAGGTCTGAGGTCAAAGGACATCTATTCCAAGAGGCCATGTCTGACCAGACCCTTCAAGGGCCTTCCCAGGGTGCCCCGTCCACGGTCCACGTCCTGCCCCTTCACCACATGAACCTCCCTCTGCTCCCTCCACAAGGAGCCCAGCTTCACCAGGGCAGGACCCTGGCTCACTTCTCCCTCAGTGTCCCCTGCCAGCCACGGGACAAAGACAGCCACAAAGTCGGCACTCAAGAGAAAGTGGGTGACGGGCTGGGCTGGGGCTCAGTGGCAGAGCGCTTTCCCAGCATGTGTGAGGCACTGGGCTCCATGCTCAGGTCCACAGGTGAATAAATACATAAACAGCATAGAGGTCCATCAACAACGAATAGAAATATTAAAAATAAATTTTAAAAAAAGATACTCATGATCAGAATCAGCAGCATCAATTACTGTTCACTATCCTTCAATTAAAATAAAGAAGAACCCAACCACTCAGAGCTTCAAACCAAGACACAGCCCATGGCCACGAGGAGACCACATGGCAGCGTGAAGTCCGCGGTTGGGATTTGGGCATCAGAAACCGCAGCGGGCGGAGGGCCGGAGAGAGGCTCCCTCACACATCTCGGGGCGCCCCCCGGGGCCCGGCCATTCTCTGCCAGAGACCCCCAGGGTGGGCAAGGTGGTGCCCTGCAGCCCACGCCGCACCCTCCCCCAGGCCAGGTGCAGGAAGAGAAGCGGGCGCCACGCTCCTCCCGCGCCCAGCTCTCCCCCCTGGACGGCTCTGAGAAACCACTTGTGAGGACTGTATGTTAACCACAGCGGTGACTCTGTCCCAGGTGCCTGAGTGAAACGGGGACAGAGCCTTTGAAGAGAGCACGCCCATGTTATGTCACCGTGTCGGCTTCTGGGCCACACCTCAAAGCTGACGAGACCTTTTCTTCCTATGCCACAGCCACCGGGAGAGGGGACCCGCAAGACTTTGCGAAGGGCACACACTGGAGGCTCCAGAATGTTCTCGCCTTTCAAAAAACATGTGAAAGTGAAATTTTAACACAACCTGTCATAAAAGCTGACACTAGTACACTGGAGAGGAAATCAAATGACATGAGTTGTACCTGGCAGTTCACAGAATATAGGATAAATACACTTTGTACGGCAGCCAAGGTGCTGGTGAGAAGTTCAAGCGAGGAAGAGGAAGCGCATGAATATTCAGACACTCGACAGCCAGTGATTTTTCTACAATTGCAATAAGAATCATTAAAATGCACTGAGATTCACAAAGCAGCACAGGGGGTGCCCGGGGTGCCCAAGCTGGTCTGGACGGGGACGGACTGCCTGTGGGGCCTTGGGACAGTCGTGCCTCTCCTCCAAAACACATGGTGAGCACGATCCCTCCAGCGCCAAGGCTCCAGAAGCCAGGCAGGGTTTTCTGATGTGCGGGTCAGCTGGACAGCCCCAGAGGAAGGGGACCCCACCTCTCCCGGGCTGTCACAAAACAAAGGCCAGTAGAAACGGCATCCCAGAGCCAAGACTGAGGTGTGGGGTTTGTTGTATCTGTTCAAATAAAGTTGTGTTTCCGCCTCCTGCAGGAGGGCGAGTTGATGTAGTAATTACCTGTTACTCTTGACAAGTAAGGTAATTAATGTACCAAAATACCACTGCAATGTGTGTAAATTTAGACCACCATAATTAAAGCACCCGTCTGTTCAACAAACTGTTCAATTAAGAAAAAATATTGACGGTGTACATTTTTTTTTTCAAATTCAAAAACGTATGGAATGAATGAATCTCCCTGGGTTGACATCCCTTCCCAGCAGGCAGCGTCCGCGGAGGGGAAGCCATTGAGTAACTTCCGCCGAAATGCCGAGGGTTTCTGTCCAGATGCTGCCGAGTCTCTCGGGCAGACACTTTCTTTAGAATTCTCGTTCCACAAAAACCCAGACTAGTTAGACAGAATTCAAGGAGCATCTGAAGTTGGAAAGCCGAAAAGTTGCTCCTGTGCCACTTTCCGAGGGACAGGGCTTGTCCTTCAGCACCATCAAGTGTGGCTGTTGGCGTGCCAGTCTGAGGAAGCTGGGAACCCTGGGCAGGCCACAGCCAACAGAGCCACCACCAAGCCCCCCTCTGGCGCCTGCTTCTTCCGAGTGTCACTGGCCATGTTCAGAGCCACACGGGAACATCACCGGCTAGAAGCCCAGGGGTCCTGCGCGCCCCAGCAGAGCCTGTGTCCAGGCTGACCTGCTCTGGGAAATCTCCCGCGACGGCAGAGTCACATGCCCAGAGAAATCAAAGCAGAACTGCCCAAAGGCTCTGCAGAGAGGCTCTATCACCAAGTCATTGGAAAAGTACGTGCAGAGAGAAGAAAGAAAGAAAAAGAGGGAGGTGAGCAGGGAGAGGGAGATTTGAAACTAGATGAGGTCTTCTGATGTCCGCCATGCACACAGTGAGGTCGGGACGGTCAGGGCGCTCCCGGCTGGCTCTAGGAATCACCAGGGGTTTTCCTCCTAGAAGAGTTCACAGAAGACACCGCTGCTGCCCTGAGGAAGCACAGCTGGCACTCAGACTAAACAGGCCCCATGGGAAAGGACGCTGCAGATCAGTGTCCTCCAGCAACGTTTACATGCGGTATTTTTGTTGTTGTTGTTTTCTCTCCACTTTTCCCTTGGTCATAGAGCGCGACTTAACGTGGGAGACGGGACAGACTCTCAAGATAGAAGTAACAGGTAGCTTTGAGTGAACGCTCGGCGGATCCCGTGGAAACCGAGTTCTCCCTGTTCCCCTATCTGAGAACCTGGATGGATCCCCGAGTAAAGAAGAAAGAGAACAAGGAGACCTTCTAGGCCGCAGCCTGCTGAGGAAATGAAGTGGGTTTTTTCCAAGTAAAATACTCCAGTTTCACGCTTGGAAATAGTAACGAGGCACGTAGAGACGAGGCTGGTGAGATCACGTCCTCCCAGGTGTTGAGGATAAGCAAAGTTCTGGAGTCCCAGGGAAGGCGATGTCAGAGAAGCAACCGTGGAACTCTATTCCCTAGGGGCCCTAGAGTGCGCATTTGATTGTATTTTTTAATCATTCATTTGGTACCGGGGATTAAATGCAGGGGCCCTTTACCACCGAGCCACATCCCCAGCTCTTTTAATTTTTTGAGACATTATGTTGCTGGGGTTAGCCTCCAACTTGAGATCCTCCAACATTGGCCTCCCAAGCAGCTAAGATTACAGGCATGTATCATAGACCAGGATGTGGACTGTTTAATTTTAAAATAAAAATTTTAAAATTTTTTAATTTAAAAAATTCTTAAGAGGTTCAGAGAAAACCAAATCTATGCTGGGGGTGCAAAAAAAGAAACAAAAATTTGGGGGTCTGGCATTAAGATCTGTGGACTGAACACTGAAATTTCTGCTTCTCAAATGCTTAAGAACCATTTAGAGAACCGAAGGAGGCCAATCCTGTTTTTTCCATTACTCGTCAATGGCTGGGGACATGCTCTCCTGAAGGCGTATCTCAAAGATGACAGTGGACGGCGTCTCGTGGGCTGTGAAGGCATTCCCAAACATTATTAACCAATTTCACATCAATTTGGTCATTGGATCCTAGCAAAAAGATTGATCTTGTCTTATAGATAATGAACCAAGGCCCAGAAGCTACTCTGTGGCCGAGTCCTCAGAAACTACAATGCTAAAACGATGTGTTCCCCAAGGAGCAGGATAAATAGGGCTCTTCAAACCGTTCACAGAGATGACCTCAGCCGCGTCTGCCAGACCAGTTAAAGTTCCGACGTGTTTCTCCAAATCTTACCCAGGCATGCTGGTCAGCGTGTTCAAAAGCAACGATCCTGTCATCCTAAGTCATACATGGAGAAGAAAACAAAATCTGGCTTCAAACCCTGGCCTAGGCGTTTGGTAGAAATGCCCAACTGGAACCCATCTGCCAACAGACCCCAGAGAGCTCAAGTGGCCAGTGGCACCCAGGATTTGCTTCACTCCCACAAAGAGCTTGAGGGAGAGACCCAGGTCACCTCCCTTCTCCACTCCATGCCAGTCAGTCCTCAGTCTGACATTCTCCAGCCTTTACCTCTGGACCCTTCCACAGCCCATCCTGTCTCACAGACTCAGCCAGCCACGGAGCCGGAGGCTGATGGCCTCAGGTCAGCACAGGCTGCATGGGGTACAAACTGAAGCCAGGAATGGACAAAAAGCCAGGGAGAGGGACATGAAGGACCACAACATGACCCCTGTCGTACATGCTCATTTTTTAGCCTATTGAAAATGAAAAGTGAGCAAACTACAGAACAGATTCTTCACCCTTTCTCAGTTCTCAAAATTAATAAAAGCTGTAGAAAAAACTAAATGGCACCAGGGTGAGCAAGCGTGAATGGCTCAAGCTTAGGTGTCAAAATGTGTCAGTCAATGTTTCCCGGTTCTGAGAAACTTCAGTGTTCCAAGGCCCACAGAAAGCCACTGACGGAAAGTGGTTCAAACTCTGATCTTATGTGGGTGCACGTTCACCCATGTGGCCTCTGTACATCATGTTACTTCAAACTGAACATCGAAATTGTGGGGAGGCAAGAGAGAGAGTTAAAGGATCTCGGATGCCTAGAGTTAAACGTCCTCCAGTCATTGATGCCACTTAGGAGTCTAGCAAAACGATGCCACGTTGACACATTCCTTGCTGAACGGCATCTGCGTATCCTGCAGAGGGAACAGGGTTTTTCCTGTGCCACATGTGGTGCTGAGATTTGCGAAATCCTACTATACCCATAGGCATCTGGTAAAGCAGAGTTTTTCGGTTTCTACCCAGAGGGAGGCATTTTCCTACACCCATCTTCAGATAAGAAAACTGAGGTCTAAAATTCTACCTGAACTTTCCCAGGGTCAGAGAGCTACGCCAGGGTAGGGAAGCAGATCTTCTTCCCAGCTTGGGGGATTATTAAACAGCTCAACAGCCACTCCTCAGAGCGTAGAGCTAATACGCCTGGTGTAAGATTTCCCCCTTGGTGTTGATTCTGGAAAGTAATGCAACTTGGAAAAACATTTTTAAGAAGCTGTTTTGACATGAAAAATATTTTTTTGAGCTAGTCACACCAAGACGACGGTTTCCCCAGGTTGCAGGCGTCACCGTTGCTCTGCACACGGCTACATGCAAAGGCTTCCTGACGCCCTTCCTGTTGGACCTGGACGGTTTGTCCATGAGAATGCAAAGCAAGATATCAGAACACTGTGACCTCCTGGACCTTCACCCGCTCCCCTCTACCTTAGGGTAGGAGATAAAGCCACCACTCTGTCCTGGTTCGCCTTCATGTCAAGAAATGACCCCTAGGTTCCCCATCAGATTTTAAGGGCCTCACTGGAGACTGGACGTTAGAAGATCCTGCGTAAAAAACGACCCAAAGTGCCTGGATGGAGAAATGGGGGCCGGGCCACTGCCTTTCCTTATTTTTGGCCAGGGGAGAGGGAATATACTAATGTTGGAAACTTGTGGGACAGAATGATACCAAATGATTACCAAAGCGGGATTCCCAGGAGGAGAGGACCGCTACATACATGTTGCGGTGTGGACGTGAGGTGTCCCCAGAGCTCCCGTGTGAGGCCACGCAGGAGGGTTTAGAGGTGATGTGAGTGGGTGACGAGCGCCTTCACCTGTCAGTGCGTCGATCCTCCAACAGGGCAGGTTAGCAGGGTGGTGACTGCAGGCAGGGGTGTGTGGCTGGAGATGGTGGGTCACTGGGGTGTGCCTTTGGGGTTACATCTTACGGGTAGAGGAGTGGAGTCACTCTCTGCTTCCTGGTGCCGTGTCCTGAGCCACTTTCCTCCACCTCTGCCTCCTCCCAGGCGGAGAGCAATGGAGTCGGCCATCTACAGCCTGAGCCTCTGAAACCAGGACTCCCAGTTGAACTTTTCCCCCCTAAGACTGTTCTTGTCAGGTCTTTTGGTCACACAGTCCCACATAACACATGCAGTACCGCATCACAGAGCCGGATGACACCCAGGATCACACACAACCCATGCCACCAGAAATAGAAACGAGGGTCAAGGGTTAGGTGTCAAATACTGAGGTTGTTACCAGTTTCTAGTCTCAAAACCTCTCCTGCTCTTCTTTCAGATATTTGCTCCCTGGTAGAAATCTGCCCTTCTCTCTTCCTTAGGAACCGGTCACCCCATGTCCTTGGAGATTTTTAGAATCTCCTCCTTTCATAGCCTCTCATCCCCTGGCTGTGTCCACATCTCCATGACGACTCGACGGTCAGGTGGAAGACACGGGCCACGACAGGGTTCCCTGCCACCCTCCATGGGAATCCCCAGGGCAACTTTAGGCAGGAGGCACAGGGACACGGAGTTGCATAGCGGAGAAGGTGCTTTCTTCCCAAACACTTTTAATCCTTCAAATTAAACTGAGGCATCATGTTGCTGGACTCAACACCAAGTCCATTTCTAACAGAACCCAGGAGCTCAGCACCTCGAGAGAAGCAGGCCAGGGTGGACCAGGGGACTGCAAACCATGGGTCAGCACCCATGGTCAAACCATGGGTCGGCCCCAGCCAGGTCTGCCGGCTGTTATGCAGCTCCAGAGCTGAGAATGGACCAAGTATTTTCAAATGGTTGCAGGGAGCAACAAAAGGAGAGATGGCATGGTGTCCCACACCTGTAATCCCAGCAGCTTGGGAGGCTGAGGCAGGAGGATCTCGAGTTCAAGGCCAGCCTCAGTAACAACGAGGCTCTACGCAACTTACCGAGACCCTGTCTCTAAATAAAATACAAAATAAAGCTGGGGATGTGGCTCAGTGGTCGAGTGCCCCTGAAAAAAGAGATGACATGAAAACAGATACCTGAAAGTCAAACTTCCGCATCTAGGAGTGCAGTTATGTGGGGACAGAGTCACTCCCATTCTTTCTTGCATTGTTTGTTGCTGAACTGACCTAACGATGGGGGAAAGAGCTGCCCCAGGGACTACATGGGGTGCAAGCCAAAGACACTTACCACCTGACCCTCAAAAAACAGGTAGCAGAGGCCCCTGTGCCCAGCCCTGCCTGACCTCAACTGAGGGAGCAACGGATGCTACCTTTTCTTTTAAGGAAGGACAGAAAGTCTTCCTTAAAGATGTTCTAACAAGGGAAGAGACTGAAAAGGATATAGAAGCAAATAAAATGAAGATGGCACTTAGATCAACTTCACAGAAAATACTGCAGAACCCTGAGGAATGAGTGAGCGTGACAAAATCTGAAGAGTCACACACCATGAAGATGGTGGGGGGCAGGCGGCGGGGGACGTTAAACTAAAGACTGTGTAAACAGGACATCCCGACACAGCAATTGTCTTCTGAGGTCGGAATGGAGTCTGCAGTGTGGACTCCTAGTGGACAGAGGGTCAGAGAGGCCACCCAAGAACATCAGCGTGACCAGCCTCATCCCAGGAAGCAGCAGGTTCTTGTTTCACACCCACAAGATGCTGTCGCACGGGCCAAGAACTCCTAGTCTGGAGACTGGAGAAGCAATAGGCCCAGGACAACCTCCCGGCTGTGCGTCAAGTCAAACAACAGCCGGGGGCCAGGGTGCTCAGCACTGGACTCCAGGGCACTCCAAATGCCTTCTTGCACATGGGGGACACGGTTCCAAAATGCAAGGAGCAGGGAAACCTGGGAATAGGTTCCCAGCCCCCTGACCCCGCTCCATGCCTCTCAGGGCTCAATGGGCACCACGTATGTTCCTGAGCAATGAAGGCTACTCCACAGGTTGGCTGTATTCCTTATAAATTTTTCATCCCACCATCTCAGGGCCGCCATGTGGCCTCTCGTCACCCAGACTGAACGTGCGTGTCTTCTGCAGCCTTCCACTGAAAGGTCTCCCCTGGGACAGGGTTGTTTTCTGGGGGTTCCACCAACAATCCTTTCTGTTGTTGAGTCATAGACTTTATCGTCATAGTGTTAAAATTCATCATCTTTTTCTTTCTGTATGATTAACGTTTTTAAAATATGCTAGTAAAACTTTTTTAAAAAAAAGAACTTGAAATGCTGAATTTTTAAACTTGGGAGATATGACTAGACCCACTGAATGTCGTTTTTTTCCACATCTGCACAGGATTTGAGCTGGTTGTCACTTGTTAGGTGAATCACCATGATTTCATGTGCAATGGATTCAGAAGGCTGATACAAGAGACTCCCAATTTTCTTCTAACACAAAGAATTCCTTTTACCGAATTCGTTTTTTGTTTTTTTTTGTTTGAGAGAGAGAGAGAGAGAGAGAATTTTTTAATATTTTAGTTTTCAATGGACACAACATCTTTATTTTATTTTTATCTGGTGCTGAGGATCGAATCCAGCGCCCCGCACATGCCAGGCGAGCGCGCTACTGCTTGAGCCACATCCCCAGTCCCCTTTTACTGAATTCTAAGCACTCCACCAACATCACGGACAAGTTCAGAAGAGTCCACCAACTAACACTTATTATGAACTAATCAAATTCATAGGGAATGACAACCAAATTACTGAAAAGAAATCACAGATGGGAATATTTATGGCCAAAACCCCAAGGAACCTGAGATTTGGTGAACCCCAGAAGTCTTATCTCATGCAAAGAACTGAATGAAGGGCCATCTTTGGAAATATAGAAAGCTCAATGACATGAACACTTGAAGCTGGGTCCCCAACATCCTTTCCTCCAAACCCTTCCCAAACAGGACCAATGGACATGGGGAGAAAGAGGTCCTGGAGAAGGAGCTCCCCGAATCCTCAGGAAGGTGCCCACGGTGCCCAGGAGGCACCAACCACCACACGCCCTCCCTGGCCACACACGGGGGGCAGGGTTCCGTGCAGGGAACCAGCCCAGCCAGAGCTCGCAGGACTGTCCTGAAAGTCCTAAGAGAAGACGGCCCTTTCCTCTCCCTGCTAGAACGAGTCAAGAACGCGTCTCATCCAGCAGTGACCATGAACGAGAACAGTGGGATGGACCCAGCAGAGCAGGAGCTGGCCAAGCCCCCGTTTGACTTGCAGGGGCACACACCAAGTTCATCCTAACTCAAACACCAAAGGCCCCCAGGATCCCATCTCCTGACCCAGAAGTCCATCTGCTGGGGTTGGGGTGGCACTGCTCCAGGGGGAACCGACTTCACACATCTGGACGTGGCAAGCGGGTGTGCGCGACCATCCAGCCAGTGTGCACAGAGCTCGCGAGGCTTTGCGGAGGTTTTTCTCACCCCAGGTCAGGTGCATCACTGTGAAACGGTGCAAGATAACAACATCAGGAAATGGCCTGACGTTCCTCCTCCTCTAATTAGAAGATAGCCAGGCTGGCTGACACTCTCATGGCACAGTGACATGAGGACCGGAGCCGGCTCCAGGTGGCTCTCCAACAGCAAATGCTTTCAGTCAGCTCTGCATCCAAAGGCCCCACGTCTCCCATCTCATTAACAAGGAGAAGATTCATCACCACCCAAGACGTGACTGAAGAAAGACACACAGTCATCCCTTGGCACCTGTGGGGATGGGTCCCAGGACCCCCCAGACACCCCAATCCCCCAAGCTCAAGTCTCCTATCAAAAGGTGCAATATTTACCTAGAACCTGCACAGCCTCCCAATCTTCCCTCCATCCCTTTCAAGCACTAATGCATATGGACGCCACTAAGCTTTTACACTGTATCACTCAGGGAATAAGGACACAGAACAATGACCTGAGCATGTTCAGTACACACTATTTTTTAACTATTTCTAATCTGCACTTGAATCAACTGAGAAGATGACCAGATAAAAGCATTGAACTTCATAGGAAGAGGTGGTCGGCAGCACAATTAAAATGCTATCCATTGAAATTTGGGCGTCTTTGGCAGGAGACAGATTATTGGACTAGAATAAGAAACTAGGTATCAACAGAAAGATGCTAGAGTTTAGGGCCTTCACTTTGAATCAGTCCTTTGATCCACAGGAAGTGGTTGAAAAAGGAGACCCAGCCCAAACCACGTGCATGTGCTTCAGGGGAAAGACGGTCCTCTGGCTCTCACTTCCTCCTGGACGTGCCTTTGAGACATGGAGGACCAGGCCCTCCAGCTGGCCCACCAGGAGATGGTGAGGCACAAAGAGAAAGCGACCTCACCAGGTAAGAAACACAGGTGGGCAGGAGAAAGCAGAGGAACGATGACAGCCGGCAACAGGCAGGCTACCTGGAGGGCAGGGTCTACAGAGGAAGCTCCCCCAGGCCACGAGTGCACGGCAGACACACATCCTAAGAACAAAGCCGTCAGCCAGGTGTGGCGGTGTCACCTGTACACCTGGCTACTGGGGAGGCTAAGGCGGGAGGATGGCGTGAACGCCGGAACTGGAGGCCAACCTCGGTGACAAAGCTGGACCCTGCCGATAAAACAAAACAAACCAAAGCAAACCCATAACAAAGCTGTGAGGATTCCATGCTAAACTCCCCCGAGGCCAGCTGGCAGTCACCAGGAAGGGTGGCACCGAGAGAAACCGATTTCCAACTCTGAGGTTAGAGAAGAGAACGTCCATGGGAGGAGGGGACAGCAAGAGGTCTTTATCAAGCAATGAACCCTCCAGGAATTCTCGGTGCATTCCTGCAGGGTCTGGATGAAGGCTCATGCCAGTTTTAATAATCTCAAAAGTCAAAGTGAGTGGGCTGGGGCTGGGGCGCAGTGGTGGAGCACCTGCCTAGCATGTGTGAGGCCCTTGGTTCGATTCTCAGCAACGTATATAAATAAATAAAATAAAGGTCCATTGACACCTAAAAAAATATTTAAAAGAAAAGGTGACCTCAGTTGACAAATGGCTCCTCAAGCCATAGTGACAGAGTCCTGGTCATAGGGCCCACTGGAGGCTCCCAGGAGAAACGTCAGCAATGCCCAACCTGCAGAATTTTGTCAAATGCATCTTGTTAAAACAGGCACGGGCTCACCTGAACTTCACGTCAGTGGCACCCCGATAGCAGGCAGCAGTGAAGATTGTGATTTTAAGGGGCCCCAGACCATCCCTGCCACTCAGTGAACGCTACACAGGGAGTCGGAAGCAGAAGCCACAGACTTCTCACATGGAAGGGAACTTCTTAGATCTCTGAAAGGCAGTCGGTGGCCTGTTTAAAAGGGCACCAGCTCATGAGCAGCACACAACTGTCCTGACCTGCTTAGAGCAGACCTCCGCTGTGCACGACAAGAGGAGGCTGCAGACCCCGGGGTCTCAACGTCTGCCGCTAAGTGGAGAAGGGGCACAGGGTGAGGTGGGGAGAAAGCACGACCTCCCCCTCCAAGGCCAAAGCATGAGAGCAAGGAGCCTGCGCTCCCTGTGGCAGCCCATGAACAGGACTTCAGGGAGAGATCCCTCCCCAGGGTGAACACAAGTGGGGACCATGCTTCTGCCCTCTTTCTCACAATGGCAACCCTGCACTTCTGCTGTAAATCCTTCAGCATTCACTCCAGCATCTAATGAATGCCGCCAGGCCTGTGTGAAGGATACATTTGGGGGGTCATAAAACCTACATGTTGGCCTGCACCTTGCACACACTGGACGTGAACCCCACGTTCCCCGACCAGCTTCCAAATTGCGGCAACCTGGAACAGATCGCCCCCCACCCGGCCCTGGTCGGATGCTCTTGGGGGGCCACCGCGGGCCCGTCCTTCCTCTCCCCACTTGCTAGCTGAGGATGGGAAAGGCTCCCAGGAATGCATATGTGAGCCAAAGAGAACAGCGCATGCTCATGAATAAAACACGTATACAAATACACACAGTGATACATATGAATGTATATGGGAACACATATATAAATATGTACATGAATATGTATACAAGCATGAATATGGATATCTGCGTGCCTGAAGCATGGCCTACAAATCTGTCACCTCCAATGTGCAGAGGGATTTTTCTGGATCTCATAAGGCTGCTTATATCCTGGTCTCCTCCTCCAGCCACTCTGGTCCCCTCGCCAGGTAACAGTCTTCCCCTCGATACAGCTTGGGGCGCTCAAGTTCACATCCTCGGCCACACGGCCTGTCTAGCGTGGGGTTTGGTTTGTAGTTCACTATCTTCCAGAAAGGCTCTGCCAGGATTCAGGGCCTGCACCTGCACTGACAGCCGAACCTCAGCCCATCTCTCCCAGACTGCTCTCCTTCTTCAGCCTGGCGATCCAATGTCATCGCCCGCGTCTTTCCCACCCAGCCACCCACAACGTTAGGGCATTGTGGGTCCTGTCCATCACTGCCCTTCCAGTCTCTCCAGATACTATTCATGGCCACACCTCAGAGCCCACACGGCTTCCTCCGACCCTTGTCCCTCACTGTCTCCCTAGAGCACAGCTCCAACCAGGAGACGCCTGTGTCCAAAAACCCTGCTGTGCCCACGGGCCAAGTGGGCAGCCTTCAGAAGGTTCCCAAGTTCGAGTCTGATTTGGAATCTCGGTTCCACTTTGCTCCTCCGTGCCCCTGGGAAGATTGCAAAGCCTATCTGTACTCAGTTTCCTCATCTGTATGGTTATCTATGGATAATACTAGAGATGGAGCATCCTGGATCCGAAAGCCTGAAATGGAAAGTGCTGGGAAATCAGAAACTTCTTCCTGACAATGACTTTCAGACCCGGGATGCTCTCCACCAGTAGAGATGGGTGTGCAAATATCACACAATCGGAAAAATGTCCGCAATTCGCCACATTTCTGGCCTCCAGCATTTCAGAAAAGGGCTACTTACCCTCTAGTGTCCCCTTCCTTGGATGCTTATAAGGAATAAAGAAACACCATGAATTAGCGACCACTAAGATTGGTGCTGCACCCATGGTAAATTTTACCTGCTCTCTGCTTACTTCTCACCCTGAATTTGGGGTCCTCCAGGGCCATGTCCCAGCTCCTTTCTGACTTATCTTCTCTCCTCCCTTTGGCCTGCTCTCTACACCAGCCAAATGAAGTTGTCCATGGTTCGACTTAAGCATGGAGCATTTCGAGTTCATTACTTACCCTGTTTCCTTGAACCACAAAACCATCTCCCTTCTCCCAACCAATGTCTAACATTTATATTTACAGCTGAAATTCTCCATGGAGGAAAAGAAATATCTCACTCCTTTGAATACTTGGACCTTTTTTTTTTAATCCAAATATGTCAAATATTTTTCTTTATTTTTTCCTGTCCTTGTGATCTAATTCTGAGTACAGAAAATGGGAGGTTCAAAATAAGCACATAATTTCAATAGAGTAAGGGGTGGGGAGTCAGAGCCTCCGAATAGATTCCATGTGATGTTCTCTTTAATATTAATTTTTCCATGTTTTTGAACATATCTATTTATTTTATTAGTTCACTATAGTTATACATAATACTCATTCTGACATAATTACACCAGCATAGAATACAATTTACTCAAATGTGGTCGGGAGTGAATTTGAGCACAAACTCTTGTCTTCTCAGAGTTGCCTACAGAGAGGTTGAGCATGTTATCTACTCCAGCGGTGGGGAAAGGGTAGGGGGCGAGGGAATCAGAGGGTGGTCCCATACACAGGGGTGCAAGATGTCTCCCAGAACACTACAACCTGACGTCGTGCTCATGACCACCCTGTCTTTCCCTCCTGTCTGCCCAAAACATCAGGGACTGCAGTTCTTCTCCCGCACCGCCTCTCCAACTCTCCAAATACTGTCATGACCATACCCCAAAGCCAAAAAGACCCTCCCAAAAGGGTCCCTCGCTGTCTCTGTATAAGTGACAGCTGAATTATCCCAGAGCGCAGCCCCCACCAAGAGACTCCTGTGTTCTACCTAGTAAGGAAATCACTTTTCCTGGTTCATCTCATGCCAATAAATGACAATTAATGATTTCGTATCTAAAACGTTTCAATTACATTTCTTTTTTCCCTGATAAGTAAGGATTCTAGATGCTTCAATGGGTCATCATGAGAACAAATTTTAGCTACCAGGAAAACCACTTCCTACCTCCATGAGTTAATATTGCCTCCAATCTGTCACTTTGAATGCATATTGTTTATGCCATAAAAATGCATGAACTCCATATAGTGTAGCATGAAGAAATGGGTAGCAATTCCTAAAAGTGATGGATGCATCATGATTAATACACATTATGGAACTGGCTAACCACACCCGGGGGTCATCCCCAAATGGTATTTATTAAGGATCCATAGTGCACACTGCATGGCAAAAACAGCCATCGCTCCGTCCAGCTCCTATGTATTCCACCGCGCAAGCCTCTTGAGAGGATGGGTGGTTCTCTGCTATTGAAAAAGTTTGTAACTGTCAAAACAAGAAACCGACTTGGTTACAGTCAGAGACTTATCATGCCAGCACCAAGCCAAAGCCAGAACATACAATAAAAAGAAAAGTTCTGTCAATTTTTCCGGAAAGTCTGTTTCTACGCATCGCCCATATATCCAGCCAATTCAAAAGGGACGGAAAGTGAAAATTCCCTGCTGTATGGCAGCCAATCCAGCCAGTGGATTTCCTTTTCTAACTTTATTTTTTTAATGTCCTGTAGACTCATCGTAAATCATTTCCAATCTAATTCTCCAGCTTCCCAATTTTAACCGTCGGCCTTATTTAAAGAATGGCCTCTATATTTAACAGATTCCATATCCATTCTGAGAGCTAGTAAGTTAAAAAAGATGATGTCCTTCCAAAAGCCACCCTCCCCCTCCACGTGACGCTTGGAGCCATCTGCGATCAACAGACCGACTGCCTCACCTGGCCAACACGCAGAAGGCACAGGTGACTTGCCACTCACAGGGGAAGGGGAGCCTCCTGCCCATGGCACAGCTCCCCTGTGGGTGTCAGACGAAACGTTTGACAGGCATTCTCTCAGCCCCCCCAACAGGCATCATGTCTCCACCGACAGGAAGCAGAGGAATTCAAAAGCACACAAGCGCGGGCCATCCGCAAGTCCAGGGTCTGCCCCGGCCTTTTCCCTTGAACCTGGAGATGATGGTGTCTTTTACTCAAATCGAAAACTAAATGAAGTTTCCCTCAAGCACAAGGAGCAGCTGACACTTCAGTTGCTTTCAAGGGTCCTCAGGGGAGGAAAAAAAGGAAGAAGGGTGGGGGGGGGGAGAGCCATGGCAGTTAGGACAAATTAACAACATATAATAAAAGTGCCATAAACATGCGGCATGCATAATAAATCTCATCAAGTCCACAAGGCGGCCAGATAAAAATGATTAACGGCCACTATCCTTGAGAAGAAAAGAAAAATTTCGCCCCCTGTTATCCATCACAGCTAATGATCTCACCCGGAATCTAACGGGCAGGCCAAGCAATCTCCGTAGAAACACACGGGAGCCCGCGGTATGGCCGGGCCACTTCCTGTTTGATTTTCTGAGAAATCAGGAAAACAAGCATGTCAGAGGTACTTCTGAATTCAAGGTGTGGCTCTGTGGGGACGGGAACAGAGATGCTCAAGGTGTTCACTCTTTAAGAGACACCTCATCCGGGGGTCTGACCAGCATGGAAAGGCCAGGTATGTGCAGGCCCTGTTCAAAGGCTGGTCACTGGGGAGCGCACCCCTTTCCTGACTCTGATATGGAACAAACTCAGGGAGGCCTCAGCAATCAGGAATGCAGATGCTCGACCCGAAGGTGTGGCTATCAACCTCACCTAAAGAAAGCAGGGAAATCAAGGGTACCCACACAGCAGGGTCCATGGCTGACAGAGGCCACCCAGCCACCTTACAGAAGGGGGTTCTGCTGATACAGCACCTCATCCTGGCAGGTGGCAGGTCCGAGGCTGCTCTGCCCTGCAAGTCCCGAGACAGGGAGAGTCACTGTGGAGAGGAATCACACCTTGACATGCTTTAAAAAAAAAAAAAAAAAGCTAAAATAAACTGGAAAAAAAAAAAAAACCTGAAGAGGTTCAAATGAACAAACTCCTTATTCCTCAAAGGGAAAACAAAGAGCTCTCAGAAACATCTCTTCTGAGAGACGAAATAGAACATGAGTAAATTATAACAATTAAAAACCATTAAAGATAGAATAATTGAGAATACCTGTTTGGGTAACAATGACTTTCTTGAATCCCTCATAACAGAGGCTCTATTTTTAATCAGTCTTTTTGCAAAACCTTGCATAATTTAACAATAATTGTGGATTTTTAATTTTTATACATCCACAAGAACATAAAGTGAAAACCATAAATTATATACCAACTCCAGCTGTTAAATGTTGGCATTTTGTCTTTAAAAAAAAAAAAAAGATTAAGTTCAAAAATCTGTTTCCTTAAAGCAAGGAAATGTGGGAAAGGGCCGTGGTGCCAGTGGAAACCTTCAGCAGCAGAAAGCTCACGCTGTGGTTTCTTGCCGAGGCAGCAAACTCTG
This sequence comes from Ictidomys tridecemlineatus, assembly GCF_052094955.1. Taxonomy (NCBI): domain Eukaryota; kingdom Metazoa; phylum Chordata; class Mammalia; order Rodentia; family Sciuridae; genus Ictidomys; species Ictidomys tridecemlineatus. The sequence continues at coordinate 52,344,733 of NC_135492.1, read as the reverse complement.
CTGAAAGAGAAGGTGCTGCCAACTCAAATACTGTTTGCTTTCACACCCAAGAACAAACTGTGTGCACGGCGAAGGCAGGAAGGGCTCGGAGCAGCTGGAGGGGACTGCAGCAAGGTATCGGCAGTGTCAGAGCTACTGTACGCGGGCTCTCGCTCCCCATCGGCACGTCAGCAGCGAGCAAAAGAGCACGGTGCTTCCCTCACATGCCACCAGACCCCCACCAGGGCCAGGCGCAGGTCGAAATCTCCTTTCTCCAAGTCAAGAAACCAAGGGATTTTTCAGGGGGGAAAAAAAAAAAACAGGAAAAGAATAAGAATCACCCAGACACATGCAGCACGTGTTCCCTGGTGTAATTTCAAGGGCCACTGAGGCCCAGGTCCAGGTGGAGCTACGAGGAATGTCCATACCCCCATGCACCCCAACGCCTCCGTGAGCAGAAAGTGCAGGGAGGTGTTCACTGCAGCCCTGTACGCCAAAGGCAGGGGGCTCTGCCAAAGCCAAGAGCATACTGTTAGGCTGCCGCCTGCATACAGGCCTGTGTCCTAGGTGGGCACTGTCCAGGATGTGCCCAGGGACTCAGCAATCCTACAGGAGGGGCAAGCACCCCCTCACAAAGAGCCAACCTCATCCCACAAGGGCATTCTATAGAAGTTTCTAGAAAACAAAGGGTACCTTTTTGTTGGGATGAAGTCCCAAGTCAAAACTGGTGAGAAAGAAAGACCTTCCCTTTGTCCACACTGCTCTGAAACAGATAAACCCCTATGCAGGGCCACGCAGGTGGGAAGAAAAGCGCCCCCCAGCCCCCTGAGAGGCGAAACCCTGTCTCCCCATGCCCCACCCACAACACGTCCAGTGTTGATCATGGCCTGATACCTGAAGGAAGAATCCTTTCCAAGTAGGAAAATCAAGTGGTTTGGCCAAAACCCCCATGTTCCAGCAAAGTCTCCCCCACCCCCTGAACTCTGTCACTTAAATGCTCACAGAAATACCATGGACCCACAAGTCGTGCATGAAGGAAACAGTGACTCTGAGCAAATGGAAGATGTAAATATTCTCACCTCGGGTAATCAAGTGTGCCGGCAGCAAAAAATATCACATATTTCCAATTCGAGATTGGACCCGGTAAGTTTTCAACATGAAGAGTCAACTTTGTTGACTTCCTCTAATTTAAAATTAGAAACCTTTTTCTTACTGTCTTAAACACCCATGCTGAGTGCCCCCACCACAGAAAGTTCTATGGTTTATACCCAGGTTGGAAAATCTGTCCAATGAGACAAAGACCGCCTTTCTTCCCAAATAAAAAAGAGTGTACGAATTTTCCTCCTGTTCCCCCTAGATACAAGCACGTGGCCAATTCTCCCGGCCTCCAACATGATTGATGGGACTTGGGTCCTCTCTGTCAACCCTGCCTACCTTGTCTGGTCGCTGGTGGAAACCAGGAAGCCAGAGGCAGGCACTTCGATCTTCCGCGTGTGCGGCCTGAATTCTCCAATGCTAGATTGCTGCCAATGTCCTTGCAGCCGACGGTAAACAGGCCACAAGGTTCAAGTTAACTGCGGAGCGTTACTACGCTGAACATCTGGTCATGAATGAACGGATTGCCCACTGACGCTCCGCACTGGGCAGCTGATGAAAAATTCAACATTTTCCCTTGTTGGCACAGTTGTTTTGGAGAATTCTCTAGAGCTTCCTGAATTATATTAAGAAAATTTCACTGCAGCAATCTATATTTGTGGGAACAGCTGGTGTTGAAAGGGATCTGCTGCTCTCTCTCTGTGCCGGGGGACCTCATGTTGGATCAGGACACTTTTACTACATTTGTCCTTGAAAACTTAGCCTTCGCTCGGAGGTACTGGGGGAAAGCAGTTGGCAGGAGAGACAGCTCATGGTGGCTGAATTCCGCTCGGACGAACATCTTATTTTAGGATGAAAATTCCGTTGCCCAGTTAGCAGGGCATGAAGATCAAAACCAGCTCAGGAGGAAGAGGTGCCTCAGGGTTTCCTTCAGAACAGACACCCAGACACTAACCAAAGCTGTTTGGGGCTCAGAAATCAGATTCGTCTCATCAGCACTAGATGTTGTCTGAACATTTTCAGTGGAAAAATCATAGCCCTTCAGAGAACAAGGAGATGAGATGTGTCCAAACAGGGCTTTTATTTTTTTGTTTTGTTTTGTAAGCACATAACTGATGACACTCCGCAGACCCTTTTATTAAACCCAGGGTTGACAGGATTAGTGTACATCAGATGTGCTACTGCGGCAGCTCTGACACAGGTCACGGTGACAGAGGTGTGTGGCACTGTTTAAGGGAAGATGCTCTCTGAAAATATGACAAGGAGAGCTTCAAGGAATTAACTTGTTAATGGATATATGTGATATATTATTATTCTTTTTTTGTTTTAAAAAAAAAGGAAGTGGTAAACTTAAGTCAAGCTAAATTTAGGCTATTATCTATGCTGCATAAATTTCACTTCTGTGTATAAATGCTAACTTGCATATTTCTCCATGGTAACTAAACTATGATTAAAACAACAGTGAAACCAGCCTTTAAAGCCACCTGTTTAACTAGGAACAACCTAATTTACAAAAATACTTAAACTTTGGAAATTTCATGGGCATCCAGATCATGCTTCTCCCAGCAGAAAGCTCTGTGCTCCATGAACATATAATTGCGACGTCGTTGGCCTGGGTCGTAATCATTCTTTTTTTAACTAGTGTAATTTTTTCATGTATTGTTCACTGTAACATAAGTGGTATTTAAGATTATAAAGAATAAGACTCTAATAACTCTTTCCCAAAAGGAAGTTATTTCACTGCTTGGAAGGGATTAATTTACCTAGAAAGTATCTTCACATTTTACAAAGAGAACTCATGAAAGAAGGGAGGAAATTCCAAATCGAAATGACTATTTGAGATGGCGAGCCATATTCAAACCAATTTTTTTTTTATTGAGTTAGCCTTGTAATTTACTAATGAAGAAATGAGCTACTTTATTGGTGAAATTAAAGAAATCATTATAATATGTCCAAGAATAGTAAAAATGTAGGTATAAGCAATATTTTCTTATTTAATTATAAAACATAAAAGTAGATTTGAATGTGAATCATTCTGAAACCGTAGCATTAGGTTTAGACTTTAAATACTGAAAACCCCTTGAAGTTGAAAGATAATCATAATAGGTCAGAGGTTTGGTGTGAAAATCATGACTCATATTCATGACACATATTCAGAAATGCCTCATACTAAAACTTTATTATAATCAAAAATTGATCCTCAGGTGTTTTTTTTTTTTCTTTTTGTCTACTGGTCTTACCATGATGTAATGTCTAAGGCCACATTTCACACTGTTAAGTAATGATGACTGTATAAAACTCATGATAAAAAAAAACCTCATAAAATGTCACCATTTATAATTTTATGTATACTCGGGTCTCTAACATCACGTACATTTACGCAGTAGATGCTAATTAGATAACAATGGTATTACTAGAATGTCTATAAAACCTGCCTTTAAAACCAAATTCTGTTAAAAATAGTCTTTTCAAGCTGACTTAGCCCATTTCTAGGGTCATATTTAAAATAATTAGCGCCACTGCTAGTAAATGTTATCATAAAACTAAAAAATGATTCCTAAGCAGAATGCAAAATTCTCTAAAACTAACAATGAAGGCTTCCAGGATTCTGAGGCCATCTTCCCAAAGGGTGTCTATAGAATCCGAGAAGGGTTGGGATTTTGAGACCCTGCTTTCCCAGAGCCACTTACAGGGCTCCTGAAAATTAACCTCATCCAATGGCACTGACAGACCCCAGGACCCCATCCAGTGCTACCGCACAAATGTCCTGCTAGGCAGCGGACAGAAACGAAAGGCTACCCCTGGCCCCAGAAATGTCAACAGTGCACCATGAACTTCTACCAGGTCACCAGCCCCAAGGACAGCAGGTGCACTGCTCATGTCCACCAGCTTCAATCCCAGGCCATCAGCACGTGCTGGCGGAGGCCCAGGGTTTGTGTAAGAATACTCGCAAATCCTCTCCAAAGACGGGTTTTGAAAATGAATCACCTTTTAAGGCTCTGCCTCGGGGCTGGGCCAGCAAGGCCATGAGGCCCAGAGGAAGGAATCCCACAGGCAGCTTTCTACCATCCCAGACCCCCAGGCAAGGTCAGCCGGGCTCCAGGACCTGAGGAAGTCCAGGGGGCCAGGGCAGCTCCACTCCCCCTGAAAACGCTCGCTATGTTCCTCTAAAAGTGATACAATGTCTGTTTAATGCATAGATTTTTTTAAACAATTAAAGTACTGGGTGTTTTAGGAGATAAAATTGAAGAGCTAAAGGCTTCCGACTCGGGGTGTTCCTCATCTGGCAGCTCCTGTGTCATCTCACGAAACCGAATTCGCATACAAGTCCAAGGCCTGGTGTAGGGATACAGGACCAAAGGCCTTCTCCCAGAAGCTCGGGGGACTTCGATTCCAGTGATCCCTCCAGCAGTGGCCTCTTAATTAGAAAACTGACCTGGATAATGTGGGAAAATCCCAAGCTTCCACCACTGGTATTACTGAGGGGACCACTGAGCCTGTAACTGCAGATTACTTGGAACTCCACGCTCAGGACCTGGGGTTGTGGGCCGCAGCGTCTCCTCATGACTGCAACATGAACACCTCCCAGCCCTCACCTGGCTGCCCGGCTCCTGCCATTCAGACCGCAGCTCCAAGGCTGCCTCCCTTCACTCTGTCTTGTTGGGTTTATATCCGCACCCTCCTGGGATGCTGAATCTCCATCGTCACCGCCACCACATGGGTGCATGCTCACGAGTATCCTTGAATCCTAACCTTGCACCAAAAAGAGTTTTATAGTAAATATTTTTAAGTAGTAACAGTATATTTAAAAAAAAATAAAAGCTTCATGTAATGGTTACATCCTACTTCTTTTTGCAAAAAAGAAAAAAAAAGTGACATAAAATCTCTGATAATTATGCAGGGGACTAAGGAATGCCCACAGCAGGAGGGCTCTGGGCCCCTTGTTAGGGGCTACGCACTCCAGTACTGAACCACCACGTGGCACACAGAGAGTCCTCAACCAATGATTGCTCAATGAACAAATGAATCATATCCACATCACAACAGTCCCCAATAATGTACCCTTCTTCCCCAGGAACGGGGAATCCTTTCATATGTTTTGCAATTTCCCGTGTCAATGGGGAGGAGGGAGCTTTAGCTATGAATGACTGGGCCACATTAAAATGTGTCTTAAATGCTCTGCAGGAGAGAGGTTGGCTCCTTTAAAAGACATATCCGGCAAGAGGCATCTTTGAAACAAGCAAAAAAAAAAAAAAAGTTACACAATGCAGACTTCAGTTATAGGGATCCTCTCCCTGTTAATTATCACCCCACATGAAGCGGAAAGTGCAGGGGAGCAGCCAGGGCCTCAGTGAGGAGGGAGGGGTGAGCAGAGACCTAGAGTTCAGTAGACCTTGAACTCTGGTCACTCCCAGGACTTGAGGGCTGGGGCAGTAGGGCATGGTAAGAGCCCTGCCACTCCCAGGGAGGGACAAGCACAGACAGCAGGAGCCTTGGCCACCTGAAATGCAGAGCCCAGTGGCTGCGTTGATGCCTTGCAGTGACCGGGTGCTCAGGCCTGAGCCAGGGTCCCAGGAAGCCCATTCTATGCAGGTCCCTTTGATCTTGCCCTCAGCTTTGGAGGCACACACGCAGTCATGCCCCGACTTGCTAAACAAGGAGACTGGGCTGGCAGAGGTGAAACCACTGCCCAGTAGCAAAGCCAGGTCTCTGTCCAGGAAGTCCAGGAGGACAGGTCTTAGGAGCCAGGTCAGGCATGATGAGTCAAGACAGGAACCTGCCAGGAGCACAGGAAAGGGACGTCCATCATGAAAGCCTACACCCGATTCCAGGACAGGGACAAAGCCTGGTGCCTACACCGGCCTGCCCACGCCATCTGTGGGGCGCAGTGCAGATCAAAAATTGAAGACCCCTAGTTCAGAATTCTTCAGAAGGCAGAGGTGGCAAGAGCGCAGCCCCACAGCAAGCGTGGGCCCCTGGAGCTCGGAGCCTGGTGGACTGGGCAGGTCTCACGCCCACAGAGACAGGCTGCTTCTGAGAGGTGCCTTTCTTTGGAACTTCACCCACTGTTTCAGTTGGCTCATCTCTTTGTGAGGTTCAACCTGTGAGTCATAAAGGGCACATTTCTAAGAGAAAGACATGGGGGAGGCCAGCACCTCTGGGCTCCCCGCTCTGGACTTTCTGAGGGCTGGCTGGGGACAAGCCATCAAGTGGCAGTCCCCGGAACTGCACGGCAAGCACCTAAGAGGCACAGACTTGATGGGGAGGCAGGGTCCGGCCAGACTCCCAGGCTCCAAAGTCCATATCGGGGGGTGGCAGAGGGGCAGAGGAGCCATCCCAACAGCACAGTCTGCCCCCCGTGTGGACAGCCACTTACGGCTCAGGAGGCTTCACCTGGATGGGTCTGGTAGTGCCGAGAGCCATGCTGGGTGCCGGGGTCTCGGTATGCAGGATTCTCTCTGATTCATCCAACAAATACATCTCTATGTGCATTATGAGCTAGGTGACAGGACAGGCCCTGGGGCCAGTTTCTGCCTCTCTGGAACTTATAGACTGGACACAGGAAAACAAAAACTGAACCAGCTGCGTGACAAGTCCGCATGTATGAAGTACACATGGCCACCGGATCCATCAGGCCTGCAGGACGAGGACACACTGTCACTGTCCTCATGGAGTTCACCTAGAGACCACGATGGCTTGGTGTCCGATTCACACCACCTGAAAGACCTTTCCTACCCACAGCACAGGCAGCAGCCGATGCCCTGCACAGCCGAGGGTCCCGCACTGCTCACTCCCCACCCTGCCCTGTGACCCACACCAGGGGAAACCCGAGTGCTCCTCTTTCTTTTGTCCTCCACCAAAAGCTCAAAGACACTTTCCAAACAATTCAGAGTGTCTATCAGTCCTGGGTCTTCACGTTATCGCAGCAGAACTTTGAGTGTGCAAACACTATTAACACCAGAACCCGTGCCTCTCGAGAGCCTGACTGCATGTGTGTCCAACCATGTGCGTGGTACCCGTCAGCAGCGCCTGAGTGACGGCTCGTCTCCACTGGTGCTGATTTCTTTGAATTCTCATACTAACCTCTCTCTCTTTTTGAAGTGTGGCTGGGATTTTCCCTCTTTGAAACCTGAGAGAAACACGAGATATTTCGGTTCTTGCTATGAAGCAGGCAGGGAGCATGTTGAAAATATCCCGGGCACACTTGGGTCTCATCCATGGCCTCCAAACACCTCGTTGGCTGGGACAAACTAATACGAACCCTGCTCACCCTGTTTAAATTCCAACATAAAATTTGTCCACAACAATAAAATATGTGTCTCATTTGTCATGCTTCCCCGAGCAACTGTGTCACTCACACCAAGAGCCAGGGGCTGGGTAAGCAGCGCCACTGTGCTCCCATTCCACATCACTCAATTGAGCCTTCTGTGGAAAAGCTTTTAACAACCACATCTGGCCTCTAATAAATCACAGCACTTTGTCTTCCTGCCAAAACTCCTCCTTTATCTAGCTTACATCTTCATGATGAGATAGGAAATCACGCATTACGGTGGTGACAAACAATTGTAATCATGTCATTAGTAGCCATTTAGTCTACAAAGGTGCTTGGAAAGGAAATATAATGCACGATAAGAAATATAGGAGAATACATTGATCACAGCTCTAATCCGCTTTTACTTCATGAGTGTAAAAGGCTGGCATAATTCACGGGCACAGCAGGCAGTAATGCATACCACTTTATGAACTATACCGCTATTTTATTCCCCTATCTACTTAAAAATAAAAAAGCATTTAATAGCTTGATTTAGACATAAAAGTTATTTGTGATGCCTCACTGATTATAATATTTATTTTTCAACTTGGTAGAAATGACTTTTTTGTGGTAGGAAAGAAACTGGAATTATTGGGGTTTAGAAAATTTAACCACCATAAATGTGTGTGTGTACGTATGCACATACATGCACACACATGTGGGTATGCATGTGTGGGGCTATGCACAGGTGTGTGCACATGGGTACAAATACAGCATACGTATTCCACAAGGCATCAGACTCCTTTACCATAGGTCCTTCTCTAACAGCATCCAACCTAGTGAAGAAAAAAATGGCTACAAAACAGATTTAAGAAAAGGTGCCTACCTACTATCCCACCATCTCCCCCATGCACTCTAGAAATAAGGAATTCAGGCAGAGCCCACCTAAGCAACCATGTGGGTGTTCTGAAAGCTCCAACACCCAGTGCATTTCTCCAAACTCCATAACTTCTGCCCAGTGCAGGAGACCACAGCCCGGCTTCCACCCAGGCAGAATCACTAATGGCCTAGGGAGGAGGGGGACCAATCCTTTGACAACCCACAAGTTTCTGCCAGGTAGCAGGACAAGCCCCCCCTCCCCCCGACTACACTATGACCATGGAGATACACAGAGACAGAGAAGCCAGGGGATCCAGGCCATGGGGCGAAACCCTAAGGGGGTGGGGGGTGGAGATTTCACTCCTAATGTCACTTGCCCCCTCTGCACCCACCTTAACTGTCCCGGGCACTCCCTCCAGCAGACCCTACAGAGAGGACACGCCACGAGTCACCAAAAAATTCTCCCCTTTGCTAGTTGGATAAAAACCCAACAAATAACTACCACGATATCGTTTGTTCACCTGAAGATGACAGTGCAGTCAGACAACAAGTTGAAATGGTATCGCAGACGCTGAAGCCAACAAGGGTGACGTCAGCACGTCCCACCATGGTCAGAAGATGCAAAAACTCACTAAAAACTACATAGGCTTCCGCTGTCCACCCGACTGGGAGGATCTGGGGGCTGAATTCATTCTTAAAATATTTTTGCCAAGTACATGAAATGGATTATGTTCCTGCCACCAATACTGAGGTAGATCTTACCCATGTCAGTCCCAGAGGTTGGAGGGACATCAATTAAACTATTTTCAAAAATTTCATAAACTCAATCTAAAAGTCAGATGATTGACTGAAGTATTTCTCAGGTGCACATTTTCTAACTAATTCATAATTTTTGCCTCATGTTTACCTTTATCTGGATACAAAATCTCAGATTTTCAGAAGGTCCTTAGGAAGTAAAAGAGACAGATGTTTTTTTCCTTTTTTTACCCAAAAGGTTTGTTTAAAAGAAAACAAACTAGCCAGGTGCAGGGGTGCACGCCTATAATGCCAGGAACTTGGGAGGCAGAGGCAAGAGGGTGGCAAGTTCAAGAGCAGCCTGGGCAACCTAGTGAGGTCCTAACCAACTTGATAAGACTGTGTCTCAAAACAGAAAATAAAAACAAATTTGAAAAGGGATGGGAATGTACCTCAGAGGCAAAGCACCTTGGATTCAAATCTCAGTGCCAAAAAAAGAAAAAAAGAAAAAATTCAAACGTCCCCATATCAGTAACGTACATTGAAAAATAAGAAGAGGTCTTACGTATAGCCAATCTACTTGGGTAGGAATTAGAAAGTAGCTCTTATAGACAAAAGCAAAAAATAAAATCACAATAAAAACCAGCATTCAGAGAACATATAAGGAGAGAAGCCTGAATTTTGTAGACACAGAAGGGTCTTTGGCCACCACTATGGTTGTGTGGTCATGGGTGTGCCTCACGTCCAAAGAGGGGGTCTTCCTACTCAAAAAAACTTTGGCATTTAGATCTTTATTAAAAAAAAAAAAAAAAAAAAAAAGCTTACCTGAGACACACTTCTTTAGCTACACGTGAAAGAACCTGTGTGCACTCACTTTGTCTGCATTGATCAACCCCCTGCACACCAGCCCCTGCACCCTAACAGCTCCAAGGGTCAGAAAGATCTTTGAAAATGAGCTGAGACTGGGAACTGCCATTCTCAGGCCTTCGAGCAGACAGGATGGCCTTCACCGGCCACCTTGGGAGCCCTCTGCTCTGGGTTGATGCCCTCCTTCTCCAAGTCTCCTCAGGACCTGCAGCCAAGAGGAGGTTCTGTCTACTGTGTCCATGGAGGGACACTGCTCCTCTAGGGCACCCAGGCAGGTGATGCCACCTTTGCAGGGCCCAGTACGTTGAGCTGGGACACGGTTATGCTTGACTCCCAGCTCCTGTCCTGCCCTGAGGCTGCCACTCAGAAGTCCAGGCCTTCCTTACCTGGTGGGGTGACAGGCTGACTGAATGCACCCAACCAGCCTGGCAAGTCTAGTTCTGGGCGTTTAATCTAAAGGAACTTCCGTGCAGGAAGTTTATTGCAGTAAGTAACAACAACGATAAATGTCCACGCATAGTGGGATGACTACGTACACCTCACTGTCCAGGACACAATCCCGCACAGACTCCGGGCTGGGTGAGCGCGACCCAGAACGCTGACCTGCACCTCCTCCTACAGAACGGTTAATTAGGAAGCAGAAGGCAGCCAGGAGGGTTTGCTCCTGTTAGTAAACCAGACTCTCAAAAGATGTTACCTAAGTGAGTGAGCGAAATTGGATGGGACAAGGTGCCCAAACTCCCAATGGCAGTTGTGGAGTGTGAAGAAAAAAGGAAAAAGGGACCTTGAATCTAGAAGGACGAGGGTCAAGTGTTCGCACGGGCTCCTCCCGGGCAGAGGGACTTGCACTCTACCTTTTACAGGTCTGGGGCTCTCTGCCCGCGCTAGATCCCGCCAACTGGGTTCTGCAGATGGTTTGAAAATCAATCAAGGAGGCCGACTTATGACACGGCCTGGGGCCTGGGTCTTCCTCATTAGATGAGAGATTTTATAGGCAAAGGCAAATCAGCTTCTCAAAAGACAAAGTCGGGTTGTTGTGTCTTGGTTTTGATGGAAACAACCCACACCGTCGGACAACTAGGAACAAAGGAGCTGGACCTCCTCCAAGTCACAAAACCCTCACCTGTGGACACGTGGCCTCCACGTCGCCCCGTCGAAAGGAGGGACCACAGAGTGTGATTCCAGCGAGGAGAATGAGACACCAAAAGACGAAAAGCCCAATTCCGATATCTTAAAAAATAAAACACAGGGCTCACCCCTGCCAGCCTCCAGCTTCACGGCCACTAAGTGCCTAAGAGACCAAAGGCCAAACACAGGAGGACAGCTCCAGGATTTGGACTGGGATTAGAGAAGGAATATCGGCATGATAGAGACAGGCCCCACTTCTGGAAGAGTCCATGTCACTCCAATAAAGGGAAAGGACAAAAAGAATGGCAGAACTCCACGTGTGATAAAAAATGCCCATGGGAAAGATGCTCTGTGAGGAGGAGAGTCCTGCTAAGACGATCCAATCCAATCTTAGCATCTGCTCTCAGTGACACTGACCCCCATGCTATTGCTAAAAACAAATGACATTCTGGCAATGCCCTAAGGACAGCTACCTTCCAGGAGGGCCCGGGCGTCGGGACCCCAGGGGGCACCAGGTTATTTCTCTCGGAAGCAGGACTTGGTGTTAGATCGGATATTAACTTGTTTCCCAAGAATTACAGGGCCAAAGCGCAGATTTTCTTAGTGACACTTGACCAGGTTTCTGAAAATGTTGTACAAAGGCCATTAAATAGAAAAAAAGAAACATAATTGTTGACTTTAAATACGCAGGCAAAAGTCACAGTAAATAACAATAATTTGCCTGGAATATTGTTCCATACAGCATTTCACAGAAATCCAGCATACAATTTGCGAGAAAGTGCAGGCAAATTAATTGTATACTTTCACCTTTTCTTCTCAACTCACATATGAGAAGAATAACATTTTACCCCATGCAGGGAAGCCCCACAGGCTGCATAGGGCTCTGAAAAGAAACTAATCAATAGTATCAACTGAACCTGAGATTAGATTAAATGGCAGACAGAGGCGAACAGCCTATGACTGCTAAGAGCCGTCATTCCCAGGGCTTTCAACCTCCTCTTTCCTGACGGCAGGCAACGGGGCAATATGGTCTGTCCTGCAGAGATGGAATCCGGTGGGAAATGCCACCCCCACCCCGGGGCTGACGCTGGTAATGGTTTCTGCAACCTCCAAAGACACCAATCCCGCAAGCAGTGCCGGTTTCCATGTCCACATACGTCTTCCTGGAGACCCCTGCGTGGAGATATCCCCAGGACCCAGCAAAGCAGGCTTGGCCCTGACCCAGAGCAAGGCCCAGTGGGCATGTCTGGGCTGCCTTGCTTTTCGAGTGAAACTGGACCAGCCGCTGGACTCTCCCAGATGACCTCCTCCACACAAGGCAGGCTGAGCAACAGGAACAGTTGTGAATTCTCGGTAGGTCAAGCAGCCTGGCGGTGTGCCTATGGCCTCTGCAGGAATCTAGAATGCTCTACCATGCAACACCACGAGAAGAGCAAAACCAGGAGCACCGTGGGTCGTGCAGTTGCCACATGAGATACGCATTCCCGTTCACCTACCTGGAACACACACCTGACAGGAGCTCACACCTCTGCCTGTTGCAGACGGGAGAATGACCTGCCCAGCCTGCCCGTGGAAAGGCACATGCTGGGGGCGAACAGGGGCAAGGGAGCCAGTCTTACAGGAGGCCAAAGCTGAGGCCCGGAACAAGCACTCTTCATCCCAGCTGTCCTGTGGAACCATCTGGGAAGCTCAGACATTTCAATTGTCCAGGTCACCCTCCAGGCCCATTGAATTGGCACACCTTGGCCGGGCATCTGCGTCCTCTAAAAGCTTTCTGAGCCATTTCAACCTGCATCCGTGTCAGAACAGCTGTCTCCATCTCCACACAGACCAGGCACAGGGGCCCTCCCCGGTGTATCAGCTTCCCCTTGCTGCTGTAACAAATTACCATCAACTTTATGGGTGAAAACCACACACATCCTATCTTGGAGTTCTGGGGGTACCTAGTCTGCAGTGGGTCGCTGTGGGCTAATTTGGAGGCTTGGTACTGCATCCAGGGAAAGAACCGGTTTCCTGCCTTTTCCCAGCTTCTGGAGGGTGCCTCAGTTCCTGAGCTCACGGTTCCATTCCTCCATTTCTCCTTTTTCAAAGCCTTGGTCCTCTTCATGCCGCCAGCCACTCGGCTCTCTCTTGAGCCTCTGTCTTCTGCTAAGGACCCTTGTGATTCCACTGGGGCCACTCAGTTCACCCTGGACAGTCCCCTTCTCAAAGCCAGGTGACAAGCAACCTCAATTGCCCCTTGCCACCCAGCATGGCACAGTCCCAGATTCTAGGGGTGACGTGCAGACTTCTTTGGGGGTGCCATTCTGCCACACCTGATAATTCTGCCTCCAGGTCAGAATCATGGGCAAGGGGACGCATCCTGAAGGTGACTGTGAAGTGGGTCTTGGTAGACGGGCCTCCATCTTGCTCCGCCATCTCCTAGGGTGTGCATTCTATCAGATGCCACAGCTCAGGTACCTACAGCAAAGTGTGGAGCACAGGCAGGGCCCAGAGGCATCTGCAGGATGAAGGACCCTGCCCATCCCGCCCACCTGGACATTTCCATCTGCTGCACCCTGGTGCTCCACAAGGACAGAGAGCCAGCACCGCTTCTCATTGGACAGTCACAGGAGAGAGCTCTGCTTGCTTCTAAATGCAGCAGCTCTGTTCTGCTCGGCATTAGGAATGACATGCCACCCATTCTCTCAGTCACACACACGCCTGCATCTAATTTTGCAAGAGTTTGGAAGTAATATGTCCTATAACTTGAATCGTCTTTGCCAGTGGCCACCACAAAAACAAATTACTTTCGGTGGGGTGTGTTTCATTGCGTTTGTATGTGGGGATGTTTTTCTGAGTTTGGGGGAGTGGGGGAGGAGGGGACACTTATTTTTAAAAAATCATGCTTCTAATCCTTAAAAAGACTAAAATAGTTTCCTCCTTTCATAACCTGTCATCACGCATGTTTTTCTAAAATTAAACACATATGGCTCAAGCCAGAGTTACATTATGCACCATATTATGTAATTATCTTTTCAATTTATTACTCCTCAAAATAGAAAAAGATTAGCCCATGTTTCTTAAGTCTGAGTAAACATATGGCCCGAGGATTGTAAATGACATCCTATCTTTAAAAGAAGCTCCAAGACTACACAACACACAATACTGCTTTTGGAACAGCTCGATGTGGGATGAGGATTGTGAGAGAGAGAACTTCCAGAGTGTGCATGTGCGTGCGTACATCTTCTTGCTTTCCGGCCATGTCTTTGACGCCGTGAAACATCCCTGCTGGTAGATCATAAACAGCTCAACAGCAAGGACCAAGAAATTCTCCATTTCAGCATTTCCTATTAGGCTACTGCACTTGGGTCTGGTTTAATTCATGAGGAAAAGGTTCCCAGGCATCTGGGTGTTCATAAAAGAGTGATCTGTCCCGGCGACTCACGAGGCCTGCTGCTACTCCTCCAGCAGGCTGTGCACACACCATGCTCCGTCTCCCTGGGGACTTATGCCCTCCTTTGAGGTCCTGCACTTGATCATTGTCCTTTCTTCCTCGTCAGGGGGAGCGCCATCGAGCAGCACGTGGCCTCCAGAGACTCCCTTCCTGCAGCTACCTGGAACATGATCCTGGGGGTTTCTGCAGAGGGTGGCGTGGGCAGAATCTGAAGCACCGTCTTCTTCAGGGGGGTTGGACTCTGAAGACTTTTCATTTGCCACAGGTAGAAATCTTGGCACAGGGCTGCCCAGCATCAAGGAAACGTTTCAGGAGGCTCAAGTCCATTGGATGGTTCAGAAATGAAATACGGTACCTGGGCCTCTGCTGCCCTTCTGCTTCCCTTAACCAACTGGCGAGGATGGTTAAAAAAAATAATAATAACTTTTTAAGGAGAGGGACTTGAAAACCGGCTGATGGGGCTGGCCCAGATCCCTTACCACGCACCCGTCACCATGCACAGGATCTTAAAACGCGCTGTGCTCGGAGTGTCTGGCAGGAAATCGTGGATTCCAGAAGACTCTTCCTCAGGCAAATGTAATTCTCAATGGGTCAGCTACAAAGCAATGCAGCTACAAAGCAAAACGCAAGAACCAAGTGTCTAACGGGTGTGGTGCCACCCAGCTATGATCCCAGCCACTCTGGAGGCTAGGGCAGGAGGATGGCAGTTGGAGACCAGACTCAGAAACTTAGCCAAGACCTTATCTCCAAAAGAAAAAAAAAAAAGGTTGGGGGTGAGGCTCAATGGGAGAGCGCCCCAAGGTTCCATTCTCAATATCAGAACAAGAAAGGAAGACAGAGCCATACATCTGATAACGTTTTCCTGATCAGAGTGGAACCTCTCAGATGAGGCTGTTGACATCCAAGGTGGACACCTGGAGATCATGATGGTCATCCTCCCTATTTGGGCCAGGTTCTCAGTGACTCCTGATTGTTCCACACCACCACAGGTGCAGTCTAGGGTCTAGTTGTTAGGGCGAGAGCACAGCTCAGCAGAAATAACCCACTAGACCAGCTGGGAAAAGACGTAGCATAGAGGCCACCTCGAGGCCAATCCTTTGGGCTGTGTTCTCTGTTACTGAATCTCGGCATCCAGAAGGTCCACGCCCAGGGAGCCTGCACCCCAGACTTGTGTTCCCCAGAGACGTCCAGGGCCATGCAACCAGGAAGGAGGACGGAACCTCACCTTCTCAGGAACTCCAGGCCCTTCTTCTTCACAGCAGGCTCTCCCTGGGGACCTTGTGCTTCCCGTTCTCTTTCAGAACGCTCCTCCTTGGGTATCCCCAAGGCCCGCTGTCCGATCTTCTTTCATGTTCCTGGTGAAAGCAGCCATCGCTCTTGCTGGCCTTTCCCCTGTACTCTACCTTCTGTGTTTCCTGGGCACCACTTACCCAGGGGACACGTCACACCCTGGTCCGCCTCCTATGTCGGCCTCCTGTCTCAGATAACCATCACACCCCATGTTGGCCTCCTGTCTCAGATGCACATCACACCCTGTGTCCGTCTCCTGTCTCCGACACAGATCTGCAAGCTCCGGGATGGGCTTGGTCCACTGCAGTTTTCTGGACATGTGAAGCAGAACCCGGAGGGTGGGCAGCAGTCAGGAGGGACTGGACAAACACACGAACAAGTAAAGAGTGAGGGACAGTGAGCTTGCTCATCCAGAAGCCCGGGAACTCCACAGAGGGTGGCAGGCGGCAGGCAAGCTGTCCAGTCCACGGCAACAGTTACGGAGAGGCCACCCAGTGTCGCCATGAAGACAGGCCTGCTCTCAGGCTCACCTCAACAGAAAGACAGCGTGGGCTGTTCTGAGGTGGGCAGCAAGAAACTTGTCAACAAAACGGGAACAGCTGCCCAGCCCAAGGGCCACGTCACAGGGCCTGTCCCTGAAAACAGGTGGCCTGTGAGATACTGCGCCTCCAGAGACCTCAGGTCCTTGACCTGAGAAACACTGGCCCCCCAGAGTCAGGGGACCCACAACAAGGCACTTGGACACGCACTGAGGCTCCTTGGAGCCCACATGACAGTTATTTTCCGTTTCAAAAAAGCAAATAATGACAAGGACAGAAAGAGGACTCTGAGGTGCTGTTGATCTGAAACGTGTTACTGAATTAATCGCCCACAATTTTCTAAAAGTAAAAGAATAAAACAAAAAGGTACAGGTCTCCCTCAGTACCTGTGGGGGCTGGTCTCAGAACACCCCATAGGTACCAACACCTGCAAGTGCTCAAGTGGCTTAGATAAAAAGGCGTGGCATTGCCCACCACCCAGGGACTTTACACTCTAAGTCACTTTGAGAAGACTTAGGCTTCCCGGGACAAAGCAAATCGTGTTCTCCTGCAGTATTCAGGGAATAGTGGCCAGGAGAAAGCTCATATGTGGTCGGTATAAACACGCTTTTCCAATCCTTGGTCCCTGGACGCTGGCTATGGAGCCCATGCTTACGAGTGACAGGCTGCAAAAAGTTGTTTCAAATCTGAGCTTTTTACAGTGATTACACATTTCAGGTGGTGTACTATTTTTCTTTCAAAATGTTTGCAATCTCAACAAAAGGTGGTGTGTGTCATGCCACAGCTGACCTCCCTCACGAGACTCTGTTCTTTCCGTCCACCCAAGGAGGCGCCTCTGCTTGAGCAGAAAGACAGGCACCGGACAGGTTTGGAATCTCCCCATGCGCCTGAGTCCATGCCTCCAGGGCCCTCCCAGATGTTGTGCTTCTGATGTCCTTGAGACACATATCATGAAGAATCTGGGCACAACTGAGAACAAGGCTGTTCCGTGATGCTCACCTGCCCAAAGCTGAAAGGTGCATCATGGTTTTGTCCTTTACAGAGAAAAAAAGCAACAAATGTCTTTTCCCAGGACAAACATTTATTGCTCAACTTTTCTTCAGAAGTGCTGACACCTGCCCATTCTTCTCACGTGGAAAACCCACAGCAGATACACCTTCCCTAGCGAGCTGCTGCATGAGAGCTGGCGAGGCAACCGAGGAGCCCTCCACTCCAAGAGCTGCAGGTGAAAGACGGAACACAACGAATGCACTCTCAAAGAAAATAATACAAAGGGCTGCAGATGTAGCTCAGTGTGTAAGGACCCCCATGGCGGGTTCCAGGACCCTCCACCCAGAGACCAACCTCTGTCAGTGCCCCAGTCCTTTATATAAAATGGTGTAGCAGTTGAACACAACCCAGGTGCTTCACACTTTAAATGCCATTTGGTTCCCAGTACCAAAAACATACAACAAAACATCTCTTCTAGAGGGATCCAACATGACTTTTTTTTCCTTAATCCCTATACATTCAGTATCTGTGGTTATACGTACGTCAAGATGACCCAACATAAAGGACATCTTCAGATTGGACATTCACCTATCCTCTGCAGGAGTCACTCACAGGAGGCTGAATGCTTTTTGCCACTCTTCCTGACCCCTTGATACTGGCAGGTGGCAGGGAAGTTCCCCGACAGAGAACAATGTATAAAAATGGGCATCAACGAAGCCTTCCCTCAGGGTGGCAGGACAAGCGGGCACCACCACCTTCCATTAGCATGAGGGACAGTTCGGCTCCGGCACCACCTCTGCTCCTTGGAGCTCTGGTCCTGGGCAGGTCACCTGGTCTCCACCAGCCAGCATCTCTGCTCCAAAGAGCACTGCTGGGTGCTGAGCGAGAACCCCAATATCTACCCCCATCAGGAGAGAGGGGGACCCCCTTTTCCCCACTTCCCACTCCAATCTTCAAAATGACCTCTGTTTCCTGGACAAATACTTCTTTCTCTTCATGGTTAATGTGCTCAAAGTCCTTGGGACCTTCCCCAAGAGGAAGGTCAGAGGATCAGAGACTCCTGGAACGTGGTCCTTGCGCCTGGGCACCAACCTGGGAGCCACTGGGCAAGTTACTCGACATCTCTCAGCCTGAACTACAACTCCACGAGGGCTCCAGGTCACTCTGAACCAAACCACCTTAGCAATCATAGCGCAGAGCTCACAGGGTGAGCCAGGGGAAAAACTTACAGGGCTCAGACTCCTGTGGTATTCAGGGACATGTGCTGTTCACAGGGGCCCCGTGCTGCCTCTGCTGTGTGCCCACTCAAGGCTGACTCTACATGGTATGAACAGCACAGCAATCTGACCAACACGGGAGGGACCTGGGACTGGACGTGAAGCCAGAGGTCACCACAAATGGGGTCTTGGACATTCAGGACACCCTTCGAAGTGAAGGTTAACCAAGAGGGACGAGCTATTCTCAGTATTTTAAAATGATGCAACCAAATCCCCTATTTGTGTAAGCGGATCCAGGAGAAGCAGAAATAAACCTGACCTTCACACAGAGGTTTCGACCCCAACACAGGCTCATCCCGCCATCTTGTGAACCTCCATGCTTTACCATTTCACCAGGCACCACCATAACTCACAATGTCCATCCTTTAAAACAACAACAACAAAAATAGATGGGGGGAATAAGCACACTTCAGGTTGAATGTGTTTGTCTAATTAAAAATATTTATTGTCCTAACCGGCTGCAGAATTAATTTGCCACCTGTGCAGATACTTAGTAAGAATAAAAAACTAAAGTAGGAATTGCAATAGGTGCTTTGTCTCCTGGGATTCGGGAATGAGGGCCCACGTTCACAGGGCTCCATTCTTTTGAAACTACAGAAAGAAGAGAGAGAAGAAGCAAACAACTGAACAGGCAGAACCCAGGACTGGCTCACGGGCGATTCAGCTCATGAAAGAGCACACAGAGACCCACAGCAGGAAGGAGCTGGTTAAATTAACCAAGCTTCCTCCACAGCACTCACCCTGTGGACCTCAGAGGTGTGGCATGCACCCTTACCATTGAAGGATGAGCCCCACACACCTGCACTGTCCCTCCTGGGTTGTTTGGTCTCCGTCCTCCCTCCCTCCCCAGATCTCCCTGCTAATGCTTTAGGACCAAAGTGTGCCAGCACCCAGCCCGGCTGAGAGGACCATCAATGGCTCAGCCACTGCCCACCTGGCCTGCCACCTGTGGACACTAGGCTCCAGTCCTACCGTATCGCGATGCATCTACTCTGGGTTTTGATGCACAGCGGAGTAAGTTCCACGACACATTTTTAAAGGGAAAAAGCACTCTGCCCGACAGCAAGAGCAGCCTGACCTCACTGACAAAAATGCACATGGGTGTGTGTGCTCAATGCCTAGCAGAACACAATAGGCGGAAACACCACAAAACATTGCTAGAAACTACTTTTATATCTTCCCCCTCGTTACCTATAGACTTTTTTTTTTTTTTTTTGGCTTTTCATTTTTTGGAGCAATAGGGAAGGAAACCAAGAAACCAGTAGAAGAATCCGCGGCAGGTAGCAGGGTGTGGGACAGAAGGAAATGCTGGGAGCCATCTGCACCTCCCTCCAGCTGGTGGCTCTGTGCAGAGCTACAGGTTACACCCACTCCTGGGAGCCACGGTCCCCAAGGGCACAGAAGCAACAGAGAAGCAGCCCAGTCCTCAGTCCAGCTGGGCCCAGAGCACTGAATACCAGGTCAAGGACCTTCTCAGTTTCCAGGGGCCTCCCTGGGGCTGTCCGAGGAACGCACAGGGGATTTCCTGTCTGCAGGCTATTTGGCCCCTGTCACACAAAACCCAGCACATCAGTTTTCCAACGCACAGGCAGGACAGTCCACTGTCCTCCGCGTCCACACTCAGCTCAGGACCCTGCTCTGAGCCCGGAGCTCAGGAGTCAGCAAACCACAGGCAAGTGGGGCTGCCCAAGGTGGCCTTGCCCACCAACAGACTGCAGTGCCAACCTGAAGACTCGCTGGGAGAGACTCAGGTATCACTTTCAGTGACTTAAAATGGGAGGAAGGTCTCTGGTCCCACATTGGCCTGTGTGGATGGGAAACTGCCTTGTTCTCATTCAGAATACTAGATGTTCCTGGTGCCCTGTTTGTTATTGTTGTTCATTTTAAAATAATGATACAGCGGCACGCCCAGTGTCCACGGCAGACACTACCCGTGAGAGAGGAAGGTTCCTGGAAACACAGCCTGAAGTTCTCAGTGTCTCAAGAGGCATCTGAGTCAGAACCGCCCTGCATGTTGCAGATGTGTTCCACGGAAGGGACCTCACATACCCACGCTCGCAATTCGTAGCGCCTCGTCTACACCGCAGGCTCCCAGACAGTCTCAGCACATCCTGAATGGGTTTATCCAGAGGATCTCTGATCTCCACCTGGACCATCTCCTTCAAATCCCAGGAAAGAATCCTGGAAAATGAGGGATAGATTTCAAAACAGAGCCAGGCACAGTTACACCTGTAATGCCAGCAGCTCTGGAGGCTGAGGCAAGAGGATCACAAGTTCAAGGGCAGCCTCAGCAACTTACAAGGCCCTAAGCAACTTAAAGAGACCCTGGCTCAAAATAAAAAATAAAATGGGTTGGGGATGTGACTCAGTAGTTAAGTGCTCCTGGGTTCAATCCCTAGAGAGGAGGGAGGGAGAGAAGCAGGGAAAAGAGAGAGAGAGAGAGTGTGTGAATTAGAAAATAAAAACAAAACAGAATAATATCTTGGCTAATATCTATCAACACAACCATAATTGTTCAATTTATATCATATGCTCATAAATTTCACTTCCGTTGATAACAAAAAAAAATGTTGCAAGCATCGACAAGACCACATAGGCTTTATAAGATGTGGATACAACAACATGTTTTTGAACTCAGGCCTTTGATGTGAGTGCCAATATTTATGTAAATAAACCCCTGGATGTCAGAGCCAGAAGGCAACTCTGATATCATGAAATCTCACTCTCCATTTTGCAAAAAGGTGAGACTGAGATGCAAGGAGCTTTTGAGGGTCACAGGGACACAGATGGCCCCAGATCACCAAGCACACAGAGCCAGAAAAACAGGGATGCTGTTCGGAAGTCTGGGATGCTCCAAACATGACTCAGGAGGTAGAGGGTTTTGTCGTTTGTTGTGTTTCTTCCAGGGAAAGTTTTAGTATCAAATGTTTGGATCTTTGGCCATAAACCGGTCATGCCCACAGTCTGCCCTTAGCACCACAAAACACAGAATCGCACCCCAGAAAGACGAGCAGTGCTGTAAAATGAAGAAAATGAATCACAGACTACTTAGAGAGTGACGCCTTGACTCTAAGTCAACCACTTGGCTTAGCTGTAAAACAGGATGGTGAGGGGCTCTAAGAACAGAGCTGACGCTCTCCACCTCTCCCCACAGCCGCCACAGGAATAGGATTGCTACCTGGGGAAGAAATATTTTCCAAATACTTTCCGCCCACCATTGTGCTTGGAAAATGGCACCTAAAAGTAGACCAAAAGTTACAGTATTGCCTTTCTAGAGCTGGTGAGAAGACAGATTCATCAAAATAGAAACAAAGAAACAAACTACATAACAGAAAACACACCCAAAGCAAGCTACATGGAGTGAAGGAAACACAGAAGGATGCTGGGCGGGTGGTAAGAGTTGAAGGAAGGAGATGACGCCCTGCATAGGAGAGGGGGGTACTGTTCTGGCAGAAAAAACAGCATATACAAAGGCCCTGAGACACCAGAAACAGAGCAGTGACTGTGGCAGAGAAAAGGAAGGGTACATACAGCACAGGACAGAAAGCAGAACCCATACCCAGAAGGCTTATGCAGAGCCAGGTACAGAATCCTGTCTTTATCACAAGGTTGGGACGAGGTTAGTGAAGGCCGGACCTCAGACTGACGAGCAGGTGGGCGACCATGATCACATTTGCATTTTGGAAAGATCACTCAGGCTGCCGAATGCAGGGCAGTCTGGAGAGGGGCCAGGGAGTCCATGAGGAAAAAGGAAGTCCAGCCTAATTCACAGGCTTCCAGTAACAACAAAGTAAAGAAGGTCCTCCCAAGATGGGCATCATGGGGCAGCAAACAAACCTCGGACAACAGGTGGGGCGGGGGATGGGGGCTGCAGAGCTGAGGGACACAGGCTCCCGGTGTCCTCGGTGTCCTTGATGTCCTCAGGGCACAGCTCAGCAGGGTCCAGGGGATGCAAATCAACATCCTGAGCCCCAACCTCGCCCACCATGGAATTTACAGATGGTTTATTCCAGCATCTGTTTCCCATTGGCCAGATTCCATCCTTATTGATTTTTAGACTCCCAATTATCTCTGTATTTGAGCTTGTGGGCTAAGATGTGTAAGACCCGGCACCAAAACCCAGACCACGGGCCATTCCAAGTTGTCCCAAAGACGGGCGCTGTGCTTCTGGACGCTCGTCTTGAGCAGATGCTGGGGACAGAAGAGGGAAACCAGGGATCATCTACAAGAGATTGTATGCTGATCTCACTGAAAGCCACACGGAGCCTCCTGTGATATTTTTCCCCCAACATCTGAGACAATTTCCAACTATTATGTTTCCAGATTTGAGGAGACCAAAAAAAAGTGGGTGTTTTTTTTTTGGTGGGGGGGAGCTAAATTTCTTTTTATCAAAGGGAGGGGAAACAGTTAATTCATCATTTCATTTTTTCTCTGCAGAGAAAAATGAAGACAGGCTTCCTCGCTGGCCCTGGACGAGTTTGGACAGAGCTGAGACTGTTGGGTTTAATTTGGCCAAATAAAGGAACTCTCAACCCAGTGAGCATTTGGTCTGCAGAGCCGATCCCTCCCCATTACAGACCGAGGACACCAGCAGCACTGTTTAGAGAAGCTGGCAATGCTGTTTAGACAAACACCCCCGGGAAGACAGACTGTGGATAGGAAATGTGGTCTGTTGCGCTGTTATCCTAGATTTTTCCCCCTCCTTCCTTCCCTCATGAGTGCTTTTCATGTAATTTTTACTCACGAAGTTGCCAGTGTTAATTTCTACAGGCCAAATTCGGCTCACGTCTCTCTTGCCAATTCTACATTCATATTCCGTGTGCTCGCCGGGTGCGCGCACACTTCCACGGAACGGCACCTACCGCCACAGGGATTTCTATGACCACAGACACGAGAGGCGCGTGGGCAGACGCACGCTCGGTGTCTCTAATGACAAACTCTGTCTCCATTAGCAAAAGCGGGGCGACCCTGGAGCTGGCACAAGCTGGCCGTGATGCATGGGTCCCTAGCAGATCTTGACAGGGGTATGACTGAGCGGCCACAGAGAGACTATTTGCATATTCTCCTGCACCGGAAAACAGAACCCAACCAAAGGAGGGCTTTGGAGCAATTCTCTGGAATTTCCCTGCGAGGCTCTCTAATGTCAATGCACTGCTCATTTTCAAGAGCTGGAATAGAGTGGCAATGGCAGAAAACTACCGTTCGCCTCCTTCTCCTTTCTAGAATGCACTAAATCCATGCAAGTTTTTCTTCTGTCATTCTCTTTTGTTGGTGGGGGGACACTGGGTATTGAACCCAGTGATGTTTAACCAACCAATGAGCAACACTGGAGCCTTTTTTTTTTTTTTTTTTAATCTTCAGACAGTTTCTCTCTAGGTTGCTCAGGCTGGCCTCACACTTACAATCCTCCTGCCTCAGCCTCCCATGTCACTGGGATTACAGGTGTGCATCACCATACCTGGCTCTATTATTCTTTTCAAGAGAGAATACAGTTAGACCTCCACTTCCAGTCAAAAGGCGTAAAAGAAAAAGAAATTAGTGATCGTTCAAACCACAGTGTTTTACCACACAACCCCCCACCCAGATCCAAATACTGCTGTCAAGTACCAAAAATCCAGAGGGAAGATACAAACTCCAAACCAAAAGATTAATTTGGGGCAACCACAATGTGAAATGGGTTCTCCCATTATCCACTGGAGGCCAGGTATACCACAAGAAAGAACAATGAAACCACCTACTACATTGGCCACCACCATTTTCAAAGGGTTCTATATCCAAGAATTGAAGAACCAAAAGCTAGTATTGGGTAAGAGGAAAGCAAGGGAGAGCCCAGCAGTGTCACAAGTGGACGCTGAGGGAGGCTGTGGCCCCGGGGAAACTGGCTGCCTCACTCCTGGGGAGCCCAATGCCTACAGTGTGGACATTCCTCAGAAAACATGGGAATGGAACCACCATTTGACCCAGCTATCCCACTCCTCGGTCTATACCCAAAGGACTTAAAAGCAGCATTCTACAGGGACACAGCCACATCAATGTTTACAGCAGCTCAATCTCAAGAGCTAAGCTCTAGAACCAGCCTAGGTGCCCTTCAACAGATGAATGGATAAAGGAAATGTGGTACCTATACACAATGGAAAATTACTCAGCCATAAAGAAGAATGAAATGATGGCATTTGCCAGTAAATGGATGGAACTGGAGACTATCATGCTAAGTAAAATAAGCCAATCCCCAAAATCCAAAGGCCAAATGTGCTCTCTGATCCGGAGATGCTAACACACAATAAAGGAGGAGATGATTAGAAATTCATTGGGTTAGACAAAGGATAATGAAGAGAAGGATGAGGGGGAGGGAATAGGAGAGACAGTGGAATGAATTGGAAGGAACTTTCCTATGTTCATGTATGAATACACAACCAGTGAAAGTCCTCATCAGGCACCACCACAAGAACAGGATCCTAAGCTATACTCCATGCACATAGAAAACGTCCAAATACACTCTCCCATCATGCACATCTGAAAAGAACAAATTAAAAAAAATAAGAATGAGTAAATTAAAAAAATGGAGCTATGGAACGAAGTAAATGAATGTTGCTGTCCTCGATTCTGACACCAGGCTAAAAAAGAAAAATCGAACATGTTAGAGGTGAATTTAGCTTCGTAGTGCCATCCGCTACCCTCAGGTAAATTTATGCCATGCTCATAACATCAGAAACAAGAATATAGCTACACATGGTTTCAATATTTTCTCTGTGCTAGGGCAATCTAGTTATATTTTGATTCAATGAAGCAACCAAAATTGTGTGTTTCCTAAATAATCTAGAATTGATACAGTTTGACACTTTTTCAAAGAAGCATAAATTGTTTGAGGGCCGGCTCCCCAGTGCATGACAATAAATTGCTGTTCGTCCTATTTTAGGACAACCACAATATGCAAACAGCCGTCACCAGGCGCTCAGGACAGAGACACCTGCAGAAGGACGGTCTGGGCTGGAAGCAAGAGACCACTGGCCCCAGGATCTCCTGCCAAAGGCAGGCCAGCTCCACGCCTCTTCCATCCCCATGGGATGATGCCACCAAACCACTGCCCAAAGCCTTCTCTGGGAAGGGCAGACGCCTGAAACCATCCCCACCTGTGATACCAGCGACCCGCCCGTGAGGAGCGGCACCCAGCTGTTCCAACTGCTGACGGAGCACCCCCGTCGGAACAGCTCAGCCACAACCGATCCCCACTTGATGAGGCCTCAGCTTCTAATCCCGTCATCTCATGGGACACTTGTCTTTGGACATTTCCAAACAACCTGTCCTGACTTTGAGGAAGTCACAGAGCAAGCTGGGGACTGAGCCACCTCCTACTTCCAGGCATTTCGACATCTCAATAGTGAGACGAAGAACAGGAAGCATTGACTCTCTCACTAGTTTCAGCCACACTCCAGGCTTTCTAACCCGAGGACCCCACGAAAGGAAGCCAGTCCCCCGGGGGGTGATAACGTGCGTGCTTCAGAAGAGAGAAGCCTGCTCCAGCAAGTGTAAACACCCAGTCCCAACCTATGACCTCCCTCCTGCTTTTCCACTCTGTGAGGTGAAATACCATCGAGAATGTTGGGGGGCTTCCCGGGCCTCATGGCCTGTGAATCACCTGGTGATCCTGGTAAGGGGGGATCCAACATGGCAGGCGGGGGCCACCAGCCTTCCTCCTCACCAGCACCTGGTGATGGTGGTGGTGGTGCTGCTGCTGCTGCTGGGCCCAGGAGCACACTTTGAGTAGAGGGTGTGGGGCCCTCCGGCTTCCCTTCCAGCCTCCCAGCAAGGTCAGCAGAGCCCACAGCTACAATCGGATTCTCACCTCAGCAAGACTGAAAACCTGTTTAGAATGAAGCTGAAGTGTGGAAAAATAATCGAATACAAAGCCAAAAGGAAAAATCATCCAGGTTGCAACAAGCCCGACAATTAACGCTGGAAGTAACTAATTGATATGGCGATGAGCTTCCGCACTTCTGGAAGAATCTTGGGGCCAACTTTACTGGAGAAGACCAAGTCAATTTAAAAGGTGACTGTCCTGTCTCTTGGCTGTGCAAGGCTCGAAATTATGTCATTCTACTCGCAGGACAAGTTACTATTCACCTTGGGCAGACATGTACACACACACCCTGCCTTTCATATGCGGGGGGAAGCAAGCCAGAACTCCAAGAAAAGCCTGAGGGTCTCAGGTAAGGCAACATCTCCTGGTTTCCCCAGAGAAAACTCAAAGCTGCTCAGGAGTGAGACCACCTGCACCCCAACACCCAGCCCCAGGATCGAAGGCCTTGAACTCCCAGTTCCAACAAGCGACTCAGAGACCTAAGAGGTCAGGACCTCTGGGCAAGCACATCTCTGGCACCTCCCAGCCTCTGGACAGCTTCCCATCCCCAAAGCTGTGTGAACGCACACACCACCATGGGGCCTTGCCTCCCGGGGGCATTCGCCCATTTTGCAGATGAGCAAGCAGAGAGGCACAGAGGCCTCACCCCGGGAGACTCCTCACAGCAAGTCCATGCGCGCCTTCAGCCGGGAGGAGACTCCCAGCTCCTGGTCCCAAGACGGAGGCAGCCACTGGGAACATGCCAGTCACACAGGCCCGCAGGGGTGTTCCTCTGGCAAAGCCGGGCACATGGTGGACGAGGGCCAAGGAAAAGCACACCATTCTAACAGTGTACCCTCTGCCTCCCCTCACACGGGGCTTCACTTTATGGGACATCCGGATTCGACTGATTTCTGCTAACAAAAAGAGCATCCTGGCCGGCGAGCATGCTCCAACGCGTTTCTGGGGTGGATTCAAAAGAGACCTGGGGAGAAGCGCCAGGCCAGGGGAACCAGGCTGAAGCCCAGGGGCAAGCAGGCCAGCTGGGGCATGTGTCCCGGGTGTCACTAGGTCCCGAGCACCACACACACCCCCTGTGCTTGCCCCACCCCAGGTGAGCGAGCTGAGCCAGAAGCAGGCAGAGCTGCCATGGGTCACCCTGTCGCAGGCCATATGGATTTACACGCGGCTCTGTGGGTTTCGGGTGTTGGGCACTCAAGAGCACCGAGAGGTCGCTGCCCAGGAACCAGGCCTGGCTGTTACATTCCTATTAGACTCCAAAATGGGCAGAAGGCTTTTAAAATCTCATAAAATTCCATACTCCACTTTCCCTCTGATTTCCTACACCTTCTGGGAGGGCCACCAAAGTGACCCTGGTGTCACTGCTGAGATAGGACCTGGAACTCGAGGTTCCCAAGCAATTAACGCTCACATGCTCGTTGCTGTCAGCCAGAGTGCAGGACACAGAGCCCTTGAGGAACCAAACACTGGTGTGACGAGGCCTCAGGCTGCTGGGGGAGGAACTGTGAGCCAGGTGAGAGGTGGGGAGCCACTGGGGACAAGGGCAGAGGGAGATGCATATGGCAGCACCAACACCCCAGTGCTGCAGAGAGGCGGAACGACGTCAGAGGCCAACCTACAAGGTGTCCTCAATTTACTGTTCTTTACACAGGCTGTGGTTTCCAACTCTGTTCCAAGGGGCCAGTGTGGGGTAGGGGTGGAAGGGGACCAACTGCTGGAGCTGGAAGGGCCTCCGCTTCCTGGTGCACAACCGTCCCGGGGCTCCTAGCAGAGTCCCTGGCAATGGTAGTGCTTAATAAGTATCTGCCGAAGCAAAACACGAGGAGAAGCTTTGAACTCAGACCCTTAGTCAGCCCTAAAACTCCAACTGTTGTTTACTTTCAATGTGGGGGGGCTCCAAGGAAGACTTCATTTGGGCAAGGCAGCCAAACCACTTAAAAAAAAAACTAAAAAAAGACATGAGATTTATGAATATCTCTACATTCACTCTCCATTTTTTGCTCTACCAAGACATTCATCCAAAATGAAGGGCCATTAAGTTGGGATTATTCAAACTCCAGCAAATTTCCAAGATCCCAACCACGCACGCCCATCCACGTACTGCAGAACCACATCAATCAACAGTGCAGCCTGTTCAACAGCACAGCCGAGGGCCAGCTGGTTCTGACCAGCATGCTGGCTCCTCAGGCCTCTCTGCCCAGCACTGGAAAAAAAAAAAAAAAAAAAAAAAACCTTAGCAGAAATTCAGCATTTGAGCCACAGAGAAGGCCAGCGCCGATCCCGGGAGCAGGGAGGAGGATCCTCACTGACACCAGCCCTGCTTGACCGAGCTGGAAGGGAGAGTGCGGGGGAAGGCAGAACGGCCTGGGGTGCGAAAGTCTGGCTGGGGGAGCTGGACTCATCCACCTAAGCTAGTTTCTCAGCTAAAAGAAGCAATTTTCCTGATCATATTTGTACATCAATAAATAACTCACCAAATCATCTGTCAACTCCTGCGAGATGGAGTCTCTCCCTCGCACGACGTCAAGCAGGACGAGGGAAACGCACAGGGCACTCCAACACCCCACTCCTCTCCTGCCCAGGCTCCACGCGTCCCTGCCCCCTGCCCTCTGTGAGAAAGAACTCGGCCGAGAGTCATTCAATAAATTCAATGTGAGGTACTGAGAAGTGTTATCTGAAAAGACCAAAGTGGAATCAATGGCCAGGGTACGGAAGGAAAATCCAGCTGAGCCAGCAAAGACCGTGGCTGGTAAGAGGAGGAATAGGACCAGAGCCAGAGCCGGGTGTGGGGGCGCAGGTAGGCCATCCCAGCACTCGGGGGTCAGACAGGAGGGTCTGGAGCCCACGTCCAGCCACACAACTTAAGTGAGACCCTGTCTCAGAACAATGAAAGGAAATAAAGACAGGCTTGGGATACAGCTCAGTAGTAGAACACGTCTGGGTTGAATACCCAATACTGAATTAAAAAGGAGGAGGAGGAGGAGGAGGAGGAGAAGAGGGACGGGGTAAGGAAAAAGGAAGGAAGGAATATCTTGGCCACGCAGGAGAAACGTGATAACTTGACATCGAGTGCTACAGTCTTTGGGGTCCTTTCAAGCATGCGCACCCTGGGACAGCATGCCTGCACAGGCTGTCGCTCCTGCCTAGAAGGTTCTTTCCAGCTCCATGCATGGTGCTCTGCCACTCACCTTCTGGGACGTCACTTACCACCAGCACCGAGGAAGGCCCTTCCTGTCATGCAAGCTCCAGCTGCCCCCTTCGCCACATTTCAAAAACATTGATTCATTTTATCCTCACGATCATTCCAGCTTCTATATACTAATCGGTAGCTTGTCACCTAAGCTTTTCCCTTAACCGACCCTACAGACAGGGTCCTCAGTGGCTGGAGTCACCTCCTGATGTCTAACGGGTCACCGGATGGAGAGCCCAGTGTGGGGCACAAGGGCAGGCTCCACCTATGGTTGCAGATCTGTGAACCAGTAAACGCGTACAATGTAACGAAGGGAGAAAGGTGTTTCACCGGGGGACACGAGGGCAGAAGAGCTTGGGAATGTGGAAGGGACGCTAGCGGGGGGGTCTGGCAGGGGTGAAGGGAATGTCAAGGGTCAGGCGAGGCAGAGACAGGGCCACACTGTGGAGCCAGTGTTCAGGAGCATCACAGAAGACAGGGACCAGCCAAACTAAGGACCAGGCTGTCCTCTCCACCAAAGCAGCTAGTAAAGGAACAGGCAAAGGAAAGGCGGTTGGGCCCCAGGAACACAGACAGAGCACCCAGAGACCCCTGGGAGGAGAGCCCTCCAGGAAAACCAAGCAGAGGACAGAGGGTGTCACCAAATCTAGCAGCTGAGGACACATGAGGGAGGTGCAGGTTGAAGGCATAAGTGGCTAGACTGGTGGTGACGGGTCCAAAGACAGGGGGACAAAGGACAAGAAGGAGCAGGAGGGAAGAGGACACTAGGGAAGGGTATCTGAGACCAGGGTTCTTTGCCCAGGTTTCTTCTGGAAACCTGAAAACAAAGACCGGGAGTCCAAGATGAAGAAGCCATCAAAGGAGGGACAGCCCAGAATGCCCAGTGTTGAGGTGAAGAGTGGAACCAAGTCAGGCATGGTGGCCAAGTCTGTGATCCCAGGGTCTCAGGAGGCTGAGGCAGGAGGATTTCAAGTTGGAGGCCAGTCTCAGCAGCTTAGCTAGACCCTCTCTCAAAATAAAAATTGGAAAAAAGGGGGGGGTGGGCAGGGGATGTGGCTCAGTGGCTAAGTAGCCCTGGTTTCAATCCCAAGTCAAAAAGGAAAGAGAGAGAGGTGGGGGGGGGGGGCTGGACTGGGGGGGGGGGGGGAGACGGCCTAGAGCAGAAACTAAGTGGAGGAACGTGCAGCCTTCCACCTGCCTTCACAGCTTTGAGCTGATGTGTACCGAGGACAGGGAGTGGCCTCTCTGACCCACAGGAGAGTCCGTCCCCATCCGAAGCCCTCAACCCTCAGCATGACCAACACAGCAAGAGACCTAAGAAGGCAATTCTGAAGACGGCCCCGAGACACCAGGCCAGGTCCTCTGAATTCCTTTTTGCTTTTAAAAACACCCTTGTTCCCAATGTTTCCATCTAACCCAACTGTCAGAGCAGTGCCCGCACCTCTGCCAGGGCAAAATATGGCAGCAGCAAAAGTGGACAGCGCTCATTTCCAATTGTTTTGGCAAAACAGCTTGGTCCGCCCCTTCGGGTTGGGAACGCAGTCGGCTTATTACCAGAGAACCGTCTGGGGCCTGCTCTGGGGTTCGCATGTCCTAATGAAAGACAGACCGTCATCCGGGCGAGGCTTCCACAGTCAGTCACACCCAGGTTCAGGAAGGGCCCTCAGGGAGGCAGAGTCTCCGAGTCCCCTGCAGGGCAGGTGGTGACATTCTCAAGAAGGCATCTGAGATCCCCACTTGAGGTGTAGCCTGCACATTCGTGAACACAGAAGGACCTTGAGGGGACCCCCCAGCACACATGCCCACCTAAGCCATAACTGTCCCTGGAACCTCGGCCCAGACCAGCCTGTGCCGGGCAGCCGCGGAGCAGGGGCTTTCCTGGCCCCAAGGTGCCCCTGGCTAGCCTGCTCTGCAGTGCAATTACAGAACCTATAAAACATCCCTTTGAAACTCCCTGGACGAGCGCCGGCTTGCACCCGGTTGCCGGCTCACTCTTTTACTATTTCCGTTATTGCACGCGGCAAACGGGAGAAGACATCAAAACCAAGGCACTGGCTGGGGACAGAGGAGGAGGGAGCCAGGAGTACCCCACGGGCCACTCTGTACTTCCTGGGGTCCACAAAGCAGCTGGTGGTCTCGCCTACAAGTGGCAACCACCAGACCAAAGTGTCACACCAGGTACAGGTTAGAGGCCAAGGAGAAACCAAGTACAGCTTGCCTTCTTCCTCCCATTACCCCCTCAACTCAGGGAACTGGGAGGACTGGGGGGGCAGCAAGAAATTATCTTTTAGGAAAAAAATCTTGGACAGGCTCACCTGAGAAACACTTTTTTTTTTGGTCTGCTTTGAGCATTTCAGGAATCAGAGGCCCGTGCCAAGGAGGAAGCAGCGAGGCGGAACTGGTTGCTGGTGTGCACCGCCAGTAAGCGCTCAGGGGTGCGGGGCAGGCGGAGGAGAGGGGGTACCGAAACGTCCCTGTCCATCTGTTGATGTTTGGGCGGCGGAAAATATTGAAATAAAAATAGAAAGTTAGAGAAAAGCTTCAGAGCGAAACCTGAAAGAGTATTGTATTTGAAAAGGAAATGTTAGACTGATTGTGTAAAAATGGAAAACAGAATTCACATGTTCCATAATGATTCGTCTGTGTTAACTAAATATTGAGCTGAAATTTGGTGAAACCCTCAAAATAAGCCTCCCCAAGGAAGCTGGTGTCTTCGGGAAGCGTTGGCATCCGAGGAGAGCCAAAGTGCCCCGGGGTGCCCTGCCCCCTCACCTGGCTGACAGGACACTCCTTCATTTGATGAAATAAAGTATAAAAAAAGAAATCATGTGCAATTGATTCCTCGCTTCCAGATCCCAAGACAAGCCCATTACCAGCATTCCTCAAACATATTTGCATATCTAGTGAAAAACAAAATTCAAACCATTTCCAAGCTACTTCTGCTCGCCTGGGAAGCTATCAAGGCGGGCAGCTCGGAGTAACCCAGAAGCCCCTTTTTCCACCAGCACCAAATTGTCTGCCACGCTGACCACAATCTCAGCAGGGAAAGACCACCCTGTGTGTGCCGCAATTCGGGTTTTTACCGGCTCCCTTCTGACCAGACCCAAAAATAGCCAGCCCACACAGTGGAAAGCCTGACACGGGGACTATGCCGCGGGAGCCACTGGGCACGGCCAGCTCAACCCAACAGTCCCCGCTCGTAAAGCAGCCCACTGCCACGCACACGTCGTCAAATGAGCAGGCGCGAATCTGGCCCAGCACCGCCAGCCGAGTGAATAATAGTACAAAAATATCAGAAAAAGAAAGGTTATGAAATTTCCTAACAGATGACAAATTGGTAGCTCTTCCCCACTTCTCTGGAAGGGATTCAGTAACAGATTTGAATCTTGGGCTTTGATGCTTGTCTGTGTTATGCAGGGATCCCAAGTTCAAGGGGAAAAAAAAAAAAAAAACAGAAGTCATCTGCACCCTCCTTCCCTTATAACAGTGTCTATCCTTTGCCATTTATGCTTGAGATTATTTGGTTCCTTACTGAATCTGCTCTTATGTAAAACTACATTAAATTTTTAATGTTCAATCTCAGGGTCTTCCGTATGCCGAGCTCCCAGACTCATCTCTAAAAGATGAACCTACCTGCTCGGATTCCAAGGAAATAAATAGAGAAGGCATCGCGCGAAATCTGCCACCGTGGAAGAGGGGCTCAGCACTCTGCCTTATGGCTCCTGTCTGTCGCCCAGACTCCTGAGCTGCAGAGGAGGCAGCCAGGTGTCTGCAGGGCCACCAGAGTGGCCATGGGGGAATACCTCTCAGGGCCCGGCACTGCTGCAGCAGAGCCCCTGGGGACACACTGGTGCCCTGTGCCCTTCCCTGCAGGAAACACCTTCCCGGGCTTCCTGACATTGACTTCAGAAGGGACAGGGCAGGAGTCAGCGGGCAGGGAGGTGAGCCCAGGGGGGTCCAGCCGACACAGCCCTGGCCAGGAAGGCGGACCAGCAGAGGAGCCACGGGGTGCTGAGCAGGGTGACCACACCCCAGTGAGGGCACAGGTCAGTGTCACTTTTTCTCAGTAGGCAGGAAGTCAAGGGAGGCTTCTTGAGAGGCCAAGAAGAAGAGGTCACGTTACGAGGCCATGCACACCCCGGAGGGGACCTGGCCAGTGTTCCTGGTAATGTGCAGGTTCCACCCCACTGAACACTCATGCAATCAAGGGCCAGGAGGGACCTGGGGCTCCACTACACCGGAGGGGCACTCAGCTGCGGGCTTCCCGTGTCCAGTCTCGCCATGACCCCTGCCCTTTCCACAGGGAGAAAACCCGCATGTCTCAGGGATAAGGTTACTTGTGGGGCTGCCACGGGGCTGTGGGGCTGCCAGGGGACAGTGATGCTGCAAGTCCTAGTCCACCCGGCCCCTCAGGCCCCGAGGCCCAGCTCCAGTGGTGTCTCCCCCAGCTCCGCACTCATGCTCTTAGGAACCTGGGCGCCCCCCACCACAAACTCCGCGCTTCAAGGGCCACGAGCTCACCCAAAGAGGAACGCACCGACTCTGGCACCCCACTGCAATGCGGCCTGGGGTCCCACTTAGAGTCCAGACCTCTGGGTCCTTTTCAGTGTGTTTTTGTTCCTTGTGTTTAGTCTGATTTCACTGCCTGTGTTTTACGGGAAGCCAAAGGAGCCGGGTATGAAAGACCCGCTCCTTGAGAACCCAACTCCCCTGTCTGCCTGGGGGGCCGCCCCTCGTGCCACCTGAGAAGCTGGGAGAACTTACAAGGGAATGGTGGGGTGAGCAGGTGACTATGCCAGGCTTAGAAAACCTAGCTGCAGGGAGGATTTCTCAAGGGCCTGGGTCAGGGTGCTATGGGGACTGTGATTCCCCCGGGGCACCAGGCAGGGAGCCCCCATGGGGTGTCAGCTATCAACCCCAAGGGCTTCCCGGGCACAGACCTCCGCCTGCAGGCCTGGGGGTGGCAAGTGGCCGCAGCTCGGGGCAGGGCTGTCCTGCCAGCTGCTCCCTTGCCTCTGCCTAGTTGATTTTTCCACCTCCACCCAAGCCAGGCACACAGCTGGCTCCCGCGCCCAGTCCCCTCCTGCCACCCCTGAGCCAGGGCTCGACCCTGACCCCCTCCCTGCATTCAAAGCGCAGCCACACCCCTCCCTGGCCCTGGCCCCATGACCCGCATTCTTCTCTCCCTGGAAGTTTCCTTTTCCTGTCCCTCCCAGACTCAATGTGCTCCTGTTCCACAGGGTCCCCCGGCTGCAGCCCCACCTAGCAGGGCAAGGCCTGGGCTGGCCCTGGCATCCGGGCTGTGATTTCCAAGGGTTTGGGCCTGGCTCACGGGGTTGCCTGCAGCAGTAGAGACCAGGGATGGGGAGCGCAGGGCTGCTCCTCACCGCCACCGCCCCCCACGCCCCACCCCCCCAAAGCAGAACTCTGAGTGTCTCTGTTCATGTTCAGGCTTTAGTGCGGAACTCTGAAGTCTAGCCCTCAACCAGCTCAACACTTAACTCTGACAGGAAATGTGAACATGTTAAAAAAAAAAAAAAAAAAAAAAAGCTTGATTTGGCTGGGAGCTGTTCTTTGCAATGTTTCCAAGGATGCATCAGAGCCTGGGCCTTCAGACAGACAAAACAACAGCTCTGAACAATACGAATGGTCAGAACATCCTGACCAACTTGTACCTGTGTTGGTCTTGTGGCCTCCTCAGGTGCTAAAAAAGAACTTGTGATCTGACCGACCTCCTTTATCCCCAATAGAAAGAGCCAATCAGTGATGGCAGCAGGTTTATATGTAAGGCTTCTACCATCAACATGTGAAAGTCAAAGTCATCAACTCTAGGGACCTGAAGAAAACTCAGCAAGTCAGCCTGCAGGAGCCCACCACTTCGGGTGTTATTTTTGTAAACTCTAAAACCAAACAGTTAATGCAAAGTTTTTGATGTCTCTCTTTTTTTTTTTTTCTAAATATGCAGTCACTGCACATGTCCATCAGAAGGGAGCAGCATCTCGTGTTATTACTCTAACACACAGGCCGTTATGAGTCCCACCACAACTCAGGGACACACTCAGAGACCTCGGCACACTCGGCATCTAACACACAGCAGAGCGCAGGCAGCAGGGGAGACGGGATAATTCCTGATCATGCAAGGGAGGAAGGTCCATGCACCAAAATAAAATCACACGTTAAAAATGCACACTCTGTGCAAACAGAATAAAAAACAGGCTAACCGGGCTCTGTAAGTTCTCCAGAGCCTGCATGTCGCCTGCAAGTCCAAAACCTGCTGGATCCTCACTGAGCAGAGCTCAGCAAGCCTGGCAAAGCCCGAGATCCTCCACTCCCAGGTTGGTGTGTCACGGTGTGCACACACCTGGCAGGTATGCTAAGGTGTGTGTGCACCCTGCATGCACTTTTGCCATCCCTTGAAGTCACAGCAAGGCTTAGATGCCATCGGCCCAGATCCATGCACACAAAAACCCAAGCTTCCTTCCTGGCTTAAACTGCAAGTACTTATCTTCATACTCCTCAAGTCTAATTTCTGAAAATTAACCTAAAAGCCAGGGACCACAGTGAATGTTTCGTCTGCACAGTACTTTTTAAAACAAAAATGCACCATGGAACATTTCTCAGGTGAGGCATGAGGAGGAGGAGATGCAGAGACCAAGAGTCGGAGTCCTCATTTCTAAGGAGTTTGTCCAGGTTGGAGCACAAGGACAAGGACACCTGCAAAGGTATTTCCCTGGGAAGACGTAGCCCAGTGAAATGTGCGGAAAGACAGGCCACAGGATGGTGGCTTCAGGAGACTCCTCCTTTCTCCTCGCTGCTGGGCCCCCAATTGCATGCACCCCTCACACCATGCTTTCTGGGAGCTGCTGGTCAGCTGTCGGTCTCACCCCCAACCACCGCAGAGCAGAAGCCCAGGGCCTGCCCAAGGCCCTGAATTTAAAATCTGTGTGTGTACACAGCGGGTTTATGCCAACTAAAGAAACACACACACAAACACAATATGGTGGTACCTCAGCCCCCGAGTGACACTGGTTCCAGGAGCCCCCCTCAGATGCCAAAACCCACGTATGCTCAAGTCCCAGGTACAAAACCGCAAATACCTTTGCACAGAACCCAGGACACCCTCCAATACACTTGAAGTCTGATACTGGATACAATGTGATTGACACTTTAGTAGTTGTTACACTGTATCATTCAGGGAGCAATGACTCAAAAGTGTCTGCCCAGAAACCCTGCTGTCACAGAGCACCCCATGGACTCACTCTGAGGTGCAGTGAATCTGCAAGTGTGAACTTGGGTGTGCAGGGCCAACCACGTGTCCTCAGGCACACTTGTGCAAATACACTAGAGCAGTCAAAAGGAGACGTGGGCGACTTGGGGACAGGGATGCTGTGTACGTGCGCGTGTGCACATGTGGGTGTATCCACGTGGGTAGGGGGCTGGGCCTGCCTTGAACACTGTGGTTAGAGGGAACTTCTTTTTAAAAAAAAAAAAATACATATTTTTTAGTTTTAGGTGGACACAATATCTTTTTATTTTATTTTTATGTGGTACTGAGAATCGAACCCAGTGCCTCACACACACTAGGCAAACGCTCTACCACTGAGCCACATCCCCAGCACTAGAGGGAATTTCGTTAATCCCGCCTGCTGAGCTTCTTAGTGTAGGAGTGCTGCATGTGACTAAATGCCAACGGGTGTGCCCTTGGGTGGTAGATTAGTGGAAAGTAACCCCCCACACACACACACACAGAGCAACTTGGAGAGTTTTCACACTCACCAAGGGGCCAGGGACCCTAAACAGTTGGACACCCTTAATGTACAGGCCTGGGTCGCTGACTTACTCCAGTATCTCATGTACCATGTTTTGTTGATCCATTTTTCCTCGGACGGGCACCTGGTTTCTGCCTCAACCGGTCCCTGTCTCAGCAGACCATCGGCAAACCCTTAGCAAAGACCAACAGACCTCGAACAGCAGACAGCAAAGCAATCAGGTCGTCTGCGGCTCCTTCTGCAGAACAGCTATTCCAAAAAGCAGCCCATGTCCATTCCCACCAGGAATTACAAAAGGACGGACGCACACACGCATGCACACATGCACAGGGGTTTCAGGTAAGTTGCTTTTTCTCTGAAGAGCTTCCAGGAGTAGACATCAAGACCAAAATTCAAAAATACGACAAAAAGAAAAAGAGAAATGAAACCCCCACATAGATCCACACTCCTCTGTTCCACAACTTCCAATCCATTTCTGGACTCTGGCCACCAGGACTGCGGATTCCCACCCCATGTGAACTTGATCACTGCAGGGGCCCATCGCCTAGCTCCATTCCTGGAGTAAGTTCTTCCAAACCTCAGAGATCACAGTCTCCTCACCAGCAGCCACCTGCCCACCAGGAAGACGGTTCCCTCTGGGGACAGCAGTGTGCACCACCACATGCAGCCCAAGTCCCCACACCTAGGACTGAGACACAGACGCAACTTGGAGGAGCCAGGCTCCACTCACCTGTCCTAACCACTGGACAGTCCCCGCATAGGTGGGTCAACATGGTGAGGACTGTGGGGCCTGAGGACTGGGGGAGGGACAGGCCAGCCCTTGCTGCACAACATCTTCTGGAGACACCACCATCCTCCTTCCAATGACCTCGTCCTGCTGGGATGAGGACAAAGTGTGTTGTCTGACAACATGACGTCGCGTCACTCTGACGCCCACCTGAAGCATGGGAAACAAGTTCAAGCCCCACTAGCAACCAAAGCCCAGAGCAGCACTGGACAAAGCCTCCTCCTCCCAGTCACACCAGGAAGCACTGAGTACACAGTACTGCATGTCACTGCAGCCCAGGGCACAGGACGTGGGGCACGAGATCCACAGGGCACACGCTTGTCATCACCATCCTGGAAACAGGGAGCTGATGTTGGGCTCTTCAGTGTCCCTGATGCACGGTCCCACATCCAGGACTGTGGGAAGTAAAAGTGGAGCCCACCCAGAAGTGGAGGGCCAGAGCCAGCAGCCTCCTGGGGGCTCATCCCAGTCACCAGGCACAGCAGAGCCTAGGCAGGGGCAGTGGGGAAACGGAATCGAGCACACGACAAACCAAGCGAGAGGCCATCAGAGACACCCACCAGTGGTTCCTCTGTCCTCTCTCGGCCCAGCAGAAGATGCAGGCCTCAAAGGAAAGAGGGGGGCTTGCACTTCACCTGGGATCACCATTTACTCACCTGCCTGCCTTGGGAATGAAAGAGAAACACAGAGATCCTGCTAGATGGGACAGAGGGCCTAGTGCTCCAGCTGGGGCAGAGGACACCAGGTGACAAAGGAGCCCCCCCAGGGACAACGAGCCAATGAGACAGATAGAGGGGAGACCTGGAGAGGGAATGTGATGCCTGACAGGAAAGGCAGAAAACCAAAATGAACCCCAACAACGACTTATTTTCATCAGAAACGTGTGTCTGTGTGATTCCAGCTCTGGACCCCATCTCTCCTATTTCTATGAAAATAATGGAATAAAAATAAACAAAATATTAGAACAGGTGATTACTTGCAGAGAAAGGGGTGCACGCTCCAGGGGAGCCTGGGGTGACTGGGAACACCGGGGCTCCTTAAGGACAGGCCTGCCAGTGGCCGCACTCCTTTACAAACTGTGGCTGGGTGAGGGAGGGAGCCCGTGCCGTACCGTATGCATCCCTAGGGCAGCCTCCTCTCAGTGAACCCCACTGGCCCACGAGGACTGTGGCTTTGCATGACTTTTTTAAAACCTGAACCAGTAAGAAGAGTCCTATTTCCGCAGATGTCTCCACACCGAGAGCGGCCTGCGGGGGCACGGGCCATGCATTCCATCACCTCTGCTGGCTTCCAAGGCCCGGCACCGAGGGGCCCCCGGCTCACACAGCACTGGCTTCCTTGCCTGAGGGGGGGGGGGTCTCAACTTCTGGCCCCTTCCTCAGGTACCCTCCACTTACTAATTCTGATCTCCAAATATTGAGACTGTCCCTCCCTTGGGTCTTTGCACCGCAGCATTGATGGCCAGGAGCTAGTTCTGCTCATGAGGCTCTATAGCCCTGTCTGCAAATAGAATTACATGGATTTAGGGAGATTTAGTCTAATTTGGTAAAGAAAAAAAAATTTTTTTACAAAAAAAAAAAAAACAGTCTCCATAGATACCAGCTCTTCAACGTATTGCTGTCTGGCTCTCCTGTTTTCTTACCCTGAGAATGTCACCGCAGAAGCAGAATATTTACAGTAAATGACACAGCGGAAGGGCTGAGCATCCCACCATCCCGCCACACCTCCGCAGGAGACCTGAAAGGTGGTAGAGCCAGGGCTCTCTGGGAGCCAGCCGCATGCGCTTAACGCCGGGCCCACCACCTGTCGTCAGAGGGAAGCCCTAGCCCGCTGCTCCACACCTTCTCCCCAATGCCTCAGAAATGCCACAACCAGGTGACTCCCTGTCCACGCAGTGGCATGCAGGCAGAGGGGAACCCAGGTCTCCTGCACTTCCAAAGCACCCCAGGTCCTGGGGACCACTCAGTCACAGGAGTCAGCGTACCCAAGAGCCGCTCAGAAACGTGCACCGTGGGCTGGTGTTGAACAGTTCTGTTGTTCCATCCCAGGGAGAGGGAGGGGGAAGAGAGTCAGGGGCAACAAGGTTGAAGTGTCCAGGGGACAGGCAATTCCATTCCCCCGCAAAGACAGGGAAAGAGCATTTCAAAAGAAACAGTTCAGTTATCACAGGGAAACAAACCGCCTCTGCAGATACCTTCACAGGAACTGGCAGCAAGGCTGGAAGAGTTGTCTGTACCCACGCGCACGACTGGGCCATTCACAAGACCCCAAAGATGGAAGTGACCCAGGTGCCCATGGAAGGAAGAGTGGAAAAAAAATATTCATGCCCTATGCACACACAACAGAGCATTATTCAGCCTTGAACAGGAAGCAAGTCAGCACTTGCCCCAGTGTCCAAGGTCCAGCGTGGCCAGGCCTTGCAGACACCATGCACATGAAATCAGCCAGGCACAGGACAAACACCAGGATTCCCTACACGTGAGGGCTCCAGAGC
Organism: Ictidomys tridecemlineatus; assembly: GCF_052094955.1. NCBI lineage: Eukaryota > Metazoa > Chordata > Mammalia > Rodentia > Sciuridae > Ictidomys > Ictidomys tridecemlineatus. The sequence continues at coordinate 52,304,167 of NC_135492.1, read as the reverse complement.
ACTCAGGCTCACTTTCCTGTTGAACAGCGGTTGCCAGGGTCTTGAAGGAAGAAGGGATGGGACCCTGCTGTCTAAGGAGCAGACAGTTTCCTTTTTTGCAAGAAGACAAATTTCTGGACTTTGGGCAACAATGTGAATATATGTCATGTGCTTAAACTATCTGCATTAGTGTGGTTACAATGATACATTTTGTTACATGTATTTTACAATTAGAAATTTAAAATAGTGGTAGAGTGCTTGCTTGTGCAGAGTGCCAGGCTCCTGGGTCCCATCTCCCAAAATGGGGGGAAAAAAATTGAAATCAAAGTAAAAATTGAAAAATTACACAGGCCAAGACCTCATTCCTCACACCTTAAAACGAAACTGGTTTGAAGTCAGAAGTACGCGTCAGGAGCGTGTGAGAAGTTCTCTGCTGGGAGATGACAGCACATTGGTAAGTCCTGGGTGATTGATTTTTGGAAGGATCAATAACTCTAGATGCGCGATGATCTGGACGCCCCTCCAGGTGGGGTGACTCTCACTTGGGGACATGTGAAGTGTCAGAAGGCAGCTGGGGATGTCGCACTATGACATTGAAGCGCAGATGGTGAGCCTCTTATGGGAAAGACCCAGGGGGCTACTACCCACCCGGGGGTACTCAGCACAATCCCATAATAGTGAGCTTGCCGGGCCCAAACGTCGGCAGCAGCTGGGCAAGGAAACCATCTGAAGGGGCCCACGCCCAGCAACCAGGGTGCTCCCAGGACTCTTCTGCGTATGACCACAGCAGAGCAGGGATCACAACAGGCCAGGCCCAGGAACACTTGCTTGAAGAGAGACCCTGCCCGGCCCCAGAGTCACTGACACCTGGGAGAGGTTAAGGCTTGTGCCACTGGAGGTCCCTTGGTGTGCTGGTTGATGGACCACCCAAACCCACTGGAACTGTGGAAGAATTCTCAGATTTAGGAGGAATTTGGGGGGAAATACTTTCTTTCATGGAAGTCACTGTCCTTCGTACATCACCTATGGCTCTTCATGTTACCTGCATGGAGAGGGCTCCCCCAACTCAGTTCCTGTCACTTGCTTCACCAGGCTCACCAATGTAGAAGTCACTGCTGATGGACTCTGAAGAGTCCCTTCACACTGAACATCTTAGGAGGCAGAGCCAGAGACATCTCCAGCTGCTGCCTCTACTGCTATTCTCCCCCGTGAGCCATCTCGAGAACTCCTATCCTCGCTTCAAAACCTTGTTCAAGCTCCATGTACTAGTTCCATGAAGCGTTTCCATACATCTTAGATGCCCACGCCTTCTCCACCCTTCTTCACCAGTTCCACATTGTGACATCCATGCATCTTTTCTTTTTTGGTACTGAGGATTGACCCAGGGGTGCTTAACCACTAAGCCACATCCCCAGCCCTTTTTTATGTTTTATTTAAAGACAGGGTCTCACTAAGTTCTTAGAGCCTCACTAAGTTGCTGAGGCTGGCTTTGGCCTTGCAATCCTCCTGTCTCAGCCTCCCAAGCTGTTCAGGCATGCACCACCGTGCCCAGCTCAATATCCCGGTATTTCACAGAGACTTCTCCACATGAGTTCCTTGACACAGGGACTGTGTGCATCTTTATATGCATTTTGTATACTACAACAGATCCTCAAAGGGGGGTTAAGCCAGTCTGCACCTAGTGCCTACTATACTCTGCAAATAAAACCCATCAACTACAAAAAATACACAATGGCTAGCACCTTTCACAAAGGAAGGCATTTAGAAGCCAAAAAATAAACTTCAAACATTAAGAGGTCAAATAAAACAAAGGGCCAAAGACCTACTGGGAACACTGGCAATGTCCTCTGGATTTTGAATACGTCCAGGTAGCCCCAGTGCATCACAGAAGGAGGGGTGAGTGCAGTAGGTGCCATCTGTGCAGCCCGGGGCCCTGGGGAAAGGCACACACCAGTCTGCACACACCAGCCAGCCACGGTTTTGGTTTCACAGTCTGGTTTTTGTCAATGGCCACAGCCTCTTTCAAAGTCAAGGTCCATCAAAGGTCCAGGTCAAGGCACAGGAGCCACCAAGAGGACCAGCTGAGGTGGGGACACTGGGAGACAATGCCTCCAACTGGGGAACAATGCCTCCAGCTGGGGACTGTCCTCATGGAGTCCCCAGGCCTGAAGCCACAGCAGGCCCTGCAGGCAGCTTCTGACACAGGTGTGCACATGCTCCAAGGTCAGCCCCCAACTGGTTCCCAAGTAGAGGACTATCTGCCCCACCAGGGGCCCTGGCTGGGGCAGCCCCCGCCCTCCTGACCCTGCCTCCACGTTTCTAGTGACCTGTGATGTGCCTGGTGCTGGCCACGGAGGGGCTGAAGGAGGGGTTGAGAAGCTGGGGGAGGGGGCTGTGTTAATTTTCATTTTATATCCTTTTCTATTTTTTTCTTGGCGCGTGTATGTGTGTGTGTGTGTGTGTGTCTCAAGAAAAAAACCTGTAACATGTATGTTAATAAAGAATGGAGACTCTCTCTCCTTTCTACAGCATCCCAGGGTCTTATGATGACTCAAGAAAGTACCAAAATAACCTGGACCACTTCCCCTTTTATCCTGCTCACATTCCACATGGCTCCCAAAGGCAAAAGGCATCCCGGTTTCCTCCCTGCAGCTTGGCTCTGGGCCTGCCCCAGGGGGGCCTCACCCACCAGCCAGCCCACCCGGCTCCTAACCATGTAGCCCACCACCCAAGCACTGTGATTCCTGTCTGTGCCCCGAGCTCCCACTCTCTCCCAGATGCCCAGCCCCACTCCAGCTGGCCCCCACTCCAGCTAACGAACAGCGCCAACCACAGCCTACAGCACGTGTCTTGGGCCTACTTCCCTGTTTTAAATGCCTAATGATTATTGCTGTACCCAAGCACCTCCGCAGGGAGCTGGGGCCCCTCCTGCCTGGCACCCCGCTCCCCACCTCCTCCTACACGGGTGTGCTGCGCAAGCCCTCCAAGCACAGACAGGTTAGGCGGCTGCTCCAAGTCAGAGCACAGGCCTCCAACAATCAAGGATATTTTTTTTTTTTTTTTTGGAGAAATGATCAAACCCGGGGGTGGGGACAGAACTTCCTGCAAGAAACCGCATCCTGAGCAAGCATCACCACCGCTCACTGTAAACAAACACTCTCTCCTTGCAGCACTTCCGTCAACTGTCAGGCCCTGGCTCCAGTTGCCCTTCAAGTCCAAACAGGAAAGGGGAGGAAGGAGAGGGAGATGGCAGATAGGAGGCTTAATCGGCTTCGTGCTGTGGTTTGCAGTGGTGGGCAGCTTCCAATTCTGCAGGGCGGCCAGCGCCTGGAATCCCTCCTGGACCTGCGTTTTCCTGTTAACCTTCGTACCACGTGAGGACGGGCCAGCCTGCCCGGGCCTTCCCAGGGCTGTGAGCGCATCTCCCCCTCATCAGATAAGCCCCGCACAGGCCGTGCAGACAGCGCGGCCCCCAAGTCCACAAGGGACACTCAGAACAACGGGCTCTGCTGTAACTCAACCCCACGGGTGGCAGGGGCGGGAGGCTCAGCCTTGGGGACCGAGGGTGGAGGGTTCAAGAGGGAAATAAGGCAGTGACCTCAATTTTCAGGAGAACGAGCATGATGGATAGGCTTCTCAGAGCACCGTGGGCTGGGCAGCGGGGGCCACGAAGGAGATGGCTCATTTCCATACAGCCACGGCGGCTACTTCTCCAGCATGGACAGTGTGTCGGGGATGACTGGCCTCCTCATCTCTGTCCTCTATGGTGCCTGGGCGGCAGGTCCCAGAACCTCCGCATTACAGATGAGGAAACCCAGTTTGGCAGAACTATAGGAATATCCACGTTGGTTCCCAAACATAGGCAGCAAAACCAAGGACTCAGTGTGTGCCTACATGCGGGCTGGGGCACACCTGGGAAGGATGTGTACTGCACAACTGCAACCACGCACGTTACTGGCCACTTTAAGTGGTGGCCTCTGCTATCTCGCATAGCAGAAATCCATGTGTCAGCCATAGGATACACTGCCTCCCAAGTCTCTGAAAAGTAAAAGTGACTTCATTCCAAAGAGGTGCTCAAGAAACTGTGAGTTTCTTAAGTGGCCTGAAATCCGTGACATTCAGCAAATTCAGTTTCCCCCTTTGTGAGGGCTGCTCTGGGTTGACCGCAGTCTGGCACTGACTCCCCTTTCTCCCCGTGTTATAGGGCTGAAGCCCCAAGTCTTTTCTGGATGTCACCGAGAATACCCATCTCTGGTTCAGTACCATAGCTGAGAAAGGCCCACAGCACAGCAGAATGGTGGGGGAACAGCTCAGGAACGAATTCAGATTTTCAACACAGGACGCTTGGCTGTCACAGGGAAGCAGCCCCACGGCGAGACAGGGCTCTGCGGTCCCTGAGCCTGGCTCTGTAAAAGCGGCTGTCACTGGGGGGGGGGGGGGGGCTGATTTTCATTTAATAACCATGGAAAAGCAGGCTGAGGCTCCACAGAGGAAGGGGAGAACATGATGTGTCGTCGGCAGCCCGGGAGGAAGCAGGGAGGGTCAGAGCAGGGCCAAGCACCCTGGAGAACCTCGGAAGGGTGAGACCTCATAAACCCTGTGCAGACAGGACGCACCCCAGGAGCCCCTGCCTCCTTCAGGCTTCCAGATGGAACTCCCCACGGCACAGCTAGGCGAAGCCAGAGCCAGGCTGGGCTGCCCCGGCCCCGGCCAAGCGACATGCTGGAAAAAAATAATTAAATTAATAAAAGTAAAAATGAAGCATTACGTGGAGCAGGGAAGTGTCATTAAAACGCTGTAATGTCTCAGAGACTCCTGTGAAGTCATGTTCCTACAATTCACTCGTAAGAATTTAAAGACAAAATTATATGCCTCGTAATTCTCCAAAGAGTGTGTTTTCCTGTGGGTCCCATTGTTCAGAGGGGGTAGGCAGCTTCCAGTAAGTTCCAGTCATTTAAGTGATTAAAAAAAAAAAAAAAGAAAAGAAACCTGGCATATTCCAGAAAGAGAGTTACATGTTCCTCGGTGGGACCAACTGTCCATGTGACTGGGCCCACACCTTCGTGGACGCAAGCACAGCTCTTTCAGGTCCCGCTTCCCCTCTGAGCGGCAAACCCAGGTCCCACAGGTGCCCAGTGAATAGGACAGTGACCTCCATTTTCAGGAGAAGGCGCATGATGGATAGGCTTCTCAGAGCACAGAAGCCTGAGGTGGCACAGGCCCCTACAGCACAGCTCCAGGCCTGTGGACAAAACGCCCCAAACCTGCCCTGCGTGGGAGACCCAGCAGAGAACATGAGAGGACTTCACCTAGAACAGCATCACGCCAGGTAAGACGCACTGGGCTCTGACGGCGTCCGTCCACACCTTCTAAGCAGACAGCAGCACTACTACCATTCAGCCACCACACAACCCGGCCCTGTGCATCCAACACCGTCCCAAAGAGCTCCCCAGCAGTAAGACCCATTTCACAGATGAACAACCCAAGTCAGAGAGGTCACCCTGGAGCAGGGCCGTGAAGATGTTATGGCTCAGGTGTGCAATGTCCCTTGAGGCCCCTGAGTCGAATGCTTGGTCACTAGCCCTTGACCCTACTGGGTGGTGGTAGAATCTTCGAGAGGTCCAGCACCATGGGAAGAAGTGAGGTCATCAGGGCGTGGCTTTTAAGGTTACCAGGACCCCAGGCCCCCAACTCTCTTTGCTTCCTGCCCATGTGTTCCTCAATGACATGTGTAGGCCACGGCCCAAACATCAGGGACAGGATGGGCACCTCTGAGACGGTGTACCCAGATGACCCTTTCGTCCTTGAGGTTATGTAGGCATCCTGTCACAGTGACGGACAGTTGCCTGACACCAGAGGAAGCACCATACCAGGTTAGAGCCAGATCTGAATGCCGTCACTCTAGTGGATGGGTGACCAAGTGGCTCGGTGACCAAGTGACTCATGATGTCCAAAGACAAACTGCCCCATGTCCTCACCTATCTCGGTTATGGAGGGGTGAGACCATCAAGGGCTGAGTCCAGAGACCACACAGAAGTGGGAGGACCAACTCGAGGAGCCTATGGGCAGGCCACGTGCTGACCGCAGGGCTGTAAGAGAAAGCTGATCCAGCTCTCGGGGTGCTGTACCTTGAAGGCGCCCGGGGGCTGCAGAACCCAGGCACGAGAATGCAGGGTGCTTCCTGCCACTTGATTCAACTTAAGAACTCAGCAGGAGGGAAGGTAGATACCGTTTCTCTCTTCCGTCCTGTTGAAGATCACAGAGGAATTTCATCACTTTAGAATCAGCCAGAGACAAGTGTGGACACGTTCTGAGAGAAGAAGCTCAAATGACTCATTCTTCCAGTTTGCTCTTAGGACAGAGGCCTCATTCACAGACACCACACACCAGGCAGTGTCAGAGCTCACAGAACCCGCCATGAGCCGGTGGCTCCAGAGGGTCTCTGCCAAGGAATGTGAATGTCACCAGCTTGGGGAAGAAACCCTGGGTGCGGAAGCAGACTCCTTCTAAGACTGTCTTCCCAGCAGCTGCAGGGACACTCTCCAACCTGGGACCAGAATAAAGGATCCCCACTGCCCCCTCAGGCTTTTACACACTTCTGAATATTTTCTCTCTGTGCAAAATCCTGCTCACTCACATCTGCAGAAACTTAGTCTGGGCACAGAGGCATTGGTGGCTTTGCACAAGAAGGCCACGGATGTGGAAGATGTAAGCAACACTTAGGAGGAACATCCCCATTCCTCTCCCTCACGCCGGTGGTTCCACAGTAACGTCCACAGACAACTCATGCAGCCCGGCCACAGCAGAAGAGGAGGTCTCTGGCATTTACAGCACTGGCTCAAGGATCAGACACTGTCCTTCCTAAGCTGTGAACTGGGGCAAATAGCTCACTATCTACAGGCAGCAATTCCCTCATCTGTAAACCAGTGGGTAATAATGGGACCTGCCAAATTGAGTTTCCCCAAGGATGAAGTGGGAAGAATTCAAAGACAGCCTTCCCGAGGTCCCCCTCACTAGCAGAGGAGGCTGCAGTGTCCATCAGAGGCAAAGGTCATTTCTGCCAAGTGCTTTACTGCCCAGAGCTGAGGTGCCAGTTATAAACTTCTTCTATGCTTTGAACGCTAAATCCCCACTTCCACAATTTCAGAACCAGATCATTGCCAGGCACTAATCCTTGGAAACCTGCTCTGCAAACTCCAAGCTGGTACTGCCGGCACATGTCTCCCACAGAGGGCCCTTGCAAGTGCTCAATTTAACAAGGTGTGGAGCGGTGTGTGTTAGCTAATGTCAAACCTTAGCTCCGGCGGGATCAAAGAGCAAAATGCATGTTATGACCAGACCCGATGCAAAGCTGCCTTTCCATTCAGAAAGAGAATGCCTGCCAATCTGGGGAAGCTGCCTGGAAACTAGAGTCCACAAGGTCAGCCGATGACATTTGTAAATTTAGGTATGAAAATCAGGGCAGGCTACAGAAGGAGCAGAAAGGGGAACGTGCTTTACTGAGTGCAAGTATTTATCCTCTCCTACTGCAGAAATAAAGGAGGGTCCACATGTGTGCAGGCAGGAGGGCACCTGCGGTGCAAAATTGAAAGAGATGCTTGCTCTTGGGGCCACGAGGGTTCAAGGGAAGCACCAAGAGCAAATGCCTCCTTCCATCTTGCACGGCAGGTTCCCAGCCTGCCTCACCTGAACCCAGTGTTAAAACAGAGAAGGAAATAAAATGTAATTTCCATGCATCTGTGCACGGGCTAGCAACTTGCAAGGAGGCTCCAAGAGGTAAATGGACAGGTCACACTGCTTTAAGGACCAGAATTTCATGGCAGGGAGCAGCCCAGGCGAAGGACAATTTCCCAGAACCTCACCAAGTTCAAAAGCAGCTCTTTGACACTTTGTGACCATTTCCTTCCATCAACTCCCAACAACCTTCCTTCCCATCCTCTCCCACCCCAATTAGGATCATTCCACAAACAGCAGGAAATCCCATCCACAGAGAGCACATTTCGCCCACCTCAACCCTGAGGGAGAGTAGGACACAGTGCAAAATTAAACGTGGTCACCGGTACTGACTGTGTAAACTGGCCACCGCAATCGAGGACCGCGTTGCTTTTCAAGCGCTGTGTGCAAAGGAATCATTGCATGATTTGGTGAATATTCACAGGTTTTTAGAAAAACTAAACAATAACAAAGTGTAACTAAAGACAGCCAAGCACAGATCTATAGAATCTGAGGTAAGTGAAATTCCTACATGTCTCAGGGAACTTCGGTCCCTGCTCTCGGGCAGGGTATTTTTTTCCCAACAGGCCTGGAAATCAAGCACTAAGAAGGAAAACGCTGTTGAACACCCAAGACCTCCGTGGCGTTTTGGAGTTTTCTGCTTTCACCTCCAAAGCCTTCTTTACAAATCCACATGTTTCTAAGTATGTAACACATTAGAGCAAGAAGGCCGCAGGGGACAAAGAAGAGGCCCACTGGGTTTGAAATGCTAAAGCGACATGTTCAAAACTGAAAGATGATGGTGCATCTCCCCGCGCCTGGCAGTTTTTAGGTGTCTCACTACGATATGGGGAGACATGCTGCAAAAGGAGGATCAGGAGAAACTAGGACCCAACTGACCTCCTAACCTCCTGCACTACTGAACAACAGAGTCACAGCTCATGGCCAGTGATGGTCACTAAGGCCACACCATGGCCAGGTTCAGTTCTGTATGCATGACCACCAGGAAGCAGCTGGAATATGGGGAACGTGGCCATGTGATCCCTTGGCCACATCCTGCTCAGAGCACAAGAGCTTTCCCAGTCATCCCCCCTCTCCCTTGCAAAAAAAAAAAAAAAAAAATGCCCATGGCCCTGTGTCCACTCCAACATAATTACAGGGCATCAGACACAGAGAAGGTCCCCTCTCTAAACACTGCAAAATTCAATTTCTTGAGGGAATCCATGACATGATTTGCTTATTCTTTAAAGAGAGGGAAAAGTAAATGATTTTATAAAATATTCTGGGGTGTTTTTTTGTTGTTGTTGTTTTATTTTGTTTTTGAGGACCTAATTACGTACTAAGCAAGAAGGGACTTTTCTCTGCTGCCCACATTTTTTGTTTGGGGCACTTGCATTTCACGTCCCTTGACACCTTTTCCAATAATCCATCTACTTGATATTGGAAAAGCCTCACATGAATAAAACTTTACGGCACTACAGGCGTTTAGCCTGCCGCTGACATCCCTGGCCCGTTCAATTCTGCAATTCAATCAAAATCAAATCTCAAAATCCTCTTGTCAGCCGGCACTGCTTTCATATGCCTGAGCCTTGTGTCGGGATAACTGCATCCAATCTTCCCCCCAAGCAGTGCTTATATTGTTTTATTACAGTTCAATGAGTGGAGTTCAAAATTACACACAGCTGCCTACTACCGCGCGCGGGCTGCTTTACGCATGGACACGAGGATTGCCCGCCCGGCCTGAAATCATTCACTTACTGGCTGGCCAGAGAGACTGTGTTCGCCTTTGTATGGGAGAACAGCCTGTCTGCTGGATCTAAAGAGGGTGATGTTAACAGATCAGTGCTTTATAAAAGGATTGTGGGAGCCCAATGAAAGGCAGCTCCGATGCGCTTGATGTCAAGCATGTGGCCAGAGCACATAAAAGCAAAGATGAACCTGGGCGCGCTCCTCATTCCCAGGAAGCTCGCGGGGGAAGATAAAGAGGTCGGAATAAAAGACGTCTTCGAGAATTTTTATATGTGTTTTAAACAGTGAGGCTTCATTGAAATGGGTTTTTTAAAGACCCCCAATAATCCTTTCATTGAAACAAAAAGATAAAACACGGAGCCAATTACGCGTAATTGAACCTGATGAAAAACGCAGTAATTAAAACACCCGTAGTTTAAAAAAAAAAAAAATGCTCTGATAAGCCAGAAAAAAAGCCAGACGCTGTAATTTCGACACGGGGAGCCACACACGGAGTGGTCATCCACTGTTTTTAAAAAGGAAGGAGTGGAACACAGCAAGGACCATCCAGAAGGCAAAGTGGGTCTCCTTTGGGTGGCGTTTAAATGACCCAGTCATCACCAAACAAAGGGGGAGAATTGCCAAAGCCCCAGATAAAAACCTATGTGTCAACTCTAGGCGGCTCTGGGTCGCCACCTCTACAGGTAAACCAACAGGCACCTGGGCACAGCCTGTCAATAAAAAGGAATCACACCTCTCGCTGTACCAAGGCCACCCCCGGGCAGGTGGCCAGGAACCTCTCTCTGTGTCAAAAGCCAATGCCCATTGGGTAAAGATGTGTGTGCAATTGTGAAATTGTCACAAGGGCTCTCAAATTTAAACTCCCTTGGGGCCCCTAGAAGGCAGATTTATATCCGTTCCTAATATCTGCTCCCTTGTATTTTTTTTTTTTTTGAAACAACCTCATTGAGAGGGACTCCAAAGGGACCGTGAAAAGCTCTCCCATACAGGACCCCCTTACCCACTACAGAAATCGTCTCAAGACTAGTTAAGTTAACTAGTTTGTTTGGTAATGACTGGGTCATTTAAATGCCACCCAAAGGAGACCCACTTTGCCTTAGTTAACTTTGCTGTTAACCTTCCCTCCAGGAGTGAACGCCGGTGTGTGTTCTGCTGCATCCACCTGGCAGGTAAACTCTGAGAACCACGGGACTCCCTGGCAAGGCTACCTTACTTTTTAACAGCATGGTAGAGTCTCGGAGCCGGCCAGGCAAGATGGAGACCGTCTGGAGCAGATGCGGCAGTGGATGAATTCCTGGGATAAATGATGAGGTTCGAGCTTACTGACCCACACGAGCCTCCTGTTCCATTTTCCTATCTGCGAGGGCTGGACCTGGAGGGTGGACACTGCTTTGGTAGAGACCTGTCATGGTGTGACAGTCACGGAGCAGGGGGGCCTGCCTCCCTCCCAAGCAGCAAAATGCGACTCTGATAGTTTTTCAATTGCCGAGAAAATCAGCTGGTGTTCCCAGAAAATGGAACCGCGTTCCACAGACTGGCCCTGCTCCCTTTCTTCCCCGCGCCATGGATAAAATGGACAAACCTCCAAGGAATTTCAAGAACGTGTCCACCGCTAACAAGGGCCCACTCCATGCTCTGGCGTCTAGAAAACTCCAGAGTACCTGAGGACACTGCTCAAGGTCCTGACCACCAGAGGCTGGGACGGAGCAGCAGGGGACCCCTGAATAGGGCCTGTGCTTTGGGGTCTCCACTTTGCCCCTCCAACCTTCCCACTTCCTTAAGTCACCTGAGGTCTGCACCACTATCAGCCAATGTTCTAACAGGACCTACACTCTAATGTCCTAAGGAAGGTGACTAAAAACACCGAGGGCTCCACCACAGATGCCCAGACCAGACCCATAATCAGATGCCTAAAAAAAAAAAAAAAAAAAAAAAAAGCAGTACCCCCTCCAAAGAAAACCCCACCCTCCCAACCCCACTCCATGATGGTTGCTGTGCTAGAGAGTCACCAGTTTAACGCATGAATCATGAGATGCTCTTCCCAGGCTAACTGACATGTGCCAATGGGTATTCTGAGTCCTGGTTGTCTTGGTTAACTCGACAGTCTGCACAGAATCACAGTGTGACTCAGGCTGCCCCACGGCTCAATCAAGGGGCGGGCTGCAACAGGATTTCAACATGGCGCAAGGAACGTCTGGTGCCAATGGGCTCATGAAGCTCACTGTTTAGCAAATGAAACCACCTCCAACGGCACACCCAGAGACCCTGTCAAAGCCACAGAGATGATCAATAGCATCTTTCCAATCTAGAACCCTGTTCTCTCTGAAGAAATAATATGCCCTCCTGAAAATACTGATGACGTTGAGGGTTGAACCCTCTGGCCACGCTCCTCCAGCAGAGAGCCCGAGTGCAAAGGGAGCACACAGATACACACCATGCTCCAACACCAACACCCTAAGCGTCCCCAAACAAAACCAGAAAGAACAAAATATAGCCTGGTGTGGCGGCACTCACCTGTCATCCCAGCAGCTTGGGAGGCTGAGGCAGCAGGATCACAAGTTCAAAACCAGCCTCAGCAACTTAGAAAGACTCTAAGCAACTCAATGAGACCCTGTCTCTAAATAAAAAATCGAAAGGGCTGGGGATGTGGCTCAGTGATGAAGTGCCCCTGGGTTCAATCCCTGGTACAAAAAAAAAAAAAAAGAACAAAATGAAGTATTTAAGGATAGACTCTCTTCATCCTTTTTCGCACACAGACACTGTTCTAAAAGCTCACCAGGAACCAGACGCCTTGGCTGGAGACAGTGGGAGAAGCTTGAAGGGACTGTGACCTTCAGAATGGCCGGCATGAGCTCCTTTATCTCCACCACACCACCTCGTCCGCCATCCAGTCCTTGACTAAGCAAACATACTGTAGCAGGAAAACCCTGAGCTAGACTTGGGGAGACACTTAATTCTGCACCCCTCCAAGATGGCCCTCTCCACCCACCTGGAACTTACAACCACATTGGCTCTGCTTGGGCACTGGGCTGCAGCAAGAGGCCAACACATCCCTCTGAGAGAAGTGGCCTCCTACAGGGTACAGGGAGCAGGGACCACGGGGTCCACCTCAGAGTCTTTGTGAAAACATTCCTCGGCGTGGTTCACAGATGTGGTTACACAGGTACCAAGGAAGAGGGAAGCCCATGATCAGTCATGAACTATGGACATAAAAGCTCCCAGACAGCCACTTCCCAATCCATCCTGTGCTTCCAAAGACTCTGCAGTAGAAGACATTCACTGAGGCTCCAAGGGGGGCCTCAACCAGCCACAGGCACATCATTAGGGCACTGCTAAGATCGCAGGGGCCAGCACCACCCCAGACCCGCTGGGCCACAGAGGTGATCACTATACACACAAGGCACTGGGAGCCCACTCCATTAGACTGTGCTGTGGGGGCTCTTGATGGTCACAGCAAGGAGAGTCCCCATCTTCCAGAACATGGGGTAAAGTCTATGCAATGCCTAGACCAGAGACCTAAGATGCATTTGTCAGAAAAATGCAGATTCTGGGCCTCATCTCAGATCCACCAAATCAGAATCCCTGGCACCTCTAATCCTGGGGTCTCCTCCACTTTGAGAACCACTGAGCACCTTCAATGGGGCATTTCCTGTGCCCTGCATTCACAAGGTGGCCCTAAAAGACCGTTGAGTGGATCGATGTGCCATAATGTATAATGTGCAAAAACTTCAAACAGCCTGTGTCCCCAGAATGGATGGGTGGAGAGCTGCTCTGGAACTCCTCTGAGTGATGTCTCTCTCTTTACAGTCGATTTTTTGAGAGGAAATGTGTGCATTATCAGTAACACATACCCACATCTTCAATGCTGACCTGTTCACAGAAAATGACCAGCAGACACGGGACCATCTGCCCAGCACCCCTCCCCCAAGAAATGCCTCTGCCTAGGCAAAGACCCCTTCAAACAAAGACCAGCTAAGGAAGAAAAGTGATGGACTTAAATCTCAATATACACTTTGCCTGGGACTAAACCAACTAATTTAACAAGCAGCAATAAATAATCTGTTATATGTTAGCTTTTAGTCATTAAATACCCTTCCCTTTTAATTAAAGAAAACTTGAAAACTAGCTCTCAAAGGGATCCTAAATAACTCACTTAAATGTTTAAGAAAACACTGTGTTTGATACAATCTGGGTAAAACTAATGATGAAAACTCAAAAGTTGGACGGGGCAGAATTCAAAGGATGAGCTAATGGCACAGGGAGAAGAACAGAAGTGCTGGTCTCTCTCATTCCATGCTTTTTAAAGGTCCCATGCTGGAGGAGAATCCCCAAAGGTTCCTGTCACTATGACGACATTAAAATATTGCAAAGGATGACACACGTGACGTTTTCATTTCCCCAATGCAGGTGCCTAGGAAGCGATCACTACTAGTTACAGGTGAGCCACCAAAAACTTGGGCTTGCTCATCGGCCACTGCAGATCTGCAGGGACGTGCAAGAAGAACTTAAGAAACACCAGCATTTTTACTCTTCAGTTCAAATTGTTCTTCATTTAATTAAGTTATTAAAACATGACTATAATTTGACTACATTAACAACACAATGAAGCAGGCCTAGAAGTAAAGAACTTGAACCCAGAGCCAACTGCCTCCATGCACGAGGCCCTGGGTTCAATCCCCAGCACTGCCAAATAATAATGATAATGATAGTGATAATAATAATAAAGCAGAGCCAAAAGGCCATGCCAGTCTGGGGGAAGGGGTGGATGTCTAGGGTGAGAACAACAGTCGCCCCTGCTTTATTAAAGCATCCGGGGGACAGTGCAAACCTCATCAAGGAACCAGGTGTGGACGGCAGGCCCAGATCCACAAAGGGGCCAGCTGGCTTCACAGCAGAGCATGTGGGCAGCAGGCACCAGGGGAAAAAGACAAAGAGAGCGGGACCCACAGAAGTCTGGCAAAACAGGAAATCTGAAGAAACTATTTCTGAAATGTAAATAAGGCTCTCTGTTACTTTCATTATCACAGAATCGAAGGAGCGCCATCCAATGACGGGCGCCGGCTTTTCGGCTCTTCGATACTTTTTCAGCACATGAGAGCAAATTCGCAATATACAGAGCAGATATTTTATATTGGAGTTGCTCTCATCCGAATATCCATCACCGTGACTTCCAAGGGCTCCTCTGAACCCTCAGGCCTCCCGGAGCTGACCTGGGAGACCAGGGAAGGAGACTGCTGTGTGCACCAGGCTTGGGGCCGGGAAAATGCCTTTTGTCTTTCTTGCATTCCTTTTCTCTCTGGAAGACAGGGAGAGGTACTGCAGCTACTTCACCAAGATGCTGTTAAGATACCCGATTTCACAAGCCTGAAGTATGGTAAGTGCTAAATACACTGAGGATTTTATTATTCACAACAGAGTCATCCTACTCTCAAGTCAACCCATGGAATACCAGTTTTTGTTTTTGTTTTTGTTTTTTTCCTGTGATAAACCTATGTCAACTAATATCAGTGGCTTTATTTTTAAAGGAAGAGAGTGTGCGGGTTGTTACTCAACAGAATGCCCCATATGAAAAACACTGCCCTGGTCACTTATCCCAGAAACTGGCACTTAAAGAAAGGAAAGTCAAATCTAAAGACAGGCTCTCATCCTCGACTGTAAAAGGTGGGATCGAGAGAAGGCAGGCAGAGAGGGACTGCTGAAGACTGGCCTTACGTGATCTAGGCTAATCCCCACCCAAGAAACTTTAAAAGGAAAAAAGAAACATCCAGAAATCCATAGAAATCGGGGTAAAAGTTATAGGGATATTATTTTGCATGACACAATCATCTGCTTGTATATCAATGCAATCACTAAATAATATTTAAGTTCAATAAAATACAAGCTAAAAAAGACAGCCTGATAATATTTATACATACCTAATTCAAGCAAATCCACACCGGTGTTGGGCACTCACAGATTCAGAACATCTATGAAAATAATGACTATTTTATTTTAATGCAATTTCATTATCAATTCATGTGGCTTGTTTTTCCACCAAAAATCACACACGTTCTCCCTCTCAGCCTGGTGCAGAGATCAACTATCCTCAGCCATCAACAGAGATCCAAGTCCCCTGGGATGCAGACATCCCTGTCTCCATCTCCACCCCATGAATAAAAGCCACAACTCTGTCCAAGTGGAAGCCCAGGGTCCCAAGGGCTCAATGGTAATGATGCGTCACAAGGGCTTCTGGGGACTGGAGTTTCGTACACATCCTCTCCGAGCATCTTTTGGCATCCCTGCCTCACCTCTGAGCCCTTGAGCTCTCCAGGGCACAAAATCAGTGGGAGCAAATGGCTCAACCCACTAAGTGAACTATGCAGTTTGCCTGACTCACTCCTTCAAGGAAGGTGCTCCTGGGCAGTGTGTGTTTACTGGTGCTGACAGGGGGCTTGTCTGCCAGGGGTCCCATGCATTCCTCCCTCGACTTGCATCTCTGTAGCACAACCGGCCTGCTTCCCAGCCCCAACACGGGTGCCGCACAGGATGGGAATGCTGTGTTGCAGGCTCCTCGCAGCACATCCAAACCAGGATTGGCTACGACTCCAGCACCATGAGCCAATTTCAGGAAAATGAGAGTTCAGCTCTTTCTTTCCTCTCCATTTTCGTAATCTCAGAGAAGCACCACTGTTCCAGAAACAGGCTCCCCTACCAGTCGGATATTTGCACTAAACCTTTCCTAAAGGGCTTGCTATTACAAGGCACTCATTGATACCAGATGACGGTGGCGCTACAGAGCCCTATCAAGCTGGGCAGCACCCCGACACTCTGGACACTGCCCCTCCAGAAAGAGGCAGCCCAGATTATTTTCATGTGCTTATCTGAGTGCAACGCCAACATTTTTGTTTAATGCCATGCAAATCTCACAAAAAGAGCTTAATCAGGAAGGCAGCGTGCCGGCAAACGCAGGGTGCTCATACACGTCACACACACCTGTCAAGCTGCAGGGAATCAGGCTGGGTCAGAACCCAAAGCCCAAACAAACATCAGGTCAGCTGAAATGTTTATTTAAAATATTGCAAGAAAAAAAGGAAAAGGTCACATCCCAGGTCATGACAAGGTGGACCATTCTGCCTTTTTACTCTGATTTACAAAACAGGTATGCAGGGAAGGTAACAGAAGAGAGCGTTCACCTGCCCATTTCAGCAAATAATATGGAAGACCTACTCTACGTCTTCATTCAAATGAAAATACTTTCCCCGGCATTTATCCCCCGTTAGCCAGCAGCAACCCCACCCTGCACAGAACACAAGCGTCAAGCAATCTCTTGCAATGGACCATTTTACTTATTCTGCAATTTCTTACCCAAATTACACAGGTATAATTATTTTGACACTATAATGAAAAGAAAATGGGATTTGGGCACCGCAGGTTTATCTAATAACACTATTTCTTGCCAGACTTCATAGCATTGACAGTCACAAAGAGCCCTGTCCATTCCAATAGGAAATATTTGATTTTACTGTAGGAACATTATTTATTTTCACCAAGTTGCTATTATCAGAAAGGATATGATAGCTGAATAATAAAAATGAAATCAAGAAATTCTGGCGTTTCAAGGCTTTATTTTTTTTCTGCTCTCACTTTTGACATTTTCTTCCCCTGGAGAGACAAGATAAAGTGCTGTCATAAATGGGTGACTTTTCTTGTCAAATGACAGATTTGATTCTCCATGGCAACCACAAATCAAGGTGCTAGTCGGAATTAAAGCTTCTCTTAAAAGGCGTCTTTATGTTTATAAAATGAATTTAAATTAAATGGGCATTAGGTACAGTCTTTACCTCAATTTATTTATTGACTGAAGGGCTCTTTATGGCCAGGAACCCCTTTGCATTTTTAAGGAAAGATAACATATTGTCCTGACAGATGTATAAACAAAGCAAGTAACAAGGTCAGGCTTCATACACTAGTTTAGAGACCCAAGGAGGGTGTGCAGACGGGCACCAGGCAGTCCAGAAGTATTTCAATCTAGGACAAGGTATAAAAATCACCTACGGAGCACAGAAAAGGAAGCCTCTGGTGATCCTAACACAGCTTTCTTCCCACCCAGTTAATAAAGATTTACGTAATTGTCACAAGCAGCCCACGTCCCTCCTCATCTGCATCCTTCACGTAAAAGATACATTTTCAAGTCTTTGCAAATAAAGATTCCATCTAAAATAAAATTATTGTAGCCCCCAAATTTCAAGTAGCCTAACATGAGACATTTGTTTCCCAATGTTTTCAAGAAAGGCAAGAAAGGCGTGTGTACGCACGTGCATACACACAAGCGCACGTGCCGTGCGCTCACACACACACACACACACACACACACACAGACCAGGAATGATTTCAGGGGAATGATATAAGGAATCTCTGTGTTAAACTGATTTTAATTTTCATAAGAAACAAAAGCTGATTAGCTTTGTTCAGGTACAGCTTTCTCAGCCCAGAGAAACTAAGCAGCCAGGTAACATGCTCAGAGAACCTAAAATAATAAAC
Source organism: Ictidomys tridecemlineatus (assembly GCF_052094955.1). Classification (NCBI taxonomy): domain Eukaryota; kingdom Metazoa; phylum Chordata; class Mammalia; order Rodentia; family Sciuridae; genus Ictidomys; species Ictidomys tridecemlineatus. The sequence continues at coordinate 52,286,206 of NC_135492.1, read as the reverse complement.
CAAGTCCTGTCTTCTGGACACCAGCAAACTCTTTGGCTCATCTTCAGGAGGGAGAGTTTAAAGGTTACAAATAACATTTTAAAAGTTGAAGCGCAGCTCATTTCTAGAAGTCTCCACGGCAGCAGAGGGCAATGTCACCTGAAAGACATATTGTCAACGCTGCCGTCATCCCAACACACTATTTCAAGTAAAATAAAGATGGGAGAATAAAAGTTCTACCCTGACTACCCGAAGTTGGAAGAATCCATCTTCCTCCAAGGCACACTGTAAGTTCAGCCAGATTTGATGTTGCACAGTCTCCAGTTAAAAGAACTAAGTCAAAACTACTCTAAGATTTCATCTCACTCCTGTCAGAATGGCAATCATCAAGAATACAGGCAACAATAAGTGTTGGTGAGAATGTGGGGGAAAAGGCACACTCATACATTGCTGGAGGGACTGCAAATTGGTACAACCACTATGGAAAGCAGTATGGAGATTCCTCAGAAAACTGGGAATGGAACCACCATTTGACCTAGCTAGCCCACTCCTTGGTTTATACCCAAAGGACTTAAAATCAGCATACTATAGTGACAGAGCCACATCAAATGTTTATAGCAGCTCAATTCACAATAGCTAGACTATGGAACCAACTTAGATATCCCTCAATAGACGAATGGATAAAGAAAATGTGGTATATATACTCAATAGAATATTACCCAGCTTTAAAGAAGAGTGAAATTATGGCATTTGCCAGTAAATGGTTGAAGTTGGAGAATATCATGCGAAGAGAAATAAGCCAACCCCACAAAACCAAAGGCCACATGTTTTCTCTAATATGTAGAAGCTAATTCACAATAAGGCGGGGGACACTAGGGAAGAATAGCACTACCTTAGATTAGGTAGAGGGAAGTGAAGGGAGGTAAAGAGAGGGGATGTGAGGATAGGAAAGATAGAAGAAGGAAACAGACATGATTACTGTACGTATCTATGTGACTGCATGACCAATATGATTCTGCAACATGTACACTCAGAAAAGTGAGAAATTATATCCCATCTATGTATGGTCTATCAAAGTGTGTGAAAGCATTCTACGTGTAACTAATGAAAACAAATAAAAAATTAAAAATCAATAAATGAATAAAAGAGCTACGTGGAGAATCCTTTAGAACAGCCTCCCCTATACGGTGCTCCCGAGAGCCAGCGGGTGGCTCTGGCAGGCTGTGGGGACACACAAAAGACAGCTTCTCAGGGAGCCTGAAACTTGAACCCCAGAACTCGTGTTCTGACTTCCGGGAGTGGGTGGCGCGGAGGAATCTCTTCTGTCCTGCAGGGATTAAAAAGACCATGTCTGCTCTTGAGCTGAGTCAAGATGGTGCCTCAAAGTCATGAATCTCAGGGGAACTCTGCACGGAGCCCACTGTATGCCAGGTGAGTCACTCCGATCTCTATTTCAGTCACAAAGCCTTTGTTTCGCATTTGAAGAAAGTGGGCTGATGATCTTATTCTGGTTTTGTATAAAAAGTCAGGCTAACCTGATGTCTGACAACGCAGGTCGATGGGTGACAAGGAGCCCAGGGCTCATGGAGACCGCGGGTGCACAGCAGGCCCCTGGCAGGTTCGGCGGGGCCTTACCCTCAGGTCCCGGGCACCACCGTGCCATCGTAATGCCATTCAAGACATGCCATCTGCCCGGGAACTGTAGGATGAACCATCCTGTTTCAGAGGGAAAAGAGAAGAATGTGGAAATGTGCTGACCTCTGCTTGGATGCTCATGTCACGGGGCCAGCTCAAGAACATCTCGAGAAAAAAGGAACTTAGTTCCCTTCAAACACCACCTTCCACCTGCCTCTGGAGCGCCCCAGGTTTCCCGGGGGGGAAACGGAGCCAGGTCCTCCCTCAGGCCATGGCAGGGGAAGCCCTGCTTCTGGTAAGTTCCAGCCACCTAACTTTCTAAAACAATGGCATGCATGAGAAGGTGCTGGTGGGTAGCTGAAGTGTCACCCAGCGTCTTCGGCCACCCCTCTGCGGGATTTCAACATGAGCTCAGCTTTAAGAGGGAGGTCTTCAGGGCTGCCCTAGAATTCTGGACTTCACTCAAAATCGACTCCACCCAATTCCCTTGTATTGCAGTCACCAAGCGCAGGAAGATTCAAACCAACCACCTCCCACAACCTGCCTTTTAGTCTGCAGGTGGCCTCACTGTGGGCCAAATCAAGGACCCCCACCACACACACTGCCGACCTGAGTTCACTGCTCCAGTGGGCCACCAACTGTCTCCCTGCCACCTCTGCCACCTAGTGCCTCCCACATGCCCACTTCCCGCTCCCCAGCAAACCCATGCATATGCCTTGAAAGGGGGCTGGTCATGAAGCCCAGGGCCCAGCTGCACCCCAGCAGCTCCTCCTCTGTGATCAGTCACCACCATGGGAGAAAGTGCCACCAGCAGGCTGCTTTTACAAAAAGGACAGCTCACACCTGACGTGTCTGGGGTTCAGACTGCGCCTAGACTGGGGACCCAGCTCAGCAGACGCTGGCACGGGGCCACAGTCCACGCTTAAGACCCACGGGTGACGGGCTTTGTGACAAGATGGAACGATGGTATCACTCCTATGGGCTGGGCTCCTGTCCTGAGGAAGGAGCCCAATAACCTGCTCCCCCACAGGGCACGGCGCTTTCATGACTGTCTGCCAAGCACTCTGTGATCCCGGATGAAAGGCGGCACCACGGGGTGACTGCTCCCACTGCGTCTCCACCCCGAGACTCCACTCTGCCCAACTCATCCTCCTGGAGGCTGTGCCCAGCCACACCTGCCCCAGGTGGGAAGCTCTAGGACCGCAAGCAACCCCACAGCTCCCCAGGCTTCACATAGGTGCAAGTGCTGGTTACGGAAGGGAGGGGCACAGGGAGAGGGTCGTAGCCCCAGTGGTGGCCAGAGGTGGCATCAGGCTGGGGCAGAGGTCTGCAGAAGGGCTTGGTTGAAAGAAACCAGGAACTTGCCCGAAGGTCCGCAAGCCTGGGGCGGAGGAGCAGCAGCCCCGGGTAACGCTCAGCATGGGGCTTATGGCCGGCTGCCAGAGTCGGCAACCTCCAAGAGGGAACCCTAGACACCTCCTGAAAGGTCTCTTGCAGGTCAGAGCGCTGCCCTGGGAAGAAAGGTGAACCAGAGGCCAAGCACTACTGCTCCCCACCTGGCCTCGCTGGGAACTAAGGGACCCAGCATGCCTCTGGTTCCGGGGAGTTGGGAACCAGCAAGCTCAGTGGGTGGCACCGTCTCCACCCACTCCTCCAAAATGGCCCTCCTCTGCATGCAGGGCTGGGAATCCAGGCCTTCTGCTGTGCCCTTCACCCCCAGGTGAGGGCAAAGGACCATGACTGGCCTTCTAATGGATGCCCAGCAGCCACTTCTCTGTGCACAGCAGCGACAAGCAGGGCTGTGGAAGGCTGAGCTCCGTGCCACCTGCTCCTCCTTAAGATCTGCAGTCATCTTACATCCAAACCCTACTTTCCCCACCTGTAAAACGGAGCTCCCAGGACCTCCCTTGGAGGGTTCTGCAAGCAGGGGTCTGATGAGTTCTCACAGGCCGCACTCAGAAGAGGACCTGGACAGAGGCCACCCTCCTGCCCAGAATACCACCATGAAGCAGATGCTCGCACCCTCACCACGGGACAGATGAGGAAACGGAGGCACCAGGTGCTGGCAGGGCCCCGTAAAACATGAGCCAGCTAGAGAGTGGTGCAATCCCATTCCCTGAGGCGGGTCCCCAGCCTCCTCTTTACTTCCTTTCAGATGGCCCTGGACTCTTCCTTTATTTATTTATTTTTTCTTTTTGTGGCGCTGGGGACAGGATCCAGGGCCTCACTCAAGCGCTCTACCATGAAGCTACACCCCAGCCGGGAAACCTTTCCTTCACTCACAAGGTGCTGCGTGTGGGCAGGGCTGCCTCGGGGTTCACGACGGTGCCCCAAGAGGGAATGGATCAAGGAACAACCCATCCTTGCCCCGGCGAGGCCATGAGCTCAGCAGTAAAGCCAAACACTTGAAAAGCTGAAGACCAGGAACACGTCTGCACACCCACCTGCCGAAAACAGATGCCAGTTCACCCCAACCTGCCCAGTCCTTTCAACACCAGGAGAGACACATTAGGCCACCCATAACCCCCAGCCATGGGCCCTGACCTCTCCTGTCCACCTGGCCTCCCTTACAAGTGTCTTGGGCTGGGAAAATCTGAACCAAGGAGAGCTGTTAACTTTTCTCTAGAAAACAACTTTCCTAGCTATTTATCAACTTCTGTCATTCAAAGGGAGACAACACAAATGTATATCTTTAATGAAATTCACAGTCGAGAAAAGTTGTCATCATCTAGTTATATCTGTTATGACATACATTTCATTTTGTTCAATACATAACAGAGAAGCTATTTAATCAAACAGAAGATTCTTGCTAAAATGACAGTCCAAGCAATGTCCAAACAAGCGTTTATTATGCAATGTGAATCTGATCAGGATTGGATTGTTTTCAGCAGATTTTTTTTTTTTTAATTTCCTCTTCCATTGAGAAAATAGCTTGGGGGGTGGGTGCAGAAAACAACAGTCGACTCCGAGGTGGAGCCCAGAGTTGACTCAGTCAGAGCAAGCCAGGAGCCCTTCCCCGGAGTCCACTGGGAGAAGGGAAGGAGACACCCTGGGCATGTGGAGGGCCACAAAAGGCATCACAGGACAAGGAACTGTGTCCACCCTTTCCTCACCAAGCACCGCCACTTGAGAGCCAGGTACAAACTCACACAGACACATCGTGGAAGAAATGAAGACATCTGCACTTCTCAAGTGACTCTTATCCTTGGACACATTTTGTACATTTGTCTTCACAATTTAATGAATACTTAGCGTCAATGAGGGAACACACGTTAGTGCAGCAGACTTCAGTGGGCTGAAGAGCTAAAAAGACCAAGGCCAGAAATACAAAGGAAGAAGATGTGAAGGGGACCGGGCACTTGGGCTTTGGGCACCACAGATGGTGTGAGCTTGAAGAAAGAAAGAAGCAAACAGACAACAGGAAAGTCTTGCACAGGATGATGACCTCTCCTCTTGCTCCACTCCACCCACAGTCCCTGGAACCAAGTGGGACACCAACAGAGCTGCTGGATGGATGGATGGACAAACAGATGGGTGGACTAAGGATAGATGGATAACATGGGTGAATAGATACACAGATGGACAGATGAGCAAATGGATGGATTGGACAGATATGGATGGATGATGGATGGATAGATGGAAGGATGGACAGATGGATAGATGGATGGACTGACAAATGGCTGTATGAATGAACAGATGGGTGAAAAGATGGACAGATGGATGGATGCATGGAAAGATAGGTGTATAGATGGGCAGACAGATGGATGGATGAACAGATTGGTGGATAGATGGACAGATGGATAGATGGACAGATGGATGGATGGATGGATGGATGGATGGATGGATGGATGGATGGATGGAAAGATAGGTGTATAGATGAACAGATGGATGGACAGATAGGTGTATAGATGATGGATAGATGGATAGATAGATGGACAGACGGATGGATGGATGGATGGACCAATGGACAGGAGAATGAAAGATGGAAGGATGGGAGGATGACAGAAAGATGCACAAGTAGATAAATGAGTGATGAACAGGTAGAACCTACTCCCATACAACAGAGCAATGGGTAAATCGATCTTAACATCTGATCCTGAAGACAGGGGTGTATTGTGATGGGACTCTTCCTGCTCACTCTCATTCAGGTATGTCCTGAGCCATATGACGGCTGGTCCTTTATGAGACCCTTGGGGACAACCTCTGGTTTAGAAACTTCCTCCTGTGCCAGCATAAGTGGCTCTGATGGCAACAATGACACAGACCACCAGCACCCCACTCTTGAAAGAAGTCTGCTGCTGTTCTGAGGAGGGGAGGGTGGTAGAGGCCAGGGACTCTCACAAGAAGGGCTGAAACAAAGATGCTGACCTCCCACAGCACTGCTGCAGCATCAGACACAGGACCCAGGGCCTCACAGCTCTGGCATCCTCCAGGCGATGCATGCCGCAGTGAGAGTTTGCTCTGTGAACTGCAATCTCCCCCATCCTAAAGTTCCTTGGATGCCAACAGGCTCAGTCTGCTCATGAGCTGCCCAGACTTGCCTCTGAGTTGAACGGACTTTGAATATCAGACTTGATGCTGTCTGAGGGACACAGCACTCAGCAATCCCACCACCCCTGGCTAAATCTGAGATTGGGACTCCTGGCCATTCCAATGGTACCTCATGGTGTGCGAATTTGGATCCTCAGAAGAACAATTACTTCCATTCCTCTGAACAGTACTGGAGAACTAAAAACATCTGTCCAAATGCCAAAAAATGACTCTCAAAAGCTCAGTTCCAATCAGATAACATAAATACAAACTCAGGTGTCCACAGGCGTTTCCACTGGGTCATCTACGTGATCACATGACTTCCAACAGGACCTGCGCACGCTTACACACATGTTAAGAATGCCCTGCTGACAGGATGGAGAGGGGCCCACCCTTCTCCTGGCAGTGACCGTCCTCCTCCAGGACACAGCCATCTTTATGAGACTCTGCTGCGTTCTCACATGACACGATGACCTCACTTGCTCCTCCATAGTCACTTGCTTCCTGATGACTCTAATGACAGGTCTGCAGGGCACTGTCATGGGAGCTGGCTCTCCCGACACTCACTTCCCAGGTACAGAGACTCAGCAGAACTTGGCCACACACACACCCCAGGCCTCTCTGCACATGGCACCGTGCCCAATTCCTTTAACCTCTCTCTGAAGATCCCTTCCATCATGTCCACTGACCACCCCTGGAACCATTCCCAAATCCCTACCCTTCCCTTGTCCTCCATCGGGGGCCCTGAACACGTCACAGGCCCTTCATCTTCCACACATTCCCATTAATCTGCCCGGAATCATGCCAGGGGCTGAATGCTGGCACTTGACTGCTGATACAGGCACAACGGAAGGGAAGAGACAAGTCCACCTCCCGGGAGATCAGAAAGAGAAAAGAGGAGCAGGCCACCGTGACACGCGGGAGCCCAGACGGGGTGCAAAAGCCGCTCCCAGGGGTCCCTCCTGAGTGACGACTGTTAGGTCCAAGGATGTCTGGGGCCAGTGGAGTCCTGATGACTCGCAGCGATTCCACCAGCCCTGGGTGTTGGCTTGCACACGGCAATCTCCAAACCCAAGAGGAAATGACAGTGCGTTCCAGGCACATTGCACACATTTTAGACAGACTAAGAAAATAACAATAAAAGCGCAAATTTATTCTGCATGTGTGATCATGATGATCATTACATCAAGTTCCATATAGGCCCAGCCAGAGTAAATATTAACCCATTTTACAAATGACTTTATCCTGCAATTGTGGATACAGCTCCACCCAAACCCAAAACAACACTGTTGCCACGGTAACCAACAGATTTCAAAGAAGGAAAAAGGAGAAGACTTCAGAACAGAGAGCAGTCAAATAAAATAGCCGGCATCAACAAAATATGTCAGCATTATTTAAAACCCACAGCCAGGACCACTTGATAGTTAATCGCTTTCCCAGAAAGCCAGCCCTGACTCCGTCACCGTCTTGTAACGCCGGCCCTCGCTCCAAGAAACAATTGCAAAACTGTCCCTTTTAATTGAAGGCAAGCAGCAAATTTCTCTGAGTCGTTCCCAGGATTCATAATAGGAGTCTGATGAAGAAAATAGCATCTAACCAAGTGATTTAGCACACACTGAAATTCAGATTAATTACCGATTGCTAATTATGAAATCTTAACTGGCTTTGATTATCATATTAGAGGATCAATTCTCTTGCTGAATGTAATGAGGGGGAAAAGCAAGGGAAAGCCAGCGTTGGAAGCCAGAGAGCTAACAACCGTGAAAGCTGCAGACCAACACCAACCCAACGCCAGGCTTTCCCTGGAACTCTCTCAAATATCAGCTCTCCCGGCGTGGATTTTGCAGACGGATGACAGGCGCAGTCGTTTATGCACATCCCTGCCATCTCTGCAGCCTGAGGTGGGTGAGAGTCCAAGGGAGACCTCAGGCAGCTCCCTGGCGGCCAGAGCGAACGGACCTCCCCGGGGTCCACAGTCAGCTCAACAGATCTGCAGGCCTGGCAGCCTACCTCTCTCCTGCAGACTGCTGCCTCCGAGCTTCAACACATTACAGATTTTTAAAAACACAACGCTCGTAAGAGGTGAAGGAATTCTGAGTCCCCAGCTGTTCTGTCCTTCAGAAAGTTCTAGGAGTGTTTAGTGATTTGCTCTCTCCTACTTCCTACTTGTGTGACCTGAGGCAAGTTATTTAACCTCTCCTTAACTTCTTCTGTCTCAGGATTCCCACCCGTGAGACAGGAATTATAAAAACATCTACCGTGTAAAGTGGATGGAGAGATCAGACTCTGGTCAACACACGCACGCACGCACGCTTAGCAGGACACTTAAGGAGCAAGGACAACAGGTATCTCTGTGGCTGTTATTTGTAACTAACTCTTCTTTCTCCATGATGAATCACAGTCTGAGGGGTGTCTTAGAAAGCACCCTGCAATACTGCAGAAAGAAACATGCTGAATAACAGCTTGGAGGGCCATGCCGGCGAGCTCTTGATCTGCGCAGCTCAGCGTACTTAGCCACTGGCCTGGAGAGGCACAGCTGGTGAGACAGGCAGAGCTGGGTTTGGGAGGTACCTTCAGCCTTGCCACCACCATCGTCCCCTCCCCTTCCTAAGCCTCCAGCGTAGACAGTGAAGAGCTGTGGCAAAGATCAAGTAGGGCAACCTGGCAGAGCATCTCAAGAAGATCCTGTTACAGTCCAACGTTGAACACGCCAGCCATTATTATTGCTGTGGTTGTTGTTAGTTTGTGCAGATAAAGTAACAACTATTGGTGTGTGGTCAAATCAACCTGACCTGACATTCCCCAGCTGGAGTTTCCATCCACAGGGAAACACGTACACTGAATGAACACACACAACAATGTCTATATAGTTACAAACCATGGTGACTCTTTTGAAGGACAAGACCAGGAAGAAATGGCAGAGGTTTACCAATGATAGCATTATATCACAGTTTAAAGACTTCTGATTTCCGGTACCCAATATAATATAAAAGTGCCCTATCCTGCCAAGGACTATCCAGAGCAGGGTATTTAAGTCTTGAATGTCTACTTCCTGACCCGTTTCTACAGAGGACTCAAAACTCTTGCAAAGCCTCACTTTTAGCCAAAGCTACAGTTTGCAACAACCTAGGTAGCAAACTGTCTAAGAGTATGTCTGCCACTGACCTGCTGAAATACGCCAGGGACAGTAACAGAAAAGGTGAGGATGCTGGCTTCACCCTCCAGCGTCCCCCAGGGCCTGACCTGTTTGGCCCTGTGCTGCTTGTGAGTCACCAGCAGCTTAGGGACCGTGAGAGCACTGTGCAGGGGAGCCGCTCTGCAGAGTCACCAGGTGAAGGAAACAACACCCACTCTGGCAGTTCAAGCATCCCATCCCACCAAGTTAAGAAGCCACCACTGGGGACACAGGCAGATTCCTTGGAGTAGAGATGGCCCCGAGCCTACACCATGACCCACAGGCAGAGCCCCTGGCCTTCTCCCCACTGCCCGCCTCATGGTAGGAGACACACAGATGTAATTACATTTAAATTTTATTATGAACTCAGCGAGTCACGATCAGTACATGCTGGGACGTACATTTTATTGTTTTTCATTATGTTTTGTGTGCTTGGTTGCCTTGAGGGTCGTGTTTTTGCTGGGGGAGGAGAGATACCCAGGGAATACTTATTTTGAGGAGGACATACTTGTTTGTAGGGGTTTCCTGTTTGCCACCCCAGGATCATTCTACTCTGCTTTATTTGAGTTCCTCCAGTTAACTGTGGAACATTCATCTTGACAGGGAATACAGTCTTGGACTTTTAATAACGATTCCTACCAAGCAAACACCCCATTCAGACCACACAGAAATGGCGGACCAAAGGAACGGAAAAGCCAACTGGTCCAAGGGGAGACTGTGGCATTGGGAGCCTCCCTGCTTCCCATGAAGTCAGAGGCACCAGGCATGAGGGGAGACTTCCTTGTATTTTACACAGCATTTGTGACCTTGAAACCCACCTACAACTCCCACAGGCAGTCCAACTTCAGAGAACAGAAGAAGGGCAGGCAAGGTCAATGCGACATTCATAGTAAGACATCTTGTTAATTTTAATCATTCCATTTCTTAAGCATGGCAGAAAAATGTGTAGATGGATAGGCAACGTGGCCCCTCCGCCCCACCCCCAAGAGAGAAGACATCAGAGAGGACCAGGCTATTCATTCCACCTAGTCACACTCCCAGGCCACCACAGTCCTCCAGAGCTCCCACTTATGGCAAGCACCTGCCACGGGCAGTCACTGTACTGCAGGACACCTCACGTGGGCACAACTGCCCACCGCCAAAAGAAAGAACAGAACAAAGCAAGGCCAAAGGTCCAATAGATGAAGACAGCTAACCACAGCACGGTTTCCAGAGACCCTTCAGGGAACCATGTGAGAGCACTCTGTCACAATGTCTGGGCACAACCAAGAATGCCCAGCACCCTGTGAGAGATGGACACACAGAGAGGTGGGAGTCTACACAGTGACACCACCTCAGGAGCAAAGCGTGATCAGTTAGCAGGAGTGGGCTCAGTCGCCCCGGGGACCTGGCATGGGCTGGCACACAGAAGCCATGTCACAGCATCTTACTGCTTGATCCACACGGACAGTGTGCATGGAACAGCTTACCAGCTGGGAAGGGACACCACGTTATGGGCACAGGAGACTATAGGCAGAGAGTTACAAGAACCTACACCCAGAAGATGTGCATATTTGTGGTTTCATAAGATAATAAGTGAAGCATCACTGATTTTCTCACTTAAGTGTAATATCATTTATCATTAAAAAAAAAAAAAAAAAACAACTACATCATATCTACTTCCATTACCAGCACCAGAGACCCAATCCTGATGGGTGGTCTAATCCTGCAGGCTGCCTGTGCACATCCATCCCTGGGAGGGTCATAGTCCCCATCACCCAGAGGAACCAGCTTTTGTATGAAGCTAGCTAAAGCAGTTCCACTGCACTATCAGTAATCCCAGCAACTTGGGAGGCTGAGGGAGGAGAATCCCAAGTTCAAGGCCAGCATCAGCAATTCAGTGACACCCTAAGCAACTTAGATCCTGTCTCACCTGTCTTAACATAAAAATTAACAAGGACTGAGGACGTGGCTCAGTTCAAGGCCCAGTAGCAAAAAAAAAAAAAAAAAAATTCCCAATAGAGTCAGGCATGGTGGTACACACCCGTCATCCCAGCAATTCAGGAGGCAGAGGCAGGAGGATTGCAAATTCAAGCCTCAGCAACTTACTGAGACAATCTCAAAAATAAATAAACAAACAAATAAATAAGAATTAAAAAATTTTTAAAAGGCTGGGAACATAGTTCAGTGGCAGAATGCTTGATCAGCATGTGTGAAGCCCTGGGTTCCATCCCCAATACTGCAAAAAATAAAAAATAAAAATTGCCAATCTACACTACACGCTGTAGAACCTCACTTTCACTTGAATATAAAGGGCTGGGGGCTGGGGATCAGTGGTAGAGTGCTTGCATAGCATGTATAAAAAGCACTGGGTTCAATCCTCAGCACCATATAAGAATAAATAAAATAAAGGTATTGTGTCCGCCTACAACTAAAAATATATGCATATTTAAAAAAAGAAAGAAAGAAAAGAAAAGAAAAAGGCTGGGGATGTGGCTCAGTGGTCAAGGGCCCCAGGTCCAATCCCTGGTATGGGGAAGACAATACTTCTCAATGGGAGAAGCACGAACTGATTCGAACAGAAACCAAGTTTTACCTTAAACATTTCTTACAAAACACACCTTACAGTAGTGGGGAGGGGAAAGGGTGGCTGTGCTGGGGAAGGGTCTGCAGCACAGATCCAAGGGGCCCGTGGGTGCTGGGAAATGTCACTGCACACGTTCAAGTTGCACGTTGCACACCAGCATACATGTAGCCATTTAGAATGTAGAAACGACGCCTCTTCCTCCCAAAATCTTAAAGGAAAAAGAAAGCCTCTTCATGGAGACCCAGCAGAATGAATTACTCGGGATTCCGGAAGAGCCAAACTGATCCAATGCAGCCCCGAGGGTGTGCACGTCTCAGGCGAGAGGCACAGGTACACATGACCACAGAAGACAAATTGTGAAGATGTCAGATGTCCCCGGCGTGCCCATTAAACACACTGCACCCCAGCAGGATGTCCGTTTGAGGTGCACAGAACAGAAGCGAGTGAAAGGGTTTTCTCCCCATCAGCTCATGATCCATCAGTTTATTAACTGCGCTGCGTTTACAGCCGATGAAATGAATTCATTTAGAAATTCTCAAGGATTCCCAGCGTAAGGAACACAAAACTGCCGTGTTCTATACCTGGGCTGTCCCACAGACATAAGAAGTGGGTCACAGATGTGATTTCAAATTTTCCAGGGGCCACATCCTAAAAGACAGGAAGGCAATAAGAGTGCTGTTGGTGAGGCATCTCACTTAACGGTGAGGTTCCCCACCTTTAACACGTCATCGTTGTCTTGGAAATCCAACGGGTAGTTGACGTTTGGATCTTCTCTGTGCAAGGAGACACAGCCAACCTGGATGTGGCTGGCAGCCACAGGCAGCTAATGCGACACACCGAAAAAGTGCAGTTCCAGAGGGCCACATCACCACGTCCTGCAGAAACTAGATTTCCTAAAGAAACTCTCAGCTGTTGGTGTTTTTGAGGATAGTCGCTCCCGCCAGGGTTGCCTATGTTTATATCCACGTGCAAGGTGTGCCCCAGGTCTAAATAGGAGTTCTAAGGAATTCTCAAACAGCAGCCACAGTTTTCACCTCCCAAACTAGAACTGCCTCCTTAAATTCCAGCACTCGTTAATCAGATTTTTCTATGCTTTTGTTTTAAAATTAAGGTTCCTATCCTCTGGTCTTAATTCACAGTTCAATAATTACTGATTAGGTCTGTGACACTCCCCAGGAACCCTAAGCCTTAAGAAGAGGCTTCGTTAAGAAATTACTCTGTCTGAAGGAAATTTATTGACACTTATCTCATTTCCCCTCTTTGCTCTTGGTATGAGACACCTACGGTCCTCAAAGACAAATGTCTGCAGACAGGGCCTCATGCACAGACTTGAGTTAGCCTTGCACACAGGGATTCCACAGGCTGGATCCCGCTGTCCAGTGGGACAATGTGAGGGTATGGCACAGCGCCCTCCACAGGGCCCAGCAGAAACGGCATGGAAGGCTGTACCCCTCCGCACTACCCACCCGGCCAAACTGTTCAAGGAGCTACACATCAAATTCTGAGCACTTCCATCCCTTCTCATTTCCACAGAATTCTTTCGTTTCCAAGGGTGGATCTAACAAGCTCCCAGAAGATGTAGAGTATTCGTAACCAAATGCAACTGAAGTTCTGTTGCATTTGACAAGTCCCGGCGCGATGAGCATCGGGCTGCCCTGACCTGGCTCATGATTGTCATTTCCTTAATAAAATATGTTCAAAAATAATTCTCACTGTGTTCTACATATAATTGAGCAAAAATAAACTACTTTGATTCCAATAGTTATACAGGTAACCTGGACAAAAGCAAGCCCGTGTGCTCAGGACATCAAGCTCGGGACACAGTTCTAACCTATTGGTTCCATCCTCCTGGGACACGGAGCCCTGAATACTAGAGCTACACCCATGGAGGGTAGCCGGGAAGCAGGCAATGCACCCCAGGACTTAAATGCTGCTGGAAGGTAATGCTACAAAGTAATTTCTAATATTGAGAATTTGTATCCATACGTAAAGGACCAACTGGAACAGATCTTCAGAATGAAATTTCCTAAAATGATTTAAAGTAAAATGTGAAACATCACAGTTTATACAAGACAAGAAACATTTGGCTGCAAATGGTTTTATAATTTTGCTAATTAAAAATTATCCCATTTTCACTTTGGATTCATCACATACCAGCAACAGGAATAACCTCACCATGCCAGAAACACAAGCAAACGATTAAAGTTCTGCTCTCAAAAAAAAAAAAAAAAAAAAAAATCTTTAAAAGTTGGCAAAACATTTCATTAGGCTACAAATCAAAATCCGTCTGTCCTTGACATCTCTTTAATGTCTTCCAGATTCCACATCCACTTTTTTTAATCACTCAGTGAATCACTCAGAAATTAAAATATGTTAAAATACTACCCATCTTGGACCTCTAAAATAGTCCTCCGATATAACCTAACCTTCAGGCCCCTGCGTGAGCAATGGATTCATAATACCACCGTCTGATTTATGTATTCTATGTATTTCACAATGAGGGGAGAAAAAATATATTCCCAGAATCATGCCTTCATCAGTGAATCTGCTGCATGCGTGGAATATAAATAAATACGAAAAAGGGGCCACCGTGAACCCTCTCTTGCAGAGCTTGCCAAGTGGAAATGGGTACAACTGATTAAAAATAAAAACCACTTTCGAGCTTCCAAGGTGTTACCAACAAATTATGCCTAAAAAAGAGACACTGTGCGCGAGCGGGCGTGGTGGCGAGGAGGGTGACTGGTGAAGGCGTCCTCGGCGCCGAGCTAATGAAGGCGGCGTGTGCAGCACACGCCTGTTTATTTATGCTCCTCTTCCCGGAGCCCTCCGTGTGCCACGGGCGTCAGTTAGGCATTAATGGCACTGAAAACCAGGGAACCTTCCAACTGCGAGTTACAGTAGTTACGGTGTCAGTGGCAACAATGAGTCACAGATATTCAACCTGGGATGAGCTGTGGCAGCACCTTACAAGTGTCACCCATGTGTCATGTGACAGGGCTGTTGCCATGGTGAGGCTCCATGCTCTGGGAACGTGTTAAGTCTCGGGGAAGGCATCCAGCCATCCCTCAAGATCCCATGCCCACGAGCGCGTCTTGAAACCATCCACTGCTGAGAAGGAGGTGATTGGCTTCCTCCCTGGGACTCTTGCTGAAGGCGGGCGGAGGAGCTGCTTGGGGAAAGCCGTGAGGAGACCAAGCGCTTGGTGCCCTGTGTCTGTGGGTGGGCTCCAGCACCACCCACATATTGCAAAAAAGCAATATCTTTAATTAGTCTGAATGGTTCACAGGGAATAAAAGTGGACTGGCAAAGGGGGTGACTGGTAGGTAATTTATACAATTTGCACGCACTCAAACAAAGGATAAAGCAGAAGAGATCAGGAGTGAGATCATTTCTTAAGTGGAACAATAAATGAATGAATGAATAAATGAATGAATGAATGAATGAGTGAATGAATGAAGTAAACAAATAGAGGTGAATAATCCTGGTTGTGTGTACCCCCAAATTCCTCCTCTTGAGCTTTTCTCCAACTTGATGCTAACCCTGCTTCTTTCACCTCAAAACAGCAAGAGCAATAGTAATGGGCTCACCACAGGGAGGAGGAAATGATTGACAGCAGCTCAAGCACTGAGCAGAGTGTCCGTCAGTTGCACATTAACTGGTGCTGTAGGCACCAAGCCCACAGCGGTCACCAGGACTTTCAGTCACCTGGCACCAAACAGAGATGTTCCCTCCTACATAGGGGGTTCCCAGAGAACAGGGAGGGCTCTCCAACAAAGAGTAGGAAGAGAAGGAAGTGGCTGAAGAAAAGCCAACCTTCAGCTTCCAAATGATAAAGATGGTTTCATCAAAAAGAAGCACCTTTGTAAGAAGTAGGATGAACACAGAGAACAAGGAGGAACAAGAGGAACAAGCCACAGCAGCCACAGGACACTCAAAACCATCCCAAGAAAGGCGCGGCTGCAGAAGCAAGGATGGCTGGCCTGGAGGAGCCCCCTGAAGGACCTCTTCAGTGCCCTCACTTCTCAGGTGAGCAAGAAGAAGAGACAGACTTTGGCAGGGGGCCAGAGGGGACTCCAGTCCACATAGGGCAAAAACATAGTGGCCTCAGGATTGGTCACAGATACAGGGGGCTTCCCAAAACATAAGCTGACGGTCCCCAGAGTTATTCAAATACAGCTGAGATGTTCATGGGGTGGTGATGCAGACACAAATGCTGAGGCAGGAAATTCTTGGGGAACAATGAGTTCACAGCTCCTTGGAAAATGGACAGTCTCCAGGGCCCTCAAACCTTGAATACAGACTATCCTCGAGTCTCTGAAGACACGTGATCTACATTACCACCATCCCCATGTGGACCTGCATATGCACATGCACTGCTGAAATGATCACACTTTCATTTAGGACAAGCCTAAGACTAACAGCTGTGACACTCTATCCTTACCTTGTGCTCAGTTAAGGGGCATCTGGAGCAAAGGTGTCTACCTTCTAATCACTCAAGGCCACCTCTAAGAGTTCTGAACATTTACTACCTGGCAACTCTTTCCTAGGCTTTACATGTATTTTCTCATTTAATCCCTCCATGCCCTGTGAGTTCGGTTCTATCATCATGAGTGTTGTAAAAGTGAGGAAACTGAGGTTCATACATGGAGCTCCCCAAAAGATCACACTGCCAGCCAGTGGCCGAACCAGGATGCAAACCCAAGCTGCGCAGCCCACATCCTGTGTCAATGCCACACTTAGCAGATGACCTCCCGCTGAACATTCCACACCTGAGCCCTGGATCCACAAATGAAACACATTTCTGTTTCATTCAAGAAAAAAAGATAAGCCTTGTGCAAAGCCTTCAGCACACACCCACCACTGTGCACTGTCTCCCCCACTTCCTACCCTTCGGCCACAATGGATATTTGTGTGAAAACACAATATTTGCTCTGCAGAGGTTCATCTCTTCCGGATGTCTGTTCCATGACTGCAGCAACAGCACCTTGGTTCACGAATCCTGGCTTGCTGACAGGGAGAAACGCCCTCCTCTATGGGGTCACCTCAGTTTTGCCGTGGCTCCACTGACACTCCCAGACCTTTCTTGGAAACCCGTCCCCCTGCCATCTGTCTTTGTCAGGCCTCCTCCATCGCAAGCCTGGGGCGCCTGCAGGACGGGGTCCACCCACCTCTGCCTTTGCACACCTTTGGGCTCTGTTTAGAACACCCCACAAACCATCTCCTTTTCCTCACTCGCCCTGCCTGGACTTCCTCAGGCGTTTATCTAACAGCAAACATGAAACAGCCCAGCAAAGCGGGAAGAGAAGACCCCGATCTGGGGCATCTTCTCTCCAGAATGTTCACGCTCATTCCTGGTTGTTCTTGTTCTCCAGAGAGTTCTTTAGGACATGCCATTTGACATTGCACAATCTGTCTCATCTCTTCTCTTTCCTCATAGTACGTTAAGGGGGCATTTGGGGCAAAAGTGTCTACCTCTGAACACTCGATGCTAACTCCAAGACTTCTGCTGCACCCGACTACCTCTAGGACAATAATTCTGTTATCTGAGAAACCAAACTTGATCCACTAATTCTATTTTCCGTGTGTTTAATATATAATAAACCTTTTAGAGATAATACTGACATTTCCAAAAAACGTTCATTTGCATCTCATAGGAAATTCACCTTAAGTTTTGCTGGGGAGACACACATTTGAGAAATGACTCGTTTTAAAGAGAAAACAGGCCTCATGTGAATTTTTCAAAGTCCTGTGACTTGTTTTCTCTTTCACTTCGTCTTTCGTCCCCAAGTCCCACTTCTAGTTAATTTCTCTTGCGTTACATAAAGGGGTGGCGGGGCTTGCTGAATTTCCCTCTCAAGTCAATCACTAATTATGCAGGACATCCCACCTCAAGAAGCGCATGAGACAAAAGCCGATCACGTTATTATTCTATCAGAAACTGAAGAGCCTCTGATGGAGCTGCAAGGTGGCGGGGCCCGCACAAGAACCGAATGCCAGCCACTGCTCCGACATGTCTCCTCCCCAACGAGGTCTTGGCAAACGCCAGGCCCGTGGGCCCAATCCAACTTGCCACCAGTGAGCTAAGAATAGTTCTTACTCTTAAAAGGATGGGGGGGGAATCAAAATAATATTACTACTTAGTGGCACATGAAAATTATGTGAAATTCAAATTTCAGTGCCTGTAAATAAGTTTCGCTGGAATCCAACCACACCCATTCATTAACATACAGTCCAGGGCTGTGGCACACCAGGATGACAGAGGAGACCAAGGGGGATAGTTGGGACAGACCGTGTGGCTCATAAACCTTCAATATTTACTGTCTGGCTGTTTCCAGAACAGTTTCCTCATTCCTGATGTAGACAGAGGTCAGATTCCCCTCCATCTGCATATATGTACATGAGGTTTTCTTCTTAATTATAAAAGTTTCCCCAAAATTCATAGTAGTGAGAAAAGGGGTCATAAGGAAGTTCTACCCGTATGGATCCGGCACCATGACCACCCACAAAGCTCTTGCTTCTGCGACTGGGGCCCAGAATAGATGTCCAGAGGCACACCCTCCCTCGGTACCCTGCAGGCCTCATTTTCCACGGGCCTGAGTCCTGGTCCCCTAATTTCTCATGCAAGTCTGTAGCCTATTAACGGTCCTAAGAGTAAACTAGCCTGATGTCTTTTTAAAGCAGCAACATTATTAACAATTAAAAAGATGCCACCACACATGCACAATAACTTTCTTATATTTTAATATGCATATCCATAGACTGATTATAACAGCACGGCGAGATTGACGGGAAATGAGAGCCTGTAATGGCTCTGGAGGAGACACTGCATTGATCAGTAAATAATACACGTTCCTTGAAACTGTCTAACTGAATATTTACACTCGTCAACTCGCATACACTTGGATGACAGAATTCTTTCTCAAACATCTAGGTAAAAACTCTAATGCTGATTTTTAAAATGTTTTATTTCTCTTACAAAAAGCACACTTCCAAGACTATATAAGGTTTAGATTTTAATCACCAAATAGTGCCACCTGGAGCATTCACAGCTACACCCTCAGTGAGTCTCCTCCTGTGACAGAGTCTCACACATCTCAGGGAGGTCAGAATACAGTGGTCAGACATGCTCCTATCAGACTTTCCAAAGGATAGATACCATCACTGCCCTCATTGGACAAATGAGAAAACTATGGCCCAAAAGGACAGGTGGGTTTGCCTGGGTGATAGAATTCCTGGCCCCTGCTGTTGTCAGCTCTGCTCAGGGACCATCCTCTCCTTCACCAGGCTGCCTGGGTGTGGGTCTGGAAGCCCGCATTCAACACGCTTCCCAGGTACACCACAGATTCACTTAGAAAAACACGGTCCCAGCAACTTGGAGGTCAAGAAGCAAGCCCTGGGCTTGAGTCGCCTCTACTTGTCTCGGAAATGTCCCACAAGAGGGTTAAAGGGAAACTCTGAGACAGCCCTGGCAGGTCCACATACCCTACTAGGTCGGTCTTGTCACCTTGCAGGTTAGCAGGGGATATAAGGTGTGAGGCCAAACCACAGCGTCTGTGTCGCCCAGAACTTCAACTGTGGGCTGATTCGTGGTCACCCTGGACCCAGCATCAAGGCAATCCCACAAGCAGCTCAGCGGGGTCGGGTTGGGAGGGGTGGGGATGGGCTGCCGGGACCTAGTTACCCTGTGACTGGCTTATCAGCAACCAGACGAGTCAGGAAACCAGACAGGTCCTCTCCCAATCCCACACACACTTTTATAATGATAAAAGCCATCAAAATATTAGAACATAAAATAGCACACGGGATCCCCTACAGCCAAGGGCAGACTCCAGAACTATCACAATTCAGTCTCATTTTTCCTTTTATGAATATTTGAAAAACAATTGCAAATGACCTATCATTTCACCCTTACATAATTCAATGTGCATTTTTTTAAAAGATGGGGAGAAAAGGTCCCTCAATAAATACCTGGATGTGCACATTGTTAAAAATACAATAACCCCACAGAGGACACTTGAATCCAGCCTCCTGGCTATCTGGTGTATAAAAGGGCACAAGCCCTATAGTCAGAGTCAGGGCCTAAATAGCTGCAAAAAAAAAAAAAAAAAAAAAGCAACAGAACAGGTCTTCCCACTGCCTTGCTCTTGCCTGGCCACAGGGCCCAGCAGCCCAGGCTTCCCCTCCCTGTCCTGGTTCTCCTAAGCGGTGGACTGTTCCTCCTACATGGCTCTGTTGCTGGAGTCAAGGAGGCAGAGTCGGCTCTCGAGCGTCAGGGTCTCCAGGAGTGGCCTCCACCAGGAGCATTGCTGCTCAGCCAGAGGACAGAAAGACTCACAGGACACTGAGCCCAGGGGTCTGAGCTTGCAGGTTTTTACACTGTGGAAAAGGCCAGTAAGCAAGGAAGGTTTGGTGAAAAAATTTTCAAAGAAGTCAACCTTTTCTATCACTAGCTCTATTAAAAAAAAGTGTGGGGGGGGTCCATCTCTCCACTGCATTTCAAATGAGTTTGATTCCAGTTTGTTTCTGAAGGCAGGTACGACCTTCCCTAACAGGATCAAACAAAAGGACCCTGGAGAATCAAGACAATGAAGCCTGTCCCCAGAGCTGAGCAGCAGGCTCAGAAACTGGCTCAGTGTGGGTTAGACCCACGTCCCAGCTGTGCCATCTGACCCTCGTCAGGGCCCCTGGGTCCTGAGCTTCTGTCTCCTCCACAGCAAATCCAGAAGTCAGAGGTGCCATTAGGATCAATGAGACAGCCAAAATGAGGCCCAAACCAGCATGAGGACAAGCAGGGGTAACGATGGCTGCTGTGACCATTTGTGACCATCCTTGCTAAAATCTCATGGGGCACCAGGGGGTAAAATGGCCGTATCTGAGGAGCCTGTTCCAATCTATCAGATGGAGCTCTATAGAAATCTGTGCAGGGAAGGTCTGAAAGTCACCGTGGAAACCAGCAGGGGCCAGGGCCTGTTTACTCTGTCCTCCTCAACCAGGCCAACCCAGTCACCCCAGGACCACGAGCCAAGAGCTTAACAATCTACCCCCAAGTCCTTCCAGAACTCTAGTTACCATGACCAACATAGAAAAATACAACACAGGGCCCTGAAATGAGAATGAAATGTACATTAACTGACTGAGAGCGTCAGTGTGCTAATTGCTCATTTTTCTTTAAGGAGGAATTAAGCTGACGGAATTCTCTATAGGCAGCTCAGCAGCCTGCACAGAGACCCAGTGGAAATCTCACTCTCGTAGCCTCTGCGCGAAACTCGAACCGAGTTAACAGAAAACAGCATTTCTAAAAACAACCCGCAAGAGAGTCGAAGTTCCTAGAAGCTCACACCACGGAAGATGTTATGTGAAGTACAGCAGCTCCCTCCTCCTGCCTGGTGTTGCTCGCTTCCATGTTGATAAAAACCAAGAGGACTGGGCCAAAGGAGGTTGGAGGGGCCTGGCCTACCCAGGTCAGCACCTGGTCATGTGGCACCCCCTGTGAGAAACAGTGCCCGGCAAAGAGGGGCTGGGCTCCTGAATGCCACCTCTTCCTGGGTTAGACCCTGGGTTGGAGCACAGGGAGAACAAGCAGCCCCTTTCTTGTCTTGTCCAAAGTGACAAAAAAGAAAAAGATGACACTGAACAGTTTCATTCATGAGAACAAACCAAAAAATAAAAAACAAGCAAAGATAACACCTAACCAATCAGAGGGGTACGGTGCCCACCTGTCAAAAGTCTAATTGCTCCCCAACCTACTCGCAGGGTTCGTGTGCAAAGGACTCGTTCACAAATAGCACAAACACGGACTGCTGACACTGGGGTATGCTCTGGGTGTACAAAGGTGAGCTAGAGGGAAAGTTCAAAAGCCACCTGACTTCCACTGTCCCCTGCCTCACATACGCAATGACCCTTAAGCTAGCGTACAAGAATTTAGTGATGAGATCCCGAGACACAAGCACAGGGTAGGAGTGTTTGTCGAGGTAGAAGAGAGATTGTGATTGACTAGTGATGTCTGCCAGGAGCGTAGCAAGGGCAGGGGAAGGGGGCAGTAAAATCCAGGTGTCCACCACACTTGCTACCCATGATTTAGGTCAAAGGATGGATGCTCTGGGCAGGTGTCCTGTGAACAGATGTCTAATGGGTGAAAAGTTTACTCCACAGTGAATTGGTATGTCCAGGAAAATGCACGTGTAGTCCCAGAAGGTGCTCAGAGAGGAATGGAAAATATCTGCAATATAAATGCAGATTACCTTTATTACAAAGTTGGATCATATTCTCATTCCAAGACTAATTTCCTATATCATAAAACCTATATTCAATTTTATAAATAGCATACACCAAGAATCATAAATTCAGTTTATGCAGAAATTTAACAGATTTTTTTTTTAATAAAAGTGAGAAAAGGCTGCTTCAGAACAAGTATCAGAAAGGACAGAAAGGGCTCTTTTTTGAAGACGTGTTTCTCTCTGATTCTCCCTCCTTGGGGACACAACTAGAGAAGAAATAAATTTCACAGCTAATATATATGAAGTAACATGTTCAACATTATCCAATGAATTTATATCTACCTACACCATATAAATTTATCTCACATAAACTGTCACCCTACAACAGAATTCATTAAAACAATGTTAGAGCTTCTGAATTAAATGCAATCTTCTAATTGGGATTTAATCTCACAATAGTAGTTTGTGGGTTTTCTTTTTTTTTTAATTGACAAAAGGAATCATTCATTAATTTGTGTTAAGGTTCATTCTGAAGAAGAGGAAAGCAAACTGGGCCTCCCCCACTGCTGGGGGAGGCTGGGGTGGCAGACGGGGCTGGAGGTGGGCCCTATGTTCCCTCCTCTCCCCCTGCACATGGGCAGGACAGAATGGGCGCTCTCAGCATCCTGAATCACTGCATTACTAATATATTCCATTACCTCTGCACAAATGTCATGTTAATTTCTGATCTTCATCAAGCCAGACAATGGTTTCCACCATGGGCCCCCAGCCAATTAGCTAGTGGAAAATATGTAGCCAATTACATTACGTGTATTAGGTTAGGGACTGGAGAGAAGAGCAACATAAACGCCTCAGAAATACTTGGGAGATAAAATGTAAGTTGACACTGTCTTCGCACGCTGGGCCCGAGTCATACAATCTGAGAGGCAGCTGCCGGCACTCATAAGTGCTTATTAAATCTAGCCTCTTCTTCATGGGGAGTGAAGATCTGTATTTTTACCAATATTAGGTTCATTGTGTTATGAAAGAGACCAAAATACTTAAGATCATTCGCCCCAGCTTATAAGACATATTAGGTAGCTTATTAAATTGTTAAAATTACTTTTTCAAAGTCAGAATTTCAGGGACTAGAAGTCCAAGCACAACCAAGAAGCTTGGATCATTGACCAGTAACAGCCCAAGGAGACCAGAAGGGGAGTCCTAGAGTGCACCCCAGTTCCAGAGCGGCCAGCCACACCCACCTCCGAGAGGCTACACGGCCACCAACCTATTCCAAAAATGATAAAATTAAAAAAAAAAAATCCAAACTCTCAAGCTGTGTTTTAAAAAGCTAAATCTGAGGAAGGAAGGAGGAATATTTCCCCTTGTGCCTGCCTCCTCCTAGTAAGTTAAAAGCCAGGAATGTGACATGAGAAAGAGCCAAAAGAGACACTGTGGGCAACTCGAAACCAAAATGTCAAGTGACACTTACACCCCACAGCAGATCCACCCACCGGGGACCATTTGTGGACAGGGACGATACAGTGCCAAGGCACAGCCCACCACACAAGTGAAGCCCCGGCCACTGTCCATCAGCACTTCTCAAGAACACTATGCAAATACACGGCAGTTGTCACACTTATTAATAACCCTGTGGCTGACTGCCTACTCAATATGCAGCAGACGCCCCTGCACCTCACTCCTGGAGCCTTGTGATACACATCAGGCACCAAGTTCAACTCCAGCTCCACTCCAGGGAAATGGGCGGCTGCTCCACTGCCCTGCAGGTGCTGCTGGCCTGAAAGCAGCCCAGCACCCCCACAGACCTGAGGGGCTTAGCCCTTCTTACCCAGTTTCCTGGCCCCGAGTTAACTCATGACACAGGCATATGCTTATCACCAACGAAAATCGAGGACGTTACCCATCTTCTAACCTTAAAATTCTTGCCATGATGATCTCTTTGTGCAAACCTTTTATCTCACAGTTTCACCCCCTGCATCAGAGCAAGGTGATTAGCTGTTCCGGCTGCCACCCCCGTGACGCTGACCCACGCCACCACGAGGACACTTTCAATGGGATGGATGCCTTGCTCAGAATGAGAGTTTATTTCAAGCCTCAAGACTCCAAATTATCAGCTCTAACAATTAACTGGGGGCTTCCTAGGGTTCCTCAATAAACTGCAAAGGGAGCACAGTACTTGGCAAAGACAGGGCTGCCCAGCCATCAGAAACCGGAAGCACGGGGAAGGAGTATGGGGACAGATCCTGGCACTGTGCCTTGAGGGTAAAAAAAATCAAGGGGACAATTTAAAAAAACAAAACAGAATACACAGCTCATAGGACTTCAGGTACCTCTGCTTACTACTAAAAACACAGTGAAAGGAAGTTTATTACAGTCTGATAAATACAAAGCACTTCCTTACTTGGGGGAAAAACACCTGGTATTCAACTGGGTCTAACGATATGATTTTTTGTTGTTGTTTTTCAAAAGCAATATTTTCACTACAGTTCTTCAGACTGATTTTTCCGATAGTGGGTCTTACCCAATTGAAATTCATGAGTACACTGGGCTGCTACCAAATAAATCCATTCATGTGGTTTTGTTGAATTTCATACATCCATTTTCTGACACTGGGACTGAGTCAGACTGTTTCGATACTAAGGACAGAAATGACAGGTAACTGAGTGTCTGAGCCTGCAGCTCTTTCGATACCTTCCAAATTCCAACCACTTCTATGAACTCTCGTGGGCACACGAGACAGACTAGGGCTTTGTTCTCAGCTCCCCCTGGATCCCTAAAGACATGAACTTCCCTGATGTGTGCTCTGCTCACTCCCCTACAGACCATGCAGGCAAGTCTATCACGGTGGTGGAGCGATGGAAATCCCCCAGGCACACAGGTGGGAACACACCCAGTAAAACCACCCAGTAAAAGGACAGAAGACCTCACACCCCTCCACTCCTCCCCTCGCCACTTCTTGTCACCGTAGACACCCTTGCATGGGTTACGGTTTGCCTTAATAAAAGAAGGATTCCTGAGAAGAGGGTAAAAGACTGGATTTTTTTCTCCTCCATCTTTTTGTCCAGCAGAATGGAATGGAAACCACAAGTGGCCAGACAACAAACTGGCTGACATGGAAGATAAAGTAAAAGTCAATGGCTGCTTGGGGACCACGGGGTCTCTTGTATTGGGGGCCAATTACTTGATCCTGCTCCTTTTCACCTGGTAAATGGAAGGGATTGCTCAAAATGACCTAGAGCTGTAAAATCCTGAGAAGTTTGGCTCAAATATCTAAACACACAATAGTATCTTCCAGAGACTTCCATCATGAGAAGGGGCTCACTGATCCCATGGGCTGGATACCTTATCTTTGTAAATGAGATAAGCTAAGAAGAACCAGGTAACTGAGGTCCATTACTGACCCAGGGCAGGGACTCAGACATCGCAGCTGGACTCCATGGAGAGTTCCATCTGTAACCATGGTGAATCCCTTTTAGGGCCCTGTGTTAGCACCCACAGGACAGGACTCTGCATCCCATGTCCTTTGTTTTAAACACAGGGATGGAAGAAAAGGAGGACTTGTTATCTTCATGTCAGGCCACTATGAGGTCCCAACTTCCAACAGGTGCCTAAGGTCTCACTGAACTTCCTTACAGGAAGCAGAATATGCTCTGAATCCAACTCCACACTCGCAACAAGGCCAGTGAATGCTAAAGGTTCCTCCCATGGAAGCCTCTGCACATGGAACTTGCCAGGTAATGGCTCTCCAGGAACCTGGCCTCACTCTATGGCAAAGGTGTCCCTGAATGACGTTAGCGTTTTCTCCCACAAAACCCAGACTCCCCCAGTGACGGCCACTTGTAAGGACCAGTCAGAATGGCCCATCGATGGCTGAAGCACATTATCGATGCGACTGAATGTGGGAAATAAATATACAGGACAGAAAAATGGTACAGTATCTCTTTTAGCCCCCCAAATTCAACAAATAACCTGGTGAGGTATACCAATGGGAAACCAAAGCCTACAGTCTTTAAGAAAAATGTGGAGAACCTGAAATTTCCTACCCTCAGCTTCCTCAAGAGCCATCTTCCCAGAACTCACGTAGGAAGTTACCATGGCCTTCATGGTGGCTCACGAAGAAGCCGTTCCTTCAAGGTGTATGCCCATGGTGCATAATTCAGGGAGTCTACCCTTCAGAGTATGATTAAGATAAAAAAGAAAGCATTTTTTTTAAAGTCCCCCTAGTCCTGTTGTGCTTCTTACAAATCCTCAGGTCCATGAAGGATTCTCCGAGAAGACTGTGTGTGTGAGAAAACAGAGGCAGGCTGTCCTCCTCAGGGGGCAGCCATCCTGCGGGACCTGGCTTGTGACTTTTCGGATGAATAGTGACCAACATTTACTCACCCTTCTGGCTCACAGGCATCACATCCGTCCAGTCATGGCTGACAGCAAATCAGAGAAGGGACTGAAGCTTCACCATTGCCAGAATGTTCCGTGGGGAAACTGGAATCGTCAGCAAAAGTTCCTGGGACACTACAATACAAAAATATTTTCACACGTAAGTCAGATGTGACTTCTCAAACCACCACTTCCTTCAACGAGAAAGCAGCAAAACAGACAGAGAACCCAGAGTGGGGGGGAAACACCGTCCCCACAAGGGGGTGTCAACACTTCAAGCATGATGCTGCCCAACAGGAACCGGAACCACGATTTCTGAAAGATGCACATACCATGACTTCAACGCAGACACGGAGAGCCCGTCTCCACTGTGGACCGTGTACAAAATGGTGTTAATATTTGGGCATTTTAGCTACATCCTATCCTATTACCAAGCATTTAGGTAACAATAAGCTGTTAACTTGGATTAATAAAAGCAGCATTTCTTAATGATCTTTCCCAAAAGATAAAAATAACTGAAAATGTTACAAACTAATGATTTTCAATTATTTTTATTTATTTTTGAAACCGAGGATTGAACCCGGGGCACTCAACCACTGAGCCACATCCCCAGCCCTACTGTATTTTATTTAAAGACAGCATCTCACTGAGTTGCTTAGTGCCTTGCTTTTGCTGAGGCTGGCTTTGAACTCTTGATCCTCCTATCTCGGCCTCCCGAGTTACTGGGATTACAGGCGTGTGCCAACATGCCCGGCTAAAATTATTTAAAAATAATAATGAACACTAACACTGGTAAGAGAGGCAACCCTCACAATATTTTCCTCCAAGATAAACTTTTAGTCTACAAGTGGTTACAAACTCCACAGGGATGGAAACGCATGCAGGTATTTCCACTGAGAGAGAATAGACTGTGGAAGAGACAGGGCTGAAGGCTGGGAGGCTTGACTTCCACCCCAAGTACTGACGTCACCCAGTGTGTGGCCAGGTGGATGCTCCTACCTCAGAGCCTCTTTCTCATCCTTGAGCGAGGCATTACCAGTGCCAAGGCCCTTCCACCCCATGCCCCTCTGCCCTTCTTGATACAGTGCAGTTAGAGAGTCTAAGTAAACATTTAGCTTCTCACTTAAACTTCCTGATGAAAAAGAGGTTTATACCATAAACCAAAGATGGGCCATGGCAAAGAGTTGCACAGCACCGAGAGGCATTATCTCTCTGGCACTAGTGCCCAGGGCTGAAGAGATGGCAAGGGGGACAGTACCCTCTGGGTGCTTGTGGAAAGCTTCCATTCCTCTCCAGAGAGCACAGCTCTCACCCCTGTGGAAACCTGTCCAAATGGATTCGAGACCAACGGTTCTCAAACTTCACCTCGCAGAAGACTCACTTGCAGAGGTTTTCGAAATACACATTCTGGACCACTCCCAAGGATTCTGCACTTTTAGAAAAAAAAAAAAACCCAGGGGATGCTGCTACTGCTGATCACAAGCCACACTGTGAGCCTTAATGACAAGCCCTGTCCTCCAAGCCCCCAAACAGGCTGGAGACCCAAGAAGCACTTCTGAGGCTCAAAGAGGCTCCCCCAAAGTTATGGAGTCCATGTCACATGGCAAGAAGACATGGGCTGAGAGCATCCACCACCTTTTGGATAAAATCCCAACTTCTTTCTGTGACCCAGAAGGCCCTACATGACCTGGTCACTCTCTGCTTCCCTGATGTGACCTCAAACCACCAATTCAATCCCTGACCATAAGCTGTACAGATACAGTGGGCTGCCCTCTGCCTGTCTGCCTTCCTGCCTCAGTCTACCAGCCTGTACCTTACCCAACGGGCTCCTTCTCATCCCAGGGTCTCAGCTGCTTCAAGAGCCCTGTCCTGCTTACCTCTTAAAGCTCTGTCCCCAGTGACTCTCAACTACATGATCCTATCTGTGTCCTCGAGAGCGCCTGCGAGTGTTCCAGCTCCGTGGAACGTGCTTGTCTAGCACGGGGAAGGCCCTGGGTTCCATCCAGCACCGCCGCTCTTGAATAGTCTGTGAACTTGTTCTTCACGTACAGTCCTGCCTTTCCCTCAGACTATGAGCTCCGTCCTGTTCCTCGCTGGACTCCAACACTTCAGACAAAGGCCTGGCTCCCGGGAGGCACGCCATCTAACACTCTGAGTCCACAAATGATCCAAAATTAATAGATGTCTGCATCATCCTCCAAAAATAGAACTTCCATTTATGGAGGAAAAAAACACAGTAGGTGCAGGAGACTGTTGGAAGGGTTTCCTAAGTCATTTCATTTCATGTCCCTCATGCACTGTGACTCCTAGCAGAGACAGCAGTTATGAGCTCTGCAGAGCACAGCACCAAGGCACAGGGCTTCAGGGGTTCGGCCATATACAGCTTGCTCTCCAAAGAAACCCACGTTCTCCACTCACTAGTGAACGAGAAAATTCCAAGCGCCCATCTCCTGCTAGACAGACGTCCCCGAGCAAGCTCTGGCTTGGGAGGCCAGTAGAGACAATAGGCCCTTCTCATACAAGGAAGGCTAAGGCAGCCGGCAGTGACCAGACAGGTGACGGGTATTGTGGGGTATGGGCCAGGTGTAAGGTGGCAGGACAGGTGAGGAAGGAGAGCTGGACAGCCCTGCTTCTCCAGCATGGGGCAGCCTCTGCACTACACTGGCCAATGGCTGACACAGAGAAATACACCCCGGGGCACCGCAAGGTCCCAAGTCTACAAACAAGGACAACAAACCAAATTTCAGGTTAGTGAAATGGCAGAACTTTTTCCAAAGATGGCAGCTCCCTCTCTTGAACAGTTTACATCAAAAAAAAAAAAAAAAGACAAAACTTGCAACCCCTAAAACACTGACGGCTGCAGTCACTCCTCCCCTGACCCAGTCCTGTAAGTCTAGAGAACTCAGAGACACAGAGGAGCTGGCATCCAGGCAGATAAGGGCTTTCTAGAATCATCTTGAGCAACTTCTGGAAGGACCTGGAAGACTGGGTAGGAAAAGCATTCTGCAAAGTGAACCAGATATCTATAGGCCTGGGAGAGAACAGCTAGTGGGGGAAGAAGGCAGGGGGATGTCCCACAGGGGTCCAGTGTTCCCAGCGGACAAGAGCAGAGGCAGCCTTCCTGCCAAGACGCAAGCTGTGACCAACAGCGTTGTCTTGCTTAACTTCCAACAGTACAGGGACCAGGCACATCCAAAAATAAACTGCCAATCGCCATGGAGGTTTGTGGAACATTTTAGTTTTGTTTTTGTGTGTTTTGTTAAGAACCCAAAAGACACAGGCCTGAATTCCATCTTTTAACTGCTCTGAGTTCTAGAAATGAAAAATACAGCAACCAAAGAGAGACAGATATCCAAATAAATTATCCCAGAACATAGCTCAGAGGCAAAAGCTGTCTACCTGGAATTGTATACCCAGAAAAACTATCTTTCAAAAATGAAGATGAAATCACATTTATCAAAAGTGAAGATGAAATAGAGTTTTTCCAACAAAAAGAAGTTGACTCTCTAGAAGGATATCCTAAAAGATGTATTTGTATTTCAGGCCTAAAAGAAAAAAAAAATTCAGAAGGCAATTCTCTTACTAAAAAAAGGAGGGCCAGAACAATGGGGATATTTGTAAGCAAACAGCAGGTAGATTCATTAACAAAAATTAAACACAATAATAGACAGTGCAGTGGCACACATGTGTAATCCCAGCAGCTTGGGAGGCTGAGGTAGAAGGATCACAATTTGAGGCTAGCCTCAGCAATTTAGTAAGGCCTTAAGCAACTTAACAAGACTCTGTCTCAAAACAAAATACGTTAAAAAAAAAAAAAAAAGAAAAAACGGCTGGGGAAGTGTCTCAGTGATTACGCACCACTGGGTTCAATCCCTGGTACCAAAAAAATAAAATAAAATAACAACTTCTCTGGCAGATTCACTTTCTATCTCAGCTCACAGCCCTGGGCTGCAAAGCTCAGCTGGGTACCAGCCTGAAATGCAGACTGTCCAGGGAATCCCAACAGGTTCCAGAAATCTGCATGTCCACCAGACACCCCTGGAGACTGTGGTGAAGACCTGAAGAGCACAGCAGCCTCTCCTGTGCACCAGGGTGAGGAGCTGCTGGGCCCTGGGAGGTGCAGATGGAGAACACCAGTCAGCCTTTGTTCTCCTCCCCCTCGCACAGCCCAGGAGGACCCGGCCCAGAGAGGTCAGCCGCAGCCCAGCCTCCTACCTGCTCATCAAGAGCAGGCAATAAATTAAAACCCCATTAGAATATTTCAGAGAAAAGCTGAGAAGTGCTGAAACATTAATTGTGCCATATTCAATCTGTTTTCCTACAGATCTGAAAAGCCCGATTACCATCCTGGGGGTCATTAGAAGGAATGAGGTTTTTTCCCTTTTCAATTTACATGTTTAAAAATGCATACATACATATATCCTGGCCCTGGCCACTAACTCCCTTCCTAGGCTCTCCAAGTGCTCTGGCTCCTCAAATGCCACAGGGTAGCCACAGAGAGAGACTCTTCTGGGAAGCCACAGGGGGATGCTTTGTTTTTTTTAAAGCCAGGGAACCAAAATCCCAGGGCCTGTGCTTGCAAAACAGCTCTGGGGAAACAGGTAGAGGCAGCCACACAACAACAGAGCTGTTTTCTTGTTTTGTCTCCCCTGTTTATTTTCCCTGAAGCAATCCAGGCTCAGCACAGAGTCAGCAGGGAGCTGCAAAGAGCAGCTGTGGTTCCCTGAGGCCAGGACCTAGCAATCAAGTTGTTTACCAAACACTGCCAGGCACTGGGAAACAACAGCACAAGCAGCCCTTGCATCTATTTTTCAAAAAAAAAAAAAAAAAAAAACCTCCCCAAATCTGTGGCTGCCCTGGAACTTCCCACATGGCTGAGAGGACAACTTGAGATCAGGGGATGAGCTGCACTGGGCACAGGCCTCCATGGTCCCCATGTGATCCACTTCTATGAAAGAAATCCTAGCCTGAGAGAGAGGGCTGGGCGTGTGCAGAATTTCAAGGCCTGGGTGGACATGAAGGGGCCTTTCCAAGCACATTTGCTAAGCCTACAGGATCCGGAGTCATCCACTGTCCACCCAGAGGAAGAACAGAGTCCATGGGAGAGTTTGCAAAGCTGATGTAGCTGCACCCACCCCAGCTGCTCATTCAGCCAAATGGGCTGCGGTTTGCAGCAAGCTACCCAGTGATGCAGGGGTGCTCCTGGCCCAGGATGGTCGCTCTGGATTATGGAGGCTTTCTGGCCCAGCCATTCTGAAACTCTGGAAGTTTCTTTTCCACCTTGACTCCTCCTGGGCTCCCCGGTGAGAGTATGCCAGTGACATCTGCCAAGCCATTTCGAGCACATAGCACAGGCTTGGGGGGCGGGGGGGGGGGGAGTCCATTTGCTTCTCCAGATGCCCTGAGTGCTGGGAGTCCCGCCAGGCTGCCCTCTGCCCGGGTTCAACCACTGGGACTTTTCATCTCAGGAGACCAGAGAAGGTGGGGGACTCATGACCCTGGCTGCCCTCCTGGCTGGGCACTGCAGGTTAACTGGGACTCTCCTGAGCAATCACTGCTCCTCCCAGGCAGACCTCCCCCCATGCTCCTCTCAGGTCCCAGCCTCTCCGAGTGCCTTCAAGTTCAGGGAAGAAAGATGCCTTACATTCTCTTCAGAAAACAAATACAATGTCCAATCCAAAGTCCTGCACATCATATTGCCCTTGGTTGGAGAACAGGAAGCCTGCAATCTTCTACACACATAGAACAAATGTGTGTGGATGTGTACATGTGCACACATGCATGTAAATGAACATGTGTGTAAATGTACATGAGCATCTCTGTCAATTTTTTTAATACAGCTCAAGCAGATTGGTCAGAGGACCTGGCAGCCCCACGGGCACTGCCGTTCCCAGGGTCACAGAGACTTCCCTTCACTCCCACGTGCCCCCGGGGGAGCGGGCCCACTTTGTCTAATCGGTTACACAATCTGATAGGAAGCGGAGCTTTTGAGAGCTTCAATCCTTTCTCTAATTTACTAACTCAGTTGCCTTTGTTGCAAATGGTACCAAAATAGAAAGGGAACAGGGGTGGGTGGAGCGGGCTCCATCACCAACCCTTGTGAATAACTTTCTGACAACTGAACCCGGTTCAAAAACCACCTCAGCTGCAGAAAAAAGGTGTGTGTTGTCAGCTCGCAAATATAATGCCAATCTGCCTCCATCAGCTCGGCTCCTGGAAGAGGAGCAAGACCTCCCTTTTTAAAATAACAACGTCCCCTCGAACGGGCCTCAATAAGCTTCTGTTGAAAGAGCCCAAGTTCTGCAGTCCCAGTGAGAACAGTCGCCAAGTTTACCCAAGTGGGTCACTGTCCCAACATCTGTGGCTTTGACTCGACCCAGTCGGGTGCTGTGGAAGGAGCTGTTTGTCTCACCAAGCTTTCACTAGCAAGATCGCCTTCAGCTCACCAGAGGGCTTGCTGCTATGTGTGCTCAAAAACAGGTTTTTAAGTAAACCCGCTGCATCAGTGGGGACCCAGGAGGATGGTGTTTCTATGTCATTATTTTTCTTTTTCTTGTTCACTGAGGCCCATCTAGAATCTTCTTGGTTTGCTGGTTGATTTCTTTTTTTCACTAAAATATTCAGAACACTCCCCTTGAAACACAGGCTGGTGGGTTGTCCCTGCAGACATGCTTCCCCAGTCCTCCATATGGGGCTGCCTGCCAGTCTTACCGACTGTTACCAGGTCCCCACTTCAGGGAGGAGCAAGACTCTCAAGTCCTAAATCCCTCCCCATGTCGGACCCTGGAGGAATCTAGATTCTTGTCTTTTCCTGTGAAGACACCTGTCCCTGCTCCCACCCTCAGGCACAGGGCAGAATGGGCTGGCCTGTAGGCGCCTGTCCCCTGCCCTTGTCCACAGTGAGGCACAGGTGCTTGAACTCGAACACACAGTAAGGGTAACTCAGTCCCCAGCCCTACTGGTGGCTTGGACTTGTAAATGTCACAGGCTCTCTGCTGCCTCCGCCTAGGGTATTTTATCATAATTGTTCTTCTGGAGCTGGGAATTGGACCCATCACCTGGAGGCTCCTGTCCATTTGGGGGTGGCACAGTTCACCCCTTTATGGCTGTGACCTATAGTTTCCCTATACTTGTAAGAAGACTGGGAAAACGCCTGCCCCGACCCAGCAAGGGCTTATTTAGTGCATGTCTCTGCTGTCTCCACATGGTTGAAATAGGAGTCTCACCGTCCCTTAGGAAGAAGCCACCACTGAAATCTCCCGTGACAACTTCAAGGAGCCGCCTCCTCCTGACAGTGCCATCATGAACGCCACCATCTCAGACTCCCTCTGTGGCCAGGGACCCTGGAAACCCCACCTGGTGGCCCTCACAGTAGCCTTGTCCTTTCCACTCACTTCCTGTTTGAGTCACTGGGTCCCTTTGGGAGAGCGCCACAAGGTGGGGACTGGGTTGTGATGCGTGTCTCTTATCTGGGGACAGAGAAGGCCCTCATGCCTGATGCTCACTGAGGTTCTTCCGAGAGCCAGGAAGAGTCCCCATCCAATCTGTGACTGGTCGCTACTAAGTAATCACGGCAACCGCCGGCCGTGGTTCCACACAGAATTCCCTGGGTCCCCATATTCCAACATTCCATCTAGACCTTCAGCCCACAGTGGCACTGACTGGCAGGCCTCTCCCCCACGGGGCAGCTGGGTCTGCCAGGCTGGCAGAGAGCAGTGGCAGGCCACCTGCTGGCAGGGAAGGAGGTGGCCCTGTCCCTGAGGCCCAGAGGAGCCCCAGCAGCTCCAGGAAGGACAGGCAGGAGTGCCATCTGGGCTCTTTATAAGGTCTGTGGTAAACATGTTTACTCTGTTCTGATTGGGCAGACTTATCTCCATCCAGTGTTTTGTTTTGAGTCTTGCTCTATAAACATGTTTACTTTGAGGGGAGAGCTTTTTTGATAGCTAACACACTTGTTTTTCACACTTTTAAATTCACAACATATTTTCCACTGCCTGTGTGTGGTAAACAAAGGACATTATTTCACCTCCCCCCTGGAGAGGTGAGCCGACCACGCATTCCCAGGGGCAGGTGACCCAGGCCCCCCAGGGGGTGAGAGCAGTGGAGATGCTGCTAAAATGCACAAGTGGTGGGTCCTGCATCACACCCAGGACCCCCTTCCCCAGCAGGAACCTCCTGTGGGAACTTAACTCCA
Organism: Ictidomys tridecemlineatus; assembly: GCF_052094955.1. NCBI lineage: Eukaryota > Metazoa > Chordata > Mammalia > Rodentia > Sciuridae > Ictidomys > Ictidomys tridecemlineatus. Next base: position 52,251,533 of record NC_135492.1, on the reverse strand, counting down.
GCACTTCAGGGGGCACAGTCCAGGAAAGGGAAGGTTCCCTCACCAGCACAGGAAAAACCACCCCAGAAAAATGAAACAATGCTTCAAAACTAAATAAATGTAAAAAGCCAACCTGGACACAGTATCCATTACCAGTCTACTGACACCTGTTTTGTATAATGACTTTGGAACTTTCACCATCAGGGCTGGTGGTCATAAGATAGAAAATGAGAAGCCCTCTCACACCAGAACGGGAGAAAAACAAGAAGATTCCAGAGGAGGAGTGAAAAATAACTAAGTAAATGGTGCTGAGGAAGTCAAAGAGCTCTGAAGCGGGACTTTAAAGTGGGGAGGGGGGGCTACATCAAGTCACCAGGAGAATCACTCTGTGGTGCCCAGCGCAAAGTTCCATCTCAGTTGGGCAGGTCTCAATTCCAGAGAGTTCTTTTATTTCTCCAACCAGAAATAAAAGATACTTTTATCACAGGCCTCCGAGTTAATTACAAGTTAGGAAGCAGAACTAAATTGGAGGCCAAATTCTTTGTTAAAACAAATAATGTCCCTGATCCCTATATCACCTTCTAAGCTCAGGCTTGAGTTAAGGTCAAAAACAAATCAACAAAGTTCAAAGCCAGCCTCAGCAACAGGGAGATGCTAAGCAACTCATCAAGACGCTGTCTCTAAATAAAATAGAAAAAAAAGGGGGGGTGGCTCAGGGGTAGAGTGGCCCTGGGTTCAACCGCTGGTACCCACTCCTCCCCCCAAAAAAACCAAAGGTAAGGTTGCTGAACTATTGCGTGATCCTCGGTCACTAGGTTGGTTATTTCATTACATGGGGTCCTGAGGGAGGAGATGACATCAGAAGCACAGACCCACTGCCTAGGGACCAGGGCAGAGCTGGCATGCCCTAGAGCACAGAGACCCCCAACCCGCTCCTCTTCCCAGGCTGTCGTACGTCCGGGAGGCTGCTAGTCAGGGAGCAGCTCCCAGCCTGCCTGGGTTGCCCTGCCGATGAGGATGGCACTGAACCCCATCTTATGCAACAATCCATGTCAAGGGGGAAAGACCTCTTCAGGGGTCGGATGAGAATTCCTGGCCACAGGAGCCAATGGGGACAATACCCAGAGGGACTCAGACTAGCCCCCCATGGAACCCACACTCCCACAACTTCAAAGGAGCAGAAAAGAAATCGGAATCGGTGTGACATCGGTCAGGCGCGAGTCACCAAGCCTATGGAGCCTTTCGTGGTGTGGACAGACAGGTGACTCACAGGGAAAGGGACGCTCAGCCAGCCACATCCCCCGACCCGCCACTCACTCAAGAGTTATTTCTCCTCACTCTTTAAACCCAAAAAGTACATGACTGATGAGATGACTGCAGAAGAGCTTCCAGACGATTCTCAAACCCAAAAAGCACAACAGTCGGCAGATCAGGAGAAGAGGACTAGGCCACCGTGTGGGATGTCCCACGGCTACATGTGCTTTCCAGAACAGCGCGGAGGGGGGCCACATTCCATGGGATGAGAGGGCGCAGGCCGGAGGTGTCCCAGGGCCCAGGGTGCCGCGAGCAGGGCCTTATGACTAGGGAAGAGCAGCAAGGACTTGAAAGGGGTTGAAAGGGGGGATTGTCTGCTGGAAGAAGCCAGAAGGGCCCCTGGGTTTCACCTGGTGCTCAACAGAGAAGGTGGGCAACATGCATGGCGTCCTTCCTACACAGCACGCCCATCCTCTGCCTGCACGGTGACCCTGCAGCCTCCTCCTGAGCCTCACGACAGCGGTGAAGTCCATCCACCATCTTACAGATGGGGAACTGAGGTTGGCGAAGCCACATGTCTCTGAGATCACGGCTCCTGTTACGTTGCTAGTGACATCTTCCCTCTTCTGCCCGGCGCTGAACACTACTGTCTAGTGGGCAGGGAATGGAGGCCAGGAAAGGCCCCAAAGATAAAAGCCCAGCTGGGAAGACAAGGGTCACAATTCCATCTGGGGCTCCGTGGTGTCCCCACGACAGGCCCAAGCCCTCAGCTCCTTGCTTGAATGTGGCCACATCCTAGGAACCAGGAAAGCACGGAGCCTTCCTGAGCATGCTGTGGGCAGGTGCCAGGGGACCTCTCCTCTGAGAAGGGGGACCCCAGAGGGAATGAGGAGGCAGACAGGCACCCCTGCCCCTCCCCTCCAGCCACACAGCAAGGATGCTCCCTATTCCTCTCAGATGCCTCCTGGTTCTCCCATGCCTCCAGTTAATGACCATGGGCACTATCCCCTCTTCCTCTCCACCAAGTCTGCTGACCAAAATCTAAGGGGTGAAGTTATCAGGATGGGGTGTGGCCCCACGGCAGAGCACTCGCCCAGGACCAAGAGGCCCCAGCTTCCAACCCCAGCACCGCAGACAAACGCGCCCGGGAAGGATAGGCTTCTGACTCCCACCTTTCAGGAACCTTCCAGAAGGAGGAGGCCAGCCTTCCAGAGCCTCAGTCGTCCTACTCAGGGACCATCTGGGGACAGGGTAGGGGGTATCAGGCCCAGTCCACTCAGCACATGGGATTAAATGACACATGATTGCAGGCACTTTTCAAGCCCGCAATGAGCGCCCTGCCACAAGAGCACATAATTCATTGCCACATGAGTTCTACAGACAATAGCTGCTGCAAGTTCCAGAGGCAGGAACCAGCCCCTCCAGGACGCACACCCCACCTGCTCTCTCTCCTGGGGGCTCTGCCGGCCTTGGCACAGAGCAGGGATCAGACTCTGGCTGTGCCACACCCAGGCCAAGGTACCTTGGGCCTCAGTGGGCCTCAGGGTCCCTGATGTAAACTGAGGTCACGGCAGCTCAGGTGCACAGTACCTGGCCACAGGACAGACTGCATGCCCAAGAGCTGCTCGGGTCTGTGGGCCACACAGACGGCTCCCTCCTTTCTCAGGTCTGAAAGCCGTTGCTGGTTTTCACGGTCCCAGATATGGGTCAGTGACCCCAAAGAACGTAAACATGTCCTAGTGTTCTTTTGTGCCCACCAAGGTAAAAAATGATCACAAAATTTCCCAAAGAAAAACAAGGGGACTTCTCTGAGGGGTAGTTTAGTAAAGCACCCGGGGACAGAAAGCTTTGAATTCTCATTCACCCCTCTGGAATGGATGCACCCTCATGACAAGTGATCACTGGGGGTAAATGTAGCTAAATGGTTACAAAGAAATGCTGGTTACCACAGCATTATCTACAGCACATAAAATCTGAGAAAAAAATAAACGTCCTCTAAAAGCCAAATACTTGAAATACTATGCAGCCATTAAAAAAAAAAAGTTGTAAAAATAAACAAGGACATGGAAGGGTGATCCCAAAATCACACTTGGTTACCAAACGTTTGTTGAATGACATGTTGCTAAGTAACAAGAATGTGTGACAAAAATCGATGCTTTTTAAAGTTGTGGTTGAGTAGTTACTGTGCCAGCTGCTACAGGCGAGCACATTACATGCACTGGGCTATTGCAAAACCCAGTGGAGTCAGTTGCTAGGATCCCCGTTTTAAAGACAGAAAATAGTCACTGAAAAATAGCTTGTCCAAAATCACCCAGCCCACAGGAGGACGCTAGCATTAAAATCCAAGTCTACGCCAAAGCCTTGCTCTTTTCCAAACAAAGCTGCCCCTCCTAAAGGTATCAGTATATTCTCAGCTCCGCTACATACATTTTTCCCAGGGAGGGGGAAAAAGGGAGAAAAAAAACAGAGAAAGGCAGACAGACAGACGGCAGCAGCAGTTCTTTCTAGGGGATAAGACTAAAGATACCTATTTTTGCTTTGCTTTGGTTTTTAAATGTTTTTCATTTATCCTAAATCACTTTAGTAGTTAGAGGGAAAAGGGAAAACTTGTTTTGTTTCAAAAGCCCAAACACCAGTGCCCACTGTGCCTGGGGCAGATGCAGGTGCTGGGCAGGCTCCAGGGGAAGGCAGGGCTGGCTGCTCAGGGGTGAGCGGACCTGGGGCGGCTGCTCAGGGCTGCTGTGGGGATGAGCTGGGGGGCAGGTGTGGGCGTACGGGATGCTCTGGCAGAACCTGTGTCTGTTATGTTGCTAGTGACATCTTCCCCATAGTGAACACCTTTCATAGCCTGTCTCTGGAGAAGGGACCGACTCGTGGTGCTAAGACCGTGTATCCCAACATCTGCAGCCTCTGTGCCCCTCATCTCCCAGAACAGCCAGAGCAACTCTCTACACAGGTCTGGGGCAGTGGCACCTGGCCTTGATCCTCAGCTCCTACTCTGGGCTGGCTCCAAAACGCCATTCAAGATCCACTTTACCTTGTGGATCTCCTCTCTCCACAGTCGCACGTGACAGAGGACAAGCCCTCCTAGCTCATAGTGAGCTCCTACAGAGAATGTACATGAGATCCTTAGTCATACCCACAGTCCAGGGTGAGGTGGCAACCCAGGTCACCCTTGAGCATTATCCCAGCATCTGCTAACACCCCTGCGCCCTGCACACGGGTCTCCCGGAGCTCTGCAGGCATCTCCCCCAGTGCAGGGGGTCCCGCCTGTGCTGTACTAGGGAGCAGACCTTTCCAAAGACACACCCTGTGCAGACCAATATGCTCCCAAGCAAGGCTGCTCGGGCTGCCAGAGCAAAGTGCCACCGACCCGTGGGCTGCAAGGACTGAAAGCTGCTCTCTCAGGTCTGCAGCCTGGAAGTCCAAGATCAGGGTGTCGGTGGGGCTGGATTCCTCAGCACCTTCTTCTTGGCTGGTAGCTGGTGTCTTCCCCCTGGATCCCCACGTGCTCTCGTCTCTTCTTGAAAAGCACCACCCACACTGGATTAGCGTCCACCCTACGGCTATCTTGACCACTTGAAATGCCCTGTCTCCACACACAGTGGCCTCCTGCAATGCTGGGGATTCCAGCCCCAGCACAACTTCCTGGGAGGGGACCACAATGAAACCAAAAAATGCTCCTGTCGTCCAGACCAGGAGGACACTCAGTGGACCCTGGGCTGTGGCCACAGGCACCAGCTCCTCTGGAAGTTGGAAGCACACAGGTGCCACAGAGGGCTCCTCCCAATGCCATGTGCAGGGGACACCCTCCCCGGGCCACAGATCCACTGAGGGGACAGTACCTACCGAGTGACATGTTCAACACGTTAAACAACGCTGTGGACAATAAGGTCAGCAGGCCCAGCCCCTGCTCATACATGTTTGTAAAAGGACGGGATGGAAAGTGCCGGTGCCTAGCAGTGGACGCCCCGATGTGGGCTCCTCAATCAAAGCTGAAGGTCATTTGAAAAAAAAAAATCAGTACGTACTTCATTAAACCAAATTTTTTTAAAAATGGAGTTTCTGGAATCACAGCATATAATTTACAGAGTGCAAATGTCTGAGAGCCATGTGCTAAATTTAAAGAAACAACTATTATTAAAACAGCCCATTATGTAAGGCAGCGAAATCTATTTGCACTCTGCGCATCCGTTATAATATTTCAACCAAGCCTTCCAATGTTTGGCAGTTCTTTCCTTCGGTGATAATAAAAGGCTTCTCTTTCCATTAAATATCTAAATTAAGTCGAATGGTGTATGTTAAATAAGCCCATAAGTTCTCTCGCATGATGCAAGGAAGGCCGGCAAAGCTTATCTGCTCAGCCCTCCAACTTAAAGGCTGGCGGTTTATGTCCCCTGCAGAGCCCCGGGACCCTGCTGGCTTGGCCAGACTGTGAAAATAAGCTTCAAATGACCAAACGCCACTGCGACTTGAAAAGTAGGAACCAGACCAGACACAACAAACCACAGCGCAGCCAGGCTGGCTTGTCATAATTCATGTGTGTGGAATTCGACTGCAAAGCCCTCACTGGGGGCTGGATTTCCTCCACGGGGGCGCTCCATGAGCAGGGCCAGACGCTGAGAAACTGCTGATAAGCTACTCTGATGACAAGTCTACAAGTCACAGCATTCACCAAAAGATAGGTACTCCGACCCCAAGCAGCCCGGCCCACGCCCGCCCCCCTAACATGTACGACAGCCAATATTCATGGACACCCAGGTACAGCCCGGTCTTCTCCTGGGGGCTCCAGTGGACTCCAGGTTTCCCTTTTGGCTTCCCCTGAACTTGATTCTCCGTCTTGATGGCCCACGTGATGATCATGGACAGCAATATTATTTTTGAAGAACAGTTTCACCATGGTTCAATGACTTTGATTCTTCCAGATTTTTAAAGAAATGTAAACGGGTAAATATCCACGTGTTGATTTCAAAGCCATGCATGTACAGAGAGATGTAAACACATGACCTTCCAACGGGCTCATCAACCTCCATAAGACTGTCCTAAAGGCTCAGGAGGAGCTGGGGTACCAGCTCAGGGTGACAATGACAACAGCGGCCAGGTCCTCGGCAGTTTGCTAGGTGCCAGACCCAATGCTCGGATGTTGGCATGTGATTTCTCAGGTGTGTCCTTAGGAGAATGCTCGGCTGTGAGCCTGTTATCTTTTTCAAACAAGGAAACTGTGGCTCAGAGAGGTTCAGTCACCAGCTCAAGTCACACAGCGGCTAAGAAGCCAGGAGAGGCACCTGGTTCAACCTGGGCTACATTGCCTCCCAGTGGTGTCTCCGAGGTGAAATAGAGGCCCATAGGCTGCCCCTAAAATGATCTCTCTTCTTGGCTTGGAACAGGAAGCACAGTCCAGAAAATCCAAGAAGAGACCCAACCTCCAACAAGGTGAAATGCCAGAAGTACTGCCCACCCAAAGCAGAGCGGAGGACACGCTAGCCTACAGGGAATCCCCCGTCCTGCTTCAAGTGCTGGCTGCAGCCCTCGCATCTCTGTCTACTGCAGCGTCCCACTCACCCCTGGGACGCCATCAAGAAGCTCGTATTTAAGAGAGAAAAGCAATGGCCGCCCTCCCCCTCCCAGAGGCGGTTCAACCTTCCCTGCACATTAAAACATGGACGGAGGCACAGAAGATCCAGGAGTGTCAGTCCACTTTCTAGTGCCTCTAGAAGCGACAGCGGGGCACTACCCAAGACAGCAATGGCCCTGGACCAAGAGTCCAGTGCCTCCATGGGCCAAGGGCAGGAGAGATGCTCTCCACCTAGGCAGGTGCTGCTCTCCAGCCAGCTGAGAGTCTCGGGGTTCCTGAGGACGCCTGGAACTAGCACCCAGAGCCAGGAGCTGATGTGGGCAAGGCCCAGCCCCACAGCCCACTCACAGAGTCCCTTAACAGCCAACAGGTCAGCTGGACGCTAGTAGTCACCCCCGCTCAGGCCACAAGCAAAGGCCAATCAACTCCTGGGGCTCCCGGCCAGCCACTCTCTTTCCTAACTCCAGGCCTGGGCCTCTCCCGCCTCCACAGCCTGTTCTCCGGGACATGTGTGTACCTCAGGCACACCTAGGACCTGGGATTACCCTAGGAGGACTCTACCCACAGCCCTAGGGACACAGTGCAGGCCCCATCAGCCCCGGAGCCCACTTGGACCACTCATCCTTGAACAACCTCGACTCCTATCTGTCTCTAAAGGTCTCTTCTGTTTCCTCAGGACATGGGTAGCATGCACCCACAAACAAGGTCTAAAGCATAACCAGGAGTCCCCTTGCTCCCAACACCTGGCCACGCGGCCATCACCCCTCCCCTGGGGGCCCACACAAGCCCCCTGGCAGGTCCAGGCCCCCTGCCCTGTCCTGATCTATCCCAGAGAGCAGCAGGGGGGATTCTGTTAAAATGTAAAGCAGCTCAAGGCCTCCAATGGTGTCAAGGTGCAGGGAGTCCTCTGCCAGAGCCCTAGGCTCCCAGAGTGTCTCCGATGCCATGTGCACAGCCACAGTGGCCTCCTGACTACCCCAGCGTCCCAGGACACGCCTCCCTCCAGAGGGCCTTCGCAGTAACTGCCCCTGCCTGGAATGTTCAAACAGGACCTTATTTAAAGAGGCCAGGAAGCAGTCCCTTGAGCACTGACCCTTTGAGTCCCGGCCAGCCCACGTCCTGGTGTTCTCCTCCGCACACAACCACCCAGCACACCAGGGACCCTCCTCTCCCATCTGTCTCCATCCTTCCTCTCTTCCCAGAGATGAGCCCCCGAGGGCCAGGGTCTCAGTCCATTTTCTTCACTGGTTTATGCTGTGTGCCTGGAACAGCGTAGGGACGTGACGACACCAGGCCAACCTCTGCAGAGTGGGGACTATCTGACTGGCTCATTTCAGCCCAGAGGCGTGGGGTTCTGAAGCACAGAACCCCAAAGAGGAAGCACAGGCGTGTCTACACTGGGCAGTGGGCAACAGGGGTCCACAACGCAGACCCAAGTGAACAGCTGGACCCTTCTGCCCCGGGGGCGGACGGTGAAGTGCAGCATCCCCTCTCCCCCACGCCCCTCCAGCCGGGGACCAGACCAGTGCCGGGCTGTGTCAGGAAAGTGCCCTCGACTGCAGGCACTGGCAATGGGGTTGTATTAAATATGGTCTTCTAAGCAGGGATGAAGGCAGGAGGGCCGCTCTCCTGAGTGGGATCAGGGCCTGCAAAAGGGCTTGAGGGAGGAAGCGGGTCCTTTCTGTCCCTGTCTTCAGCCCCCAGTGCTCCTCCCCTCTGGAAGACGCGGCCTTGTAAGTGCCATATTACAGCAGAGACCAGATCCCCTGACCCACCTGCTGGCCCTCGACCTTGGACCCCCAGCCCCCTGAGACCCACACTCCATGATCCTCTAGTATTCTGTGACGGCCACCCAGACAAACACACCCCTCTCCCAACACCCCTCTCTGCCTCCACAGGAGATACCAGCCCTATGACGGAAACACACAGGTCAAGTGGTTAGAAAACTGTTATTAAGATTAATTAGGCCCACAGCGGGCGACTCCAAGAGGAAAATGGAAAACGTATTGCTTCTTTCCTAGAAGTGGAACTTTTTATTTGGCCACCTTTGGACAACGATGCCGTTTTCAAGTTGTAAACTCAAGAAATTTAGTTTGCACATGGGCCCACAAAGCACCCCTCTCCTCAGCCCCCGCGGGAGATCCAGACCCTCCCTGGGTCTCAGCAGGGCTGCGGCCTGTCTCAGGGTGAACACAGGCCCAGGGCGCTCCTGGCCACGTCCTCTAACCCAGATCTCCTGCACCCCACCAACCAAAGTGCTCTGCAGAAGCCCTTGCTTCCACAACCGTGCGGCATCCCTGTTCTTTCTGAATCTTAAGCTCAGTTTCCAATACCACTTTATTTCTGCGTGTTGTTTTACATTCAGGCGTGATTAAATTTAAAAGAAACATTCAACCAAATGGTAGAAGGCATTTCTCTTTGATCAAAATTTACACAGCAAAAAAAACCCCTGCATATTTATACAGCTGAGCTCGCGCAAGCCATTGGAACCACACTTGCAGGGTGAGTCGTTTCCAAGCTTTTATTAGTGACTGTAATGATCGGAGACAGGGGTCATCAAAATGCCTCTGCCAGAGCCAATCTAACGTTACTGCAGAGCCCCACCGTAAAATGAGAGGGGTCCAGGGAGGGAGGAGGACCAGAACATGAGGAAAGGGAGACTGCTGTGCTGTGCCACCCAAAGTCACCCAGGGATGAGCGCACTCACCGAGCTCACCTGTCCTGGGCCAACCAGCCCACGGAGCTCACCATCCTGGGCAGAGCGCGCTCACGGAGCCCATGTGTCCTGGGCAGAGCGCGCTCACGGAGCCCACGTGTCCTGGGAAGAACCCGCTCATGGAGAGCACGTGCCCACGGAGCTCACCTGTGCTGGGCCAAGCAGTTCACGGAGCCCACGTGACCTGGGAAGAGCGTGCTCATGGAGCTCACCTGTCCTAGCTCAACACAAGGGAAAACATTTCTGTGGTTGAGGGAGTGGGTCCCAGGGACGGGTGACTAGGAGAAAGTTGTAAAAATAAAACAAAACAAACATCTTTTTAAGGAAGGAAAGTGGGGTTAGAATACTCTCTGACTCTGAGGAGAGTCCTTGGGGATAATTGTCAGTACAAAGGTGTTTATTTTACCACTGCTAGAGCAACTCGGCCAATCAGATCAAGAGTTTCATCCAGAGAATGGCCCCCATTCCATTCCAAAGCATGGAGCTTTGCTGTCACCGCTCCCCCACTCGGGCCTAGTGTCCATCTGAGAAGTCCCAGAGCAGTCCCCGCAAGCCCTGCCTGGTCAGGCTGCGGTTCCCTTCCAGGGCTACCCTGGGCTGCCCTGCATTCTGCTGTGAGGTGGGAGAACACACTTGCGAGGTCACTGCAAAGAAAAGAATGCTGAGGTGAAGGGTCCACATCCCCTGCCCCCTGCCCAGAGGACCGCTTTGTCCTCCCTGCTCCGCTCCTCTGGTGCGCCAGTGGAGCATCAGGAGTGCTGGACTGTACCCGAGTCTTCCAGTTCACTGTTTACAAGGGTGTGAGGGGACACTCGAGTAATGACCACTGGGAGAGCTTTCTGCTTCTCCTCCTGGGCCGTGACGGGCTTGGGGGAACCAGAGAGCATTGGCTGGGCATTTTCAGGCTTCCTCTTCCCCCCCATTTCATCTGAGCCCACGGGTCTCTTGAAGACGACACTTAATTAATGAATAGAAACAGCCAGCTGGGCAAGACGATCTCATCAGATCACCGGCAGTGAGAAGACTTCCCTGCTCCAAATTTCTACCCTTGTTAGGGAAACAGAATTCTTCCACAGATGGGAAAACTCAAGCTCAAGGTCAACCAAAAACACATTCCCGCTCTTGTTATTTGCTTAACAGTGTGAGAATGCCACTGGAGATAACAGTGTAGAGGAACCATCCCTGCCCTCTAGGCAATTAGAGTCTAGCGCCATGACAGAGAGTCACAGATGATTTCTGGCCTCGGTGCCCCTCACTGAACACCTTTCACCTCTTGAGAGAACTGATACACGGGACTTCCAAGACGAGCTCGGGAAACGTTGCTTATGTGACCATCGCTGGTTTTCTCCCATTCTGGTGCTTAAGACTCCCAGGCAGAAGATGACAGATGACACAGGAGGACAAGGGCAGCCTGAACCTGTGCTTGGGAGAGAGGCCTGACAGACCGGCCAGGAGAGACGCACCCGCAGGTCTGAACCATTTAACATGGTGGGTCTATTTGTGACAGCAGCTAGCAAGACCCGAGTTCTGCACCTTCCATTTCCCTGTGACCTTCTGAGCAACTCTACACTTCATGAACTTCTGTAAATGCCAGACTCCATACGAAGCATCCGGGACACAAGGAAAAGAGAGAGCGGGAAAAGTGTCTGCCCATGGGAAGGAAGCCACCTAAGAAGGACAAGTACACAGCTGTGTCACCTGCTTAGAGGGTTTAGGGAAGCCTAAACTTTGTTCATGAAGAGCCTTAGAAAGAGCAGGGCATCATCCCAGACGGGTCCTGTGACTTCCAGAGGCCACGTTGGAGGCCTCATGCCGCAGAGCCAGTGCCTCCAGCATCTTGTCTCCTCCCATCCCGGATGGAAGCACCGGGCCTCCTAACCACATGAACTCCCGGGAACGGAGCACCTTCCATAAGAAACCCCCTTTCCCTGCCGGCTCATCCTCCTCCCCAGTTACCCTGCCTGGTCCCAGAGCATGGCTGGTTCCCAGCAAGAGATCTTAACACTGGAACTCAATTCTACTCTGGCTTAAAAAAATAAAATAAGACGGGCTTCAGGATGTGTCAAGCACAGCAGCCCCAACCCTCCCCATCGCATTGCGGAATAAGTACTTTAAATTACGAGATGCTTATCTGCTACCAGGTTTCTGGAAAGGAGCTGACCAGCTCCACTGGGGTACATGCAGACAGTCTGCCCTCTCCAGGGTCCAGACAGCTTTCTCGAAGATGCGCCGGCCAGGCCCTGCCGAGGGCAACGCTGTCCACAAAGGCACTGTGCTCAATGGGACCAGCACACGACAAAACATCCTCAGAACATGGTTTTCCAACAGCTAACAAAGTGACTGAACTGTCTTTTCATTTAGCATTAAAATTAGGGAAATTTCAATAGGGAAAAAAAAAAAGCAACGATAGAAATGAAGGAAAACACACGCATAAGAACACACACACACACACACACACACACACACAAGGGTGCCAGTGACCTCCGCGCTCCTCCTGGTACCTTGGGCATTCCTGCATCTTATGGGGGGCGTCTGAACCACGAAACATTCTCTCTCCTAACCTGTAAATGAACCACTTGCAGACTTCTGTTTGCCTCATCAATTTCTACACCTTTTTGAAAAATAGATCATCTTACATTCCTTTCGCATGACGGAAAGGAGCTGGCGTATTTTAAAAACATAGATTCGTCCCTCAGCGTATGTGTAGCCCAGCTTCCCAGCATGGGACTGGCTGACCCCTCAGAAGGCGCTCACGGCCGGGAGGAGGGAAGGCCTGGCTCCAGCCCAGGAATCCCTGCAGGAGGATCTCCAATGAGAACCCCTTGGCGGCTCGTTAGAAATCGTCCCCATGTGTCACTGGGGTTACCAGGCTTGGGGGTGTCTTTAAGGATAGAAGGGCCTTTCCCCAATCTTTTCCAGCAACAGCAACAAAACGCTCTCACCGTCGCCGTAAAACTGTCAGCGGGCGACTGCCCCGGGGGAGCATGGCTACAGATCAAAAATGTCCCCACCAAGGAAGGAGCAAGTCCAGCACCCCCCAGAAGCTGAGCACACGGTGTCTCAGAAGCCTGCCGTCTCCTGCCCCCACCCAGCCTCTGGGAGCCAAAACAGGGTGACATTGACAAGTCAATTGAAATGTCTCTGACATTCATTATTTTTTTTCTCTAAAGCAACTCAGGTAAAGTCACAAGGCATAATCAACAATGACAGTTGCCATCTGAGAACAAAGGGATGACCTGACTCCTGCACCCACGCCAGGCAGCGTGGATGCAAATGAGACAGAGCAGTGCACCAGGTGAGAAGCAGGGCCCTTCTCCTCCAGCGCCCACCTGATGTCCCCTCGGCCATCATTCAGGCAGGGCTGGAAGGAGCCACAGCCCCGGGAGGACAGGGAAGTACAGAGACTATCGAAAGACACCAAGAAGCTGGATAGGACACTGAGAGCCAGGCTCCTGAGGGATGCTGCCAGTACCTGGGAAGGCCACTTGGGTATGTCATCTAAAACAAGGAGAAGGTGACAGAAGGCGGCAATGGGCTTCTTCTAGACTTCCAACCACAAGTCGATGACCCGAGAGCCAAAGGTGGTCCAAACCTCTGTTTGGCTTGGGCCAGGCCAGATGGACTTTGTTTTTCTTCAATTTCCAACACATCATAATCAAGATGAAACATTTTTTCATTTGAGTTTTCTGATTTCTTTGGAAGACACAAGAGAGGAGATCTGGCCACAAGAAGCTAACGTTTCTCCCATAAAAACAGGGTGAGGCTGTGCGCTTGCCCCTGTTGGCTTCAGAGTTCACATCCCCACTTCTCGCCAGGGGGAATGGCACGTGCAAAGGCCCTGAGACACGAACACATCACCAGTGGCCCGAAACCACTCAGGCTCGGCTTCAAGGCACGAAACTTTTTACAAAGCCCTCTGACTTGGTACAATTTCAAATCTCTTTTCTTGAAAGCCACAGAACATCTGAGCAGCAAGAAACGATGCCAGAGTTACTACTACAAGGGGCAGATAACAAAACCAAAATAAAAAACAGCCACCCACAAACATCCCCGACACCACACACCAGCAATGGCAAGCAAACCCTGCACCTGGCATGGGCTCCCAGGGAGGCACCCAACACGGTGGGCAGTGGCCCAACGCACAGGCAGGGTCCCGGGCTCATCTGTCCAGGCTGGCACGTCCAATCTGGAGAAAGTCACTTTTTTACAATATTCCTATTTTTCAGGGTAAACACTACTCTGCATAAAAAGAGAAACAGATCCGAAGACAGGAAATGCCACCCGACTCCTTTTCCTGTGATGGTGTTTTATAAGAGCGACTAGGAGATTGGGGTGCTTAGTAAGCCAAAAGGACAGAAAGAAAACAGGGTGTGGACTCAGGAAGGCTCTCTCCCTCATGAAGGAGCTAGGTGACCTTAAGCCAGAGCAGTAACTTTGCTAATTCTGGGCATCCTTGTCCCCAAGACATTAATGCCACGGGCTACCCCCTGACGGGCTAGGAGGGTTACCAGCAACTGATACAGAGTGACTTGGACATACCAGGTGGACCAGACAGCTCTGTGACTGCACCCGTAATCCAAATCCCTGGGCCAGTGCCAGCCTGTCAATCATGAAAAGAACCGTGAAGAACCATGACCTGGGTCCACCTGCTGCACACCGGCGTCTGATGTGTGTAGGGAGGGCAGATGGTCTCCAGCTGGACTGGGCTCACCAAAGGCAAGGGGGACCCCAACAAGGCCTCTCTCCTGTGCCCATGGGTTTGCAGGCTGCTCTGAGACACTCCAGGAACAGCTCACACATTGCATCTTCCTGAACCCAGCCACAGAAAGAGAGCAAGAAGAGAGGGTGGGTCAGACGGTGGCCTCACCTGGTTAAGTCACGGTTGACATGCTGGAAGAGCTGAGGTTACGCTGAAACAGGGCCCAGGCCCAGCATGACCCATGTCCTTATAAATGGGAGCGGGGGACACAGAACACATGGCACATGAAGATGGAGGCCAAGCAGCAACCCAGAGGGCCCACTAACCTGGAGGACCAGGAGAAGGGCCCGGAGCAGCCTCCCCCACGGGTGGGAGGGACGCCCCTGCCAGCACCTTCGCCTTGGACTTCCAGCCTCCAGCAGAAAGGCTATTAATGAACTCGTGTGGTTTCCGCAGAGGTGTGGGAGGGACAGCAGGTTCAGTAGAAAAAGGTTCAGGCTACCTTTCTCTCCTGCAGGAGGAGCCCAGCACTGACCACACACCTGCCTTCTTCCTTCTGCAAGGGGTGTCCCTCACCCTCTGCCCACCCTCCAGAGGACAAGTCCAGAGCCCCTGCGAGGGAGGTGGCAGAGGCCACCTCAATGCAAGGCTAACACAGCCCGGGCAATGGGCAGAGGTCGGGAGGTGAAGCTGGGGCATTGCGCTTGGGGAGACAAGAGAGATGGCCTCAGGAAACGAACCCCAGGGAGATCCCATTTCCCACCACAACCAGGTTCTAATCTAAAGCACAAAGCAACTTTGGCAGGATGAAGAAGAAAGGATGAGCGGAAGCAGAAGGGAGAAGTCTTCCTAGATCCCGGCTCCTTTCCACATCTGGGGTCCCTGGGGTCGTAAAACAAATGCCTTTTTTTTTTTCCAATTAGTTGGTTTTAACTTCTGCTACCTGCAGCAAATGCACAGATATAGGAACAAGGATGCCTTCAACTTAACATGGGGTCCATCCTGGTAACCCTCTGTATGCTGAAAATATCACAAAGGACCCAGTGAACCTCACAGCCCCAACCCCGCCAGGCAGGGTATCGGGTGGCCCTCAGGACCACCTGGAAACTGCCCAGCATGAAGAACCTGGACCTCATGTCACCAGCCTGGAAAGACCAGAATTCAAAATTCCACCTCTGTTTCGGCTGAGTGCATCTTTCAGTGTATCGTAAAGCGTTAACTGGAAACATCCTAAGTCGGGGGCTGTCTGTGCATGCTTTTAATCTCATTTTTATATGTACATGAGGTGTAGCTACCTCTGGGTGCCTGCAATGAGGACAGTTTTTATTTTCTGCATTCGGTTTACCTACCTTTTCTAAACGACCATGACCACGTTTGCTTTTTCATTACACATATCCTTGCATCTATGCCAGGAGTGGAGGAACTTGCTTGACACCACACCACATTGACAGTGTTTGAGCCGTTTTTTTCATGGTATCCTTCCCATCCCAAGCCCAGCCAAAGAAATGCTTAACTACTCCACTTATTAAGTCATTAGACTCATTTAGTCATGAAAGTGTAGTAGCTACTTGGAAAATAAATTGAGGAAAAAAAATGTTTATTTCATCCACAAACAATAAATGGGTCAGAGGGACCCGTTGCAAACTGTGCAGCTTCAGCGACTCTGAATCAAGGCCGGATGCTGCCCTCGCTTGTTTTCTGTCCCATGTTGACTTTTCGAATGGTTTATTTGCATTGCATCATGGCAATTGCCAAAACACAGCTTTGCCAAAAAAATGATGCTATCAATAGGGACATAGCACAACCTACCAATAAAACTGCAAGTATCTAGGAGTTTGCACCGTGTCCAGAGAGGCTGCTGGTCCAGAGAGGCTGCTGGTCCCTGCATTTCCCTCCAACAGCCCCAGGAGTCTGCAGCCCCTTCTCTGCTTTGGCGGGGGGTCTGTTCATATGCAGGCACCTTCAGGACTCAGTCCCCACATCCCCCACAGCAAGGAGGATACAATCACCCACCCACTCTGGGGCCGGGTGAGCTATGCTTAATTCAGAAACCAACGGTCTGCATAAGGGGATCTGAACACTCTGGCATGATAACTGCCATCCCAAGACAAGCAGTTCACCAAGCTTTAAACTAAGAAACAAACCTCAATTTTTTTTTTAAGAGATTCCTTTTTTTTTTTTTAAATGGGCCTCTATTTTGTTCATTTATTTATATGTGGTGCTGAGAATCAAACCCAGTGCCTCACAGATGCTGGGCAAGCGCTCCACCACTGAGCCACAACCCCAGCTCCGCAAGCCTGAAATTTTTTTTAACCATGAAGGTTTTCTCCTAAGACAAAGTGTACATACACATTTGAACCGCAGATCAACAAGCCACCGCTAAGAGGCCAATATGTTATCCTAATACATTAGGGAAGCGCCACCGTTTTTCTCCATAAGATGAATATTTTATTTGGGGCTGACATCCCAAGTCCCCTTAGGTGACAGTTTAAACTCACCATTTGCTAACCTTTCTGGTGGCTTGTTTTCCCAGGGGCCGTTTTCTGGCTGGGGCTTCCCACAGAAGCAAGTGTAGGAAAATCACTGGGTGAACCCTCAAGAGCAAGATAAAGGGGCGGGGCATGGGTGGGTGGCCTGAGGTGTTGCAAATGGGAGGAACCCTGCTGGACCAGGTCCCCTGTCAAGCTCAGCTCCTTCCCCATGCTCATCTGATGATTCTGCTGAATCCAGGGGAGGACACACAGCACAGGTGACCCAGAGCTGAGAAGATGCAGCTAACTCAGATGACTGGATCCATCACAGACAGGAGGGAATGGGTCTCTGTTACTGGTGGGGAAAAAATGTATTAAGTAGGGACATAACATAGCAATAAGTACAGAGGCAAGAAAACAGGAAACAACCTCCACTTAGAGAGTACACTGGAGAGGGTACAGAGAAACTTTGTGTTTTTTTGGGGGGGTGTGTGTGTGTGTTTTTGTACCAGGGACTGAACCAGGTGCTTAACCACTGAGCCACATCCACCCCTTTTTTTCTATTTTATTTTGAGACAGGGTCTCATCAACTTGTTGAAGGCCTCCCTAAGTCACTGAGGCTGGCTTTGAACTTGTGATCCTCCTGCCTCAGCCTCCTGAGCCTCCAGGATCGCAGGTGTGTGCCACCACGCCCAGCCTCAGAGAAACTTCTAAAAGGTGTGGTGGACTTGGGCCCAGCCTACAGCTAGACATGTTCGTGTGAAGGAGAAGGAAGGCGGAGACGTGGCTCAGGGGAAGAGCATCACCTGGCAGGTGCAAAGCCCTGGTTCCATTCCAATGTCTCAAAAAAATAAGAGGCACAGAAACCGGACACACCTTCCCATACCCCATCAAGTTTTCCATCTCAGCAAGACCAGAAAAGCCCAGGGTGCTCCATCCTGGCTCTGCTCGGTTTCTATGGAAGTTCACATCAAATTGCAAGAGAATGCAAATATATTTAAAAAATTTTTAAAAAAAAGAACGCCAATTAAGACACAAGTGTTTAAAGACACAAGGAGTAATTACCAATGTATTATTCATACCTAATTTACAAGATGAACTTCTTTCCGTAAAATATTAAACTGTTTACATGCAGTCTGGAAAGACAATTTCCAAACTGTTCATGTTCCACCACAAAAGCAAGGCCAGCTAATGACCAGGCGGCTCCTCCCGGACTTCGGCAGGGACTCACCCGTCATCAGAAAAATGTTTGACCTCGAGATATCTACTTGACCCCACAGAAATGCAGACTCGCCTGCTATAAAAACCTAAACAATGGGGCAGACAAGGTCACCAGGTCAAAGCGAGTATTAACGGGTCACCGTGCGGCCCACTTGGGAGCAATTACTTCCAGTCATGGCTAAGTGGACACTTGATTGAGTACCACTAAGACAGCTCACATCCCAGGATAACAATCCTCACGGCGATTAAGAATTAAAGCCCCCATGATTCAGCCTTTATTACTCAAATGAACCTAACTCTTCCATAAAAAACTCTTGGTGGATGCCTGATGCGGGGCCTAAATTGAAATGCCACCTCATTAAACAATAATATCTAATTTTATCTAAATGAATTTTCATGAACGTGCGCCACACAGCTCAGGAATTTTTAAAATGAATTATCACAAGTGATACATAATTTCACCAAAACTGGGGCAGGGAAAAAAAAAATAGCTTTAGGAATAAAAGGAAATATCCATGTTGAATGAGTCGCCTCGTCTATTCCGGCCAGAGAGGGGAAGAGACACTCCCCGACTGATGTCGGACACTGCCAATCTGTGTCTCAGAAATTCCCTCCTCTTTACCAACACCAGTCACTGGGGGTACTTAAAAACCACATAGGCAGGTTTCAGGGCCTCCTCCCAAGCCCCCGAGGACACCGGACACAGCCTCAAACTCCCAAGTCATGCTCACATCCCATCACCTGAAAGCCCAGGGCACACCGTGACGGTCTGCCAGGGGCAGGGCCACCAGGCAGGCTGGATTCTTGCTTCCTCTTTAATCTTCCTTGATTTCATAATCTTCTGAGGCCCCTGCATGTATTTTTATCATCATCTTCTACTTGGGGCAAGTGATTCATTTTCTAATTACAATAATCAATGTACAGTCTCTTTTTGATGTCAAATGATTCACGTTTTTTTAAAAAAAAAGTCAAGTAAATCAAAAGAAATTATTAACTAAAAAATAAGAGCGCTGGTGGTACTTCTTGTTGGCCAACACAAGGACCAAAATTACACTGGCACCCATACACGACGGACTAGAAGCCCGGGGGCCAGCCCAGCCTTCTGGGTCACTCACTCATAAATCCCGTGAGCACCGGCGTACAGGCCCAAGCCTGCCCCTCAGCTGAGAGGCGGGCTCTCTCTGCCAAGGAAACCCTGAAAACCGCATTAACACATACAGGCCTCGGCCAGCCCACCAACAGCTCCTGTGAACCAGGAGAAAGGTCCCGGGGCAGGGAGCCCCGCTGGGCCCACGGATCTCCAGGCCCCGTATGCACGTTCTTTCAAGGGCCGTACTTCTGGCCAGGCAAGGCCCAGGGTACAGGACCCTTTAGCCCTGCCCACCCCTTAGCCAGGCCCAAACTCACACCAGAGCACTGGCCCAAACCAGCCACAGGTGATTTATAGCTGTCAGGCAAGTCCAGGGCAAATATTACCGAGCTTGAGGCAGCTAATGATGTCCCACGCATCACAAGCAAGACCAAGTTCCAAATTTAAAGCAAGGCACAGCTCTGCTTCCATCAGCTCACAGTCCCGCAACAGGCTGGAAGTGTCCCTGACCAGTCAAGGCGTCCATGCCCCCACCCACGCTGGAGGTCGCTGGAGGCTCTCACCCCAGAGAACACAGATGATGCAAAAAGTTATAAACAAAGCACAAAGGTTGAGAGAGAGAGGAGTTCAAGTCCACCACCATCCGTTTGTGATCCGCCACAGGTAACAGAATCCAGGTCCTTCTGCGCCTCTATTTTTAAGAAGAAGAAAAAAAAAAAAAAACAGTAATGCTTTACAGCATAATTAGGTTAAGTCCTTGTATTTTTTTTTTTAATGGGAAGCACACTGTCTGCAGGGTACACGCACACGCTTGTCCCCTGGCTTGTGTTACCCGAGGTCCTTCTTTGACAAAGGATCCCAAATGGCATGCCAAGGGGGAGCCTAAGACTTAAAAATCGCCCTGACTTTTGAACACGTCTTCCTGGACCGCCCACACTTGGACTTCAAATGAATTAGTTTCCTTCTAAATTACAGCCTGCCCTATGGATACGCTCAGGAACCCGTGCTTTAATTCACAGATGATCATTTTGCAATAACGATACAAACACTGGGTCGTTCGGAAAGAGAGACGCGGGTTGTCTTCAGGCTGCGGGGACAGTGGGTTGTTTTCCTGGAGCGCTCACCCATCTGAAATGCAGCTCCCACAATGCAGGCCCTATTGTGGTTTTCTTTTTGTCCTCTTTATGAAAACATGTTTGTGCTTACACCTCCCGGCACTTGCTCAGCGTTAAATAAAAACAACTCCAGTAAATTGCTGACAAACAGGTAATACGAGTAGAAAGAATTCCCTCACTTTCAAACTCTCAGCTCAGGGGAAGAGAAGAAACTGAAGTCCAAACCCGTCCCCAAAGTCGCCTGGTCAACAGGCTGTTCTCAAAGACAACCTAAAACAGACGCAGAGCAAAACAGACGCTCAACTAATTTTAAACGCCTAATTAGAGGCCACCTAAACAGAATTATCAAGAGACCTGATGGACTTCTATGGAGCTGTGATGGCCAGGAAGCCAAACCAGAGTCATGATAGATAAGGTGTGACCTTCCCATGTCCTTGGAAATCATTCACAATATCAAAGTCTGAGGGGCTGAGGCTGGGCACTCCATTCCAATACCTTCGGGGGAACACAGACGTCACAGACTGATGGGGACTTACTGATTCAGACTCCTGTAGCCTGACTGAACCGGGAGGGACAATGGCAAGTCACACTTACCTGTGGCAAACAAAATCAACCAGGGGGCTGGGCTACCTGGGCAAGCCAAGGAATGAGTTTCGAGACTGAAAGAGCGATCAAAAAATGAGAAAATGCCCCGTTGGTTGAGGAACAGCTCTGCATACTTATAGAGCCGGGGTTGGTTTGACGGTTGAAACCGTTTAACAGTTAAACAGTTTGGCAGTTGGCATGGGGTGCTTTCTGATTGGTGGGTGAGGATCATGTGAGTCAGCAGGGCTCACCATTGGACAACGATGGGGTGCTTTCTGATTGGTGGGTGAGGATCATGTGAGTCAGCAGGGCTCACCATTGGACAGCGATGGGGTGCTTTCTGATTGGTGGGTGAGGATCATGTGAGTCAGCAAGGCTCACCATTGGATGGCGATGGGGAAGTTCTGATTGGTGGGTGAGAATCATGTGATAGTAGGGCTAGTCTGATTGGTGGGTAAGGAGCATGTGACTCAGCAGGACTCAGCACTGGCCGGGGATGGGGAAGTTAGTCTTTGGGGCCGGGCGACTCCCAACAAAGACAGCTTATGGAGAGAAACCGGAGTGCATGACTTCACAGAACTGAAAAGCCAAGACTGGGGCCTGGAGCAGAGGTTAGGGGTGCAGCATGAAGTCAAAGGGGGCTCTTCTCTCTGTTTTCCTATGAAGTCTTCAATCCCTAACCCTCTGTGACCCACAGCAACCGGGGAACATTTGAACACCAGGAATGCTAAGCAGAGGGACATTCCTGGCTTGGAAAGACATCGGCACAGAAGGCAACCCGCTGCCTACGGTGGTACCCTACATCTGGAAGACACGAGGTGGATTCCAAGGCAAAAGAAAAGCCAAATCTAACTCAGTCCAGGTTCCTCCCTGTCCACCATGTAACTTGGGTTGTGCGCCAACACGAGTTGTCTCCAAAGAGTCAGAGAAGCCAAGGACACCACCAGGACCTGTCAATGCGCCCAAGTGCACATGAGCAGCCCTCCACACACTGCTATTTAAATTGAACCAAACTCACAAAGAAGGTATCGGTGGAGCATCCCTGGCCCGAAAATCTCGCTATGGAGACCAGAGCATCCTCTGTTGAGAAACCAGGAGGAGAAAACTGCTCTCCTCTTACATAACCCCACCCGGTGGGTCTGCGCGTCCAAAGGTATTGTTTGTTAGGTCATTTCTCACAACACCAGCACACCCCTGCATAAGGGCTATCCTCATCCAATCACCATGACAACTCAAGGTGCGTGGAACTCTTCGTATTTTACAACCAGAAACAGAAAAGTAAGCAGGCAATTTGGCTAACACATGCTGTGTACCAGAGGGATTTGGATTTGAACCCAGGGCCACGTGACCCTATGCTACATACAAGGGTGGATCACACCCTCAAGAAAGCACCACAAGCCAGGCTTGGTGGTGCACCCCTGGAATCTCTGATCCTCGGGAGACTGAGGCAGGAGGATTCCAAGGTCCAGGCCAGTGTGGGCACCTTAGGAAGGCCCTGTCAAAGAACAAAAAGAAAGAAAACAGAAATGAAAGCCCCATGATCTGGGAAAGAGGAAGACAGGACCAACTAACCTAAAATTTTCCCATTCTCTCCCCAAACTGGCCAGCACACGGGAATGAACGGAGATCATGACTTTGGAATCAGGGTTCTGCTCCAGCCCGTTGGATCCACATAGCTGAAACTCGCTCTTAACTTCCTTGTGTTTGAATCTGAGCTCGCTCGCCTGTGACCAAAACCTTTGCTCCCTATTGCCTCTGTCCCTGCTTCCAAGCAGGGCTGTCCATCAATAAACATAATTTCTGCTGGACGCGGAGGTCAAGGCGATGCTCAGGCAAAGTAAGAGATATCGGTTCCATTGGAGGCTTAGGATTCATTTCTTGGACCATGCTCAGGTGAGTTTTCAGAGGAACCACCCCCCAGGGTCACCTGGAAGGGCTGGTACCTGGATTGGTCCGTCACACCCTGCAGAGCAGGGTCTTATGGAGGAGGCACTCAGTTGTCTGCCTGGCGAGTGATGGCGGCACGTCCCTACTCTCCCAAGGGAAATGGCTGCGGTCCTAGGCAGGACACGGCAGACGGAGCCATCTCTAACCCTCCCTGGTTTATAGGTGTGGGGTTGGGTCTCATCACCCTGCTGGGACACGGGCAAAATAACAGCGGGTGCTGTCCTGACCGTCCGTCCTCTGGCTTCCCGGTCTCCCTGCGGGGTTATCTCCAGGGTGATCATTTAGGAGGGAAATGATTTATCAGCTTTGAAGAGGTAAAGGTAACGATCTTCAAGCCAATGGTGTCTGGGAGGGGCCAACAAGTCAGGACCCACGCGGAAAGGGCCGGACTGGGGAGGCGCTGTACAGGTGACAGCTCCTTCCCCCGGGCTGTCCCCTAGAGCGGAACCTCATAGGGCTCCACCCTATTGCCCAGGTACATGAAGACACAACTCGAAATCTGCCCCCAACAGCAGGCTGTCGCGCTCCAGCCTTTCAGAGCGCTGCAAAGAAACTGTCATTCAGGTGAGTGCCCTGCACACAAACCTCCCCTTCGTCCTCTGTTTTTTGGGGACATCTTGAGTTCTCCAGGACACCACGGAATGTGCCGGCAGCCTTCCAGAAGTTTTTCCACCAGACACAGCACTCACACAGCTTCTCCAACACCACATGTAGAAGATGCCAGATACCAGACCCTCTCACAGGTGGCTGTGACCCGACCTTCACTTTTTTTACCCAAAACTGGTGAAAGACATTTTTTTTTTAAATCAACTCAGTGTTGGTTCACGTTTCCTTAAGGCAGGAAATTTTAAAAATAACTTGCTTACTAAAACTCCCAGGGTTGCGAAAACCTCCTCGCAGGCCAGTCCAGGCCCCCTGTGCTGCGAGGGGAGGCCATGAAAAGAGGGTGGGGTCCTTTCTCTTTTGCTCCCCTGCATTTGGCAGGAGAAGCAAAGGGAAGCCACTTTCCCAGGTCCCCACCTGCCCTGCCCTTCTCTTCCACACAGAGAGCAGAGAGCGGCTTGAGCAGCAACCAAGACGGGACGGCCACTCTTGCCCACTGCCCACGGCCAGTCTTACCTCCAGGCCCATTTTTAGGCATGAATTTGGGGGGCGGCAGGATGTACTGGGGCGCGCACACACTCCAGCCTTCAAGGAAAGGAAAAGGAGTCCTATTCCTACAATCTGAAGCATGGGACCCTCGGGATACGCCTTGCTCCTGTCACCAGGAACACGCAGTCTACGACCCGCTAGAAGTTAAGGCCACCACCAGCTTTAGCCAACACCACCGCAGCAGCTGGTGAGAACCGACGAGCCATTACAAGATGCAAGAAAAAGATGGCAGAGTTTTGTTTTGTTTTTTAAATATTTATTTTAGTTTTAGATGGACACAATAGCTTCATTTTATTTTATTTTTTTAAAGAGAGAGGAGAGAGAGAGAGAGAGAGAGAGAATTTTTAATATTTATTTTTTAGTTCTCGGCGGACACAACATCTTTGTTGGTATGTGGTGCTGAGGATCGAACCCGGGCCGCACGCATGCCAGGCGAGCGCGCTACCGCTTGAGCCACATCCCCAGCCCCGATGGCAGAGTTTTAACATCTCACCACCCTTCGCAAGACGCACGCGTTCTAAAGGCACGGGGATCCTGGAAGGACAGTAACCCCCCAAGACCACCCTGTAGTTCTGCAAGATGATTCTCTGGATGTTTCTAAAGACTCAATTACAGACTGGGGAGAAGGCAGAGCAGCTTCCAGACCAATTTTAAGCTCCATCTTTTCTTTTTAAGTAAATAATGGAAGACTTTGGCTACTATGAAGGTAGTCTCCAAGGACCCAAGAAATGGGGGAAATAAATAACAGGACTCTGGATTCCTTTACATTTAGAAACCACTTTCTCAAAAACGCCCTGAAGGTGACTGTAGCACACAGTGAATGACAGGGCTGGCCCTAATGCTCGGTGTCCTAAGAGTCCAACTGTTCAAAACCCAAAGCAGCGTGATGATTTACCACTCGGAACAGAGAGTTTACTTTAAAGTCATTGAGCCGGCCCAACCGTGTTCTCACAACTGACTGAAGGGCTGGGGGTGTGGCTCGGTGGTTAGGCTCCTCTGGGTTCAATCCCATATTAAAAAAAAAAAAAAATACTCACTTGGAAAGACAGTCTGGTTTGTCAAACTAACAGTAGAACTCCTTGGGAGGGACGGGAGGAGAGCTCATGGGTGGACCCTGAGCTGCAGTCAAACAAGAGCGAGAAGTTCTGGGTGCCACTGCCCATCAGGGTGACTGCAGATGACAATGATGTACCGCACATGTGAAAAGCCTCCAGGAAACAAGTCTCATGGTTAAGAAATGACAACTACAGCCAAGCCTATAAAACCAGTGACAGTGGAGGCTGAGGCAGGAGGACCACAGGTTCAGATCTAGCCTCAGCTATTTAGCCAGGCCCCGCCTCAAAATTTAGAAAAGAAAAAAAGCTGGAATGTGCTCACTGGTAAAGCGTCCCTGGGTTCAATCCCCAGTGCCAAAAAATAAACAAACCATAGAGAAATACAGAAATGACAAGTGTTAAAGGAGATACATATGCTTAACCTGATTCCACAAGATGTGGTGTACACGGATTGGAACACAGGGAACCCCATTATGGGATACCATTCTTACGTCTTTATCCACCAGTCAAAAACAAATTTAGATTAAATTTCTTAAAAAGGTAGATTCTCGGGCTGCGTGTGGTGGCACATGTCTATGATCCCAGTAGCTTGGGAGGCTGAGGCAGGAAGATCTCGAGTTCAAAGCCAGGCTCAGCAATTTAGCAAGGTCCCTTCTTGAAACGAACCACAAAAAAAGGGCTGGGGATGTGGCTCAGTGGTTAAGCATCCCAGTGGGTTCAATACCCAGTACCAAAAAAAAAAAAAAAGGTAGATTTTTCAGCTCTACCTGTAGACAATCAGGGCCGGGGTGGAAGGGTGAGGAATCTGCGCTCTAACAATCCTCAGGAGTCACTCTGCGACAGACCCTGGAAAACACTGTATGTAAGGTGCCCTCAGTACCAGGAACCCGATTTCCACAGTCACTTCGCTAGGATGTGGATGTAATTGCCTGATTCCCTTTTTTTGTTCCAAATCCATCAGTCAATCCATCCCTTCTCCCATCCTAAATTAAAGTATGGACATTTCCCGGATGTAGCCACAACTCTGAGACAGAGCTGGCTGGACAGGCACAGGCCAGAGCGGGGCCAATCAGCCCCTCGACCTTCTTCCCCGGGGAACTCAGAACTGAGAATGAGGTCTAGTGAAATACCCCTGTGTGCAAGCTCAACTGACAGAGAGGCGCCCACAGCAGCCGGAGGAGGAGCAAGGGGAAGGGAGAGTGTGTTTGTCAGGCGGAGTCACTGTCCCCACAGGCCCAGCGACCTGAGCGCCTCACCTCAATCACTGACAATTTGTGAACTGACTCTCAAAGGAAATTTTTACTATAAGCAATGTTCACCCAAGATGCTGACCTCAGACTCCAACCTCCAGGCAAGATGTGATTCACCCAAGGAGGACCTTAGAGGTCCACTCTGAACTCTGGATCAGCAGGTGGTGCCTAGGAAGCAGGGGGTGAAGCCTGCAGGAATAATGCATAGCAGAGGCATGACCAGGACAGAAATGAGGCGAGAGGGGACTCTACGGACTCACTCCCTGCTTCTGCTCCCTCTGACACAGGGACACAAGCCAGCCGCCATGATCCGGCCGTCCCCTTGGTGGCCTGTCTCTTACCTACCTGCAATGCCAGATGCCAGGCAAGAACACAAACCATACAGACATAATGACATAGGACAGGATTCCCATTCGCCAAGTCTCGGGGACCAAGGGTGACCTTGGGGGCCATCATAAGGGACCGTGTGCAGACTGTCAAGTCAGTCTGCAGGGAAAGAGGTAAAACACTGCCCAGACACAGGAAGGCACAGGAAGAGCCACAGGAGAGAGGTGTCTAGTTGCTGGTGTCTCCGTACATTCCACGACACAACTCCAGGTCATTCCAGCAAATTCCACTCCACTTCTTATAACCAAATAATCCAAGTATTATTTTTTAAAATATTTTAGGCCCAAGAAGGAAATTTTCTGAACTCTCAGTAGTTCCCTTATGATCCGGGAATTGCAGAAGCCTGCCCTCCCCCCAGCCCTCCCCCCAGCCCTCCCCTCACCCGGCCACTGCTAAGATGGCCAGGCAGCCCCCGGGGGTCCTCCTCTGACGGACCCCGGGCACTGTTTACCCCACACTACTTGGAAGGGAAGCGGTGTGAAAGTCAGAAGGACTCCCTTCTCAACCACATTGTGAGTCATAAATAAAGAGCTTACATTAATCACTGAAGCACTTGTAAAATTGTTTCTTTTTCTTGTTCCTTTTTTTTGGGGGGGGGGGGGCGGGGGAGAGCTGCTGTTTCATCTTGGAAGACCAAAGAAATAAACGAAGGGGTGCCTGAGACGCGAACGGGATGCAAGCTCCCAGCCACCTGCGGGGGAGCTGCGCACCTTGCACAGCAGAGGACTGTCCCTGAGGTCAGTCCCCGTGCAGAGCGCTCCACTGCCCCCCCCCCCGAGCGTCGCGGGTAAGGACCGTGACAGGGCTCGTGCAGAGACAGGAAAGCCACTTACCTCCCCAGCTGCCTCTCCTCCTGCCCACCTGCGCCATGGAAGGTAGACCCCGTGCGCATCCGGGGATGTGAGGTGGACACGGGGAAGAGCAGGGGACCCAGAGCTCTCCAGGGGAAGGCGCCGGGTGCTTCAACTTCCCTGAAGGTCCTGGTCAAGTTCTGGGCGCTAAAGGAGACAAAGAGGCTCTAAAAAATAGTCACTGCGGAGGGTTTCAGTGGTGCACGGCCAAGCCGCCCGCCCAAAGACGGATGATACCCGGAGCGCGCACAGCCGGCAAGGCGGCCTCGGTTCCAGCCGAATCCCGGGTCAAAAGGTGGCTGAGGCATCGCCTTCCCAGAAGGAGTGAGTCACAGGAAAGTCTGAAAGGGAGGCAAGGTGGTGGATTTGTTTTTCCCCAGGCTCCCTGGCCCAGGCTTGGCTTGGCAACATGGAGAGCGTCATGGAGAGAATAAAAGAAGTCGCCACTCAGGAAGACTGGCACCCTCCAGCAGGGCCAGGGACCAGGCCGGGGCAGCCTGGAGGGTGTGGCTGCCCAGCCGGGTCCCAACAGGCCAGGCAGGAAGACGGCAGCCAGGTCAGGGGATGTGGGACCAAACAGAGTCAAAGTAGGTCCGGCCCTGGCAGCGGGAGGGGCCTTCACTTCAGCCCCTGGTCTGTGACAGAGGGACAGGAAGATCAGACCCTGGACAGGGCGCAGGGATGTACCTCAAGTTTTCAGCGGCAACTGGACTGCAAGGCCAAGCTCTGGGACCCACCTCTCTCCTGAGTCCACCAACCAAGAAGGATTTTTACCTTCTCATAAGGTGGAAGGAGAAAATGAAAACAGCAATATCCAAGAGACACGTGAAAAGAAAATTTCCGGGTCTATAAGTTGTGTTGGCAGAAGCCCTGCCCACCATTTACCCACGGCCTGGGGCCACCCCTGGGCTACTGGCCTGCAAGGGAGAGGATCCAGTGCAAGGCTGGAGAAGCCACCACCAGGCCCTTCCCTGAGCCGCCCACAAAGCCTCGGGAGCTATGTCTGCTTTACCAATAAATATGCACAGGGACATACTGAAATCCTGTCACCCAGCCATGCGCAGATCATGAAATTCAACCTTTTAAGCTCCGTCCGCAGTTGAATATGCTCAAGAGTCGTAAAACCATCCCCTCCATCTAAGTTTAGGACAGTCTTACCCCCTGAAAAGAAGGCCCCTGCACCCATGAGCAGTCACTCCCCACCCTCTCTCCTCCCCAGGTCTCGGAAACCACCAAGCTATTTCTGCACCAGGGGATGTGCCAATTCTGAATATTTCACATAAATGGAGCTGGATAACGTGTGATCGACGTTTCCAAGGCTCCCCGTGGGGTATAATGAGTCCCACTGCATTCCTTTTAGTGACTGAGTAATATTCCATTGTATGCATACATCATCTCTCCTGCGTTCACCAGCTGATGGGCACTTGGGTTGTTTCCACTTCGGAGCTATTATCAATAATTCCACGATGAACATTGACTTTCAAGATCTTGTGACATATGATCTCATTTCTCTCGGGTATACCCCAGAGAGAGCAATGCTGGGTTACGCGGCACCTCTTTAACCTTTTAAGGAACTGATGTACCCCAAAGTAACGACCCATTTTACAGACCACTACCAATGTACAGAGGTTCCACATTTTCACTAACAGTGTCTTCTGGATGACAGCCACCTCTATGAGTGGGAAGTGGCTGTTCCCTGTGGTGGTGATGTGCCCTCGCCCAGGGACTAACCACGAACCCCTTTATTCATGGAACGTCCCCCCATCCCGTAACTGGGTTGTCTTCGCTTTTCACCACTGAGCTGTAAAACGGCCTGCACCTCCATGGGCCCTTACCAGATTCGTGACCTGCAATGTTTCCTCCTACAGGTGGTCATCTCACTGTCCTGACCTGTCCCTTGGAGCACAAAAGCTTTCGATTGCGATGAAGTCCAGTTTCTCTGTCTGCTCTTTTATTAACCTGTGTTTGTGGTGTCCTACGTACCTGAACACCCCGCCTGGCCCACGCCCAGGAAAACCTTGTTCCTTGGATTTCTTGAAGAGTTTTATGCTCGGGTCTTGGATACACTGGTGGTAAACAAGGGGCCACTGAACTGGCTTGGGACCTTGACCATGAATGTAGTCGGGGTCTGGTTCTGGACCCCCCATCTCTCTACCCTCACCCTAATTCCATGTTCATTTTATAGTAACTTTTCTCTGTTAATAGTTTTATTTATTCAACTTTATGTGGTGCGGAGGATTGAACCCAGTGCCCACACATGCTAGGTAAGTGCTCTACCACTGAGCCACCGCCCCAGCCCCTGTACTAACTTTTCAAATCAAGGTGTTAAGTCTTTCAGCTTTTTTGTTTTTCAAATATGTTTTTGGCTGCTCGGAGTTCCCTGCATTTCCATGTGGCTTTTAGGACCAACTTGTCAATTTATAGGAAACTAGAAAAAAAAAAAAAAAAGACATTTGGGGTTTTGATAGATGGCACTATCAAAATGGTAGATCAACGGGGGTTGCCATGGTAACCATATTGCGTCCCCCCCAGTGGAGGAACACAGGATAGCTTCCCATTTATTTGTACCTTCTTTAGTTTCTTTTGACAGTGTTTTCTGGTTTTCACTGTCCTGGTTTTGAACTTTGTTTGTCCAATGCATTCCCAGGTATTTCTGGTGCTGCTGTCAATGAAATTCCTTGCCATCTTCTTCATCAGCCATTACCCAGAGGCCATGGGCGAGTGCCCGGGAAACACGTGCCAACACCCGCTTCAGGGGGTACCACTGTGGAGACTCATGTCAGACCGCCAGCCTCCTGTGGGCAGGGAGGTACAGGGCCTGCCCTGCCCATCTTGTGACACAGGTGGCCACTCAGGAAACACCTGTGGAACAAAAACAGTCGGAACCCTAGCAGAAAGTACTTCCGTCTGTATTTCTGAGTTCAGGCAATAAATATGCGCCTAAGTCTTCACTTCTTCTAGCCCTCGGTTGTCTCAACAGGGTGAACTGCAGAAGTTCCTGGCTGTCATGTCACCATGCAAGGAGGTGAGTTTGGAAAGGACCCCCACCCACCAGGTGACAAGCTCTCTTTCAGCTTACCCAGCTACAAAGTTCAAGACCATGTGAGCCAACTAGGAAGAGCGTCCAGACAGGCAGGACCAGCAGCATGTGGGTATCCCACCCAAGGCCAGGGTCCTCTGTACAGGGAGACCACCAAAGTGTAAAGATGCCCACAGGCCAACAAGGAGCGCTGGGGCAGGTGCTAGGGGCTCCAAGACGGAGAGGGCGAGGTGGGACGAGAAGAATAAGACGACCTACTCAGAGAGGAAACACGGAGAAACCCGAGGCACAGTACGGCCCTGAGCCACGCCGCTGCCTTTCCTTTCTGGCGAAGAACACGGGTCATCAGTTAAAGTCCTAAACTCCGGCTCAGGGGCTCACCAGCTTCCCATGACACTGGTCCTGGTCTCCCTGCGATGCTTCCTGAGATTTTTATTTATGTATTTATTTATTTTTTTACTTTACAACGGTGTAAAAGCAATGCACAGTCAGTAGAAATAACACTTGGGATTCTGAATGGTGACCCTTTGCCAGGCCCATGGGCCCTACAGTGATGCAACAGGCTGGGCCACAGCAGCCCCTGGCCAGCCATGTGATCATGAGGCCTCTGTGAACGGAGACTCTCCTACAGAACGACTGCTGGGCGGGGAGGCTCAGTAGGCCACGCACACGAAACGCGTTTTCCACTAAGAGGGTTTCAACTTACCAAGGGTTATCAGGACCGGACTCATCGTAAGCTGAGGGACATCTGTACTACTGCAGTGCTCACTCTACAGCCAGGACCTGGAGACAGTCACAGGGCCACCTGCCCAAGGCCTCATGCCTCCAAACTGCCGGGCTCGGAACTTAAACCCGGGAGACCCACTCCAAATGCACCACTGTGCGGAGCACAATAGACACAGCTCATGCTCCAAAGGGCAGCCACCGTTCCACAGCTGATGTAGTGAGAGTATGCACAGCTACTAATTTAATTTCTAACACCGCTCAAAGCCAGGAAGGAAGCAACCAACCCTACCTCCTTTGGGCCAACAAGTTAAAGGGGCATGGAATCCACAACAAAAAGATCACAAATATTTTGCCATTAAAGCCATACAGAGCCTAAAGCCCGTGACGGCACTGTTTCCTGCTGCCATGGGGACAGCGCTGGGTTTGAGTCCTGAGTCTGTCCCCGGACCCACACGTACCTTTGAACAGGTCCCCCATGACAGTCCACCGCTCTGGCCTCGTCTGCACAGCTTTGCCCGTTCTGTGACTCTACAGATGTGCTCTTCCAAGCTTTCAGATCTTAGGGAATCAACTTTCACTGCACACATATTCACCCCTTTCTGAACTCACTGGTCAATTAGCAGTTCCTCACCTACGTTAAATGGGAAAAGAATGTGTGGGCACCTTTAGAAGTGCCCTTGATCAGGAAACCATTTCTTTTGAAAAGAAAGAAAGAAAGGAAAGAAAAAAAAAAAAAGGTATGGGAGTCCGGCGGAGAGATTTGCTTTGATAAAGTACATCTTGAGCCCTTCTCCCCGGGCTGGTCCATATTCTAAATCATTTCCTTGCTTTCACATAGTAAATTTTCTGCTACATGTCTAGATAGGCTGGGGATCAGGTTACAGTGTGAAGGGCGAAAGATAAAACCAATCTGCGTGCTTCCATCTGGCTCCCCAGAACAAAGTCGAGAGAGATGCGAAATGTGAGCAGAGGAGCATGGCAGTCTCCCTGCACCACAGACACGGGGAAATGTCGCAGAAACACATCTTGCAAGAGAATCCGAGACGCTGGAATGCATCACTCACCAAAATTTGCTCTGAGAGCGTTTAAAAAAAAAATAACAAGAAAGAAGCCCAGGACAGGCAGACAACGTTGCTCCTATCAGAAGTGGAGAAAAAGTTGAGAACAGAGCGATGTGCTTAGAAAGTGCCCCACTTGAGAGAGACTGCTGTCACTATTGTCAAAGGACTCCGGGGAAGAGAGAGAGAAAGAGAGAGAAGAGAAGAAAGACAGACAGACCACACCTCCTTGCTATTACTGACAAGGTCCTGCCTAGCTTTCAGGCCTCAAAAATCAACACTGAAGGTTGAACTGTGGTCAAACTCTTTCTCTGCCACATGGCACGGTGCCACCCGAGACAGATTTTTCAGTATGAAAGAAGCCAGCAGGTCCAATACAAACACGGGCTTTCCAATATATAAAACCTAAGAAAAGCCAGGGCCTGTGCACAAGACATTAAACCGGTTTATATATCAAAATCATGAGGTCTGAGCAGAAATGCAGCATTAAAATAATTTACAAAATGGCTCAACAATGAACATTTCCCTCCGTGAAAAAACAACACCCTTAATGTTTTTCACATGGCACATAAATTTTACAGTACCTGCAGGAATATTTTCATTGGTTCAACCAACACCATGAGTCTTTTTTAGCTCTTAAGCGTATTACGATTCTGGCCTTTTTATGGCGTTTCTGTTGTTGTTTGCACCCAATGTAATAAGCTTTTGAGAACAAGGGGGAAAAAAAAACCACAATAAAAAGAGGAAAAGGGGGTGGCTCATGGTGACGGGCAAGGTTCGCCCGAGGAGAGGGGGCAGAGCCCCTGCGAGTCTCCTTTTTATAGCTGCTATCTTGATGCCATTAGTGTAAAATAATTGTCCACGCAGGCCAGAGCGGAGGCCAGGCCGCGTGGAGGCCCTTGTAGGCATTCCCCAAAACCCTGGGCCCGCCTCTCCCTGCAGCCTGCCGCAGCAGATGTGGCCTGCGAGGGCCGCGCGCGACCTGGTTCAGGGCTCTCCCCAGCCGGCTGTGCGCCACATCTGCAGTTGATAAACTGGGGAGCCGAAGTGAGCAGACACAGAGGACAGGGAGCGAGCGAGCGAGGCGGGCAGGCGGAGGGGCCCCAGGAACCGGCTGAAGCCTGGCCTAAAAATAGCCTCGCTCTCTGCTGCGCTCCTCCCTCCCTCCCTCCCTCTCCCTCCGCTGCCAGCTTGTAAAGGCAGCCAGCCTGTCCTATTATGGAGCGGGCCCAGGGCAGGCGCTTCCTGCAGCCGCCGACCCGGCTGGGCTGCGGGCGAGGCAGGAGCGCCCAGGCAGGAGTGGAGGGAGGCGGGCGCGGAGGAGCCTCCAACTTGCAGCCTCCAACTGCAGCTCGGCTCCCCGAGCGAGCCTCGGTACAGCTGGGCTGTGGTCCAAGTTCAGCTGGGCCCCCAGAGAAAGGCAACGCTTGTGTTTAGCCCGCACAATACTGACATAACATTAACAGATTTACATATGCAAAACTGTGAAGCAACAGGCATTCCCCCTCAATTGACCCAGAGCTTGTAGTGTCTGCCGAGTTATTCCCCGATCCGGCTCTGTAACCAAGTGGGCGGCCTGCGAATACCATCTGGGTACCACTTATTGGAAACTGGCAGTCGCTCTGTAATAGGCAAGCTGGCAATAAGAGGAAGGGAATAAACTGCATCATTTAGTTAACATCCACTTGCTTTGCGGCTGTTAAAAACCCATGACTGAATAATAATTTGGTTATTTCTTTTGCCAGAAACTGCTCTCAGCCAAATTGTACTACGCATGCCGCAGAAGTCGAGCTTGCAAAATTTCCACTTGGAGAGGGACAGAGGAGGAGGATCGGGGTGAAATGGGCACCGAGATCTGGTGGCAGGCAGCGGCGCCTCCTGCCGCATGGAGTTCTGCATCCTCCCCAAGTCCCTCCCCGGCCACCCGGAATGGGGTCCACTCCAAACCCTGGTGGGCCACCCAGCGCGGCCACAGGGCCCAGCTGAATGTGCAGTAAAGCCCTGGCAGCTCAGATCCGAGGGGGGGTGTGTGTGTGTGTGACAAGTCCCATCTCCATGGCGCTTGGCTGGCGTGGACCTCCCCAGCCTCTGCCTCCCAGCAAAACGGGTGCGCTACCCGGAGGAAACCCGAGCACCGCCGACTGGCGTCCCCTGGTGCTGTGCCCACAGCGCGGCCAGCCTCTCCTGCTGGTCTACTCGGCTGCTTTCAAATGCAACTAACAAAGAAAGTGACAGAGACCTTAGACCACCACATAAAGGTCAGAGTCATCTTCAGTAAAATCCCCCGCGTCTGAAGTGGTTCTCTTTTTGAACATGTTTATCAAAATAGGAAAGTCTTCTATGAACTCTATTCTGCTTTTTGTGGGTGTGTGTGCCCCTGAGTATATTATCCTGTGCATACATGGAGATATAAATTATTTTCCTTTTCTATATATACTAGGAAAATCAGGCCTGAAATACGTAGCAGACCAATCTTAACAGTTTTTAAAAGATATGTGATTAAGTACATAAAAACATGTGAATCTTTTATATAAGATATAACTATAATTAATTTATAAGACTTTTTTTTTGGGGGGGGGATACTGGGGATTGAACTCAGGGGCACTTGACCATGGAGCACATCCCCAGCCCTATTTTGTATCTAATTCAGAGACAGGGTCTCACTGAGTTGCTTAGTGCCTCACTGTGGCTGAGGCTGGCTTTGAACTTGCCATCCTCCTGCCTCAGCCTCCGGAGCCACTGGGATCACAGGCCATGTGCCACTGCACCTGGCTTACAAAACTTTTTAATGTGACAACATTTTATATCTTTTTAATAGTTATCTTTTTCAAACCATTGCTAGCATGATCCAATTTGATCCATTTCAGCCCTGATTTGTCCTAAAAGACATATCAAAGGAAAGTAAAGAAACAAGAAAAAAAAAAAAAAAAGGAGACAATTGGCCATGAAAATATTGCAGATGAGCAATGCTGGTCCAACACTGGGGCAATGGGCACCTATGCAGAGATGCTAACGGAAAAATAAAGACAAACTGCAACCCTCCAGCCTGCCCTGCGTGGACAACCTGTCCAAGCCCCCCCCCCCATGTTACACTCCATTTTATTAGTGGGCTGGTTTCTCCAAACACCACACTGCTGTTGGTACATTAAAACAGGCAGAATATGATCCTGGTGGGGTGGGGGCAAGACCAAATGGCTGTGCACTTTATAATACAAACCACCCAGCTGGAAGGGGCCACAGATTTAGGCCAAACTCAGTAACAGTTATTTTCAAGGAAACGACAGTAGTCAGGAAAGATAATAATTTTTTTTTTCCAGATTCAGCTTACGATGGTAATCTCACTTTGCTCCAAACAGCTTACAAGGCAAAGAGGAGACAAAGTCAATTCTATATCTAGAGATATCAAAAGACTGTTAGGGCTGTAAAGCAATAAACCGAATTGGCTCTTTGGAAAGATGGGAAAGAAAACGGCACTTCCAGGTTGCCACGCTGAGAATCAGTTGGTTAAAAGGAAGGAAAATTGCTGATCTATCTGCACACGTGTGTGAGCACACACACATACACACAGACACACCCAAAATCTATGCCTGGGAAATAGTCTGGCCTGAGTGTAGGAGAACTGGGTTCCCCGAGCTCTGCCGCTTTCCGGCCAAGTGACCTTAGATGATTCACAATTTCCCAGAGTGCAGTTTTCTTTCCTCTTGGATAAAGTGATATCTAACCAGCAGGGTGAGAAGTTCCCCCAAATCGAAGCAGAATCATGCTCTTCCTGACAGCTCCTTATTGCACATTTATCATTATAGAAAGAGAATGCAAAAATAAATAATCAAGAGTTACAAAATGACTCTCATCTTACTTTGGAAATCACTCTTGGGGTAATATTATTGTAGGTTTCATTTGTTTTTTAAAAAACGTGTCAAGGGGCTGAGGCTGTAGCACGGTGGTAGAGCGCTTGCCTAGCATGTGTGAGGCACTGGGTTCCAGCCTCAGCACCACATAAAAAATAAATCAATAAAATAAAGGTACTGTGTCCATCTGCAACTAAAAAAATTTTTTTAAAAGAACATATGTTAAAGAATTGGACTCATTTTTGCAAATATTTACCTTCAAGACATTTTCTATTCTTTAGACTGTTTAAAACCCCAAAAGTTTTCAGTAACTACTTAATATGGAATTCCTTAATAAATGGCTTACTATAAAATTAACCTATACCCGCTAGCTGGGCAATTGGTGGGAACCCAGAGATCAAAGTCAAAAGAGCCTATCACCCAAGGATGGTGGGGTCACCCTGGGATTTGGGGAGACCCTGCATCCTGGGCCAATGCACTTCCAGCCACGGCCACCTCCCTCTTGCTTGCTGGTGTCCCTCTGCTGTCCTGCTCATCCTAAACTCTCCCACTGGTGAACCATGGCACGGTTCTCCCTAAATCACTGTGAACGTTGCGTCTGTCCTGGCGAAAGTCCAAAATCCCAGGCCTCATCAGCACTTCCAGTTAATCTTCACCGACCCTATTGTCTTTCAGAAGTGGAGAGGGGCACTCAGCCCATGAGTGGGCCAGCTCCAGGCTGTCCCCAGGAGGGCAGGAGGGCATTGATCTGTGCTTAGCCCTGAAACAGCACCTTGCAAAACACCCTCCGTGCCACTCGGCTCAGGAGCCAGCTGGCTGGGGCTAGCGGACTGACAGCCAAGAAACAGAGAGAAGGTAACCAGTCCACAAGAGGCAGGAATCCCCACGCTGACCTCATCAGCAGCCAAGACCGGGGTCATGTTAGCCAAATGCACCCCACTAATCTGCACCGGGAAAGATCTGCTCATTAAGGGAGCTTAGAAAGGTGAGACCTTGGGTGAGCTATTTTTAGGTCCTTAACTGTACAAAGTTGGTGATCGAATTACCAATTCCAAGCAGTTCTTCATAAGGTCCCTTTAGGAAACTTGTGACGTTGGACAGCTGGGGCTCGGTCCACGTCGCTCCCTCTCACACAGGCCCTCACCCCAGTTCTCCGAGGCAGGGTTACATGCAGCCTAATCCAAGTCAACATGGGCCTTGGTGCAAGGTCCCCAGCACCCTGCTGCGGGGTGTCCCATCTGCAGAATGCAGCAAACCCCACCTGCACACCTGCAGACGGCTCTCCCCCCCCACCCAGCCTCACCCTGCTCTTCTCCAGGAGGCCCCTGGACAGCACAGGCAGGGCCTGCAGACTCTGCAGCCCCCTCCAGACCAGCCCTGAGTGGTCATTTTCCCTTCGAGGACAGCCCAGGCACGACCCAAGCCACGCACGGGCTTGTTCCTTTAGCTCTCAGCTGAAACGCACATCTAACGGTTCATTTTCATTATGAACTTGGGAAAAGAAGGAAATTGGAAAGAAAAGAAGGAAATGGGGAGGCAGAGGGGAGGGAGAGAGAGAGTGGAGAGAAAAAGGAAAAAAAAAAAAATCCTTGCTCTGAAGACAAAACACATTGTGAAACCCAGAAATACATACACAGGGCTGGATTCCGACACGGCTGTCACTGGTATGAGTTTTAAGAAAGAAAACTTGGACCCAATGCAAAAAGGTTCAAGGCAAATTCAATAGCTCTGAACGGTCGCACACACTAAAAACTGCAGGTTCCTAAAACTATTAGGAGTTGGCGACAGTCTGCTCCCAGGCCGTCTGGGTGCCTGGCCTGCCCTGCTTCACCCCGCCACTGCCAAGGGGCTGGATCCACATGCCCTAAAAGTGACCACAGCAGCCCGGGACTACTGGACCAAGGAGCCATCAGTACATCCCCAGAAAGCAGGTTGGACGAAAGTGGAGAAAACACTGTCTGAGGACGGAGCTTTGGTGGGGAGACACCAGACCTGCCCCAGGTGGAGGGGCGGGGCGGCCCTCGAGGGAGGCACCTGGACATCTCCCTGGGCCTGTGCTCCTGTGGTTCCAGGTTAGCATCCCTTTCCATGTCTCTGAGTGCTACCAGGAACAGAGGAGCTCGAGTCACCCAGCAACGGCCACTGAGAGCCACACTGAAGGGGCAAGAAGTCTATTTCCCTTCTGCAACGCGGAGAGGCCTTTGTGTGTGTGTGGTGGGGGGGAGCAGCGGCGGATGTTGAATGAAAGTCACTGCAGGATCTTTCTGGCACGATTGCCCAACACCTCTGCAAGCCAACACCTGGCTGGCTGCTTATCAGCTGTAACCCTTTAGGCAGAGAGGACAGGACAGTCCTCTGGAGGTCACCGCCACCTCCCAGGTCTCCGGGCAGCCCAGGACTGAGGTCTGGTGGTGTCCGTCTGTAGCGGGGGGAAGGAAAGATCTAAAGGCTCTTCCTGGATTCAGAAAGGGGCTTCTGGACCACACTGCCTTACCCGGACCCAGGGAGGGGCCAGGACAAACAGTCAGTTTCATAAGAGGCCAAAGGGCGGCTGGGGAGGCAGGGAACAGGGAGAGAGGTGAGGCACCCTGCAGTCCCCCCCCCTCCCGGGGGCCTCTCTTCATCCTCTGGAAGAGACATGGCAAGGGGGGCGCCCCCCCAGGCTTAATCACACATGAAAATGGGGGCGACCTGCGTGTCACTGTGAACCAACCCGTCATCACCATGAGTGCGGATGTTTAAAAAAAAACAAAACCGAAACAGGGCCTAGGAAGGAAAGTTGAACAAGGAGCGCAAGATTCCAGCTCCACTGCAGACTCAGCACCCACGTGGACACACGCAGCTCGGGTCCTCACGTGGGGGACAAAGCCACCTTCCTACCATAGCACCCGAGGCCCCGCTACGGAATTCACCACACAGCCCAGCTTCCCCAGTTCTCCTTAGCTTCTTCTTTCCTCTGTATTCCTGGCCCCTCAAACTGGACTTGTCCTTTAGCGCCCCAGAAGGAACGAGACACAGTTGAATTAAAAGCAGAGTAAGTGCTGAGGACAGTCACTAAAACTGAACCTGCACTTGCTACGGGAAAAGCGCTCAGTGTCTTATGGAATTATATTTACTCCTTTAGTCCAGTTAAGGGCCAGATGAGGTATGGGGAGTAAAGCAGAGTGTTCAGGAAGCCTCTCCAGGGTCACACGGCCAGCCAGGGGCAAGTCAACCACTGTGTATACAGCGGCCCCTGTGTGTCCTCGCATTCCGCGCGTCAGAGGACTGAGCCAACCCGGGGGTGGAGATTTTCTTTTAAAGTAGCTGTACTGAACACACACAGACTGGTTTGGGCCATTATTCCTAAAACAATACAGTATCACCAGTATCCGTAGTGCATTTTAGACTGTCCCACGTATTAAAAGTATTCTACTGTGGTGCCCGCTTGTAGTCCCAGCAGCTCAGGAGGCTGAGACAGGAGGACCACAACTTCAAAGCCAGCCTCAGCAACTTTAGTGAGGCCCTGACTCTAAATAAAATATTTTCTTAAAAAATGGCTCAGTGGTTAAGCACCCAAAGGTTCAAAAAAAAGAAAAAAAGAATTCTAGAAATGAATGAAAGTGTGAGGGAGGTGTTCGTGGGGTCTATGTGAACACTGCGTAATTTTATAAAAGAAACTCATTCAAAGGGGGTCCTGAAACCCACTGTCCCCAGATGTGGAAGGACAACTGTGCCACCTCCAAGACGCATTAACTAAAGAAGTTAATTTTTGACTCAGGAGCTGCTAAGGTCCTCAGGTTGGTTATCAATTGGGTTTCCAAGGTTAATTTTAACTTCCTGAGATCTACGCACTGACTTGATGTGTGATCCCACTCACTCTCGGCAACTCACTGTGCTCCTATCACCTGCGACTGACAGAGGAGATGGCCACTCCCTTTTCCCCACCTGGGGTTTCCTTCTGGTGACCACAGTCGCCGGGACTCCCCCTCCTCATTTCTGACCTCAGTGCAAACAAACGCACTTTCCAGATTCCAAAACAAACACATCTTAATAATTTGTATCGCAGACATTTACGTCACAGATTAGATACAATAATGGGGATGAAATCATTTCTCAGTTTTTGACTCTAACGTGCAGACTTCAGTGGCCCTGAGAATGGACGAAAGCCCTTGGAGGAGGAAGAAATGGTGAATGACGTTCAAGAATACTCCAGTTCTGGAAGTAGCTCAAGGAAAAGGAAAAAAAAAAGCTCTCCGGTAAACTTCTAATTTTTTTATGTCTTTTTATATTTAGAACTTGTCTTCCTAAAATTTGAAGCTAAGCATGTATCCAAAGACTCTTTTCAAAGACAACTTTTATTTTAAACCCATAAGTACCAAAGTAATGTAAGTTCATTGCATGAAAGTACCGCAAACAGCATCATATAAATAAATCAAAAGCAAACACAGCCAATGTTCACAAGTGGCCACGCCACCGCAGTGGGGGCACCTCAGCTCTCACCCCCACAATCCCTGTCCCTCGCCCCCAGTAGAGCGACTGCAAATCACTCAGCAAAGCAAGCTCCCTGCACAAACCCCTGAGCAGGACTGCCCCTGGGATACCGCTGCTCCACAGCAGCCGTGGGATCCTGAGCTAACAACTTGGTAAACTTCTAGTGCCTCAGTTTCCACATCTAGAAACAAGGGAGCAGCACCCAGCTCATGGATCACGGATCAAGGATCAAACAGATCACACAAGCCAGTATTTACAAAACAGTCAAGGCCTGCGGGAAAGTTCCACTGAGGTGTCTGAGATACGCTTTGATATTAATTAATATTCAGCGAAGAAGAAAACCAACCCAAAGATGCCTACGTCTAAAAGTGCACACACAAAATTAATCTGTAGAAAAAAAAAGGAAACTCATCGGAAGAGAAGAAACCAGATTTTGTCTCTGTAAACCCTTCAGTGATCCAAGACTGCATTTTAAGCAATCTGCCTCATTAGCACCTAGTTCAAAGCCTCAGGGTCCTTCCCAGACGCCAGCTCCTGTTCTCAGGGACCAGGTAAAGAACCTTTCTCCAGCTCTCTCTTTGGACCATCCCTCTACAGCATATAAATGGGGTGGAAAAGGCACAGCGGGTGCAGGGCAGGTTGGCTGAGGAATTGCAGCTTCCAGGTCTCTCTGAACAGGAGGCGCTGTCCCTCTGCCACATCCCACCAGTCACGGTGAAGCCACCATACTGTGCGGCCGCCCAGTCTCCAGAGCTGAGCTCTTCTCAAGTGGCGAATTATGGAACTAGAGACACAAAATGTCATGCCCACTTCAAACACATTATCAACAAACAGCGGGGGGAAAAATGTTTTCTCTAATATTTATGCACTTCAGAAAGAGACGCTGAGGAGAGGCATACCTGGAACGGATAGCAACGTTTGGCCTACGTGTTCCAACTTCAACTCTCCAAGGAGTAAATATAATTTTTCCAAAGGAAAGGGCTCCTGTAGCATGAAACTATCAAGGCTTCGTCCGCAAAAGCATTCTACAAAATGTCAAGACATTTGTAAGAGTCAAGTGTGCCGTAAAACAAAATGACATAAATTACAGAATATTTCTATTTGTTGATTCCAAACACAACAACCTATAACTAGCTTTCCCAAAAAACACTCCTGGGATTACTCAAATGCAAAGGTAGGGCACAGAAAAT
Organism: Ictidomys tridecemlineatus; assembly: GCF_052094955.1. Classification (NCBI taxonomy): domain Eukaryota; kingdom Metazoa; phylum Chordata; class Mammalia; order Rodentia; family Sciuridae; genus Ictidomys; species Ictidomys tridecemlineatus. Next base: position 52,209,851 of record NC_135492.1, on the reverse strand, counting down.
TATTTTCCTCTCTAGCAAGTAGAATGTCCCTGGTTCAATGAAAACCTTAATAGTATCAAAAAAGACAGGAGTACGTGTGGCACTAGCCTGGACAGACAGACAGTAAGGGTCCCAGCCACAGCCCATGCACATCTCCAGGTCCCTCAAGTCACTGTGACAATGCGTACATTCCTAGCCTACAAAACAAACATACTACCTTTAATGATTTCAATGGAATTTTGTACTTCCATTCAAAACCCAAATTTTAATTGTGTCAGAGAAAAACATACAGAAATAGAGAAGGAATCACTGCTGTATACCTGGAGCAAACCGGACACTGTAATACAGCAAAACCACCCCAGAATTTAGACCTTTAAATCTTTTGATCTCTACTATCTATGGCTACCTTCCTGGATACCTCAGACAAAATTCAAAGGATGGAAACTCTTATTAATAAAACAAATCCCCTTTTTTCCCTGTTAACCTCATCAAATGCATCAATCAGTTCCAAACAATTCCCTCTAGAAGTGTGTATAGTGGAATATCGGTTGCAGAAACCTAAAATAAAGACATAAATACTGAGAATTTACATACAACTCACACTTTATTAAATGCATATCTGTGTGAAGAAACCATAGAGATTCAAACATAAATAAAGGACTATCCTTGAGACAATTAAATCTGTGCAAAAGAGAAGTCTGTAAGGGACTACTTACTACTGAACACACTACATCCTACAGAACCAATGCAATAAGGCAGGAAAAAGAAATACGGAAATGGGAGTAATATTGCTATCTATGAAATGGCAAATTTCTTCAGGTTATTTTAATAATACATACATATATACAAAGAAGATGATCAAATTTAAAATATACAAAAATAGGGCTGAGTTGTGGCTCAGCGGTACAGCACTTGCCTAGCATGGATGAGGCACTGGGTTCGATTCTCAGCACCACATAAAAATAAATTATATAAAGATATTGTGTCCATCTACAACTATATAGATGTGTGTGTGTGTATATATGTGTGTATATGTACACACACACATGAATACAGGGCTGTCCATATACACTAAATAGTAGGAAAATATTAATGGGACATTCTTTCTAGGCATAGGTACATAGCTATAAGATTTTCATGAGAAACACAACTGAGTATTTGAACAAAAGGATAATCATACTCTTTTCCGGATAAGGAGATGTAAGATAGAAAAGATTTCAATTCTTCTGTCATGATTACCTATTTTAAATTCCAATCAAAATGAAAATGGAATTAGCAGGCTGAGGGTATAGCTAAGTGGCAGAGTATTTGTCTAGTGTGTGGGAGGCCCTGGGTTCAATCCCCACTACTTAAAAAAAAAAGAAAAAAAGGAATTATTTTTAATGAAAAACTTACAAACAATAAAAGCAAACAAAACTTATTTTAGGGTAATAAGAATTATGAAATAAGTTATGGTAAAATATTAAAACAGTATGGAATTACAAAGCAAAGTATCACCCTAGTTTAGATTCTTTCGAAACTGTTTATTTTAACATTTAACAAATAACCAAATAACCTAAGTGGGAGACACTTCCTGTACCCCCTCATATCTGTATCAGTTTCTTGGCTGTTAACTAACCCTTCTGCCATGTTAGCGTTAGGTTTCTGGAAAAATATTACTTGTACTATCTTTTTCTTATTTTCATAAAAACTACCTTAAGTCCTGAAAGTTTCATATCTTACTGACTAATAAATATCAAATTCTGACACCTTCCAATGTCGACATCCATGGCCCACCAAAAAACAGCCTCTGCACAGATGCTCATCTGAGTCTGCCTCAGCGACTCCCTAAATGACAGGCCACCTCCACTTGACTCCTTGGCATTGCAACGCGTAGACAGATAAATGTAGGTATTTATGTCTTTATCATCAGTGTCCTGAGCACAGTATTTTCTCAGGTCATTTTATTAACTCCATCCTGTGTAAATTCATTGACAAACTTTTTACAAGAGAAAAGTTCATTAAGTAAATTAATTTGCATTATAGTTTCTTGGTGTGTTTGGCCAAATTTAGGTACAGCAACGTTGCAGGCAATATTAGTTTCATTTCACTTCTGTACAGATGTCACATTATCTAATTTAAAATAGGCACTCCATGATGAGGTATTTCCCAATGACGAGATATTTCCAAGTAGTTATACAATTTCAGAAGCACCGCTGACTTTCTGAGCTTGCGTTACGTAACCTGAGTTCTTCCCTTTCCTTTGCAGAAAGGAAAATTATAACATGTCCAGTTGGCAATCTTTTGTTCTAATAATTGTAATTTGCTAAAGGTTTCAAGGGCAGGTGTATGTGTTTGTGTGCACGACATTCGAGTTATTAAAATTTCCAACAAATGTTGAACAAAATACAAATTTAGACTATTGCCTTCTTAAAGTTTAATGACATGGTAGACCATTCACACTGATGTACAAAATACTTTTTCAAAATCTCAAATATTGATTCCTATAATCCCACTGGTGGTCAACTAGTTGTGAGTATTCAACTTGAGTCTCAGCGTAAAACCTTGACATCCGGTCATCTGTGCACACGTAATAATATTTGTAATGGTGGTAGTGAGGTCCAGCTCCTATTCCAGGGATGGATACTGTAGTCTAGATAGAATTATGAAATATGTGGTCACCACTATGGCTTCCAAGAACATTTTACTCTTCGTGTTTCTTAATCCAGTAAAAATGGGCTTTCCACAACACGTTCCCCAGAAAGGCATCCAAATTCATCATCACAAAAACAAATGACTTCACCCTCAACGTTATTTTTAAACCTAATTTACAATCATCATCATCATCTTCACATTAGGTATTTCATCTTCAAAAGAATGAAATGCCAACCGCCTTAATTTGTTTTTCATGATTTGGATGGGAAAAAAAAAAAAATCAAACTATTACCAGAATGACCTTGAGTGAGTTTCTATTTGAAGCGTCCAATACCATGTGAAGCTGGTGGCACTCACGGTTTATTAAAAAAAAAAAAAATCTTGCATTAACAGTACCACACAACCCAGGTCACCAATGCCTCCTCAGATGTGTCTAAGAAACCTCAGGATGCATCATGAATTTAGAAAACACACCTTGGATCTAAACGAAAGTCACACTTCATGGAATAAAATGTAAACACAGGTTCTGCCACGGCCCGAGGTCCGGCCTTCTTAGAATAAGTCCTCCTTTGGAAAACGACGTGGTCCTTCTCTATTTTCTGAATGCTCAGTGGCTTTACTGGGACCACCACAGTGAACAGCAAAAATCAAAAGCATTCCATGGAAGTTAATGTCTGGGGGACCCCCTCCTGCTCTCCAGGAGAAACACTTTTTTAAGGTTCATCACCACCAAAAGGGTTCATCACAAAATGTATGCTTTTAAAACCTGAGCACACAATAAAAATTAGTATTCATACGTTGACAGCATTCAAAAAGGAGAAAACCCGAAAACCAACTCTAACAAGAACATTCAGAGTGTATCTTCCAGAACAATTGCCGGGCCTCTACTTTTCCGCACCGACACCGAGGACTGCAAGACACAGGGGTTCATGACACTGTGCCCAGAACAGGTCAAGAGAGAAAGGAAGCTAGGGAGGCTGAGGCAAGAAGATCACAAGAGCAAAACCAGCCTCAGCAAAAGCAAGGAGCTAAACCGCTCAGTGAGACCCTGTCTCTAAATAAAATACAGAACAGGGCTGGGGAGGTGGCTCAGGGGTCCAGTGCCCCTGAGTTGTTCCATCCCTGGTACCCAAAATGAAAAGAGAGAGGAAGGAAGCCTGGTGATCACCTCTCCGAGACCACTGCGCACACGCCTCACACCCCCTAAGCTGACACCACACAGGAGCAGAAACAGCATACAGAGTTCATGTCTGCTTCTAACATTGCTTTGATACCAATGAGAAATCTGAAACAACGTCAAACCCGACAGGATTCTTGAGCAACAGGTATGAAGGCAGGCTTGCCCCAGAAAATCGGACACAGTGAGTCCTCATTGGAAGTGCCTCGTTCTCTGCCCACAGTATCCTCATTTCCACAGGAGATCTGGACCCAGAACAGTTCAGCAACTTGTTCAAGGCCACGAAACTTATATGAGAGAATCCTAACAGCAGAGCGTCATCAATACTGACTTTCTGTGACACAGAATAGAAAAAGTAGAGAAGAGACTTGCATGCACACCTGAAATCCCAGTGACTCAGGAGGCTGAGGCGGGCGGATGGCGAGTTTAAGGCCAACCTCAGCAACTTAGTGAGTTTCTGTCTCAAAAATAAAAAATGGAAAGGGCTATGAATGTGCTCAGTGGTAGAGAGAGAGAATGAGAAATTCATTTTTTAAAAAAAAATTAATTCTGGAACCACAACTTACTTAACAATTCAAACCCTGGCCTCACACCAGACAGTAAAATAAAATTAAGACAGTTGCAGGGATTGGGGACATAGCTCAGCTGGTAGAGTGCTTGCTTTGCATGCACAAAGCCCTGGGTTCAATCCACAGCACACACACAAAAAAATCCCTTTGGGCCTGGGGCTGTGGCTCAGTGGTAGAGCACTTGCCTAGCATGAGTGAGGCACTGGGTTCAATCATTAGCACCACATAAAAATAAATAAACAAAATAAAGATATTGTGTGTCCAACTACAACTAAAAAATAGTTTTAAAAAAGAATCTAATAAGGAAGCAAAGTGACGCACCTGCATGTCTGTGTCGGTGTTACTTATGTCAGCCAAACGTGGAAATCCTGCCAACAGCCAACCAAAGAAACCATGGTAAACTATATAATCTGAATGCAATTGTGGCACTCTTGAAAAATCATGCTTACGGAGACTATTTAATGATACAAAAAACATTCCTGATATAAAATTAAAAAGAAAAGAATCAGGAAACCAGTCCATTTAATATCACTCATAAGTGTCTGTTCACTAGAACAGATTCCACAAGTTAGATTTGAACACACGAAAATGGTAATGACTATCTTCTTAAGGATGGGGGATAAACGAGGAATTCCTAGAGAAACACGATTCACTTGAGTGAACTGCCAAGTTACCTTTCTGAACAAATAACTGGGAGCTTACCAGCTTCCTGTCTGGACTGAGAAGTAAAATAGGGAGTTGGAAAGGCAGATGCTTTGAGGAAAATGACTGTATCACATGTCTGCGTGCCTCTGGACTATCTTCCACACTTCAAATGGTCCATTAAAAATCCTCCAGAAAAGGTACCTGCCCATCAACAAATCTTAAAGTCCTCTGTCTCCCCAGAGGACAGCACGTGGCACAAACGACTGACCCCCACGAGAAAGTACCTTAAAAGCTCCGTCTCCTCAGGGAAAGAGACTGAGCCAAGAACTGTGACAAACTAGAAATTCTGCTGGGAGCTTCCGTGTGGGGAGGAAGCGGGGCTGGGTGGTCACGGTCAAGGCCCCACCTCATGTCCACTGAGGCAGAGGAGAGGGGGCAGGAAGTCCTGGCTTCTGACTCCTCACTCCTTGAGATCTGCATTCTGCATTTGTCCCATGCAGGGAGACGAGGACAAAGACCCACCATCATGCAGGAGGCCGGGAGGAGGGGGTTTGGGGAGCTGGGCCCCCACCCAGGTCCCATTCGCATGCCCACAATCATCCTGGAAACCTGTACTTGAGGCCACATGGGCCTGGCCACCTCCGAGGGCCCCAGAACTGGCCTGGCCTCCTAGGTCTTTCCCAGATGTGGGTCTTGCCTACTGGATTCCACCTGCTGTCCCCATCTTCCTCCTGTGAGCCCCTGCAGCAATGACCTGACATCTTCCAGGCCCAGAAAAAGAACCTGGCTCATGGAACCACCTTTGGTCATGGAAGCAAGTCACTAAATCCTCCCAAGCTAAGTTTCCTAACTTCAAAAACAAGATAGGCAATCACGAAGACATTTAATAAAAAGATAAGAAGAATCGTGAGGATGTGGGGAAACTGGAACCCTTGTGCTCTGCAGGTGACAACGTAAAGCTGCTCAGCTGCTCTGGAAAGCCATCTGGCAAATCAGCCAAAGGATGCAATTCCACATCTAGGTATGAAGCCCTACTTCAGCAGAGAAGGTGTATAGGAACGTGATGGTCCATGGGCTTCAAACACAAGAGGAAAAACCCAGCCATGTGACTCTGGGAAACCCGTCCCCTCTGCATCTCCTACTCCTCACTTACCAATGGAGACGACGTCACGTGTGCCTTGCAAGTTACTGGGTGGATGGAAGAAATTGGACACATCAGCTATCGCAATCGTCCCTGCAAATGCAAAGCTGTGAACTCTCTGCTTTGTGGGCCTGGCCTCACCGGGCCCCTCCCCTGAGGTTTGCTTCCTTCAGTCCCCCGTCACCTGCAGTCAACTCATCCCAAAATTATGATGTTTTGAGAGAGAGAGAGACCAGTCACATAATCCCACTGCATTGCTATAACCGTCCTACTATTGGCTGTGGCTGACCTCTGGCCTTGCCTCGCTGACAAATTAAGCTTCCTATTAGTTGTACATGAAGAGGAGAAACACGGAACACACAGGCGTGGTCCTCCCAAGGGATCCCCCAGGGCTCTGGGGACCACTGTTTGCAATCCCAGACAGAATCTCTGCACACCAAGTTCTACACCATGCAGAGCGTCCCCTGTGGATCTTGTGTGCAGGGTGCTCATGGTGGGTTCCACTAACAGGAAAAGGCAAAGCTGAAATTCCTCTTTGCTTTTATGCCCCCCTCCTCAAGGAGTAAGAAAGAAAAAAAAAAAAGAGTTATGGCAAGTAGCAAGGAAATGCTCTTCATCTTCTGTTTTCAAAGCCAAGGTCCGATACCCAACTGCGACCAGCTCCCTCCATGTGTCTCCATCCCAGGCAGAGGACATGCCTGCCTATGGCAGGAGCCTGGGTCTACACCAGGACTCTCCAACCCGGCCTCCTTGGGCTTCTGCCTCCTAAGCTGTCGAGACGTGGAAGGATCTGGAAGTTCTACACACGACCTCTCGATGGTGCCTCTGCCCAGACTGGGAGCGGGTAATGATAACCACTGTGGGCACAACCAGGGCGACCACAGGAGCCTAGGATTTCCTGAGGGCCCACTCTGCTCCAGGCCTCCCGTTGGCTCCAAGTGCATTACACTATTAGTCGCTCTAGTCCTCCCCACGGGCCCTGTGCCTGCGGGGACACCCTACCATTAGGTGGGCATGAAAACCAAGGCACACCAGTGTTTAACAGCAAGTGCAGAGTCCTGTGGCCGGGGAGTGGTGGACGGGCTATGAAGCAGTCGCTGCCTGGCTACGACGGGACCGCCGCGTGGCGCGGCACTGGGCTGGATTCCTGACCAGGCACCATGAAACTCTGACGCTGGAGACTGGGATCACTCAGCCAGCAGGATCCACCTTCACAGGACGTGAATTACCCTCGTGACAACGTGCCCAAACCATGTCACAGACAAGCTGGCTGAGGCTAAAGAGGGCCTCTAGGGCACCCAGTTCCCACCTGGGGGCCGTTCCCTCCCGCTCTCTCGTTGATGAGCAGTGGGAAGAGGACTGGGCCTCTTCTGGAAGATGCAGGATGTGAGGCTGGGGGTGAATGCAGGAGCCAGCTGGGGACACACCATGGGGGCTGGGTGTGACAGTGCCCATGCCCTGTGGTCACAGAGTGGGCTGTGAAGGATGAAGAAGAGAGAACAATATCCCGGCCTGTGTAGGGTGGAGGCAAAGGCTCTGGCTACCTCGTGGGTCAGCGCATGGCTAGAGATGCGCTCTTCCCAGAAGCAGGAAGCAGGCGGGCATCTTACGTGGACCAGGTGCAGATGCAACAGAGGAGCACAAATCCAGACTCCACCCAATTTAGCGCATGTGAAAGGGCTCCCTGCAAAGACCAGCGCAGGAGAATGAGAGAGAGAGACCCCATCCCCCCCCAGGTAGGCAGGGCAACCGCGTCTCTTCCTGAGCCAAAGAAGGCTGGAAGACATTTTCTTTGGATGTAACCGCTGCTCTATGCAAATAGGTGAACATTTAGAAAATTTGGTATTCTAGCCACCACGGGTCTTCAGTTTTCCAAAATTTCACATTTTGGAACGAAGACACACCTTACGTGGTCTCAAAGCCAGGTTGGACTTCGGTTCTAGACACACCCTGTGAATTCATCTGTCAAAGACAAACTTCTCCGCCCCCGGGAGGAAGCGCCTTAGAGAATGCCAGGCACCTAACCGCCCCGGGATGCTCTCGGGTGAAGCTGGCACGGGCTCCTCGCACGCCCTGCAGGGGAGCGAGGCAGGTGGGTGCCAGGGTGCCAGGGTGCCAGGGTGCCGGCGGTGACTTCACCCCCGTAATCCTCGGGGCACGTGTGAATACCCAGCTTCCCAGATGATCAGTAAGGTGATAGCGCCCGGGTGTGAGCCCTGCTTGGCACCAGTGGAGCGAGGCTCCCTTGGGCCACTTGCGGTTTCGCTTCCTGTTATCTGCACCTGCACCGATGTCACAGGCAAATAAAAAACACCCAACAAAACCATATTTTGGGAGCTTATTCAAAAGCGAAGAGAGAGAACCAAAGCAAGTCAACCCAAGCTCCGAAACCCAACAGCAGCGTCACCAACCCGAGGCTCGGTGCTCAGGCCCCATTCGCAGGTCCGCCGGCCTCCTCCCTGCGCTGAGGATCCTGGCCCGGTTCCCCATCCTCCCAGCCTCTTAGATGCTCAAGGAGGGGCCTCGGCTAGGGAGGAGGCCACTTAACCAATAGGAGCAGGGCGAGGGAGGAGACTTGGTTACGTAAGAGGCCGCCTAACCAATAAGGACAGAGCTAGGAGGAGCCTTGGCTCAGTCAGGGGCCGTTCAGCCAATAGGGACAGAGGAACACTCATCACAGGTGCTCACACACAGGAGGCCCCTGGACTCCCAGGGCACCAGGTGTCACATCCTACCGGGATTACATCATTTGATCCACAGACAGAGGAGGTGAATTCTATCATTATGTCCTTTTAAACGCACATGTATGCACGCACGTTTATGGAAGATGAAAGCAAGTCAGAAAAGTTTAACAAGCTGTAAGTCATCCGACGAGTGATACAAAAAAACCTTTTTAAACCCAAGTGGGCTGAACTGAAGTCCTGGCCCTTAACTACCACACGACCTGAGACCAAACATGGGCTTGGCTGCACCCCCAACGGGTGCCAGGGGCATCCACCAAACTTCTCAGTCCAGAGAGTCAGGTGGCTTTTGCAGTTTGGGTTTTTTGGGATAAGTGAGAATATATTTCGATGAACAGGCAATTGATCCTTTGGAGAAGTTATTTCCTTGCTGGTTTGTGATGGAAATTGAAAAGAGGAAAGGAAAGAAACCAAATTGCCCACCAAGGAGTTAGGGACGACAGACACCAAGGTCGTTGGTCACTCTGTCCCGAATGCGGTAGTAGGGGTTGAAATACAGATGGGGAATGACAGCTGGGTGGACTTCAGATTACAAACTGACCTTCCCCAATAGGCTGGTTTCCCAGGGAGACGCCATGCACATGGCTGGTGTTAAAGCAACTCCCCCGTAGAACATCTGTAATGGGAAATCACTGCTGGAACGTTTTACTCTGGTTTTTACAATTCACTGTGCAGTCGTCTTTGCCAAATACACCTATCTCCCCCCCCCCCGGGGGTGGGGGGGGAGGCTACACACTTAACAAGGACTTCAAAGGAAGACATACTCAAGATGACACCTGCCTTCTAGCCTCATGGAAAAATCAATCTGCCACATCTTAATTCAATGCTCAGGCTAGAAAGAAAAGGTTCTGGGGGCTGAGGCAGGAAGATGACAACTTCAGTGCCAGTCTGGGCTACTTGGTGAGACCCTGCCTCAAAATCAGGTAAGCAGGACTGGGGATGTAGGTCAGTGGTAAAGTACCCCTGGCTTCTACCGAAGAAAGGGAAGAAGAAACAGGGAAGGAAGAATACTTTATGCTTGGTACGTAACTAGCATATTTTAGGTCGTCAATAGGTAGCCAAAAGCCCCCCATGTGTTACACAAGTTGCAACTCTGCATTGAGACAACTCGCTGACCCTGGGTGCTGTATACTTAGTAAGTGAAAGGCGGAAGATGATCAGCGACACAAGTTTATTGACAAAGAACATCGGGTTTGGATGTCTAAACGATTAAAATGTCTGAGGATGTTCCAGAGTAAGCCAAGGGGCGGGGTGAACAGCAATGGTTCCTGGCCCAGGAGTAATTTGGGGTCCATTAATGAACAAATGAGGAATTAATAAATAAACAAGTGAAGGAGTGAATGAATGGATAAATGAACCCGGGTCCACGTCACGTCCCCAACGACGAAGGCAACAACGGCTCTGCACTCTCCTCGAGCGCTAGAAAACCTGCAGTGACGTGAGCACCCGCACCTGTCACTGACCAGGACCAGCACGCAGGTGCGCCAAGCACATCTCACCAGAGTCAGGTGCATCCATCACCATGGGGAGTGACCCACAGAGGCACGTGCAAGGTCCCTCCCGCTCCCTGACCTGGGGAGCAGCGGTTGGTGAAATAAAGGCGTGGAGAACCGTGAGTGGATCAGCAGTAAGGGCTGGGCCGACGGTGAGCTGTCCCAGAGCCCTGTTCTGTCCCCAGTGGACCCAAGGCCCAGACAATGGGGTGGACAAGACTGACACAGACGGCCAAGGCCAACAGAGCCAGGTCCCCAGCCTGACCAGGAACCCCGTGAGGCCTAACGTCAGACCCAAGTAGAGCATGGTTTCTGACCCCAGTTGTGACGGGCACTCTGGGCAGCACGTGAGAGCTGGACAGGAAGGCTGTGGGGTGACGCCTGGGGAAGGGCGCCCACAGGGGACACGGGCTGTGAGGGTCAATGCCAACGGATTCTCAAAGCACCTCTCCTTGAAGGTGGCGATCTGCCTGGCGTGTCCCACGCAAACAGGGGACTGTCACTCCCAGCTTGGCCCCTGGGCACTCCCCATTGGGTTGTCACACCCCTCCCTCCTCAGGAAGCACCCCTGGCAGCACTCGGTCCCCTGGAAAGTGGTGCACACCAAGCGTCATGAAGAGCCATGCGCTGGACAGAGAGGGCAGCAGGACAGGGGTCTGCGGAGGGGCAAACCAAGAAGGCTCAGGTCACCTGGCTGAACTGGTCACCTTCCGCCATCACACACGCCAGAGAGGATGTAAAGTGCCAGGAGCTCACTCCCCGGGACACACAGGCCAGAGGATGAGCGCTTACCACTGAGATAGAGCCGCGGGCCTTCCAGGGGTCATGTCGCCAGGGCACTGTGTGCATCTGCTCATGTCCCTGGGCAGGCGCCACCATCACCACCACCACGATAAACTAAAACTCAGAGGCGGAGTGGCTGGCTCAGGAGCCCCACACCACCAAGTGGCTGGTGAGAATCAGGACACGTGATGGGAGAGAACAGAGACGTTCCGGAATATGTCCACATTCTAACCCTCTATGACGTCAAAAAGAATCCGCCCTCGGGCTGGGGGCCTGGCTCAGTGGGCAGAGCGCTTGCCTCGCGTGCACGAGGCCCTGGGTTCAATCCCCAGCACCGCCACAGAAAAGAATCCAGTCTCAGTTTCCAACTCACAGGGACCCACCCACACTAGGGAAGCTCATCTCATGTCATTCTGTGACCCTGCCCCCACTACCCAAGACGTGGGACAGCACGTCCACGGGTGGCTTTGCGTTTCGTGTGTGTGGTGTGGGTGACAAAGGGTGCCCTGGCAGAGAGAAGCCACCGCTCATGTGATCACTAACACCAAGGAAAAACTGGAAGCTCTTTACTGAGGCTGCCTTCTGATGCTAGGCCCCGCAGATCTCTTCCAGAATAAGCCCCAGGGCAGATGACAATGAAGAACAATGGCAGTGACAACAACAGGGGTCCCAGGTGGTGAGGTCCTGGGAGAGGGCTGCAGAAAATGGAGGGTGAGCCGGGCGCGGTGGCACACACCTGTCATCCCAGGGACTCGGGAGGCTGAGGCAGGAGGATTCCGAGTTCAAGGCCAGCCTCAGCAACTCAGCAAAATCCTGCCTCGGAATAAAAAATTAAACTGGAGATGTGGAGATTGTAGCTCAGTGACAGAGCGATCCTGGGTTCAATAACCAACACCAAAGGAAAGCGGAGAGGGAGGGAAAGCAAGAGCAGGACACGCGTCCTCCCAGGCCTCTGCACAAGCTGCAGAGAACCCCAAGCAGGAGAGGACCCACGTGTGGTCTGCAGTGTGTGCCTTGTACCCCAGGAGGAGGTGTGTTCTGGGCAAGGCATCTGCAGTCCAGCCTGGATTCCGTAACAGGAGCCAACACACAGGAGCCCAACTGGCTCTGCCGGTCCCATCCCCATCCCCAGTTCCTGGGGAGCAGACCCTGGTGCAGAAGGAAACGCTGCAGTCCTCTCAGCAGGGACAGCTCCTGAGATGTGGCCTGTGCAGTCCCACAGGCAGCCCGTCCTCAGAAGGCCCTGCTCTTGGTTTAATGCTCTGCGGCCACCATCTTGAAATTCTTCCTCATGTCTAGCAGGGGACCCTGAAGTTTAATTTCACACTGGGCTGGCAAGTAGATAGCTGGTCTCTTTCCACTTTTTATTTGCTTTGGGGGATTTCTGAAAGCCTCATAAGATTTAGAGTCTTCTATATTTTTACAGACAAGTTGTTTCATGGGCTATTTACACTCTGAGACGGGGCTCGGTTGTCCTAGATTCTCCAAAATTGATATTTAATGCAGAAAACAAGCTTCTTTTTCACCTCATCCCCAATACATGCTCTGACCTGCAAACCAAGATGCGCTCAGTGTAACGGTCAGAGCGTCAAGAAAACCGAGACCCAGGTGTCCCTGAAGCCTTCAAAGTGGGTACCAGGGCCCAGCACGCAGATGAACCTCCAAGAGCCGTGACAGTGTGAACAACTCACTAAAAATCACTTCCAGATCCTCACGCTCAGGGTTTCTCCCACACTCCTCCAGTACACGCCTCCATCTCTGCACGTGCCCATGTGTACGCACGCACGCACGCGCACACCAAGTACAATACACACATCCCCGGCAAACACTGGCAGAACCCCGGGCCTGTTCTATCCTTAGTCCCACGTGCATTTCCAACACCAGAGAGACCATTTGGTCCGGATGATGCTGTCCTCAAATAGAAGAAGAAAACCAAATATAAATGCCTGCGCCAGAAGACCAAGTAGGTGCCGATGATTATACCCAAGGCTCACGGTACAAGAAGAATGCTACTGGCAGGGTGAAGAAAAGCTCGTGATCAAAACAGAGACGGCACAGGAGCCGTAGGTATCATTTTTAACTAGTACACACGCGCGCGGTATAAACACAGACACGCACCCTTGGAAACACACGCTCACATACGTACGCCAAGGTGCACATCTGCATGGCCCAGGTGACTATAAATATGGACATAGGAATGAATATCACTGTAATCCCAATGGCCAGGTGCCCCCTTCTCTGAACTGGAGTCTCCTCATGGACAAAGGTGTGGCTTGGACTGGAACTTCACTGAGCTTCTGGAGCTCTGACAGGACCCCGGCTCTGGGCGTCAGGGCAACCCAGCAAGCTCCTCCATGAACACCCCATCTGCACCCCATCACCCCGTTCTGACAGGGAGCTGTAATGCTCCTTGGGCCTGGGGAGAAAGAACAACTTTCAAGACAGGGATACAGATAGTGGTTATGGATAGACTACAACTCGGGGTTATTTGAACTACATTAGGTTTTGAATTATTCATTAGAATCCTCGGCCCAGCCAAGAGCGAGGGATACTCTGACACAGAGCAATGCAAGTTCAAGTTCAAGGGAAACGGCTCGCCTCTCGCCGGCTCCACTCGGCCCCCTCACGCAGTCCCGTGGTCAGGTTCCCGGGATTTTCCCATTCTGACAGAGAAGCCCGTTTCTCGGGCCAGGCTGGGTGACCACCCATGATCTGAATTACGCACAGGTGTTCGAAAATACAGAGGGATCCGGCATAATTAGGAGCATTAAGCAATCATCCCTGTGCAGGGGGGGGGGGGAGCGAAGAAAGGAGGACAGAGTGTGGGCAAGGCTTTGGGAAATAAATTCCACAGCCTTTCACCAAGTTGAAATCTTGGCTTTGGACACACATAAAAATGAGTCTGGCCTGATCTTAGCTCCAGTGGACATCTGCCAGATCACAAAATTTGACCCAATTGGCCTGCCTTAGCGTACAGAAAGCCACTACTGGAACAGCAGATGGCCCAGCCGGTCACAGCCAACCTGGACGGACAGGATAGTGGCAGAAAGATGGCAGAACATGGCTGGCCCAAGCTAGGGTGGGAATGTTTGCTTTTAAGAGAATCTTTTTGGTTATGCACTTAAAAGAAAAATAGCATCAGGGCAGACTTCCCCTCAATCCCTTCCTCTGCAGCCTCCAATCCCTCTCCCTCTCTCTTTCTCTCTCTCGTGCATCCTATAAAACAGAGCTGATTATTCTTTTGCTTTCTCCTCGTCACTACATGCTGCAGTAAATCGAACGGTCCCCCCCACGCGTGGAGGGACATCTTCAGAGAGGATTGTGCTAGGAATTCTCCTGACAGTGGGCGTGGGGTCACTGTTTTCCCACAAGATTTTATGGAGCTAGAAAAAGATGCTGACTTTCAAAGTATGACTTCTCTTTAAATAGACCATTACCAAGCATAACCTTACTGGAGATGAGAAACTCCATTTTCTTTTTTTCTTTTTTTTAATTAAAAGTATGGTTTAACAGGCACCACAACTTCAACAGTCCCGTGTGTTGAACACACACCGGCCGTTTAAACAGAGCTCTGTCCAAACATTCACCCTTTGTTATATTTTTCTCCATTCTTCAGGGAAACACTATCTACCTTGAGACTATTTTGTTTAACATCTCTAGTCGTTTATGCTATTTACCGAACATCTGATATTCCTAATAAAATGTCAGTACAAATAACCAAGTTGTCTAGAAGGGGGAAAAAAATACACACACACACACACACACACACACACACACACACACACACACAAAGCTCTTCCAGACCCTCCTGGCTGGTCTCCATGGCCCCACTTGGCCACGCTCAGACAACCGCCTTTTCTCTTTCCTCTGAAGTTACAAAAGACTCATTTCGCTCAGCAATGAGCCTGGCTAAATTGAAACTCTGTACATCAGAATTAAATATGTTCCATCTACGCAAAATGAACAGTGTATGATTTATCACTAACACTTAATGACCAAAAAAAAAAAAAAAAACTGATAACTCTCTCCGATGAGGGCCCCTGATAGCGTCCAGTCTCGCACCATCGATTCCTTTGGTCATTAGCAATAATCACAGAACGTCAAGTCCGGCTTATGCAGCAAGTTTGGTAACAGAGCTGGGGAGTAGACACACACTATTTTAAAAACGTGTTCCGATTTCCATCTAAGTATATCTTTATTTATATGGCTTCCTTACCATAAAGACGCCAGTCCTTGAAATTATGCAGAAATCGCTTTCTACGCTGAAGAACAAGGTGTTATATCATAACAAGGGTGCAGAATTACAAAGCGCCTGTTAATTAAACATGGCTTTTTAACTCCCTACCCTGCATATGTAACTGTTAAGTTCTAAGCCAAGTCCTTAAATAAGAGTGAGAAAATGGCTAAGTTCCTTTAATGCTTTGCCTATATTTTTTCCTTAATGCAAGAGATCAGCCACTTGATTGATTATTTTTTCATCAAATTCTCTGATAAACGGTCAAGATTATTTAAGGTTTCTGTCTCTCTCTCTCTCTCTCTCTTTCTCTGTGTCTCTCTCTCACACACACAATATTGGCAAATGAACAAATCACCAAGTTGCGAGTCAGGACTGCTGTTTTCACATCCATCCTAAGCTGTCAGCGGATGGCCTTCCAGAAAGCCGCTTCATTCCAGGTGCACATGGAGAGACCATGTCTACAATTCTTATTCAGCCCTTCAAAGGGTTCACACGGAAGACGGGAAAACGCCGCAGCTACACACGTCCACGTTGCAAACTCCACTGCATTTAAAAAAAAAAAAAAGCAAGCCAGGCAGCGTGGAGCACATGCCCAGGCTGCTGTGAACGGAGCCCTGGAAGGGAAGACACTCAGGCACCCACGAGGAACGAGGAACGCAGGAAGGGCTGTGCTGGGGGATCCCAGGACCCTGAACCTGCTGGGGAGGGGGGGGGAGCAGAGGGAGGGACAGGCAGGAGCCTCCTCCATCAGACCAGCGCTGGGCGCTCTCCCAGGAGGGGCCGGCCGCAGGTGACCCGGGTGCATGGGGGTTTTTCTTCATTCCTCTGCAGTGTCCTACTCACTTCTTGGTTAAAAAACTTAAAAAAGAGGAGCTCACCGTTTTAAAAGAAATAGCTTTGCAAATACCTGCCCAATTTCTTTCCTGAAAAGTCTTCCTTGGTTGGATCGATCCAAGTGATTGAGGCCTCGGGATTTTATTCCACAGTCGGGGCATCAGTGACCAAAAAAAAAAAAAAAAAAAAAAAACACCGAGACCCTGCATCCCAATATAAGATCCATTTCCGCTGTTTTCAAATTTGCTTATTATTACCTCATACTTCAAGAATTCTTTAACCTCGGTGCTGTGCGATGGGAAAGTCATCTGCGACACAGAGATACTCGCTATATTTAGTAAAGCTGACTGTCCTACTTCCTAAGCAAAGGAAAACAAAAACAGACCCTGAAGTGAGATGGCTCTTGAAGGATCTGTGCAACATTCAGTTGACATGAGACACGCGTGAAGAAGGCGGCTTGGGAGAGACCTTGCTCAGACTGCAGTGCAAAGGCTCATGGGAGAAAGGTGACCTTCAGCGGTGGGGTGTGTGTGGGGGGGGTCCCTCTCCCAGGCCCCCATCTAGGAATATCTGAACCTTGGGCTGCAGCTGCCACGGGGCAGGGAGATACCGGCAGAAGCACCCGGGTGGGCAGACAGGTAGACCTGCTGCCACAGGCTAAGAATTCCTTGTGAGCTCACCAGAGTTACAGCTACAGGTTCACTGTCAATGCACATCACATGGCAACAAAAGCCATTATTTAGAAAATAAGACGAACACAGTTAAGCTGCTGAACCCTTCTTAAACCCAACGGAGGCATGCCAAGCACAAGCCCACGCGGACATGCCCGAAGGAGCCCATAAAAGAAAACCAGGAACTGCACAGATTCCTGTTTTAATAAGACTGTTTTCTCCCAAATTATCAGCCATGGCAGGTGGGCAACGATAGTTTTCTAAAGACACGCCATCCGGCTTCCCAAGGTTCAACCTGCTTCTTTCCAAACATAAAATGCAGCAAAACTTTCTATTAGGAAATTTCTGTAATGCATCACCAAAATGGGTGTGTCACTGACTCCCTAATGAAATATCAGTTAATTACTTAGCCTTTCCTAATGAAATGATCAACATCCTTTCAACAAACAGGGCAGCATGATCTAACATCGAACTTGGATTTCATCAGCCAGCCAGGAACTTCTCGGCACCCACGGACCACTGCACCGCCCCTCCTCCCGATGGGTTCTATTTTCATCCTCCGTAGAAGCCCCTATTCGGGGACAGAGACCCTCTAGTGTTACGCTTAGGCTCATCAGAGATTTTGTTTTTATTAAGTGCTTCAGGGTCTCAAGAGAAATAAAATGACTTTGCATTAGCGGGACTCTTCCAAATGCCACCTGAACCCAGGGCAACCTCCAAGTTCTACACCTAAAAACAATGACCAGTGCTTTAGCAGCTCTGAAAATGAAGCCACACCCAAAGCCAAATTGGAATTTTTTCTTTTTTTAATTTTAAAATAAGGTGAGGGCATTTTGGACAAACACTTTTATTACCGGTTAACTTCACAAGGCACGTTACAGATAGAGACCCCAAAAAAATGATGTACCACTTTTATTTAAATAACTCTTTTGATCTTGGGGTTAGATCTTTAACTAAAGCCCTGAATATTTAAATAAGCCTCTTTAGCATTTTGTCTTCCTTGTCTCATCATCTTGAAGGATACATTCTTTCTGGGATCTGGCTTTGTTTGTGTGGCACCAGGGGCCAGGCTACCTCCTTCAATACTCCTGCCTACCCCTCCACAGACACTGATAGAGAATTTCCCAAGATGCTTAGGGAAATCAAAATACTTGTGCCAGCAGGGTTAATCTAATGAGTAAACAGTTCAGATTTTTAAATTAAGATGGAATGCTCAGAGAAAAAAAAAAAAAAACTGCAGAAAGCCATTTGACATTAATTGGTAGCTACAGTGTAGCAACATCCACCAGGAACGGTGGATCCAAGCAAGACACAGTGTGAAAGGAAATACCTGCTTCCAGATGAAAACTACCAAGGTGATGCTCCAAGATGTTCCTTCCACTGTGCTGAACCGTGGGGACCTGGCTGGGCCTCTGCTCCTCCAAGCATCTAATGTTTCTTTTTGTGCCTGATTCTGAAAAGGGAGTCTGCATGCTTCTCTTAGTTTTTACAATGGCCATAACCTGGATTAATCCCTGAGGAAGGGCTGTAGGCTTTTCTCCACCTCTGATCACCGAGGAGTCCAGCTTTCCCACCTGGGTGGGCAAGAGAATCATGTAGGCACTTTTTTTCAAAATGCAAAGCTTGGCCCCACCCCAGAGGTGGCCGGTCCAGCAGCACAGCAGTCTGTATATGCCCCTAGAGTTGGGAGGCCATACACATACTCAGTTAAAAACCACTGGTTTTCATTCTTAAAAGAAGTCTGAATATTTTCAAAAGAACAGAAAAGCAAAAAAAAAAAGAAAAGAAAAGAAAGAAAGAACAGTAATATCCAACAGAAGAGAGTTCAGTTCGAGAATCGTTGGTAGCGTATATCACTTAGTGCATGAGTCTTTGTTTAGTTACATCCAAATTACAGGGGAAAGTTTATTATAAAGTATAGCAAAAAAATTCAAGAATCTGTATTTTTGATATCCACTGCACAAACGTGTGTGCAAACCTATGCTAATCTGGATTCGGGTAAGCAAAGGTCTTACTCTGAAACATGCCAAATTTGGACCAATTGCGACCTCCTTCCACCCCAGACATGAGCACCTGTCTCCACCCCTGTGCTCACCAGCTCCAGAGGGGAAGCCACCAGCACCTCTTGTCAAACATCAGCACCTGGGGGGGGGGGGGGGGGATAGAAAAGCCAAGCAAAACCCACACCACTCTGTCTTCTGTAAGGGTGGAGGTCCCTGTCCTCACAGCCCCATGAATACCTTAAACAGTGAGGAACAACACAGCCCTGGACCACTGGGTCACTGAGATGCAAGAATACACCTGAGAACACCACCCCTGGTTCGCAGGCAGGAACGTCAAGTAGAGACATTCCCACCCCGGGGCAGAGCCGCAAGGAAGGCAGAGACACCTCGGGAACTCAGCTTTTCAGACTGGTGCAAGAAAGATTCAGTGTCTTAGTACACTGAATTAGATGAGCTCAGAGAATCTGGCCAAGTGTGGACATCCATACTTATTGTAATGTAGAAACAGGTATCCAAATGTGCAATTCAGGAGAAACTCTTTGTCCCACCCGAAGAGAACCTATTTTACTTGCTGTCAACAGGGACTCGATAATGCCTCCTCCAGAGCCCCCCTTTCTGTTCCTCAGTGGATGGTGATGTACGCTGCTGGTCTCCGGTGTCTTCACACCGGTGCAATCACACAGAAGGACATGAGTTCTATTCAATAATCCCTGCCCCTCAGCTACTGCCCTTAGCAGCAGTTTGAGGAAATAAACTCATCACAGAGTGATCCTGAGTACAGAGAACACAATGGTAAACAAAACCGGAACACAGTTTTGTATGGATTCATATTCCTTTAAAAAAAAAAAAAAGAGAGAGAGAGACCCTGTTTTATTAAAACTGTGACTTGGAAAGAAAGTGCAATTAGCTTTGCAGAGGCACTGCTGAGATGTTCCCCGAACGCACGAGACATATGTAAATATTTCGTGATATCAGTTCCGTTTGAGTAGACCTGTCAGGATATTTACAGGGCTTGACGGTACTTCTGTCTTTAATTAAATTTTTGCCCAGATTACTTTAATGTAATTTAAATAGATTATTAGTTGTCAGGATCTAATATAAATTTTGTTTACGATTTAGTTACTTTAAGTACTCGGATTGAAGGAACGAATTGAACCCCACCATGTTGAACCTCGAGACCAGAGCACGGAAAAGCTCCCCCTGTCCTCTTCACGCCTCTCCCAGACACTCCTCAAACCATGACAACTTCATCGTCAATTTCATGGGACTAAACTGGAACGAGGGGACTCCCCCTAAAACAGGTTGGGGGAGGTCCTGAGAATGACCCCATTTATACCTGTGCCGCACTAGGTCCCGTTCCCAGGGGGCTGCCTAGGTAGGAAACATTTTTCTCACTCCAAGTCCCATAAAATCATGACCAAAGCAACACCTGTTGTGTGCCAGAGGCAGGGTGCACTTTAAAAGCTGGCATCAGGGGAATGCACAGAGAAAAAAACAAGACCTGCAGAGGCAGCCAGGAGCCAATCTGGTCAATATATTTCTCCACTAGGCAAAACAGCAGGCAAAAGATGAGCCTGCTGGTGAACAGGAGCTGCCTTCCCAACCAGGCTTGGGAAATGCCTCAGCCCACGCTGGCTGGGATGGCTAAGAATAATCCATTCGAGAAACAAAGAGTGCTGTCCAGTTGTCCTGCCCGGCCAGCCCTGCACCTCGCCTCTCCCTCCCTCCCTGCTCCGGACAGAACACCAGCCCTGGAGAAGTCGGTGCAGGAACATTATACATGGGATGCAAAAACCAAAGCCCTTCGTGAAATCAAACGTTCCTTAGGATGTTTATTTTTAGGTTGGCGGCACCATCCAAATCTGCTTAATTTCCATTAACCACATGGTCACATGCACACTGAAATAAACTATCAACGTCCCGTCCCAGGGAGGAGGGGGGAGAAAAAACAACCGTCATGCATAAGATACCCCAAATTTGGCCAAGTATGCCCGTTTCAGGAACCCGCCTCATCTCATGGGGCTGCTGCCGCTCCAGCTTTTGGCACCTCTAACTTTAATTCATCCAAGTACCAGACAAGAGAAATAGTTTTAAAAATCAGTTGAAGACGGTTTCTTGGATAGTGCCCGTATCACTAAAAGGTCTGCAGGCGGGGGTAACAAGCCATCCTTCAGAAAACAGACAGGCCCACATGCGAGTTTACTGGGCTTCCTGGCTGCTCTCGTAAGCTCCGTGTTTGATCACCTGGTGGGTTTTTTCTACCACCAAGTTAAAAAAAAAAAAAAAAAATCCCCTGCCAACAGTAAAAGTATATACCAAACCTCAGGCACAAAGTTCACCTGTCAAATTATTTAAGAGATGCCTTTCTTGGACTTATTTTCTTTACAAAAACAAACCCCTACCTGTTTGGGGCTTTTATGTGCACTGAATTCAAAAACATACTTAAAAAGAAAAAAAAAAAAAAGACCAATACTGCTGTCTTAGCACAAATGGCATTTACTATGACTCGAATCTATGAAAGGACTGTGACATCTAACAGGATGAGAAAGGAAAGGAAAAAGCCCTTAGCAAAAAAAAAAAAAAAAAAAATTAAACAAAAATACCACCTGTGCAAATGCAGCAATGCTCTGAAAACCCTCTGTCAGGCACAGGGAAACAGCTCACACTCAGTGCCTTGAAGTTGCAATTAAATTGTAGTAATTTAAGATTATCGGGAGAGCAAAGGCCAGGGGGAGCTCTTTGGAAGGCTTCCCTCCCTACTTAATGCTTTTCAGCCAGGGGGTTAAATGAGTTTCTTTAATGTAAGTACCTTAAAGTAACTGAATCATAAACAAAATTTATACTATTTTCTGACAGCCTGCAATCTATTTAAATTTTATTAACGTGTCCTTAAAATTATTTTTAAAAGACAAAACTCTTGCTAGACTCTGTAAATATTCTTGGCATACCCAACGATGGGCCCTCCAAGCCTAACCTTCCCTGAGCACGCATACTTTTTGGTGACTCGGAATCTTACAAGATAATGTTTCAAAACCAAGCCTGAATCTTAACTAAAACATGGAGACAAAATAAATACGCACACTGAGGCTAGCTGCAAAGAGGAAGCCGGCACAAATCAAATAGCCCCCTCTACTAGATTCTCCCTTCTCTCAATTTTGGCATT
Source organism: Ictidomys tridecemlineatus (assembly GCF_052094955.1). NCBI lineage: Eukaryota > Metazoa > Chordata > Mammalia > Rodentia > Sciuridae > Ictidomys > Ictidomys tridecemlineatus. Next base: position 52,187,781 of record NC_135492.1, on the reverse strand, counting down.
GACCTTGATGTGGTATAAATACATGTGTTTGGGGAAAAATATCCCAATCCTTTCTCTGTTAGTTTAAACAACTGGCGAAAACACAATACCTGTCAACAGAGCCTTAGAATGCAAATTGACAAGGTCAGGGGTATGGTTTTCAGAGAAGCAAAGAAAAACTTGGTAACAGAAAAAAAAAAACATGCCTGGGCTCAATATTAACTCAGTTAACTTCTGCTATTGTTGGTACAAATGATTTAACCAGAAAATATTTATAGCTTTCTAAAAACATTACATATTGCAGAAAATTGCCTAACAGCATCCATGTGTATGTTTAACTCCATTGCTTAATTATACAATAAAGGTATAGCCAATAAAACCTGCAGGCTTTGAAACATATTGTGCACAATGGTTATGAAACTCTGGCTTATAAAAAAAAAAGTGCTTACTATGTGATCGACACTTGTTAATTAAAACTACAAGGCTTAAATGACAATTATTTTTATTCTTCCGTATGTGTTTACTTGTTCTATTTTCTACTTTGTTCTACTTAATTAAAAATGACATTTAATTTGGGGATAGTTTATAGCTGGGGGAAAAAAAAGTGTTATACAGTTTATACTCTAGGATTTAAATATAAACAGAAAATCTTACACACATCTCCAGCTATGTAAACCCCTTAATTTGAGACAGTGAATTTGAATAGTGGATGTTTCTTTCATGATAGTTTGATAAACCTGTGAAAACAAAAAAACGCTCAAGTAATTACTCTTACTACTTTCCTTAAAAATGTAAAGCAGTAAAATTTTCCTAGACAAGAGGCATGGTCAAGTTACCAAAAAAAAAAAAAAAAAAAAAAAAACTTGAATAGAAGTAGCATCATGGTCATGCTGAATGTCAATCTAAAAAAAAGGGGAGGTTATGTCTAATCTGGAGAATGCTCTCTCCCCTTTTTAAATTCCAAGAGTGGGCTGACACTAAACTTTACCACCAAGGATTTTTTTTTTCTTTTTCTTTTCTTTATTTTTTCCTTTTTTTTTTTTTTTTTAGCTTCACATCGGATTTAAACCTTCACATACAAAACCCTAGCTTCCCTGATGAGGCAGATCTTCTAAGCTGGATGTGAGAAAAATGTTATCTAACTCTAGTGTAGGAGTCTAATGTTGGTAAAAAGCATTCCACTGTACAGTTCTGGGTAGCAAGGCAGCCTCCGGATGACTTAACAGTCTCTGAATACCGTTTTTGGGGGGCAATGCTCCTCATACAGAGAGGTGCATTTAAACAAACAAATAATAATAATAATAATAATAATAATAATAATAATAACAACTTGTTGAGCAACTCTGCATCCATACGAAAGCAACTGCAACCCAGAGAGGGGCTGAGTTATTCTCTTCCAAGTGAGCCTTCCCTTGCACAACAAAGATCAGCATTTGCAATGGTCCATTTCTGCATAAATGAACATATAGCCTTGCTGCTTGGTGGAATAGTCCAAGGCTCTCCACGTCCAGCTCCTGACAACAACCCAGCAGCAGTTCTGTTTGATCTCTCCTGCTTCCTTAATTTGGGTTGTCAAGGTTCAGCAGTTGGAGGCTGTTTACTTTACTTTTCCAAAAAAAAAAAAAAAGTGATTTTTTTTCTCTCTCTCTCTCTCCTTTATACAATGACTAATCCAAAGTCTGGAGAGGGGGTGATGCAGCCAGTGGCAAGATGTTAAACCTTTTTTTCCCTTTGCAGTGAGATTCTTAACTGACACCTTTTGAATGGTAACGAGCTGAGTTGCATTTTATATTTTTAATGCTCTCTAATTATGAGACCTTTCAAACGAAAGACAGAGGGGGGTAAAAATTTTTAAAAAGATTTTCAAAAATCCCAAATTTCTGAAAATATGATCCCAGTATGCTTTTCCTGGACTCAAAGAGGTGGGTATTTCTACTTTGAGAATCAAAATTCCAGAGGAATTCTAAAACAGAAATCAGCAGGAACTTCTGTTTCAATTATGCAGAATAGCCCTGAGTAGACAACACCTAAAGTCTTCCTATTTCTCTTCAAATTCTATTTAAGAAATCTTCCCCCAAATTGATTCTCCATGGGAAAAAAAAAAAATGAGAGTGTGTGTGTGGGGGGGTGGGGGTGAGAAGGGAAAAATATTGCAGAAATTCTTCCCCATATTTTCAACAGTAGAGAAATTCCTTAAATATCCTTGAGGCTTTCTTAACTCAGCTATTGATTGTACACGTCCTAAACCCTCAAGTCTGTCGACGAGCCAAGGTGAAGTGTGGACGGTCTCCATGCCCAGTCTCCATTCAAAGGGAATCCAGAAGCTGGTGATTAAGGGGCAGTATCAAAATCAGAAACCCCTAACTTAGAAAATACCTCCATCTGGACATCAGCGCACCCCCAGCCCCACAGAAGAGCACTGCAGTGCCTCCGGGGCGACCGAATGAAATGTTTATATTAATCTCATTTTTCGGCTCAAGCCTCCTGGAGAAGAGGGCTTGGGGGTGGGGAGGAAGGGAAGACGAAGAAATAAGTTTCATTTTGGGTCTTCTGGTCGAGTAACAAGAAAATAAATTAGGAAGAGAGGGTAGGATGAGCCCAGGCTAAATCAATACACTTTGTAATCAGCCTAGCGAGGGTATTTGGACACAATGACTTGGAAATAATTAATAGTTTGAAGGGGGGAGTGGGGTGAGAAGGAGACCCAGGGATGTCACCATATTTTATCGAAGCACGTTACCCTCCACGCTAAACTTTGATCTCCCAGATTTTCGGATTTAGGAAAGAAAGGGGGTAAAAAGGGAGAAAGAAAAGTCCTGTATTTCGAAGCACCTACCGGCTGGAGGGTGGGCACATTCCTTGCTCCGGGCGCCTGATCGCTGCGCTCGCGCCGCCCTGGCTGGCTCTTTGGACAGGGGAAAGCCCGGGTGCAGCCCGGGATTCTCGGGTGTCCTTAGCCCCGCGCCCCCCGCCCGCGTCTTCGCCCCGACTTACCCGCGGAGTCCGGGGAGGGACGCGAGCGCTGCCTTCACGCCCGCGGAGGCGGCGCCGGCAGCACCATCGTCCCCGGCGCGGCTGCCGCTGCCCTGGGCCCGCTCGCTCGCCCGCCGCGCGCTCTCTTCCTCGGGCAAACTTTCGGGGTCTGCGGTCGACAAGAAACCGGGGCGACTCTCTCAGCAAGTCTTTCCCCGTGCAGGTTGGGGGAAATCGAAGGGGACGGGACGGGTGAGTAAGTGGAGGGACCGAGAGCAGAGAGGGCAGCGGGCTCGGAGGACCCTGAGAGCGCGTGGAGCCGAGAGGACGCGGCTCCGGGAATCCCAGCGACGATCCCGAGACCGGGAAATCGGCCCGAGCCCAAGTCTCCGCACCTTCCCCAGGATCTCACAAAGTTGCAACAACAAAAAAAGAAGGGGGAGGGACGGGGGGAAGGGGGTGGGATAGGGAGACGGTCGCGGGCGCACGGTTTGGAGTTACAACTGTTTATTTAGTCCTTATTCTCTCGGGGGGCGGGAGCTGCGCGGCAATGGGGGACTGCAGGCAGCGATTTCGAAGCAAACACTTGGGAGGGGGCATGCGACTTTGTTTCTGGGCGCGGAGCTCCCCGGCGCCCGTGTGTGTGTCACCGCCAGTCTCCGGGGACCGAGGCGGAGCTCACAACAGGTGGGGAGGGGGGCTCGCCGAGGGCCAAAAAGGAGAAGGAATCAAAGTTTCCGAGCGCGGCGGTGTCTGGGGAAGAGGGGGGCGGGAGGCGGGGGCGAGGGGAGGCGGAGGCAGCAAATGACCGCGACCCCGCGGCAGCTGGCAAACTCCTCGGCTCCTGGCGCCACCGCCACCGCCTTGGTCCCCACCCCAAGCGCACGCCGCCTCGGCTGGTCGGCTCCGGGGAGTCGTCTCTGCGGGACAGGAATGAAGCGCTGGGATCTGGGGAGGAAGGCTGCGCGCAGGCGAGGAATGGAGAGCCATCGGTTGCCGGGACAAGGCTGGAGGGACGCGGCGACACGCGTGCGTCGCAGAACCGACCAGGGCTTTGGAAATCCCCCCACCCCATTCCCTAGGCTGGAGGGGTGGGGGGTGGGGGGGTAAAACCAGAAAGTGTGCGTGGCGAAGGGAGGAGGATCCGGGTACTGCGATTCCTCGCAGCGCACCCTGTTCCCGTGCCCACCCGAGGATCTGGCCACGGCTGTGGCCGGCGCCTCTCGAGGAAGCTGGGGCCGCGGGGAAGGAACGCGCGTGGGGTTGTGTGTCTGGTGGAGGGTGCACGGGTGTGTGTCTGAGTTTTCAAGGATCGGGGGCTAGCGGGAAAGCATCCCCACTGCTGGGTTCGGGACAAGGCTCGCGTGGCTCCGGAGATGACCCCAAGCTTGGGGCCCAGGGCGCAGGCGTCCCTAATCAGTCTGCCAGGGCCCTCAGGGCAGCCCAGGGGCACCAAAGGGGCACACACCCGTGGAAAGGGAAAGGGAAAAGTTTGCTTCGAGTCCAAACTTTGAGCTCTAGAGGCACCCGCCGCACGTCCCCTCCCGCCGCTGCCCAGCCCCGGGCCCTGCACCCGCCCCGCGCCCCAGTGGCCACCGGACGCCGACGCTGAACGCTGAAAGTTGCGACAGGCGGCCTGGGCTTATTGATTTCCCTAGCTCAGGCGATCGTGGAGAGCGCAGAGAGAGGCGGGAAGGAGCCGAGAAAGGCGATCTCGCCTTCGCGCAGCCCACACCGCACCCCCCCCCGTTTGACTTATGCAAATGGACCCAAGGGTGCGGGCGCCGCCGAGCTCCCCCACCCGTGCGCTGGCTCGCGGCCCCCACCCGGAGCCTGGGCCCGGACCTGGGGGAGAGAGGAAGAGGGGAGGGCTGGGGAGATGCACGTGGAGCCTGGAGGTGGAAAGTAGTTTTTTTTTTTCTTTTTTCTTTTTTTTTTTTTCTTTTCTCTCTTTTTTTTTTTTTTGTGCTGGTTGTTGTTGTTGTTAAAGTGGCGGAAACAAGGCAGGAGGCGGCTTGGGAAAAAGTGGAGCAGAAATGGAAAAATACAAACTCACCCGCTGCAAATGGTCTCTCGGTGCAAACTAAGGTGTTTTCGGGCCTTTCCCCGCGCGCGCCCACTCCCGCCCGCGCGCGCGCCCCGCGCACACACTCACCCGCGCACACACACTCGCGCACACACGCGCGCACACACGCACTCCCGGGCGAGGGCCGGGCCGCCGCGTACAGCATGCCGCCGCCACACAATAAATAACAATAGATTCCTCCGCTGCGGACTAGCTTCCCGAGCCCCGCCGGCGCCCGCAGAGCGCACCGTGCCGGCCCGGCCCGCCGCCCGCCTGCCTGCGGCCCGCTGTGCCCCACGAGGCCCCCGAGGCCCCCGGAGCCCCCGGACGAGAGCCGCGCCCGCCCCGGTCCCCGGGCGCTGCGCCCGCCCCCTCCCCCCGCATCCCGGAACAAATAAATAAATAAGGCGCGCGAGAGGCCACCACGTCGCGGAGGGAGATGTTGTTATTTTTTGCTGTTGTGCGTCCCTGACGTCACATCCACCTGCTGGGTAAACAACAGGGCTCGCAGCAAAAAAAAAAAAAAAAATCGCAATTGCAAAAGAGGGGGATGGGGGCGCAGGCTGGAGGAGGGGAGGTGTGGGGCGACCCGGCTGGATGGAGAGAAGGGAGAGGCCGAGCCCCAAGACCAGGGAGGAAGGAGGCCAGAGCAGTCCCTGGCAAGAGAAGAATCTGGCAGGAAAGACCTGGAAAATAAGGGGTTGGGGGGCGGGGAGCTCCTCGGAAGATGGGAAAGGGGGACTCCTGCAGACCCCGGAGAGATGGAGAGCCTGAGTGTGAACTCCAGGGACCGAGATGAGAGCGCGATGGCTCTTCACTGGTCTCTGAGCTGCTCGTACCGAGGGAAGGGGAGAGGCGAGGCGGGGAGGCGAGTTTCCTCAGTTAAAAGTGAAAGTGTTTGCCCTCAGTGACAGCTGAGGCTCGGGGAGGTCGGCGGCGACCTGGGCCCCTCTCTCTTCGCCGGTCCTCCCTCGGTCTCTCCTCTTTCTTTCTGCACTTTGTCCAATGAAAGAAGGCGAGTTCGGGAGGTGAAAGTTCAGCAGAAGGACAAACCCCTGTTTGCAGGGAAACAGAAACCCCGCCAGCGAGGGGTTTTTCCTGGTATCGCGGCATCGGGAGAGAGTGCACGGCGGGGCGAGCTTCCCCCCTTCCCTGTCAGTCACTGCAGGAATGCACGGTCGGGCCCACTGGGGGGAAGCGGCTGCTCCGGGAACTGCGTTCCTGCCACGGCTCCTCGTAGGAAAACACCCGGGGGCTGGCATGTCAATCAGTTGTTTAACACAAACTACCTGCTCGCCCACAGATCAGTCACGTGCAAAAGCTTTCCCAATGGTGCAAAGGTGAGATTTTTTTTTTTCTTTTGGCCGTTTTGAAGTTCGCTCGAATTTTAGAAATTTGAAGGAGGAAACGAGGAGCCCGAAGGAAATGTTTTTAAATATATACATCTATTTAAAAAAAAAAAAAAGGATACTAGTATTTCTTAGTATTTCTTTCACTTTTATCAATATAAATAGAGGAAGAGGCCGAATTTGTTTCCAAAACGTGACTTAGAAAAAAATATAGGTCCTCCACTGGCTTGTTGCTATAACAGAAATAATTTTTTTTTTTCAGATTCATCACCCCGGATGCTGCCAAACTCCCAAGCCAGCACGTGCAGGTTCTAGCTGGATGGTTTACACCAGGCCAGTTCTTCATCAAAATGCCTCAGGAGCCAACCCTCTGAATTCCTACAAAGTGCTTCCCGCAGGAGAGCGAGACTTGCTGTCCCTTTGGTCTTGACACTAGCACAGTTGTAGATAACAAATATCCTGAAAAGGATATTATACATTCTTTTGGGTGGTGTACTTTTACAAATACGGCTATACATTCATTGACAGGAGATTCAAATCTCCGTGTCAATGACAGGCTACCACTTACCACTTTTTAAAATTGTATCTGCTTTGCAAGTAAAAAAAATAAAATTATAACCAAGCCATTCACTGGTGCTGTAGAATCAGGCACGAGGGGCTGCGCTCAGCTAGTTCCAGCACAGCAGCATCCATGCATGAGGCTCCGGCGCCAGGCTCCAGTCTACCCAGACAAAACCATCCACCCGATCTTCTAGGCTAGAATCTGGATAGATAAAACGCATTTTAGTGTTGCGTTTCCTAGCTTCCCAGAGCTCGGTGTTCCTGTTGTCTTTGTCGAGACATTAACACATGTTCCCCTGTGTTCTAGACCATAGAGTGGGCTTTTAGAGATGCACAGATAAATAAAACTCCTGCCAGGAGCGCTGCAGCAGCCTACAGCTGTCAATCATAACATCTAATATTTATTGAACGCTTTCTATGGCCTAGGCACTGATCTAAAAGCTTTATGTCAACTCGCTTAAATCTCTCCGCACCCCTTCGACAGCACTGGAAATTCCACATTCTGAATTCACATGGCATTATTCAAAAAAATCTACATAGTAGCCATTCTATTGGGAAATTTTTGTTTTTAATTTCTGTGATGTTTCTGCCAAATATAACTTGTTTATGATCTATTGCCTGGTTGTAGAGACTGTCTCAGGGGAATAGCAATTTATTTAGACGTGACACATCTATTAATTGTCGGTGAGGTATCATCCTGATCTTGTTTTTCAGATAAGCCACGTGGGTTGTTGTTGTTTTTTAATCATTATTGCCATACTAAAAAGATTCTTAGATTGCCACTGATCTCAGTCTGCATTTTAACTGCCTTAAATTCTACATTCATTTGCAAGTGGAGGCCAGAGTCATGTTGGCAACAAGTTTTTAGACAAAAGGAAATCCTGGCTGTAAATCCCATAATATATGGCACTCTGCTTCATATGGGATGGTCTAATGCGGAGACTTATTAAGGAACAGCTATAGCCCGCTGGGGCTCCCGTTCCAGGGAACTTACTGCAGCTTAACGTCTGGCTCATTGTCGACACCGTCACGTTACATTCGTAAGGAGCAGATTTTAATTTCTTTATCAGTAATCAACTGGAAGTTTCTTTTTGTTAAATTACAGCAAGAAGGGTTTTCAAATAAAGGGCATGGGGGTAGGACGCCACCTTTTGGTGATAAAATAAATAGAAATCCTTTTTGGAAACATGTTCCTGACATGATTTTATTTTTAATTACACCCAGGCAATGGTGCTTGTCCCCGTTTCCTCGTATTTTAAGGTACAGGGAAGAAAAAGAACAATATAAATGGACAATTAGCAGATCACTGCTAACTGCAGCCAGGATTTCCCCAGAAGTACCAGAATGTGTCGGGTGTCCTGCCGCACACCGCCAACTAGACATCACACTGGAGCCTTAATCTCCACGTACTGTGCCACGGAATATGTGCACGTTTGGGGAAGAGGACTTGGAGTGGAGACAGTTGCCACCTCCTTAGATGCCTGAAGCTCATGGAAGTTTAGAATTGAGCAGAAATCAGAACAACCTCGTTCAGTGTCTCTTAAAGCAGAGTTAGCACCTTCCCAATTTTTTTGCGCTACCTATATGACGTCATTTCTACATAATCCCCACACTGTACTCACTGGCGGGCAGGTGTGGTGTTGGTGTACCATTTCCACTTCACAACAACCTACTTGGCATTTTTCTTTTACCATTTTCAGCGGGAATAGGTGTCCACCTCCATAAACAAGTGCATTGAAACAAAGTTACTGATTTCTCTTTGTGCGAGTTTAGGGAAAGGAAAGTAGAAAGTGCATTAAAAGAGATTGCCCAGGTACTGAAGGTCCTGGAGACTTTTACAGACGCAAACCTCTCTGAAGGTTTTTCTTCTCCCCCTGCACGCCCCCGGCTCTGGAACAAGCAGAAGGATTCAAAGTGGTTGAAAAGGATACAGTCCTCAGCAGGGGAGTCTCCCCTCGCTAATGCCAGCCCTGTGCCCAGGTTGCACAGCAGTGTTATCAGATTGCAGGTGAGGCCCTGGCATTTAAACCATTCACCAGAGCCAAACGATTGGTGAGTGACTGGACGGGATGAGGACCCAGGAGTGCTGGCCTGGGGGATTTCCATCTCACTTTTTCCACATTCGCAGATGTGACCCATCCTCAGACCTCAGGCAGCATGCCTAGCTCCCCAGGAACAGCCATCGAAACCGAGCCCACGCTCAAGATCAAGTTCAACACCCTTCTCAGCCTCTTCAATGTGGCAGACACCTGAGTGGGCAAACACAGGGCAGAGGGAGGGCTGCAGGGGCAGGTTTGCAAGTGTGGGTGGACCTTTCTCAAAATGAAAGCCAAAACCTTTGATTTCCCTCCGAGAAGGTGAAAAGTCATCATGAAAATCACGTGTTTTACCCTAAGTGCCAGGAGGAGCCCGTCCTCCCTGTGCCCATGCCCCTGTCTGTCCAGGCTGGAGGTCAGCAGGGGGTCTGCTGTTTTACCATATATGATACCAACAGGCACTGAGACCCAATCACATTTGCTAACTGTGTGGCTGGAAAAGTTAACCAGAGGAAGCTTGATCGACCCCAGCTTTGCAAGTATTTTCCTTAAAAACAAACTTCACAGGCTCAGATTTAAATCTGGAGATGTAGTGTCCTTTGTGATATCCTAACCAGACAGGGGCTTTAGCTACCAAGACCGCATTTCCTGCCTTGTTTTATTTTGTTCCCTTAAAGGATGCAGTTGTATACACAGAAGTAAATATGGCCTGCCAACAGCTTTACATTGTTCTAAATTGGTCCTTGTGACAAGAGGTTGCCAAGAAATCTACTATACAGCAGTTGGCCCCAGGGGACCAGATGGATTGAAGTCCCTCTGCATGACAATGCACAAGAAAGGACTTGGCCAGTTACCTTCATGCCAAAGAGCTGTCCCTGCGCCCTGAGCCCTGAGCACCCCATGCAAAATGTTGGTACCTCAAAGACATACGAAGGGAGTATGGGAGGTGCAACCGGCGGCCAGTGCTAGATCCCTCTTGCCCCTAGCCTTGTTGTGCAAAGTATGATGTGCTGGCTTGTCACACACCTGGGGGCATCTTGAGATGCAGAATCTCAGCCCCACCCGAGGCCTACTGAATCAAAATCTGCATTTTTTGCAACAGCATCTGCTGAGCCTCCCCCAGGCTGAGATGAAGTACTATGACCTGCCATATCTGGGTCCTCTTTACAGCTTGGCACCATTTGACAGAAGTTCCCATGAGCCGTCTGTCATACCTGATTCTCCAAACGGGCATCTTTTATAAACATGGGTTAGTTTCTTCTTTTTTATCCACTTACAAAGTTAAGCCATTAAATCACCCATGTAAAGCATGATTAATTCCTTTGACATTAATAACAGGGTGACTTCTCTCTCCTGTTACCCCAAAGAGACTGCTAATTGCACTGCAATTGTTTACCTTTGTATTGTTTTATGAGAACTCAGGGAAAGATGGAAGATCTTCCCCACCAGGCCAGGAGCAAAGGCCAGACAGGTTTTGGAAAGCCTGAGCACATGCTATGACTACACCTTGTTAGTAGAAGGGCTTTGCTTTCTTTGTTTTGTTTTCTTTTTTATGGAAGGAATGACGCCTCCATAATTATAGGTGTTGCTGTTTAAATCTCAGAATGTTTTCCAAACCGTGGAGGGGCCACACCTCCAGCAGCAGCCCGTGAGCCATCCCGGTTGGACTCTCTCTCTCCAGCTCGATGAACACTTTATAAAGACCCATCGGAGGGAGCCAGGATTTCCATGGGCTAGAGGGACAGCAAGGGCTGCTTCCTGCCGGGACATGAGGGACCCTCAGGTACTCTGCAGCCCTGGTGAGGTTCTCAGAGAGACCGACAGTTGGTTCGTTTCCCTCACGAGACAACAGGTTCCTTTTGTAACCCCCCAAAAAATAATTAAAACCATTGTTTTAATACTAGTCCTAAGGCGGTGTAATTAAGTCTCCGAGTGAGTAATTGTGTACCTGAATTCAAAATAAGATTTCACATGTAAAGCAGAGTTCTGATGGTAATCTCTGAGAAGTGTCTTGGCTTAGGTTTAGACTGCACAAGTGCCAGCTCAGCATTACAATAGGCATTGTTAGGTAGGCCTGGCGGACAAGACCCGTTCGTCTGAGAGGGGAGATGCGGCAGGCTCACCCACCTGCAGGAACAGGGAAGCTGGGTGCTCCTCCCTGTGGGAGGCGTTGGGGGGACTGCGCAGGGTGAGGCACCAGCACTTTCGTGGATGAGAACGTCTTCACATAGGTTTTTAAACGAGAATATCTAAAAAATAGCTCTCAAGAGGAACTTCCCTATCCCCACACCCAGGGTTCTTGAGTTATCATTTTAAATTTAAAAAAAAAACTAAAGATTTAAAATTCAATTTGTCTGAAGACTATAGGAATCCTGTGGTTCTGGAACGGAGAGTGAGGTGTCCCTGTGGACAGATTTTTAACACATGTGCAGTCACAAGATAAACAGGTACAGAAATAAATCGACCTGTGTGCCTATGTGGCTTGGTATGTAAACGGGCTTCTCAGTTTGGTGCACCAAGAGGCTAGAAGCCGGGAGCCCCCAGTCGCTGTGAGCACCCAGAGGCCGCAGATCTTGGCTTCTAGATACCTTTCTCCGATAAAAGAAATCAGGGCTCCTTGGAGAACCAGTTAGTTCCAGGGGTGGGAGATGGATGCTGGAGCGTCTTGTGGTGATGAAAGGTACCGGAGAAATCCTAGGACAGGGGTGGGCTTAGGAGAGGCCCAGGATTCAGCTACAAAGAACTCTTCAATCCCAAAGATGAGACCTTAAGGAAGAAGAGGAATACTGGTAACAGTGGTAGTGGTATCTAGTATATGAGAAGTGACACCTCTTCCTGGCATGAGATTGCTGGAGCCCAGCAATCCATGTTTTAAAGCAAGTTTTAGCAAATCATATCGATACCATGACCTAAGGAATTCAATCACTCCATCAGGTGGCTGAGATTATGGATGTCTGAGTATCCTGTAGTCAGGAGCACCAAGCACCCAAGCCCCAAGGACAAGGGGCAGATGGTGACTGGCGTCACCAAGAAAGCAAGGCCAAGACTGGGAGAGCTTCAAAGTTTTCAAGGTAGGTGAGAAGTGCAGATTGGGGGGGCGGGGCGTGTATGGGGGGGTATGTATTGGGGGGAACAGGGATTGAACTCAGGGGCTCTCTAACACTGAGCCACATCCCCAGCTCTATTTTGTGTTTTATTTAGAGACAGGGTCTTATTGAGTTACTTAGCACCTTGCTTTTACTGAGGCTGGCTTTGAACTCGGGATCCTCCTGCCTCAGCCTCCAGAGCGGCTGGGGCTGGGTTACAGGCAGGTGCCACTGTATTCCCGCAGGGAAGTTACAGATTTTGATGTAAATATTCCTCAGCTGTGAAATCCAGGATGGGCCAATCAAAACAGGCCTCAGGTATGTCGAGAGCAAAGGCTGCCCAAGTTAACCCCTGTCCTTGGGAAATCAAGTCCCCACGTCAGTTCAAGTGAGCAGGATGAAAACACAGAGAAGAAGGGAGAGGTGGTGAGCACTCTTACTTATTCATGAATTCCTTCCCAAGCATGAATAAGTCACCAGGAGCCTGTTCGCCGTTCTGAATGAGGTCAGCAAAGACTCACCTTTTCAAAATACCAACCAGTCCAGGACAGACCCTCATTATTTAGAAGGTGCTGCTCTTTAGAAGGATTTTTTTTTTGTTTGTTCCTTCCCAAAAGCGTGAGTTCAGAAGTTCTACTGGGCTGTGTGATTCAAGGACTCCACGCCCGGCCACCGCCCACCGCCATTATTTTCTCCCTCCATCTGGCGGGCATGTAACCCGTGGGAGAGTCCAGAGGCTCCTCATCTCGTCTCTGGGTACCCAAAGTCTGTCAGCCCAGCCCTCTAGAGCTTGTGGCCCCGCTTGCTGGAGAGACCTAACGGGTATCAACAGGGTCACAAGATGAACCCTCAAACATGCACCAAGAGGAGCCGAGAGCCAGGTTGGGGCTGTGGCTTGCGTGCGTGGGGCACAGGGCTCCATCCTCAGCACCACATAAATAAATGAAAGGAAGGTATTAGGTCCATCTACAGCTAACTAAAAAAGAGTAGTGGGGAGCACACAGAAATGGAGGCACCCAGGAAAGAACAGGGTCCCCGCAGACGGCTCTCCGAAAGTGAGCGTCCATGCAAGAGGCTGGCCTGAGGGGCCATCTGCAAGTCCCAGGATGGTGGCTGGCATCATCGCTGTCAGAGGAAGTCTTGCAAGATCCAGTTCCCACCCCCGGCCCGTGTTTCATCGACCCGGAGCCCAATATAAGCACGGGAGACTCTTGAAAGCTTCCCAGGGGATTGCAATGTGTGGCAATTGGGAGGGTCTGAGGACAGCAGAGAACCATCAACTCTGCCAGTGGGAGAGACCCAGGGACCCAGAGTGGGCCCCAGCACGCTGTCCCTGTCCTGTGACCAGCACCCTCTCCTCTAGAGAACCAGTGGATTCCGCCAGTGGACCAACTCCCACAAGGGGCTGGAATCGCTTCTCCAGGGTCTTCAGAGTCTTCAGACCCTGAGTAACAGAATTACCTAGGTGGACAGGGCCCGCTCCAGACCTAAGAAACCAGGGTGTTGGTGAGAGGCCACGGAAACAGACCTGTGCAGAAGCGCACCACTGAGTTCTGGGGTACAGCAGAGTCTGGAATCCACCCATAGAAGTTTCCAATATCTACCGCCCCTGAGCCTGTGACCATTCCACTTGTTTATTTATTGCTTTTGGGACCACGGCTCAAACCCAGGGTGCTTGACCACTGAGTTACAGCCCCTGGCCTTTTTCATCGTGTGTTTGAGTGAAGAAGGTCTCACTAAGTTGCTGAGACTGGCCTCCAACTTGCCATCCTCCTGCCTCGGCCTCCAGAGTCACTGGGATGACAGATGAGTGTCGCCACTGATCCTCTGTGTTGAGCTCATTGGAACATATTATCTATTTTGGAATTTATAACACATTATTAATAAATAAGTGTAAGAGAGAACACCAGGGCCCCTTCCTCCTGTCCCACTCTGGCTTTGTACCTGTTGACCAACATCTGCTCTCTCCCCATCCACCTTCCTTCCAACCTCTGAACCACGGATGTCCTCTGTTTCCCTGAGTTTAACTTAGTTTTACATTCCACCTCTGGGTGAGGTTAGACTACAGAGGTTCCTTAAAAACCTAAAAATGAGGCTGGGTGCAGTGGCGCCTGCCTATAATTTCAGTGGCTCGGGAGGCTGAGGCAGGAGGATCGTGAGTTCAAAGCCAGCCTCCGCAACAGCGAGGTGCTAAGCAACTCAGTGAGACCCCGTCTCTAAATAAAATACAGAATAGGGCTGGGGAGGGGGCTCAGGGGTCGAGAGCCCCTGAGTCCAATCCCTGGTACCAAAAAAAGAAAAATCCTAAAAATGGAAGGACCCACCTGACCTAGCCATCCCATTTCTGGATAGAAATTCCCAAAGAAAGGGACATCAGTGCAGTAAAGAGACCTGTGCTCAGGAGGACACGGAGACAACCTAAGTGTCCATCAGCAGATGAATGGGTCCTCTCCTGGGGTGATATACTCCGTGGAATCGCTTTACGAAGCAGGACACCCTGTCGCTGAAGACAACCCAGATGAGCCCAGAGGATGTCAAGTGAAATCAGTCAGGCACAGAGACACCGATGACGTTCACCCATTCTCATGCAGTCACAAAGGTCTTTGGGGGACCTCTCCGAAGCATGCAGGGTGTCAAGCACTGAAGGCACCTGTCCCCAGGGCAGATCAACCCCCATTATCTCCAGACCTTGCCGAGCCTCCCTGGGGGTGGGTGTCAAAGGTGTCCTCAGGCAAAAGCGTCTGCTCTAGACGTCCCCAGGATCATCTGACAACTGCTCCTACCTGGAGGAGCAGAAATCCCGCTCGGGTCTACCTGCAAGGGAGTGACCAAGTCCCTCCCTCTTCTAAGGCTCTGGAGCACCCTCTGAGCTACGGGCCCACTTCCAGTGCCAACAGAGAGCGCTTCCCAGGGCTTGTTGTATCCTGATGAGGCAGATTTATTAGAGCCCAGGACTCCACAGACAATGTCAGGTATTCATCAGCCACAAGAGGAAACCCGGCGGAGGAAGTGGCCGCGGAGAGCGCCCTCTCTGGGGGATCCCGCCTCTCCTGACCACGCACGGGATCCAAACTGGGCAGTCTGCTTGCTCTGGTTAGAGTTCCCCTCTGGGAAGTCTAGGGTGTTCCTGCACAGCAGACCCCTGGGCTGGGTCTCACCCCCGGCTCCCCGCAGTCTCACCATCAGCACACATGCCCGGCCTGGTCTTGCGGTCTTAGTGGTCAGTTGTGGAAATGTGCGAGTGCTAGATTGACAGGCCAACGGCGGGGGGCAGGGGGTCCCAGACTTGAGCTGTCCGGGGCCTCTTCATAGGTTTGCACGTAGCGTGATGCTCAGACTCACTTTGACTGTGGAGGAACCTGGCTACAAAGGCAGAGGTGAGGGGCTGCCAGGGACCCTCCCACCAGCCAGGGTGGTGCCATTTCCCTTCCATCATCCAGTCCACGCAGATCCATTGCCTGCCGCCATGACCAGCGCTATTCTGCACACCGGGGACAGTGGGAACTCAAGATGAAGACCCTGGCCCTAAAGGACTTTAGGGAATTTCTTGTGGATTATGTATGATTTTTAATGGACGATTTTCTTGTATTTGTCCCTTACTGTCACTGTCTGTCTGTCTGTCTCTCTCTCTCTCCTCCCATACAGCAGTGTGGATTGAACCCAGGGCTTCTGCATGCTGGGTAAGAGTTCTGCCATGGAGCCACATAGTCCAGAATTTTTTCTTTTTCTTTTTTTTTGGTCCTGGGGATTGAACTCAGGGGCACTTAACCACTGAGCGACATCCCTACCCCTGTTTTTATAATTTATTTAGAGGCAAGGTCTTGCCAAGTTGCTTAGGGGATCACTAAATTTCTGAGGCTGGCTTTGAACTCACCATCCTCCTGCCTCGGCCTCCCAAACTTCTTGGATTACAGGCGAGCACCACCGTGCCCAGCCAGAATTCTTTTTTTTTTTTTTTTTCCAAGAGAACAACCTAGAAGCTAGTAGTTTCCAATTTCCACCAAACATGTCGGCAAAGAGGATGAGTTTTGTTAGTGTGATCACTTCAGCTGCAGACAAGGCCACATAAAACTTTTGTGGACATTGAGGGAGTGGCCAAACCGGCCAGAGGAACAAACAGTAACCGAGAGATGAACAAATAATGGCGGTGAGATGGTCGTGTAAGAAGTTTGGACGTTGGTTTACCGACAGTTTGGCTTAGCCAGAAGAAAGACATAGGTCCTAGAAACTCAGAGAATGAAATGATGCCAAAAGTTTTTCTCAGGAGGGTGGGGAGGGGGAGATAGGGAGAAAGAGAGAGAGAGAGAGAGAGAGAGAGAGAGAGAGAGGGGGGGGGGAGAGAGAGAGGGGGGAAGGGAGAGAGAGGGCGAGGGAGGGGGAGAGAGAGGGAGGGGAGAGAGGGAAAGGGAGAGAGGGAGAGGGAGAGAGAGAGGGAGAGAGGGAGAAAGGGAGAGAGGGGGGGGAGAGAGAGGGGGGGGGAAGGGAGAGAGAGGGAGGGGGAGAGAGAGGGAGGGGGAAAGAGGGAAAGGGAGAGAGGGAGAGAGAGAGGGAGAGAGAGAGGGAGAGAGAGGGGGGGAGAGAGAGAAAGGGGGAGAGAGACAGAGAGAGAGAGAGAAGGAGAGAGAGAGAGAGGAAGGGGGAGAGAGAGAGAGAGAGAGAGAGAGAGAGATCCATCTCAGAGGCAGCTAGGCCCGGGCACAGCACTGCAAAGGCTTCTGGGCCCAGGGAGCCATGGGGGATGGAGACTCGGTGCCTGCCGTGGAGTACCCAGGGGCTGGCAGAACACTCCCAGCCTTTCCTCTGGGCAACAGAAACTCTCAGAGCCACACGAGGTGGAGGAAGGCAGTCCCTTCCTCTTTGGTCGTCCCCACAGGTGCTGGGCAGCATCCTGAATCCTAAGCTCGAGGGGAACCCACGGTGTGTTTTCTGGGTCAGAAGCCGGAACCCAGGGGTAGGGACCACCAAGGTCTGTGTGATCCATACTGTGTCCTCCCCAAGGACAGCTCCAGGAGATGCGGGCGGGTGGCCTGCCGCTGGCCTCCGGGATCCCTGTGCTGGCGGGCAGGTCACATGTCCCCGATGTCTTCCCGTTGTTTGTTTGTTTCTGTTTTCCCTATAAACAGTTTGGTCTCCTTCTGGGGAAGGGAAATAATGCGGGCAGAGCGGAGACACGCACGCTTTCAAAAATGCTCTGCCTTGGAATCCAATAAAGCCTGATTTTTCTAGGGCAAGGAGAATCTTAAAGAGGAAGACCCTGGCTCTGCTCACAGAGGCAGCCCATGCCAGGTACCAAAGGATGTGTGTTGGAAATGACAGGAGCTCTCTGCTTAGGGAGCAATGCACAAAGGGGTCTTTCTGGTTTACAACGGGAGGGAAAAAGAGTTCAGAATTCTACCTTCTCTCCCGTCCTTACCGGGTCTTCTCTCAAAACTCACCCCGTGGCAGTGGCCTTATGGGCCCCATCGTCCTGTGACTGTTTCATGCATTTACGATACAAGTAAACATTCTGCACTTTTATTTTCTGGGCTGGGGACCCCAGAGTCTCTGCCTGGTACCTTTCTTCTCTCTCAAGATTTTTGCATGGATAGGTCCTCCTCGGGTCTCAAGTTAAGTGACACAGCCTTGGAGAGGCCTTGGCTGGTTTCCTCTCTTCCACCTGCAGATTTCGTATCAAAAATCCTCATTCGCTTCATGTTGTCTGTGTCCCCCGCCAGAAACGAGGCTCACGATGCCAGAGACCCGTCCACAGAGGGGCAGCAGTGTGGCTCTGTTGTATGGGAGCTCATGGGGGAGTCCCGAGCCTCTTGAGCTCTCCACCCACCTGGGACCCCACCAGGACCGGTCCCACGAGACACGTCTGATGGCAACCAGAGGCACAGACACAGAGGCCTGAGCCTTTGGTGTTATTTCAGACGGAAAGGATCGCCTGGACCCCAGAACCTCCAAGGCCTTGTGGGTTACAAGCAGGTCCCCAACAGAGCTTCCAAGGGCATTGAAAATTAGCCACGTGCTACAGGGACAAGGCCAGGCGGATACACTCAGAACTGAGACACGTGGAGCACGATTATAAAATGGTGCCAGTGAACACACCCTCAGGAACACACAGACGTTCACGCGCACGCAGGGTGTGGCACACTGGAGGGCCCTCTCCCCTTGTGTCATTTCCATGAGAATAGGAAGAAGCTGTTCCCAACTCTGCCTCCAGTGGGAAATGCTATCCTTGTGGCTGTGTTTGATTTTTGAAAATGACGAAACAGAAATTCAGAGCATGTCTCGGGGGGCAACCAAGCGGGTAATTCCTGGTGTTTTACTGAAATAATGAAGCCTGGTTTTCTGTGTCTGGTTCAAAAAGTAGCTTTCAAGGCAATAATCAAAAGTGAAATTCAAAAGAAGATACATCACGGAAACAAGCATATAATTTCCCAAGGTAGGAGATCTTGAAGGACGACATTCCTTGGTTTCTGTAACATGTCCTGTGTTTATTTAAACATTCTATATGATCGCTTGCAGAGCAACCTTATATGGAAAGCCGGCCTCACAACCGTGCACAGCCCCCACCACTAAATCACTGCAGCTCCCGGACGGAGCCGGGTAGCTCCATGCTGGTATCTAACATGAGGAATTAAAATATAATTCCTGTTGCTTTTCCATCAATCACAAGCCAGATCTGTAGGTAGACTGTTGTAAACACGATTAATCACTTGTTTTAGAAAAGTCACAGGACTGCCTAATTATAACTTTGCTTTTTAATACTTTTGAAAAATAATGAATGCTCAAAGCAGAAAATTTGGAGAACAGTAGGTGTAAGTAATAACTAACCAACACCCTAATCCCATCATCTATAAATAATCAAGGTAAACATCGGGGCACGTATGCTCCCGGATCCTTCTCTGGTGGGTGGCGTTTGTGTGCAGGGTAGACAGCCCACTTGGGCTGGACAATCGGCCGTGCTGGTTGGCAGCTGTGGGAAGGAGGCAGGCAACTCTGTGTCTCTGTCTCGCCGTCTGTAAAATGGGAAGAGCTTGCCTTCTGCACGCCTGGGGCAGCTAAAGGCCCAGGGAACACGGCACCAGGCCTGACCCATAACCGAGTCTTCAGTTAATTACGTCTACAATTTAGGAGGCGGCTGTGACCTCAAGAATCATATTGTGAGCATTTTCCTTGGCATTATTTTAGTTCTAGTGCAAGAGCACAACTAAAACCTGAAGCCATTCACCTGTTACTCAGAACTGTCCGCAGGCTGGTAGATTATAGTCGTCACTGCCTGGAAGACAGGCGGTGACATCAAAGCCACAGAAAAGAATTAAAAATAAAAGAAATTCTCAGTAACTTATCACCACACCTGCAGACGTAGCATCCCTGCCAGTAGGTTCAGATACAAATATGTTCACATTTTTAAAAGTCCATCCCACCCAATTCGTCCCCAAGGAGGCATTTGGAAAAGGCTGGAAATGTGTCGTGGTACTGGGGGGCGGGGGGAGGAGGACGCTGTTCCTGGCTCTGGTGGGTAGAGGCCTGGGAGGTGGCCAGCACAGCCCCAGGCTCCTTCCTTACCAGTGCTGGAGCTGAGAAGCCTCTGTAACCCTAACTAAGTGTCTGATCCCAAAGACCTCGCTTTCCCTAGAGCACAGGTTCCCATCGGGACCGCTCAGGTTCTCTGGGCACCACCCAGGCCCTGGCTAAGTGCCACAGACAGGTGATGTCCGCCTGCCCACCCCAACAGGCCTCAGGTGCAGCCCTGCTGTCTCCTGGGCCAGGCTGCAGTGCCCCACCCCAAGCCACGAAGCCTCCAGACGCCTCCGCCGGCTCCAGTCCCAGGCCCTTCCGTTCCTGAGCCTCTGTTCTCAACCCTCACCCTCTTCTGCCTTGGCCCACGCTTCTCCGTGTCCGTGGGTCTACGTGGAGACTTGTCATGATGGATAGTGACAGAGAGTCCATCTCACATGCAAACTGTATGGTATTTCAGTAGAAATACTCCAATACAGAATGAGGTCATGCGGCCACGGAGGACTTCAAGGAATGAGGGCCACCCTGGGTTACAGGTGGGGGAGGGAAATAGGGGTGGTCTTCGTGCCCCACACTACTCGTCCTTAGACGAGATGGCCTTTCTTTAAGGTCTTTCTGCGGATCAGCCACCTGGGTTCCTATTTCCCCTACTATAAGTAGCCTGATCTGGGGCCGTCAGCAGCTTGCAGAATTGTGCACATGAAAGAAGAGCATCAGGTCCCAGGAAGGCCACCGCGAGCGCTCTATTCAGTCCACGGTTTTCTGTGGGCGCTGAGGAGCTGCTGAAATCTCTCAGGTCCTTGCCTGCATGAGACAGGAAACATCAAAGTTCCTGAAAACCACAGCACACCTCCACCCGGAGCCGGGGCCAGGGGCCGGGGCCAGGGGCCAGGGCCAGGGGCAGGGAAGGCAGAGGGGGCGGGCGGATTCCACAGTCCTCCCGGTGACTGAAGGGGACAGCCGCCAGGACTCGGAACTCGGGGGAGGCCCAAGCATCCTCGGCTACATTTTTTTAAAGTTATGCAATGTTTATCGAACTGAGATCACTGCGGGGAGAGAAGGAAAGAAAAGGAATCACACGAGCTTTACTAAACAAAGTCTCCGTCCGACCAGCACACACTGAAACCACTGCGACCAGCCCGGCCACCAGAGCTCGTCTCCAGTTACAGAGATCTGAGGGACGGGGGTGGGAAATAAACAAGAGTCCAAGGGAAAATCATTAATAGGATGCTCCAAACTATTTTCCCACAAGTGATTTCTTTAAAAAAAAAAACGGGGGAGGGGGGGTGGCGCGGGGGAATAGCAAGCCACACTCCACACTGGGAAAAAAAAGTCAATGTCCCCAATTCCTGTTCAAACAGAACCACATCCCCAAACTGAGATCCCATTGTCCTAGCTGTACAGCTGTGGGGTGCCACTCCAGAAAATGTCCAAAAGTATCAAAGAGCCACGTAATTAATAGAGAAATCGGTAAGGAGGGGGGGAAAGAATTTAACAAGGTCAAACCCACCCACCCCCCCAAAAAAAGAAACTACCAGAAAACCTAGGCTCACATCTCGGCAGTGGGTCGCTTCAAGATCTTCCTGTTTACAAACAACAACAAACACACAGCACGCACACACCACCACCCACATCCACTTTTCCAGGAAGTTAGATATTTAAACAAAACATTTGGGCTTCTTCAGTGAAACAGATGTCATTTCTCCCATCATCAATGGACGAACTGGTGTGGCTCTTTAATTTTGGGGGACCAGAGATGGAATCCAGGGGTGCTCTACCGCTGATGCACATTCCCCCAGACCTTTGGATGCGCCATTTTGAGACAGGGCCTTGCTAAGTTGTTGAAGCTGGCCTTCAACTCGCAATCCTCCTGCCTCAGCCTCCTGAGCCATGGGATCACAGGCGTGCACCACTGCACCTGGGCTGGTACAGTTTTTATAAGAGGAGTGGAAAATGGATTCTAAGGGTCCTGGTTTCATCTTCCTGAAAGATTCCAAGCCATATGGGGAATCAAAGGCCGCGCAACATTTTTTTCTTATGAAATAAGTCATTGTTTTTGTCTCATGTATCTTAAAGCAAAATAAGACAGGAAAGCAAATACATATCGGAAACTTTTTAACTCAGATGGATGTTGCTGATGTCCAGCTCAAGGCAACTCAGCAAGAAGTGACGACTGTGCTAAGTTATCTAAGCCCATGACATCCGAGCTGTGTCAACAAGGCACCAGGACACAGTGACGAACAGGCGCAGTCAGTCACGGCCAGACGTTGTGTCTGGTGACCGACAGCTGGGATTTCCCAGTCCTTGCTCTGGCTCGGTCTTGGGAGCCTGGGGAGAGGGCTCTTCCCACCAAGTCCCTCTGTCACCGCACACGGGCAGCTGTGGTGAGCCTCTTGCCGGAGCTCCACAGCCCCCGCCTGACTTCCAAACGTCCCCCCGTCTTCACCTTCAGAAGTGGCTTCTCTTCTGCATCAAGACTCTTCCTGTCTCCAATCCCACATCTTTAGTGACCAGGAGACACCGTGAGAGTTCTCCCAACCTCCTGCCACCTCTCCTGAGGATCCCCACGTATGGTCTCACAGACACCAGGGCCACCATCTCCCCGTCCCCTGTGGGCCAGGGAGTGGCAGGACAGCATGGTTAGGAAGAGCACTGGGATCCAGGTCTGGCTCAGCCAAGGAGGGCACGCGTGCTTCCCTCACACATCTCCGGCCTCCCTGGCCACCCCGTGGGCTGGATCCCCCCAGGGTCTTCCTGCCTCCGAGAGTTAGTGGCCGGGTTCTCGGGGAAGCAGCCGTCAAGGAGCGTGACTCACGCAAGAGATGTACTTGGGGGGGTCCCCGAGAGAAAACGGGGAGCTACGGGATGCTCAGAGATACAGTGGGGGACACGGAGAGGGGACAGTCTGAGGGGGAGGTCACCGTGCAGCTTGAGGAGGGTGCTATCAAGGTCATAGTGATGGACTCACATCCACGGCCCGGCTAACTCCGCCACTGGTCAGGAGAAGGCTGAAGAAAGTGTGGCGCTGGGTCACTCATAGGGAATTCAGATGTACCAGATGGGAGGGGCCATGAGCAGATGATGCTTTCCTTAGAGGGAGACCGAGGAAGAGTTTCTGCGTGGCCAACAGCAGGAGAAAGGCCAGAATGCCTAGGCAGCTGGGCCCCCAGGAAATGATCATGGCGGCCAGGATGATTACAGTGACATGGCTTCCGACACGACTGGAATCTGACTCACGTCTTTCTTCCCTACTTGCCCAGCCACTGTGCTCTGAGCCTGTGAGATCCTTGTGGGTGAGCTCATCTGGAATATCTGCGCTGCCCTGGACTCAGGGGACCTCCACTTCAATCACGTCAGCCAACAACCACTGCACAAGGAGCCGAACACAAAGGATGAACATGGGGCTGAAGGTCATCCAGGCTGGATGAGGTCACCCCCGTCTAGAGGAACATTCCATGTCACTGGTGTAGGGACATCACAGAGGGGACATTGAGACAAAGCCTGCCAGACTCCTCAAGTTGAGGGCACAGAGATAAGAGTCCAGGAAAGTCGGTTGGCAAGAGTTTGCAAAGAGAGTCCCAAAGGAGACAGCCACTTAGAGAGGGTGCTGCAGAGGTTTGCAGAGACCCCCGACTATTCAGCAGAGAACTTGGCCAGTCCTGCTTGTACGGAAGCTACCCAAAGAGTTCAGAGAAGGCACGCAGCAAAGGAACAAGAGCTCACGTACAACTGGAAGGGATCGAGGTGATCCCTAGAGCCAGAGTGGGACATGCAGTAACTCACAGGGCACCAGAGCAGTCACAGTGTTGCACCAAGATGAAGAGCAAGTCGCCCTAGATCAAATGCGATAGTACCACCCAACAAAGAGTAAAAGCAAGACTCCCAAGGAAGAAATTGAGTAACTTGACGTCGTCCCCAAACAAAACACCAGAATGTTTTCAAGAATATGAAAATCACCCAGCATCCCAACAAGGTCAAATTCACAATGCACGGCATCCTGTCAAAAATGACCAAGCACGTAAAGAAAATGGAAAAGAGGACTTATGAAGAGGAGAGAAATGAACAAAACTAAGTCAGAACTGACAGATGTTAGAATTACCAGACACGATTATTAAAAGCTATGACAACTGCATCTCAAGGGAAACTAGAAAATATTTTGAAATGTATAAAAATAAAATTTGGCACATTGAAATGTACAGGTTACAGTTACTGCAGCACCCAGCTGAGGATGTATAGCACCAATGCTTACGAGGGCAGAAAGTCTGATCCACGACTTAATCTCCCAATTTAAGAAACAACAAGAATAAGGGCTGGGGTTGTGGCTCAGTGGTAGAGTGCTCACCTGGCATGCACGAGACACTGGGTTCGATCCTCAGCACCACAAAAATGTAAAACAAAGATATTGTGTCCACCTAAAACTAAAAAATAAATATCAAAAAAATAAGAGCAAATAATCCCAAAATAAGAAAAAGAAAGCCTTCCCCGCAAAGTGCAATAATTAATGAAATCAAAGACAAAAAGAGTAATAGAAAAAATCAATGAAACAAAAAGACGGTTATTTGAAAAGATCGATGAATTGAGAAACCACTAGGCTGATGAAGTAAAACAGAGCAAAGACACAAATTAATAGAATTTGGAATTAATAGAATTCAGAAATGGAAGAGGTATAACACTACAAATCCCACACCAAATATTGCAGCAATAACAAGAATATGTTAAACACGTAGAAATTATGGATGAATTTTTTTCTTCCCTTTTTTTCTTTTAGTTTCATTAGACAGGGTTTTTTTTTTTCTAAGTGGCACTTAAACTCAAGATCCTCCTGCCTCTGTCTCCCGTGTAGCTGGAATTACAGGTGGGCACCACCATGCCTTGCCTGGTTCATGAACTCATTTCTTAAAAATGGCAAAACTCCTCCAAATCTGCTCAAGAAGATAAGTAATCGGAATCATCTCGCATTTGTTTCTTTGAAATAAAAAACTCACAGTCAAAAATATTCCCTACCAAAACAAAACAAACAAGAAACGGCTCTTCCCGTCTCAGATGATTTCACTGGCAAATTCTACTGAATATTTAAAGAGAAACAAAAACCAATTCTAAACAACTTTCCCAGAAAAAAATAGGAGTGGGAACACTTCCCAACTCATTTTACGAGGCCGTCCTTAACCTCATGCCAAAACCAGAAGAAGACAATGCAAAAATCTCAGGCCAACGTCCCTCATGAAGAAAGTTGCACCACTCCTCCACAATGAGTGACGAGCCAGGGCCGGTGGTAATATAAAAAGAATCACCAAATAGGGTTTATCCCAAGAAGGCAAGCCTACTTAATATTCCACAATTAACACTCTATCAAAAGTCTGTGGAAGGAAATTCCACACGGTCATAAAATCGAAGCAAAACCGTGGATGAGTTCAGTATTCATTAACAACAGAAAAAAACAAGCCATGAAAGGGAATTTCACTAACCTGATAAAGAGAATCACACTAAATGGTACAGAACGGAATGGTTTCCCCCAAGACTGGGAAGAAGGAGTCCACTTTTACCCACCCCCCGCCCCCCCGCCCGTTGAACATTTTGCTGGCAATCGTAGACAGTGAAGTAAAGCAAGAAATAGAAATAAAATACACCATATCAGAAAAGAAGAAACAAAGCCAGATCTATTCAGAGACGACTTGATCATCTATGTAGAAAAGTCCAAGAAATCTACAGGAAAAAAAAAAAAAGAGTTCTTAGAACTAGTGAGTGAGATTTATGTGATCATAAGATTAAAGCTCAGCACACCAAAAAAATCCATTCTTATATTTTTTACAAACTAGTAGCAAACAATGGGAACTCAAACTTTTAAAATATCTCATTTATAATTGCTCCAAAAAAAAAACAGAGCATGAAATAATTTTTAGTTATAAATCCAGCAAAGCAGATACCAGGAAACATATGCTGATAGCCACGGAATAAATATGACATACCATGTTCATGGATTGAGACACAGTATGTTTAAGATGTCAATTCTTCAAAAGTTGATTGAGAAACTTATTAGGATTCAAATTAAAAAAAAAAAATTCCCAACAGGATCTTCTGTTTTGGTAGATAAAGTCAAGGTAATTCTAAAATTTATATGGAAAGAGAAGCAACAAGAAGAGCAAAGGCGATTTAAACCAAAAATGCTGGAGTGCACATAGCACTGATTTTAAAAGTCATTACAATGCCACAATATTTAAGAACATACATAATGGCGGAGGGTTGGACACACTGACAGTGTTACAAAATAGAAAGTCCAGTAATACCCACGGCCAGCTGATTCTTGACAAGGGCCATCTGATGGGGAAAGGGCAATCTTTCAGTAACTGATGTTGAAATAAATGGACACACATTGATTAGAAAGGAGGCAACCCCCACCTGGACCCTATACCTTGTATAGATCATCATTACACGTGGCTCATCCGTGTAAAAATGATAAAGCTTTCAGAAAAAACATCAAGGAGGGAATCTCGTGACCCAGGGTTGAGCGGAGTTGGAAATAATTAGCCCAATCCATGAAAGAAATGTTGATAACCTGGGCTTCACCAAAACTTGAAACTTGTGCTGTGCCGAAGACATGAAAAGTCAAGTTTCTAAAACTCAAAGAAAATCATCTAATTTCAAAACCAACAGCACATTGAGCAGATGCTTCCCAAGGAAGGTAGATGAGTGTCAAAATCAAACCTGAAGTGGTGCTCTCCGTCCCGGGGAGTTAGATCAATGCAAATGGAAACCAGAAGAGACGCCAGTACCCATCTATTAGGACGGGGGAGCCTGTCCCTACTGTCGACGCACTGCAAGGATACGCTGCCGCAGGGCTCTCGACCCTGGGTGGCAGGGAAGCGACACGTTCTTATAAACTTCGACATGTTTTATAAACTAAAAGTCATGCTTGCTGAAATCACCCACCGCTGTGGGTCTACTCTGGATGAATGAAAACTTATGCACAGGAGTGTGCATCACCCATTGCCACGCACTTCACGCTTAAAGATGGCTCGATTTTATGTCGTGTGCATTTTATTCTGATTAAAAAAAAAGAAAGTGTACCTCTGCCTTCTGAGAGTAAGAAGATGTTTCCAACGGCTCTATTTATAATTGCCAAAGACTGAAAATCAGCCCAAGTGTCCTTCACAGTGACCGGGGAAACTGCCCGTGGAGCTTGGAGGCATCTGGAGGGCAGGAGGCCGAGGGAAAGGAGGCATCTTGAGGGCAGGAGGCCGAGGGAAAGGGATTGTTCTATCCATGCGGCTTTTTTGAGGGCAGCAGAATGATCGGGACGGAGAACCACTCCTTCCTTGCCACGTGTCGGGTGGGGACGGAGTTCATCTTGGTGATGCGACTCTTCTGTGTCTGGACTGAACCTATCCCACGTGAAGACTCATGTAACTGAGCACCAGAGAAGTCAGATGCGTGGCGTGTGTGTTCTCAAAATGTGATAAAATAGAAGTCAGTCAGACCCACCCTCTTTTTGATAGTGGCCACCCCTACTACCCTGTGACCAGGCAAAGCCAACCCACCCCTCCCCTCCTGGCGCTCTCCAATGTCTCAGTCCCCGGCTCCCCCGCCTCCGTCTCTGGAACGGTTTCCGTTCTTTCTGGGGAGGACCCAGGACATGACTGCTCTGCTCAGTTCCAGCCCATTTCCCCACAGAAGGTCCATCCCCTTGAGGATAGGACAGGGTCACCTCTATTCCCAGTGCCAGACACCGAGCCCGTGGTGACCGGGGCTCCAATCACACTGGTTAGAATGCCAGGAGAACGGGTCGCGGCTGAGCGGGTGTCGGCCAGCTTTCCTCTCCACGCGGCCCATGTCCTGGAATGGCAGCGGTCCTGAGGGTGTCTTTTGTGAGCGGGTTGCTACGTCCTCGTTGGCAGAACGGCACAGAGCGCCAGCGGTCTCTGGGTTGAACCGGGGGCTAGGGGCAGAGCTGTGGGAGAGCCAAGTTCTGGGTTCAATCCCCAGCAATGCAGGAATAAAAAAAAATTCAAAAGAGTTCATGGGCAAAGGACAGTGGCCGACCGCGCACACGGAGGAGCTAATAATATTCAGGCAGGATTGATGCCCCAGATCTCGGGCCCTTTGAATATTTATTCCAGTACCATTTGCCTCTTTAATAGAATATGAGAGTCATTCAGATTTCAATAATTCAGAATATATTCCTGGCTTGCATATGGGCTCGTCCGCTAACCACATTTGCTGTCTTTCTAGAATTATTTCTTGCTTTCTGCTTTGGACCTTCATTAGGGGTCTTTTATTTTTTATTTTCTTTTTTTTTTTTGGCCCTTTTTTTATCACTTCTTCTCTGGTCCACAATTTTTTTTTCGCTGCATTATCACATCTGTCTTCCTGACGGTATTTTTTGGATTTCGAGTATGAGAGGCACGTCGCCCGCAGGACAGTCTCTGGTTTGAATGTCTCCCTCCAGACCTGCATCAACGGAAGCGTGACATTGCCAAAAGCCCCCCGTGAAGGAATCAAGCGAGCCCCGCTGCCACACCTGCCAGAGGCAGCACTCGTTCAACAAGTGTTTTGGAGGCAGAATCCGAGGTGGAGCCGTGTGTGTGGAGACAGCCACGCACGGTCCTTTGTAAAATATCTGCTCTCCGTTAAGAAAAGCACGCATCCTCTTGGAGAGCCGCCTTGGCTTTTGCCATCATGTAAACCTAACAAGAATATTTTTGGCTGGCAGGAATATATCCCATGTATTTTCGTTTTTGATGAATTATAGATATCTCTAAACAACTAATATGTATATGTAGAGCTCTGCTGAGGTGGGCATTCTGAACCATGCATTTAAAATTAAAGTTTAAAGCAGGAGATGAAATATGCATGAGAGAAAGGAGTTCTGATGTTTCCCTTTCTATGCCCCAGTGAATTTTATGTCACGTGCCTAAGGCCACCGTAGTCTGGAGACCGTACGGGGAGTGACGGGGCCCTCAGCCTGTCTCTGGAAGGGTATCCTGTGTCACTGGGGGGAAGGTTGAGAAACCAGAACCAGTGTGATGAGACCATGCAGATGCCATCAGGGTGTCCACAGAGAAGGGGCCCTGCCACCCTGTCCTCGGTTCCTCCACTAACCAGCTGTGACCTCCAGGGGCCTCTCCACCATCCTTCATCCTCCACTGTCCATAGAGATTGGTTCAAGAGGTCCAGCCACCCCATTGCCCATCTATAGAGGTCCCGTATCTATAGGTCTCTCTCTCTCTTTTTTTAACCAAGAATTGACCCCGGGGGTGCTAAACCTCAGAGCCACATCCCCTGCCCTTTTTATTTTTTATTTTGAGACAGGGCCTTGCTAAGTTGCTGAGGCTGGCCTCAAACCTGTAATCCTCTTGCCTCAGCCTCCTGAGATGCTGGGATCGCAGGT
This sequence comes from Ictidomys tridecemlineatus, assembly GCF_052094955.1. Classification (NCBI taxonomy): domain Eukaryota; kingdom Metazoa; phylum Chordata; class Mammalia; order Rodentia; family Sciuridae; genus Ictidomys; species Ictidomys tridecemlineatus. The sequence continues at coordinate 52,158,841 of NC_135492.1, read as the reverse complement.
GTGCGCCGCCATGCCTGGCCCATCTCCATAGACCTTAACTGGGAAACGCGCACCTCGTTTCCCCCTGGACCACAGTGAAGGGGCACTTGGCTGGCTAACGTGCTCCAAGCTCCCTGGAGAATGCCCGCCCACCGCAGGAGAAAATGAAAGTCTTGGTTGGCTAGAACTACTTTTGCATAAAACTGGTGTGACTTTCGTTTCCGTCACTTACCACGCACGGGGAGGGCAAACGTTGGTAAGAATAATCAGGGAGAATCTCCTGAGGGATTAGAGATCGTTCATTCTTTCTATAAACATTTGCTTCCCATTAGGGATCAGATACTGTTCCAGTTGCCAGAGTAGGTAGTGAACCATCGAAATAATAATAATAATAATAATAATAATAATAATAATAATAATAATAATACTGTGCACTAATGGAACTTCTATTGCAGTGGAAGAGAATGAGCAAATAAGACAAAAAAGTCAAAGCTACGTTATGATACAGAGTGATACGGACAAGAACCACGGGTGGGAGGGGACAGAGCGTGCTTGCAGGAGTGGCCACGGAGCCTCGCGGAAGCCGTCGAGAGCTGAGCCAGAGAGTTCCTGGGGAGGACGTGTGGGCCTAGACCACAGCAGGCCCCAGACTGTGCTGGAGGCAGAGTCACGGAGGCCTGGGGGCTGGAGCAGAAGAAGCAGGAGGCCGGGGGTGAGAGGAGGCAAGGGGACCCGAGGACGCAGAGCCACCAGAGGCCACAGGTCGGCTTCAGGGTGTTGAGGGACAGTGACACAGGCCAACAGTTTCTCAGCCCCGTGGTGTAAGAAGCCTTGAGGAGGTGGGAGGGCCTGTCTTCCGCTGCTCCCACCTGAGCCCCGCTGACGGCTCGTCCTCAGAGCCATCCTGGGTGCTCTTCCTGAGGACACTCCTGTGGGAGCAGCTGTCCATCACAGGCAATATCCCTGCTCCACAGGGGCTGGAGTGCCAATCAATCAGGGGCTGGAGTGCCAATCAGGGGGTGCAGTGCCAATCAGGGGGTGCAGTGCCAATCAGGGGGTGCAGTGCCAATCAGGGGGTGCAGTGCCAATCAGGGGGTGCAGTGCCAATCAGGGGCTGGAGTGCCAATCAGGGGGTGCAGTGCCAATCAGGGGGTGCAGTGCCAATCAGGGGGTGCAGTGCCAATCAGGGGGTGCAGTGCCAATCGGGGGGCGCCGGGCATCAAACAACCTCTCCAGAGACGCTGCCGGGGGGTCGCTCAGGCCAGCTGCTGACCCAAACAATTCACACGGGTTTGAACAAGCCCTGCTGTGGCTGCTGGGTGGTTTCTCCCCTAAAGGTCATGTGTCGGGAGCTGGGTCTCTGGTGTGGAAATGTGAGAAGTGAGGCACGTCACAGGAGGTGGACCACATGGGCGGAGAGTCAGTCACTGTGCGTCACCCTCAGAAGAGATCAAAGTAGTTCTCGAGGGACCATGGTCAGGTCTTGCAAGAGGGTCATTCCCACTCTCAGGCTTCCTGTCTCACCTGCTGCCACCTCCTCGCAATGCCATCTGCCAGGAGATTCTCTCCAGAGCCAAACCAAAGCTGGCACCATGCCCTCAAACCTCCAGAAATATGAGCTGAACAAACCTCTTCTGCTTATAAAGCGACCAACCTTGGATATTCCATTACAGTAAAGAAAACAGACCAAGACAAAGTCTAAATATAAACTAGCTCCGTGGAGATGATTCTGCTCAATTTTTAAGATGGTTGGGTTTTGATGCCAGAAAGACCTGGTCTTAAGGGTGCACACCCTGAGAACATAACCCCATGCCAATGACATGAGCACTTCATTAGGCAAAAACCTACCCATGCCAAGAGGTGCTTCATCTGTTTTCAAGAAAAGAAAACCAAACAAACACTTCTCTACTTTTCAGGAAAAGGCCCAAGTCCACTGAATATGGTTTTTGCCACTTGAATGTTTAATGGTACCCCCCATATAATCCCTGAGCTCATGGGATGTAAGATCAGATGGGGAGTTTTGGTGTATGCCATGGGAATTTGGGTATTTCTGTTGATTGGTGTGACTGCCCAGAGGACTGAAAATGAAAGTGAGTGGGATTTGCCGGAAGACCTGGTGGATGCACAAGTGGCTGCAGCAAGGCAAGCCACACATGTCCCTGATATCTGTCCTGCCACCTTAACCCAGCTGCTCCCCGTGCAGATCTGACCAAGACCCATTGGCAAAGACGTTGACAAAGACCTTAGTTCAGCTGCACTCACTGCGGCTCACCTGCCCGGTCACATAAGGCTCTAAACTTGGGCTCAGGCAAGCACCTGGGCCACCCTTGAGCCTGAGTGGACACTGGAAAACCTTCACATGCTTTGAAAGGCTCCATGCCCTCTGCCAAAGGGTCTGTCACCCCTCCCCAAAGCCCCAGCTTCCAATGCTCCTCACCCAATAAATTTTAGGTCTCTCCTTTTAATTAAAATGTTAATGTCTTTGGACACAGGCAACAGGATATGATTTAAGTCTTGTCTCTCTTAGTGCGAATGCTATTATGAGATACCTTCCAGTAAAAAATATCTTCCTTTAATGGTGTCATTTAAATTTAAAGAAAGATCATGAAAACACAGGTGCGCTCTGGTGGATGAACAGGGGTCAGGCAGGAGGAAACAGAGCTGTGACAGACGGGGCGAGGGAACACCCCGGGAGAGGGCTGCCTGAGTCGCGGCCGAGCCACCTTGGCACAGCCAGCGCTTTGCCTAGAGCCAGTCCTGCTCACACATCTCAGTGCCAAATGGCTGAGTGGTCTGATCTTCCAGCAGATGTTGTGCCAGGTGCAAATGTCCCTTCACTATCTGATAATGAAGAGGTCATTGCCCTTAAAAATCCCGCGTAAATAATGGCCAAATGTTAGCACTGTCTTTACTGTCCAAGTACCGTTTATGGAAAGACACGTTGATTATCAACCAACCATCTTTCCTTATCTTTTCCTGTGGGGCAGTGCTCAAAAAATACAGGTGTCTACAGGTCCAGGCAGATGCTAGCAATGAGGAAAGAGGTCCAGGTTAAAGATGACCACGGGCAGGGCTGGAGTTGTGGCTCAGTGGTAAAGGGCTTGCCTGGCATGTGTGAGCACTGGGTTGGATCCTCAGCACCACATAAAAATAAATAAAGATACTGCGTGTTCATCTACAACTAAATAAATATTAAAAAAAAAAAAAGATGACCATGGGCAACGCACACCGGCCTCTGAGAAGAGACGGCCGCCTCTCCAAGGAGCAGCCACCCCCCTGCTCCCTTCGCGCAGTGGAAGGTCAACACACCAGGCCTCCCAAGCTTCCCAAAGAGACGGAAACATCTGGCCCCTGGCACGAGACATCCCAACCTTTGACAGGCTCACGTTGACTTTTTAAGCCGCTGTGCACCGCCTGGGGTATCGTGCAACTCTGTGCCCAAGTTTTACTCACTAATGGCCGCTTGGCTTCCTGTGCTTTGGGGCAGGGTTGGCAATGACAGCCCCCAGGCCACACCCAGCGCACGGTCCGTGTCTGTAAATGAGGTTTCACGGGAACACAGGGACTCTGTCTGCGGCTGCTGTCATGCCACAGAGGACGGGGTGAGGAGCTGTGACAGAGACCATGTGGCCCACGAGCCTCTCAGATAGATGCTATCTGATCCCTTACTGTCAAAGTTTATCGATCCCTTACGTCAGGGCCTTGAAACTGATAGGCTCTCCCAGGATCTGTTCTTTTCCCAAGAGACGGGCCGGGGTGTGTGGATGAGCGGGGAAGGCAGAGGCAGAAACAACCTCCAAGGGCCTGGCTTTGATCAAGTCGTGTCACATACAAGACAGTGGGCGACCACACGTTGCCCTTCCACTCACAAAAGCAACCGTCACGTCAAACAAGCCACGAGACAACGGGAGAGTAGGAGTTTTGTGGAAAGACTGAGCCAAAGAAGCAGACACACCCGTGTTCGCCCCGACTCCTGGGAGGCCCAGGCTGCGGGGCTGATTGTCCCAGGCCCTCATCCTCCACCCGAGGTGGAGTGACACATTCCAACTCTGCTGTCCATGACCTGCTTCTCTTTCTCAGATCCTCCTTCAAAGAAAAGCACAGCTAAGAGGGAGATTCAGGAAAGATTCAGGGAAGCCTCTCCCGGAAGCCCTGTTACTTATGGCAGGGGCTAGAGAGCGAGCCTCCTCCGGGGGGGCTCAGGAGAACACTCCATCCATGTGGCAGGTGACCCAAAGGGTTAAACAGAGCGGGGAGGTAGAAAACCACTGGAGTGGGGAGCAGAGGGTGGTTTGGATGGAGCGGGTTCACGGTTGGACCGTCCCCTACAGGCTTGGTCCCCGGTGGGGGTCGCTGGGAGGGGTTGGAAACTGCAGGAGGTGGGAGGAAGCAGGTCATGGAGGATGTGTCCTTGAAGGGTGGGTCTTGTCCTGGGCCCTCTCTCTCTCTGTGTCACCGTCTCTGCCTCCTGGTGGTGATGAGGTGAGCAACTCTGCTCTGCCACACCCTTCCGCCATGTGGTTCTGCCCAGAAACAATGAAGTTGGCAGAGCGTGGGCTGAAACCTCTGAAACTGTGAGCCAAAAATGAACCTTTGCTCCTTGGAGTTGTTGACCTCAGGAGTTTTGTCACAGCACGGAAGGCTGACTAACAGAGCCTGGCATTTTCCCTGCACGCTGTTGCGGAACGAGTTTCCGCCCAGGAGAGTTACACTGTGAGGCCACTTAGGAGAAGATGGTCACTCATTCACAGTCAGGGCGGGGCACGAAGCCGCAGGGCGTGGGGTGGGGGGAAGGTTCTCGATGAAAGAAGCCTTTGGAGACAGGATGACGTGGTGCCATGCAGCCCTGGATTGGACTCTGGTTTGAACAGAGCAGCTGTGAAAAAAAAACCCAAACTTTCTTTGGAGGAACTTTTGATCAGTTTGAATATGAATGGGGTCTTAGGCAATACCTGGGAAAAATATTAATTCTGTTAGCTTTGATAATAATACTGTATGTATGTCATTTTAGAAAAGCATAATGCAGTCTTCAGAGTTAAGATGTAATAATGACTATAATTCATTTTAAAACACTTCAGTGAAAAACAAGAGAAGAAAGAAACAAAGAAAAGTAACAAACACCGAAAAAAAAATCTAACAATGGCTCCATCTAAGTGATAAGTATCCTAGTCTGTCTACCTTTCTGGTGTTTGAATTTTGTAATTGTACATGACAAAGTGAAAAAGAAAAAAAAAAAAACAAGAAAACATTCTCTTTCCTGAGTTCTTAAAGATGCTGGGTGATATTTATTATATTTAGAATTGTTTCTAGGCCTGGGTTGTACTTTCATCTCTCAAGAACAATAAAGTCACCTTTTAAATGAAACTCCAGGCATTTTAGTACTAAATTTTAAAAAGTGCAACAGTCTCCTCTTATCCACAGGAGTCAGGTTCCAGCACCCCCAGCGGCTGCCTGAGACCATGATAGTCCTGAGCCCTGTAGATGCTTGTGTTTTTCTGTACTTAAATACCTATGATATTAATCAGGCACAGCCAGAGATTAACCACAACCAATAATAAAACAATTACAACAATATACTGTCTAAGGGGAGGCTGCATCATGCAACTTAAGTTGGTGCACAATTTAAAACTTAGGTTTGCTTATTTCTTCAATTTTCCACTTAATATTTTTGGGTAGCAGTTGAGGGTAACTGAAACTGCAGAAATGAAATTGCAGCCTGGGGGGAGTACTGTGCTATTACTGGCAGTGATGGTGTCGATGTATCAGTTCGTTATTGCTGCTGTAACAAATTACCCAAAACTTGGTGACTTAAAAAACAATGTAAATGGATCATTTTATGAATTGTGATCTTCAGGTAGATCTTAAATCTCGTAAGAGGCACTATCTTGTGTGCTTTCTGGGTTAGAGGTCCAGTCTGGGTTTCACCGGGCTGAAAGCCTGCTCTTGGCACCCGGAGACTACAGGAGACCCCACATCCCTGGGCTCAGGACCACCCACCTGCATTTCAACACCAATGATCTTGAACCTGTCTGACCTTTCCTCTGCCTTCCCATCTCTCTGTGTCCACAGCTAGGGAAGGTGCTTTGCTTTTAAAGAACCATGTGATTAGTTTGGGCCCACATGGATCAAGGTGCATAGTACATTTGTGTCCACGTCCTCCTGTTTGCAGGGTGAGGTGATGGAGTCACGGGCTCTGGGGTTGAGGATGCTCAGGGGGGCATCCTTCTCCCTGTCACTCATGCCATGCAAAGCCATCACAGGTGACATCACAGGTAGTGGCACTGTGTGTGAAGCTCACTGCAGCAGCCGTGGCCTGTGCCTCGAGTGTGTACAGCTAGACGTGCATGCACGAGTGTGCTCACGTGGCCCACACACCCGTGCAGGGCGCTCTGCAGATGAGCAAAAGGCGGATCCGAGCAGCTTGGATATTTGTCAAAGTGGAGCTTGAACCAGGGCAGATCTGAACTGCAGGCCCCAGCACCGGGCAGCTCCTGGGCCGCCCCTGGTTCCCGCTGCGCCTTCCCAGGCCTCTAAGACCCCCAGCGCGTCGGCTGCGGGCTGCTCACCCCTCCTGGCCACCTCTGCCTACCTCCCAGCCCTTTTATCTTTGCTTCTCATGTCTTAAAACATCCCACTTTCTGTGAGCTCCCTTCTGAAGAACCCCCACCCACCCCTGCCATACACGAGCAAATAAATGGCTATCACCTTCGGGGACAAAGCCATCAGGACCGACATCACTCCCGAGACATTCCACGTGAGCGTGGCGTGGTTCTGTCCCCACGCCTTCTCAACCAGGGTCTTGTTGGGAAACACCAGGTGGGAGAACCCACAGGGAGCAGCTGGTGACCAGGAGGTGGCCTCTGATGGGGCCCCTGGGCTCTGCACCTGGGAACTGGGTGGGTGGCTGACCCATTGTAAATGGATAACTGGAAATGCCCCTCCACCCCAGCATCCAGCAGCCCACGCTTTCTGGCCAAACCCTCTGGCCTGCTCCAGGAGGCCAAGCTACATGAAGATGCCTTTGATACATCGGAAGGGATCTACTCTGCCCCGAAATCCCTAAAGCTAATCCTCACTTTCACGTCTTGCTTTGCAAAGGGTCCACAGCCATCGCCTCGTCTCCAGAGCTCCTCATGTTTTTGTAATTATTTAACTAATCAGCTCTCCCTGGGGGACTGGATGGAGTCTACTACTTGTTGTAGGAAAGCTTAAAATACATTTTCTGAATAGTCACGGAGGCTGAAATTCTGATTGGCATCTCCTTGCCAGCGCGGGAGCCTCCCGTTCCTTCATATCCTCTCTCCAGAGCACGCTGCCGCCAAAGCTGTGATGTCACACACACACACACACACCCCTTTGCAAAGATGCTTCCTCCACAACCGTGGGCCAGGAATAGGGCGCATGTGCATCCAGGCCCTGCGGTCCTGGGGCAGGTGTCCCCCTCCTCCTGCCCCCGGGGCACAGGGGCCTTGCTGAAGCCAACTCCAGGTAAATGGTGCCCAAGCATTGCACCTTGGGGGGGGGGACGTGGGGAAATCATGACATCACCAGTTTGGAGACCCCAAGCCCCTCCCTCCTGGGGGTCATCTCCTAAGTGGCACAAGCCCCGCCCGGCTCTGAAAGATGACACAGAGCTCTCCAGCCCAAGGCTGCTAAGTACCCCTCCAGTTCATTCTCCTCCCTCGGTGCAGCGGGCCTGGGCTGAGCCGAGACGGGAACAGCGAGGGCTTCTTTTAGCATCGCTTTCTGGAGCGGAGAGGGCTGCCCAGGGCCTTCACACATAGCCGCCTCTCTGGTCTCCAACTCAGCTCCTCCCGAGACATTTTTAGGGCCTCCTCCGGAGGCTCAGGCCCAAGCAGATGTCCCTCTCGCCCCCACGGCAAAATGGTGTGGCGTGAGGGAACACAAGGGAGAAGAAAGAAGAGGGAAGAAAGCCGTGGTAACCATGTGTCACTCTGTACGCACAGTGGCTCAGACACCAGGGAAAGTCAAACGGGAAACTGGAAATGTGCGGCTGCTGCTGGGGCACCCTGGGAACCAGCCAGTGGCTTCCCCATGCAGCTCAGCAGGGTGACCTGGAGACGGTCCTCAGGAAGGGGACAGTGAGCCGGGTCGAGCCCGAGGGGCCAAGCCTCAGGACCCGGCTGCCCTCCCCACCCCCCAACTCCAGCCTGTCTCTCTAGGTTTCAGGGCCTGACCACCACTGGAGGACTCTGCCGTCCCTCCCCAGCCTCCGCCTCCTGGACACCCAGAGCCGAGCATCTGCCATTACCAAAAAAGGCTGCGGGCTTCTTCAAGTGTCGCCTGGGGACACTGTCACGCCGCGAGAGAACCTGGGGCGTGAGCCAGATGGAAGGATGCTCAGGCCCTGGCTCCCCAAGCACAACCAGGCTGGGTCCCTGGATCCTGCAGACGGAGTGGCTCCGCCTCAGAGAGTCCACTCTAGGGAAACTCGGACCCAGAGGGCCCCAAGAGGAACCACCAGCCACGTCCCCTCCTCTGTGTCAATCAGGAGACTCAGGCCAAAGGGGGACCTGCCTCTCAAAGGGCGTGACTTAATGACAGCCAAGGAAGGGTGACAGGAGAGGGACGGGGACCAGCAACACGGGACAGGCAGAGGGAGCCCATGGCCGTGTGGACGCAGCGGGGCTGGGTGGATCCCTGGACACACGGGGGTCCAGCCTGGCCATGCCGCCTGGTCTGGGATCCCCTGGGAGCTTTACGCAGGAAAGGGAGGGGCAGCTGGGCTGTGCAGCAGGTCCCTGGCTCTCCGGGAGCGCGTGGGTCCAGCGAGGGCCCAGCCTGCCCTCTTGGGCACCCTCTTCGGGAGGGGGCCTGGGTGTCTCCCACACCTGTCAGCATCCGCCTGGCTGGGCTGTGGGCTTCTTCCTGAGCCGGACGGAGGTGTGTCTGCAGCTACTGTGTGTGCAGAGGGGCACACTCAGTGTGGAAACCCAGGTGTGGCAGTCCCACTGTGGTCTGGCAGCCGTCGGCCACACGCTGCAGGGACCAAGGCACCAGCCGCTCCCTCTGTTCCCAGCTCCTGGTCCTGGGAGAAGCCACGACTCCCACTTCCTGGGATCTGTTTACCCTCCCTGGCCCCCTCAGTGGCCTGCACCCCCTCCTTCTAAGGGTTTCCCTCGGCAGCCCCCAAACCCACCGAGGACACTGGTGCCCGAATACAGAAAGGAGGCGTACAGGGCATGGAGGGCACCTCTGTTCCCAGGGCCTGGAGAACCATGTCCATCGCCGCGTGCTGGCTGCTCGAAGGCGCTGGAGTGGACCCTGGCTGCCTTTGGGTGCCAGACCCACCTTCTTCCTCCTGATGACCACACCCTGGGTTTGGGGGGCTGTTTCCCCAAGGAATCGGGCTCCCCATTCTTGGTCCTCAAGGTAGGGCTCCCTGCCCAGCCCCAGGAGCAGAACGGGACCCTTCGCCTGGCTCAGCAGGGACCGCATCCTTCTGGGCAGAGCAGCTGGTTCAAGTGTGGACACGGGAGCCCACCCAGGCCCCAGATGCTGGGTTCTGGGGGAATCAGCATTTTGTGGAAAGGGACGGACTCCTACCAGGATGTGGCTGAGAGGATGGCGGGCGCCAGAGGGAGATGCCCGCAGAGGCAGAGGGGAGCAAGGGACGGAGAGAGACCACCGGGAGCCCATAGCGCTGCTTGACCCTCCACTGGCTCCAGACCCCTGACCTGCTGACACCAGAGTGTCCTTGAGCCATCCTGGGGCAGGTGCCTGTCACTGGTGGCTGGAGCAGTCCTGACCATCCCAGGCGGCGGGACTTCCTGTGACAACACTCACTCCACCAAAACCTCCGCACACCTGCCGACGTCCATCTGTTGGACTCCTAGGGACGACCACAGGTGCCCAGCACCTCCCTGGCCTGTCCAGTCCACCCGGAATCTGGCATCTCAAGCCTTCTGTCACCTGAGTTGCGTCCCCTGCCACCTCTCCCCCCATCCCGTCCCGCTGACGTCATTGTCCCACCCACGGTTTCCTCAGAATCGGCACCCTGCACCACGCGGGTCCTCCATCCTGCCCTGTCCTGGGCCACGCTGGCCTTCCACCCTGGGCTCAAACACCATCCGCTGTGTCCATCAGGCCTCCTGTGGAAACTGGCTGAGAGCCACAGTCCCCTGCTGGGCGCCTGCAGCCCCTGGTCAGGAGGCCTCAGCTCAGGAGAGCAGGGTGTGCCCTGGGGGCACCAGCCGAGCTCACCAGCAGGGACCTACCTACTGTGACCAGTCCAGCACCTGTGGCTTTGTGCTGTCCGGCCACGTCCATCTCCTTAGCCAGCCATGAAACTGTAAGTGCCTGTGTCCCATCCAGCCTGATCTCCCTCACACAGACGGAGACTTTGGAATCACAGGATCGGAGTTTGTGTGGCCCACAGGGGGGCTCATGAGACGGAGGCAGAGCGCCCATGACCAGGGTCCCAAGGAACCCCGGGGCCGTATCTGAGATGACGGAGGCTGGGCAAACAGGGTGGGGAGGACAGTCTGGCTCACACCCTGGCTTGGCCACGGCTGCAATGACCGTGGGAACCAATGGGCCCGTGCAGGACGGCCCAGCACAGCCAACAGGGTGGTCCGTCCAGGATGCCGCCAGCGCCACGTTCGAAACCCAAGGTTCCCGCCCCCTCCTCCTGCCGCCCGTCAGTCCCCAGGGGTTTCTGGACGTCCGTGTAGTGGCAGGTGCCAGGCCTGGGCAACACGCCCCGTCCACCTGGCGTCTGTGTCCCACCCTCGGAGAGTTCCCAGCGGTTCCTCTCCCTGCCGACAGAGGGGGCCCCAAGTCGGGGACGTTGTCACTCGTCCTACCCGGCTGCCTCCACCTGATTAAAATTGCAACATAACAAAATAGAGAAGCAGCACCTCCTCCCCCGGGAGCTCTCGATCACCTGCCTCCTCCCGCGGAGGGGACGAGCGCTGCCTTTTAATTACATCAGCCTGATTGTTCCCTAAGAAAACAGAGAACAGACTGGACAGGGAGACGGAGCAGTCAGGAGCCCCACGTGCCTCCTGCACCTCACTGAACAATTAGGGATTGTGCTCCAGATGGCCGGCCTCCACCAGCCCGGGCTCCGCCGCTTCTCGCCTTCCCCCGGCCTCTCCCCAGCCTCTCCCCAGCCTCTCCCAGCCTCTCCCTGGCTTTGCATCATTGATTTTCTTAAAATACAAGGACAGGATTGTAAGGGATGCTGTTGCCACGTTGGGTGCTCGTCTCTTCTCGGCATGACACCTGTCAGCACAGAGTGCAGTGGGCTCCCCTGCCACCAGCCTGGTCCCCTTCCAGGTGGCCAAGAGCAGAGCCCTAGTCCCCAGGCCCTCCTCTAGGTATGCTCCGCCGGGCTGGCCTCAGCAGGCCCTGGGGACAGAGATCCTCTTGCAACTTCACCTTCGGTGTCAGAGGACTGGGAGGGAGGGGTACAGAAGGCCACCGTGGTGTCACATGGGCAGCTTCCCCGCTGCTTCCTCCTGCCGGCCTCCGGTGCCGTCCTGAGCAGCCCCGGCCTGAGGTCTGCACACAGCACAGCCTCTGCCCTGGGCCTCCACGGAGGCTGCACTGCTCTAAGGCTGTGCAGGCTGCTGCCCGCCTGCAGCTTCCCTCAGGGTAGACCTTCCCGGACCTGCCCCTTATGGCTCCTCACACTGATGTCTATGGCGATGGCCATTCAAGGCTCCTGAAGGCCAAGGTGTACACCCTGCTGACCTCCATCGTCCTGGCCAGCACAGCCCGAAGCACACAGCCCGACGGTGCTGGACCCTGGTGAGCTAATCCAACCGTGGGGAGCTCTCTGCCCATGCCCACCAGGGCCACAGCCCGTGAGAGACGGCCGGGGGCCTCCGTCTGTGTCTTGAACACTAGCCACATGATGCCCGTGTTCAGGAAGGATCTAGAACGGCCACCGCCACCACTCTGTGTGTGGAGCGGGATTCGTCCAGGCTGGGCAGCCAAGCACGGCGCCTCCTGGGTTAGGAGCTCACAGATCCCTCCTGACTGTGCAGAATCTGGTTTTGTGAAAAATGGGAGTGATTTATTTTCCCACGTTGCCTGGTTATTCTCTAAAAATAAAGGAGGAGAACAGCTCGAGCCGACTATGAGAGAGCGGAAGGTTGGCGAAGCCCACAGAGCCATTCAGAGAGAGATGCCCGGCTCCCCCGTGTTCGTACGTCCACCCGCTCCCGGCCCAGTGGGGCCTTCTGGGGCAGAGACAGGCAGCCGTGCCCAAGACACACTGACAGGGGACAAAGGGAACTCTCAGGCAGGGTTTGGTGGCTGCGGAGGTCGAACCGTGAAGCCCTCACATGGCTCGGCGCCTCTGAAGGCCACCTATTTGGGAACGGGTTCTTTGCAGCAGGATGGAGGTCCAGTGAGGCCCTAGTGGACGAGGATGGCCTCTCATCCTGTGACTGGAGCCTCCTGTGGACAAGGGAGGAGCCACAGGGAGGTGGAGGCTGAGCCTGGGAAGTTCCCAGGGATGCTGCAGCCACCAGCAGCCAGGGCCACCCCAGATAACAACTGGATTTGGGACTTTTAGCCTCCAGAACTGTGATGGAAGAAGAGTCCGCTGTTTGGGCCGATTTGTTACGCAGCCCCAGGTAACTAATACATGAACCTATGATTCCTGGAAACTGTTTACCTTTTGATACGGAGAGCCCCCGCTCCCCCGCTTTGGTACTGAGAATTAAACCCAGGGATGCTTCACCACTGAGCAACACTCCCCAGCCCTTTTTATTTATCTTTTTAAATTTGGACACACGGTCTCACTAAATTGCTTAGTGCCTCCATAAGTGGCTGAGGCTGGCCTCAAACTTGTAATCTTCCTGCCTTCGCCTCCCGAGTTCCTGGGATGACAAGCAGGTACCACCACGCCCAGCTCAGAGGCTCCTTTTGGGAGGATCCCTGAGAAGCTGAGAAGAACAGCATCCCCCAGGAGAGGAGGCAGACTGGGGGAGGGAGCGGGAGACCCGGGTTTCCCAGCACACACTATTTTAAACCTTTTAACTTTTTTGAAACTTTCTTTTAGTTGTGGATGGACCTTCGTGTCATACATTTGTTTATATGAAATGCTTTGAGAACTGAACCCAGTGCCTCCCAAATGTGAGGCAAGTGCCCTGCTACTGAGCCACAAACCCCAGCCCCCTTTTAACTTTTGTGTACATTCCTGTGCTATTCAAAAAACAACGATTTTTAAATAACAGTAATGTCTTCCTTTTTTTTTTTTTTTTAACAGCTCAGAAATGACCCGAGAGCCTTGCTTCATCCCTGGGAGACTCAGACTTCACACCCGGAGACCAGGGCCACCACCACTGCCTCCCGCCCTCTCCTGGGCAGAGCCTGCCCATGGCAGGGGAGGTCCCCAGGCCTGGAGGCCTCCGAGCGTTTCCACAGCAGACAACTCTGGGACGGGGACCCGAGGGGCGCCCTGGGCCCAGGGGAGGCTGTGGTGGCGGCAGGTGAGGCCCGTGCCTGGTCAGGAGTGCTGTGCAAAGCAGGCCTCGCCGGCCACGTTCCCGGCTGCGGGGCCGGGGTCTGGGTTGGCCTCTATGTCACATGCACAGAAGGTTGTCGGCAGCACTGTGGCCTGTCCGTCCCTGTCCCAAGTCTTGCCAGTTGTCATCACTGAGAAATGACCAGAGAGGCTGTGGTGTAGCTCAGGGTGCGGCACCTGCCCAGCGTCCAGGAGGGCCTCGGTTCCTCTCCACCATTACCACCACCACACACACACACACACACACACACACACACACGACCAAACGTCCCCTGGAAGGGAAGACCTGACCCTACTTGCAATCTAGAGGTCTGCAGAACAGAGGTGCCCAGTGCTGTCCCCAGACCAGTAGCACAAACGTCGCCTACCTCAGAATAAAACATAAAACGTGTGGAGACACAGTTCAGTGGGAAAGAACTCTGGGTTCGATCCTCAGGTCCTGAGAAATAAAATAAAACAAACAAGCACCACCTTGCTGGGATCTGCCCAACGGCTCTTTCGGAAAGGGACTGGAACTGAACATTTAAAAGCCGTTCTTATGATTGGGAAGGCTGGGGGTCGCTACAGTGTTTCTTCAGGGCAACAGAATTCAGCAGTTTCTTTCTAGTGCTCAAGAACTCGTCTTCTGAGCAGGGCAAAGTGGTGCACACCTGTAATCCCAGCAGCTCAGGGAGGCTGAGGCAGGAGGATGGCAAGTTCAAGGTCAGCCACAGCGACTTAGCAAGGTACTAAGCAACTTAGGAAACAGGGCTGGGAATGTGACTCTATGGTTAATGCCCCTGGTTCAATTCCCAGCACCAAAAAAACCCCAAACAAACAGAAACAAACTTATCCTCTGAATATTCAACCAGTCCTCCTGGAGGCTAGACACACGCTCCTTCCCAGCATAGGACGGAAATCTTACAGTGCACTGAATGGTTGAGAAGCAGGATATATGTACACGTCATCTTTTAAATCCTGGATCCAACTATGCCTGAACACTGACTTCCCAGTCACATGAGCAAATCAGCTTTCTCATGACTTAATCCAATTTAACTTTGATCTCTGATCATTGGTCTTTAAGAGAGTCTCAGCACAGCACTTTTGAAAGGTCACTAAAGATCACCAGGATCATGCAACTTCTAGTCTCAATATGGCTTCCCACGAAGTCCTGTCCACAGGGAGAGAGTCTCGCGCTCTGTTACATTGAGAACACGGAGCCTTTTGTGGCTCCGGAGAGCAGTAGGAAGGAATCGCCATCTGGCATCACAGGTGAGTGTCTTGGGAGTTTGGTTGTGGTGAGTCAGTGCCCAGGTTTTAACACATCTCTACTTGGCAAACTGGATATCCAAACCAGCCCCCCGGGAAGTGAGGCCCCACCACCCACCCCACCCCATTGCACCCCACGTTTCCACGGGGCTTTTCTAAACACCGAGGTGGTCAGAGATCCTCTAACGCACTCAGCAGAAGCCGCACCTGTTTTGCCTTCTTTTATTGACAACGTGATTTACATCAATGTAAACTTATTTCCTCTCTCACTGTCTCTCCCCCTCCCTCTCCTATCACGGGTAGACTAGCCACAGCCCGCGGTGCATCTCCTGCTGGCCCCACGGCCAGCCGCGCTCCAGGGTGCACAAAGCCCCTCTCTGCACACAGCTGGCTGAGAGCACACCCATTCTTTCCCGTTCTCTGCTTTGCCAGGTTAACTGCCACCACAGACGGGGGTGTGGGCTAAGCACACTGACCGGGTGCCTGTCTTGGAGTCACTCCCGCGACCTGGGTCCCTGCTCTGATGACACAGAATGACAGTGTGTTTGAGTATTTCCACAGGCTGACACTGAGATAAGCGGGCGCGGGAGCCCGGGCCCGGGGACTTCCGAGGTTTATGATGTCAGGGGGCTGCAGAGAGCCTCGGGCAGGGTCCAGACACTGTGGATTCCTGCAGAACACAGGTGGCCATGGGACCCTCCACACCGGCTGTGGGGCAAAGCTGAGTTCTCTCTTGTGCATTGGAGGTGGGGCTGGCCGGGCTGGTGGGGCAGGTGGCAGAACATCCAAAACTCTCCTTTGGGGATAAAGGGAAGCTACGTGATGGTTCCACAGTTCACCACAACACTCCAGGCCTGATCCTCCTGGACAGGCTACGGAAGCAGGACAGCTCATGGCAAGATTTCTGGAACTGCCCCCTCCTGGAAGTCCCAGCCAGACAGGGGACTCAGAATGGCCCCATTAATATTTAAACCACAGTGGCCACTCACCATCAGGTGACAGCAGAAGGCAGCCGAGCTGGCCAGCAGCTGCCCCAGAAATCCTGTCCTCAAACTGCCAAGGTCAGTGCAGTGTGGACTCCAGTAGCTTCCTGGAGCTCACTGGGGAAAGCCGGGGTAAGCATGGTACCCACACCCTCGGCTCAACAGAAAATTCCCTGGGAAGACCCTCAGGCACCAGTTAGCACCGTAAGCATTTATTATTAATGAGGCATAAGCAAGCATTTATTATAATAACGCTATTATTATTATTATTATTATTATTATTATTAGTGCTGAAAGTTATCTATAAGCCTTTCGCCTTCCTCCTACTAGGCAAAGTCGGGATTCCAAAGTGAACAGCGGGTGCCTTTGGGGACACTCCCACGTGGCCACCCCAATGATACGTCCCCGTGAATAATTGGATGTTATTGAAACTCTCCTTGTTTGGAGCCACGGGCTGCATCGAGCCCAACCCACCCGGCGATCGTGTTCTTCCAAGTTTAGCGGCGGAATCATTCATAAATAAGAAACGGCTTCTTGTTTTGTGTGAATCAATTCACAAGATAAATATTTAAATAAAATGTGGCTTCAATTGTGCTCTCGGATGATAATTGCTGGCTCACACTCTGCTTCTGTATCAGGGTGTTTTCTTTTATTCCCCACGCTGACTAATGAACGGAGCTGTCAGAAGCCCATTGCTCACGATCTCGCGGGCAACACATTAGTAGTTCCACATAAACATAAAAACCATCTTCGCGGCGGCGAGGGAGATAGATGTGCGGCTTGCAAGAAGCTCCCCGATACTTCATTGCTATCAACAGACAAAGAATCCTGGGTGATAAATACGATTACCTAAGTAACGGACGCGCTCCTAACATAGGAATCAGCCCCGCGTCACCCAGCTGTCAATAAGAAAAAGATAATCCGAAGAACAAACCCCCGTGTGCGCAGAACGGCCTCTGTTTTGAAGAGTCGGCAGAATTTTGCATCCTAGGCTGTAAGGGGAAAAAAGCATTTTTATGTAATTTGGGGATCTTTGCAATCCCTACATGGAGCAAAATCACATCCTCTCGAATTGGTGCTCCATTCAAAGTGGGGAGAATCCGGGATTCTCCACCTTCAAGAGTCAAGAGGCTTCTGAATGTCATTTCGTTCCCGTTCTTCCCGTCTCCGCGGGCTGTTCTGTTCCAGTTTTATAGCGTACTCATTTCATGAAAATGGATCTAGTCAGTGTCCCGCACCTGGCCCTGCTGGCCAGGGAGGGACCTGTGGGCACCACAGTGCTGAGCAGAGCCAGCAATGAGAGGTGACTCGCTCCTGCAAGATGGGACCGTCCAGAGCAGCTCTGCAAGTTGGCTCCGACATAGCCCGCGTTTCCCACTGTGCCCTTGGGCTGGGACGATGGCGCCTTGCACTCCCAACCCCCTCCTGGAACCAGAGCTGCGAGTTTTCCCGTCTTGTGGGGAAGAAAGGACTCAAGAGTCAGAACATGGGAGCCTGGGGACCTTGGTGATGGCCAGCATCTTCCTGTTGAAAGTCACCGTTCTCTGTGTTCTCCATCTTCCTGAGGTCTCTGAATGCTTCCCCAGGCCCAGGGTCTGCCCTGAGGTGGAAACTGCCCTTCTGGATTCCTCAGAGGCAGCAGCCAGGCCTGGTGCGGGATCTTCAATGATGGCCCCAACAAGTCCACAGCACCTTGCCAAGGCTGGGAAAGGTCAGGATAAGAAAACACCCAGTGCAGCCCGGAGCCAGCCTGCGCCACCCTCGGGAGGTGTCGACCGAAGACGGGCTGTCGAGAAAGGCCACCGACAGGTGGTTGCCAGGTGCCACGTGGCACTGCTGGAGACACATTTTATCTCGTACCCATCCTGCTTGTCTTCTCTCTGTGTTGCAGTCAGACACGGTCCCTCTACCTTCCAAGCTCTCTCCTGAGCTCTGCACCCAGGTTGACAGCCCGCACTGGACACTCCACCGGGATGTCCTGCAGAGGGCCCACTCAAATTCCCCGAGCCTGAGTCACCCCTGCTCCGAGGTTTCCCTTTCTGTGGCCTGGTTTTGGTGGTGCTCCTGGGATCTGGCCACGGTGCCCTGCAGATCTCCAGCTGCCCACAGGCTTGCTACAGAGCTGTGGCCACCTGACCCGGTGCTAGAAGTGCCCAAGGATAACTGCCCCACAGCCCAGCCCTCCACCAGTCACCGTGCAAGAGTTGGGGGTGTGCCGCATTCCCTCGCCCTCCAGGGTTTGGATTTAGAAATCTTGCTGCAACAGCTGGGGCTGTGGCTCCGTGGCAGAGGCTGGCCTAGCACGTGAGAGGACCAGGTTTGCTTCTCAGCACCACATGAAAAACTGAATAAAGACATTGTGTCCATCTACAAAAAAAAAAAAAAAAAATCAAAAAAAGAAAACAAAGATCCCTGGCCTGTCCGGCTCCCCTGGAGGCCTGCAGCCCCTGGGATGTGCTCTCAGGGGCTGGCGATCCCACACCTGGTACAGGAAAGAGAGAGGGAAGAAACCAGGGCCCTGAGGGCACAGCAGGGCCACCTGTGCACAGTGGGGACAAGTGCATGCGGCTGTGGGCCCCGGGAACACTCTCCAGGAAGAAAGCCGAGACCTGAGGAGCGAGCGGGGATTGGCCCCAGGTGTGAACTCACATGCAAAAGCCGGAGGCCGAAGAGCAGGGCGTTTGGGAAATGGAAACACCAGGTCACAGGAGCAGAGGTGAGAGGGCAGCGAGCCATGGGCCTAGGTGACCCTTGGGTAGAGAGTGACACCCAGCTGGTGAGCCAGTGGCAGGACACTCACGCTGAGGAAGTGCCTCTGTTCTCACCTTCTAGTCCTTGATGTTGCCAATCAGGAGCTGGGACCAGGCCGGGCATGGGGACTCAGACCTGCCATCCCAGTGGCCCAGGAGGCTGAGGCAGGAGGCTCACAAGTTCAAGACCAGCCTCTGCAACTTAGTGAGGCGCTAAGCAACCCAGGGTCTCTAAAAAAATAAAAAGGGTTGGGGATGTGGCTCGGTGGTAGAGACCCTCTGGGTTCAGTCCCTAGCAACAACCACTTAAGGCCCAGAGCAGATGACAACCCAACACAGGGGTGACAGTCAGCTCAGGACATGTTTATGGGCCCTGCTGTCTGCCAGGCCTGTTCGTGAGGAGGTCTGTAGGCTCAGCCCTTGCCCAGAAAATGCATGAGGGACAGTGACATTGCAGGACCATCGAGGACTGTGTTCTGACACTTAAATGACAATTATCCTAAGTGAGGAATAAGTGAAGTGGATTTGTGTGGGAACTCATCTGCTGACCCAGCTGCTCTCTCAGATATTTGCATGCCACATGTATGCACGAACGCCAAACCAGAAACACGTCTGCCACGTGAATACACACAACACGCTACAACACAGGACCTGGGGCAGGGGCATAGTCCCTGTCTCTGGTCAACAGAAAAAAAGAAACCTCTGCAGACTCTGTGACTTTTTCTAGTGTCCCTAGCCAACGGTCTGATCCCCGTACCTCTGCTGGGCACAATGGTAGCTGTGAGCCATACTGGGTCACCAGACGTGGTTATGGAGCCCGACGTGGTTATGGAGCCCTTGATGTGTGACCACTCTCAAGTAAGACACACCCTGTGCATAAAAGCCACAATTTCAAAGACTTAGTAACAACAATAGCAACAAAAGAAATAGCCTATCCCAATAGCTTCTTATATTGATTACGTGAAATGACAATATATTGACTATTCTGGGTGAAATTAAACATATTATGAAAGTTAACTTTACTGCTTTCTTGTCACTTTCTAAATGTGCCTATCAGGAAATTTTGAATTACAGATGGGGCTCCCACTGGGGTCTCCTATGATATGGTGGAGACCACCATTGTTCTGAGAGCATGGCTTTGTTTCCTCGTGGTCGATCTGCCCAGGGTTGACCTGAGCTGACGTAAATACCGTGTTGGCTGATACCCATGAGGACCAGGTGAGCACAGGAGGCCACGCCCAGCTGCACTGAGCTGTGTGAGGGGCACTGAAGGCTGCTGCATAATACCCTTGAACCAGGGGACCCCACGTGCGTGCCACCCCTGCCCACGGATGGGCCACGGGTCTCCTTCCCTCCCTACTCCCTGGAGCACCCCCACAGGCCTCTCCCTTACACACAGGCCTTGCCACTGTGTGCTGCCCTACTCATCTAGAATGGATGCCCTTCTCAGCCACTGGACCTATGTATTCTGGACAATGGAGCTGCAATTTTCACCAGGCTCTTGTTGGTTCTTAAATGTGCCATGGAGCAAGTTTTTGAATGCTGGGACCCTAACACTCAGCCCACAAGCCCTGGAGATTCACTGAGACCCTGCCCATCACAGAACTTTTGGAAGCACCCTCCCCCCTCCTCCCAGGCTGCATTTCTATGGAGAACTCCACCAGGGAGACTCCTTCCTAAGCTAACTGTGGATTCTTGGTCCTACCCCTCAGCCACCTGCTCTGTGGAATGCTCCACCTTCTTTAAAATAACCCCCCACCCGAAACAAACAAGAACAGACACCCAGCCACATTCCTCCGGCCAGCAGAGGTCACATGCCATGTAATCTGCATGTGCGGGGCTGATAATGACTTTGATATAATGATGCTCCTGCTAACGTTGCTGGGAACCTGGAAACAGCTGCTGGACATTTACAGCCAAAGGTGAGTGGAACACAGAGAATCTTGCGGCTTTCAGAAAACACAGTCTGTCCACGGGAAAACAGTCTGACCATCCCGTGGGCTCTTCCCTGCACCCCAGGGCACCCCTGGACTATGACGTCCCTGGGGAAGGGCTGTGCCCAGCGTTCCTCCCTCGGAGGTGCCGGGTTCCCTCTCGTTCTTACTTACACTGGGTTTCAGCGCAGCCCGAACAGACCCCGGGGGCCGGAGTGGAAAGCCAGGGGAGAAGAGGGACTCACTTAAACATGGACACTTCCTTAAAAGCTTTTGGTTCGATGTGCATGTAAGTCATTTTGATTACTCAATTTCTATATTTATTAGGAATGATAAACCAAAGTACTTGAAAATAATTTCAGTGGTGATGAACTGTGGCACCCGATCGATGGGGGACACGGCAGTCAATTGCCCTTTCAGTTTATCTGCTCCTCTGCAATCAGCTGGGATCAATACTCTCAATCTGGATTGATAGCACAACGCTAATCACAAATAATTTCTGTAAGTGAGCTGTCACGGCGTGTGCAGGCAGCGCCCACGTGTCCCAAGCGAGCCGTCCCCTGCCCTCTGTGTGGGCCATCTTGGGTCAGGTATGCCGCCGTAATAGCACCTCCTTTTCAGCGTGAGCAGCTGCCAACGGTCACTTCCTGTGGCCGGAGAGGATGATGAGCATCTCAGCGGCATCTCATCGAGGCCTATTGGGTCCCATTCAAAATTTGGCAGCCTAAAATCGCCTAGAATCGGACCCTTGACAAAATCAATTAATCGAGTTTTGCTCGATTAATTGATTTTACCTTTTGGAAGGAATTAGACAAATCGTGAAAAAACTCAACAAGAACTGCAGCCCGGCAGGGTCCCCATTCCTTTTGAACATGTATTAAAGGGACGAAAGATGCTTTTCCGTTAGCAGCAGTGGTTGGAGAGAGTCCCCCAGCTCCTTCCCTGCGTGAGACACCCTGAACGGCAAGAGTGACCCCCCGACGTGCCCAGGCTAAAGCACACCCCCGGTTCACCTGTGCAGGGGATGCAAGTGTTGGTGAGGTAAGCAGGTTGCGTCGCTCTGCCGACGCGTTCTCCGGACTCCTCTGCGCTTAGAGAGAGGGAGAAGGGGGTTGAGCGAGGCAGGCAGGCAGGGCTGAGGGGACGGCCAGCGTGCCCCTTGCTCCATGCCAACAAGACCTGCTCTGCTGGGTGTAAGATTCTGTTTGAAGGGAAACCTGGTTAGCATCTCCAGGGTCTGAAGAGTAGAGCTAGGCTGCCCGGGTGAGTAGCTCAGCTTCTGCTTTCTAGCTGGGCCATTTGGGGCGAGTTAACCCACCTCTTTGTGCCTCCAGTTTCCACACAAGAGATATTGACAGGACCTGTTCTGTCAGCTTGGGTGGACCCTCCAGAACCTATTCTGTCAACAGGGGAGGTTATGGAGATTTCATAGACACAAGAATATTTGGAGAGCCCTTGGAACAGGGCCAGGCCATGTAGTAAACACTCTAAAGGGGTTGGTGAAGTCAGTGAAGTTGTATTCTGCCTTTTAAAAAGTCTTAAAACTACAGCTCTAAACAAGGGGTCTCAAAAACCTGTTTTAACCTCACACCCTCATCAGCAGAGAGATCGGGAACAGGCGAGACCCAGGTGCCTTGTTTTATGCATGCGTATTTGGGGTTTGAAGGCAGGCAAGCAATTCTGAGACGCACACAAAGGGCACCATGAACGTGCACGGAGACGGAGCCCTTGCTAGGTTCCTCTCCAGAATCCGGGCTCAGGTGTGGGGCACCACAAGCCACCTCAGGCCTCCAGGGAGAGCACTTGGGCAAAAACTAGAGGTCTGGGAAGGAGGCAAGAAGGACCATGACTCCTCCCTTTCATTAAGACAATGATCTGACTATCTCCAAGCACAAAGTAAGCACCTACTGCATGCCCGGGGGGCAGGAAAAAAGAGATGAGGTCTCTGTCCCGAAACAACAGCCCAGAGATGTCATGAGCAGCCAGTGTCAAAGGCCTGGCCACAAGCCTCCCACGAGAGGGTCCCTGATGGGGGTCCAAGGGCACCTCTTTTGAGTCCAAGCTCAGAGGGAGTCACCCCGAGTGACAGAGGCCATAGGGACCCACATCCCACCTTCCTTATCGCCACCGGGTCCACTAATCCCCCCTGAGGCCAGGCTGGGTGGACCCTCCAGAGTCAGTGTGAGATCAGAGAGGCCCACTAGAAGCCTGCCACCCGCCACTCGGGAGGGAAGAGGGGCGGTGTCCCCAGAGCTCATGTGTGAGACACAGGAGAGGGTTCTGAGGGGAAGCGATCCGGCTTCGAGAGCCTTAGCTAATGGGTACGTTGCTCCCGGAGGGGTTACCTGGGGACAACCGCAGGCGCTGCGATGTGGCTGGAGGAGGCGGTCACTGGGGACGTGCCTTTGGGGTTCATATATTGTCCCTGGTGCACAGAGCTCTCTCCGCTTCCTGGTGGCCGGGTCCTGACTTGCCTCCTTCGGCCACACTCTTCACCACAGTGTCCTGCGTCACCGCAGGCCCTGAGGGGTGGAGTCTGCCTTCTAGGGACTGATACCCTGAGCCCCAGGTAAACTTGGGCTCCTCTGTTCTTGTCAGGTCTTTTGGTCTCAGCAGCAAAATGACTGATGGAGACAGGACCCCGGCAAGTGTTGACGAAGCACCGGGGAGACTCGTCCTATTTTTTTTAATATTTATCTTTAGTTATAGGTGGACACAATATCTCTATTTTATTTATTTTCATGTGCTGCTGGGGATGGAACCCAGCGCCCCTCGCCTGCTAGGCGAGCGTTTTACCTCTGAGCCACATCCCCAGCCCGTGAGTCCTACTTCTAACAAGCTGCTGCTCCAGGGACCGGTGTGAGTGACAGGGTGGTGCCCAGCGCCCCACCCCTCTGGGCACAGCTGACTGTCTCCGGAGACAGGAGACAAGGGACCTCTCGCCTGGAATTCAGAGTTGGGTGGCAAAGTCTCTCCTCCCTGCAGGATGATCTCTTCAATGGGAAGAGATCTAAACACTCAGGGGCTGTGGGGCGGCCACGTCTGCTCTAGGTTTAGAGAATAGGAAAATCAGGAAGCCGAGTGGACCTGGGGGAGCAGGGGGTGCATGCGCCACACAGCGCTCCTGCTCGGCCCTGGAGCTTTCAGTTTCTGGGTCCAGATCTCAGACTTCCCAAATCCCACCTTATCCCAATAACAATTTTCTCTTAGCTGGGCACAGTGGGGCACACCTGGAATACCAGCGGCTTCAGAGGCTGAGGCAGGAGGATTGCAAGCTCAAAGCCAGCCTCAGCAATTTAGAGAGTCCCTAAGCAACTTAGGGAGACTCGATCTCTAAATAAAATATAAAAAAAGGGCTGGGGATGTGGCTCAGGGGTTAAGTGCCCCTGGGTTCAATCCCTGGTACCACCCGCCCTCCGACACACACACACACACACACACACACACACACGAGATGTCTTTTTGTTCAAGCCTGTTGGAAGTTGCTTTCTGTCACTTGCAACCCAAGACTCCTGACTCTATAGCCCTGCAGACCATGAGGACCATGGTCACGAGAGCCAGCCCTGCCCTCCTCCTCTCAGACTTCGACAAGAGCAGGTCCGAGCTGCTCCCTGGTCAACTCAAGACGATAAACCAGCAGAACCACTCAGGCATGGTGTTCTGCGCACCTCCCCTGACTCCAGCCCGGGGGGAACCCCTTCTCTCCCATCTCACTGTCGATCGGGGAAACTCAACTGTGAATGCAGCACGTTGACAGGGGACTTTTTTAAATTTTTTTTAACCAAGCCAGCGATGGACCCAGCACTCCTGTTTCATTCTTTGTATCTGGCAAGGGAGAAAGGGACTCAGGGAAGGTGCATTTCCCCTTTAAATACCATGAAAGTTATGAATCTGTCTTTCCCAAACTGCCAAAATAATTGTTTCATTTACAGAACTAAAATTCTCCAGGGAGCGTCCCAGTGATGTTCTAAATTGCTAACATCAGATACGCAGAAAACAAATATGGAGCCGTCCATATGCTCCCAGTCCTGCATTTAGCATCTCAGCGCAGCAGAAACTTACATTTCAATCACTTGCAATCCGTCTTGTGTTACGAGTGAGTGCAGGGTTAAGGCTGGATGCGAGTCGCTGGCCCAGAACC
Source organism: Ictidomys tridecemlineatus (assembly GCF_052094955.1). Lineage (NCBI taxonomy): Eukaryota > Metazoa > Chordata > Mammalia > Rodentia > Sciuridae > Ictidomys > Ictidomys tridecemlineatus. Next base: position 52,134,305 of record NC_135492.1, on the reverse strand, counting down.
TTCTGCAGAGGCAGGCTCTGTGTGGACAGCCCCTGGCCCTGGCACAAGCGGCCACTTAGAGAGTTCACTTTAAATTAACACTCACAGGCTGCAGACCCCGTCCAGGGGGAAACCTGAGAGGCACCGCTCGGTGACTGCAGAGGGGGTCGCTGCCAGAGTTTTCCCCGTTCTTTTTATTACTGCTCAAAAAGCCCTGTTGCTGCGGGGTTGCGGCACAGCCAAGAGTTACCACTTCTCGGGCTCCATACGGAGAAGGACATGAAAGCTGGAACAGACCCGGGGCTGGGCACAGCGGGGATGAGGACAGTGTCACCCATAGTGTCACACACAGGACGGTCTGGGTTCCCAGCACCCTGCCCTGCACCTTGCACATGCTGAGTTAGTCAATCTTCAAACTAATTCTGTTTCCAGCCACCATGAGCCCCATTTTACAGAGCAGCAAACCGAGGCTCAAGAAGCTGATCTAAGTAGGTAGCCGAGCTGCTGTTGCTGCTGTGTCTCCCTCTTCTGCTAACGGCTGCTCAGTGTTCCACAGAAACATCCTTCCCGCCCCTCGGCAATGTTCTCCAGGGCCAAAGGGTCCTGTATAACTCATTTGTTCTGGGGCTGTGAGCTACATGATCAGGCACTGGTCTCCCCCACCCCTAGCCAATGGCATAGAGGGCATCATCTAGGTTCTTCATCAATATTTGAGGGACACATGAATGAACGTAGCACTTCAGACATAATAGGTTAGTCTGGTGCTTTTTTTTTTTTTTTTTTTTGGTACTGGGACTTGAACCCACTGAGACACATCCCCAGCCCTATTTATGTATTATTTTGAAACAGGGTCGCTAACTTTCTTAGGGCCTCACTAAGCTGCTGAGGCTGGCTTTGAACTCCCAGACTTCCTGCCATGGTCTCCTGAGTTGACAGCTGCTCTGGTCTGAGGCTTTCTATAAGCGCTGTGTGCTGAGGAGCTGTCCTGATTGGCTGGTCATTGGTCATGTGCCTTCCTTGGATCAATCAGCCACTGTCCTGGGAAGGTGAATGATTGGGGATAGGGGCTTCCAGAAATAGATGCAGCTGCTCCATTATGCCCTTGGGGGTGGGGGAGTGCTGGCTCTAGCCCTGACCCTGGCCCCTGCACTTACCAGGGCCCAGGTGTGCAGCATTTCCTTCCATTCTCTGAGATACTTCTTATCCCACACTTAAATTCCCATTTTTGCTGAACTTCCTTGGGAGGTTTCTGTTGCCTGCCACCAAATCACCCTTCATGCCATCTGGAAGAGATGCCCCATCGAGTACAAGGCCTGGCTCAGAAAATGCATCTGTAGGGGCTCAGGGCAGTGCCGGGCCCAGGGCCTGAGATGGGGCCCAGCCCCTGACACAGAGTGTCCATTTTCCCTGGGTGTCTCCATGGGTCTGCGACTGCTGGGTCCTTTCTTTCCAATTCACCACAACACAATGACATAGACACTATTAGGTCCCTAAGTCACAGATAAGGTAAGGAAGGTTCTGGGTGGTGAAGAAACTTGTCCAACAACAGTGACATGACACGGGGCGTGGCACCGTCAGGCCCGCACATCAGGCCATTCCCAGGCCAAAGCACGGTGTGCTTACCATGGTCCCGCACAGCCCTCGAGGACCGGGGCTCGGCTTGTGGGGGGGACTGAGACACCCACTAATGAGGTCCTAGGCAAAAGGAACCAGACGGCGGCTGAGCTCAGTGTGGGTCACTATGCTGCCCTGGCTCAAAGCTGGGGACAGCAGGCGGAGGAGAGGAAATCCTTGCACCGGCACAATTCAACGACTTTTCTGGTTAAATAGAATACGGCCCGGTTTAAACAGAACCTCAGCAAAGGCCCTGGGAATCTTCCAAATCTCCCTAGCTTCCTGCTCAGGGACCCCTACCCTGCCACCATCGAGGTCACCTGCACGCATCCCTCTGCTCCACAACTGCCCTTTGGGACGAACCTCATAAGAATCTATTCACAATCAGCTAAAATGTCACCGTGATTCGCTGCGACCGGCTGAATGCGTGAATCCACGGAGCAGCGCAGGAGATCACTCTGCTGCCGGGCATCTGCCTCGTCCCCGCTACAGGGCAGAGGGGATATCCTAACCCACGCAGTGTCCTCGGCCGCCTCTTTCACTTCTCTTTGAATGACGGTCCTGTGGCTGCGTGTGACATTTTTCTTCTCTCCCTCCCGTGCAGGAGGACCTGTGCTTCAGGTCACCCAACAAATCCCTTCTACCCCCAGCTTTGACATTTGGTTCATCTTTGGCACCCAAATGTGACTCTGCGCTGGGAATTTTGCTGGGCCAGGGATAAAAGGAATTCCTCTTTCCCTGGGATCCACCTAGATAAGAAAGCGGCATCCTGGAGCTGCCTGAATCGTATGCTAACCCTGGAGGGCAGACCTGCCGAGCAGTGTACAGGAAGGAAAAGCCCCTGAGTACAGCGGTACTTGGAGCCTATTCCTCGAACTTGGGGACAAAGAGCCACCACCAAAGGAGCTCACAGTAGCACCACTGATTTCACCATGTGTAGCATGACCTCTGCCCCCCTGAAACTGCCCCTACATTTTTCCCGAATCTTAATCCAGTTGCCGACGATTGGCCAGTTTGTTAACATGTTTTACTTTATACCCTAACATTCACTTGCTCGGAAATTACACATTTTAACATAAGCAAGGGAGAAGCATAATTCAAATGGGAATGTTAGAGAACCCAATTCTCTGTATTAAGCCCAACTAACTTACAAGGAAAAAAAAAATCAGATGATGAAATAGTTGTTCTGTGTTTTGCAAATTATACGATGTTACTGCAAACCTACTAAGTTCCAGGCTGCTGGGGAGAAGGCAGTAAACACAGCCAGAAAAATAACTCCTGCCCTGATAGACTGACGGCACAGTAGGGAGGACAGACGGCAGGCCCAACAGCAAGGCCGTCCAAGGGAGAGAGTGGGGCAGGACAGGAGACTGACTAGAGCAGGTGGCCGCAGGCTCTCCCACAAGGTGATACTGAGCCAATGCTGTCCCTAGCTGGGGCAGAGTGACCGGAGCGGAAGGAGATATACTTCAGGGGCCTTGGGATCCAGAGTGCTTGGTGGCTCTAGGAGCCCCTTGGGAGGAGGCCTGCGTGGACAGAACAGAGCAGGTGGGCAGCTTGAGTTCAGCAAGGTAGTTGCAGGCTAGACTGTGCAGGGATTTCCATCCTGGAAGGACCTGGAGCTTATTCTACTGTGAAGGCCTGGGTGGGAGCCGGACAGAAGAATGGCATGGTCAAGTTCACGGGTCTAAAGGGCCCTGCCGTACCAAGAAGAGAGGCAGGGAAGGGCAAGAGTGGAGGCAGAGAGACTGGAGGAGGCCAGAGCAAGAGAAGAGCTGGCCCAAGAACCTGAGCCGGAAGGAAGGAGTATTTCTGGGTGTATTGTCCAGGCAGAAGCACCTGGGTTTAGACATGGCCGTTGCATGTTCAAAAGGGACAAGACTCAAGGAGGAAGCCTCCAGGTACTAACTTGTGGGCAGTGCTGGACCCCAAGTCCAGGGCCTCATGCATGCTACGTGCTCTGCCTCTGAGCCTTAGCCGAGCCACCTCCAGGTTTTCAACAGGAGCCAGCCATGCGTGAGGTGCCATGCACCCAAACAAGGATAGGAATGCCATCCAGAGCTTGCTTTGGGACAATACCTGTATTTTTTTGTATTATAGTGAATTTTATTAAACATAAAAGTTAGCGTTGTGAAGTACACATTCCGTGGCATGAAGTTCCTTCATGATGCTGTGATCCATGGTCACATTTCCAGGCTCTACCCTCACTCTGAACAGAAACTCTACCCCTTAAGCCCTGATGCCGGGCCCCTACCCCGTAACCTCTGCTTTGTTTGTATTTCCCTTGGACGTGTGAGTCCAGGGTGCTCCCGAGAACCCAGGGGCACTACTGAAAGGCAGTTAGAGCTACTGACTCTGAGGTGAAGGCAGAAGGGGAAATGGGGCTGCAGATGTGGGGGCCGTTAGCACACCGGGCAGAGGGCCCGAGCGCCCGCCACTGAACGGGAAGTCTGGCCTCCCGTGCGCGGTGCAACCCGGGAGATGAGAGCATAGTGCCAGACACAGTACCTGGAATTCACGAATGCCTCAATAAATATTTGTTCAATTGAGTAACCAAAACCTTTTCCCTCTAGTTTATGGGAACAGCCACTCACGGAGCAAGAATTTTTCTTTTTTTTTTTTTCAAAAAGCGCGAGCCTTTAAAATAAATAGTTCTCTTTCTTGCAACCAAGAGTCGGAACACGTTTTAAAACACACTGGCAACTTTTCTTGCCGTTTTCAGAAATAATGCTTTGCCTCGCAGTCTCTCTGGATGCCAAGACCCAGCACCACTTGACACCAGGCATGGCTACATAAACAGGACGGGAGAGACGTGACCAGATGTGGTGTGTCACAGCCAGGCTTGATCAGCACAAAAACAGCAGAGGTGGTTCTGCCTCGAGCCAGGCATTGGGAGGTGTGCTTTGAAATCGCCAACCTCTATTCAGATCACTGCGGTGGGCCCCGAAGAAGAAGGTGGCCGTGCGTGGAGTAAAATCATGGCCACCAAGATGAGATTCAGACAGCAATTTATCTTCCACCTGCAGGGCTTTCCTACACAGAATGATATCAAGAGCCAGACCTTCATGATCTCAAGTTACTTGCAGGTCTGTGGGAGCTGGGCAGCCTCCTGGTGCATATTTATGTGAGCCTGACGCCCACCGCTGGTACATCTAATACGTGTACCAGGGCAGTGTGCAGATATGGGGATTTTTCTTTGGGTGATAACATTGCACTCAGCATCTCCAGCCACCAGGCCACCGACACAGAAATCTGGGGACGTGAACCTGGTACGGGAAGACCACAGAAGTCTGCACAGTGTATCACATTCTCCCGACGCCTGCCTCCCCGTCACCTCTAATATGTCACAGGTCTGTCCTGCGGGAGTCTACGCACAATTGAAATGGCCTCCAGTGGAATGAGAGGCCAAGGAGCGCAAACCAGAGAGGCAGGACCTGGGTGGGCAGGTCCTCCCAGAACCCAGTCTCCATGGTCCACCCGGAAGTGAAACCTGCTCATGCCAAGATGATAGGGTTTCCCCAATCCTCGAAGCCTTCTCAATGCGCATCGCCTGCCCTGGTGACGGCTAGTCTCTGAGTGGGTCATGAGCACTCCTTCAAGACACCACCTCGTTTCCGAAAAGCACGTGAGAATTTCCAATTACTTGAGTTGGAAATGAAACGTGGAAAGCTAGAAGGTATTTGCCAACTTCCAACAAACAAACAACCCTGCCTATTCAGCTGAGAAGCTTGCTGAGTGGTGATCCAAGGGAGAGGTGAATCTACCTCCTCCCCCAAACTTCATCACTGGGTGGGGAACATCCTTTTAGAATCAGACAGAAAAAGACTATTTTTTCTCTACTCTTTTCATTAATACTGCAAAATATATTCAGGATGGATTCCACGAGCCGCTTTCATAAGCTGATGCCGAGTCATTACCCACATCCCGATCTGACTTTCCTGGGGTATGTGGGCCTCTAGCCGTCTCCAGTCATGAGAGAGAGAGAGAGAGAAAGAAAAAAAAAAACAAAACCCTTACTGCTGTTGCATTAGGAAAAGACTTAGACAAAAATAAACGGCGAAACCCCTGCTTCTGGGTGTTGGCAAGACACACAGGATTTTCACTTCTGACAGTCAACCAAGAAAAGGAACGTGGCCCTGGTGATGTACCAGCAGCATTTTTCCACTGAATTCCACTGCAAAACGGAAAGCCAGGGATCTTTTCTAACAGACAGAATCATTTCACTTGCCCTGAGGTTTTTGAATGAACCATATATTTGATGTAACGCCATATTTCAGTCATGTGTCCAGTTTTTTAAACTATTTCTAAGTTATCACGGCCCTGTTAAACAGTGCTAATGGATACTATTAGCGGGAAATTAAGCCCTGGCGTTGCCTGCCATGGGCTGGGCGTCTGTCACAGTCCATTATCAGCCGGCCACTCTTGGCCACACAGATTACTTTTACTTAGTCAGATCACACAGCTTTTTAGGGTTTTCTCAGGAAATGATGCAATAACAAGGTTTTGAAGATATTTGAAAGGCCACCACGAACTCTTCCCCCATTTTGTTTTTGAGAGGGCGTAGGTTAGTGGAGTCTGTAGCCTCAGAAGCTCGGTAAGAAGAATCCAATTAATCGGAAGGCAAGGAGGGAACACGGACCAACCAGGTAAGCAGTGTGCCCGCTGCTGGCTTTAGAATCTCCTTGCCTGGGAAGGGAGACAGAGGGTGGGAGCCTGAGAGTGGGGGGGTGTCGTAAGAGCAGAGACGCATCATCAAGAGGGTAAAGAGACGGCCCTGCTGATCTCCTGATGGTTGGATGAGAGGGGCTGGGTCGCAGGTGACGGGCTTTTGTTTGCTGGGTTTTCTTCGGCCATCTATACCAAAACCACCATCACAGGTGAGCCTTTTCACTTGGAACTTTTAAAACGTTGACTTTGAAAATACTTCATTTGAAAATTGTTCCTTTTAGCTGGGCGCGGTGGCACACACCTGTAATCCCTAAGGCTAGGAGGCTGAGGCAGGAGGATTGCAAGTTCAAAGCCAGCCTCAGCAAATTAACGAGGCCCTAGGCAACTTACCAAGACCCTCTTACTAAATAAAAAGTAAAAAGGACTGGGGATGTGGCTCAGTGGTTAAGCGCCCTCGGGTTTAATCCCTGGTACCCCTCCCCCAGAACTGTTGTTTCTGTTTACTTGATAAACAACATGACCAGGACACTTTCCCACTCAGCAGCCCTCAGCAGGCTCCTCTGGATGGCCCAGGTGCTCTCTGCCCCAGTCCTCACCACTCCCGGCTGCCTACCCCAGCTCATCCAAAACGTGGTGTCTCCTTGCCTGTGATGAGTATATGCGTTTGCAACCCTGGGCTGGGAGTCCTCACCAGTCAGAGAAGGAGAAGTAGAGAGGGATGAACCAGCAGGAAACTCTGATGAGAGTAAATTCCAGATTTCCCTCTAAGACTCCCTTTTCAATACACCTAGATGTATTTTCAATACAATCCAGAGATGTCAGTGGAACTTGGACGTTATACTTCTTTAGGAATAACATTCATACCCAACTCGCACTGGGATCCACGTTCTCCTAGTCATAATTCCACAGCTCTCAGCCTCTGAGCCACCAGGCCTCCTCACTAGGAGTTAACTCTATCCTGCAAGGCCCGAGTGGGTGCAGACTCCCGTGAGGTGGCTATTCCCAGGGAAGCACCCATTATAGGAATGGAAGACACGGTGCCCCCACCACAGCACCTTGATAACCCCCCCATTCTAAACCCTGGAACTAAGAAATCAGGGTTCCCCGATATCAACTTTCACATACTTATGAACTGACCCACAACTGTCTCCATTGGAGAGAAACCAGTGCGCCCCAGGGGTGGGAGGAGGGGGAGGTCTAAACATTATTTTCTCTCTTTCTTTGGGGATTGAACTCAGGACACTCGACCACTGAGCCACCTCCCCAGCCCAATTTTGTATTTTATTTAGAGACAGGGTCTCACTGAGTTGCTTAGCACCTCGCTTTTGCTGAGGCTGGCTTTGAACTCAGGATCCTCCTGCCTCAGCCTCCCAAGTGGCCGATATCACAGCCTGGCCTGAACAACTATTTTCAAGAGGCGTTTATAAGACTATTAAGGATGCAGGGACACCGCTCAGTCCCCCCAGATGGGCGAGTAGCTGGGGCAGCAGAGCGTGCCTGGGACGACACAGTTTGCTAATGGAGAGCAGAAGGCCTGGGCCGTCTCCCCCCTCCACGGTCCTTGCCCACGCAGAGGCAGGCTGCTCTAGGCCACTGTCATGGTCACAGGAGGCGGGAGGAGCTGCCACCATCCCCCTCACCCTGCTGGGGGCCCACGGCTCAACATTCCTCTTCACCGAGCAGACTCTCAACATGTGGCTTGCCTGGCGACCTAGCTCGGCCTGTGCCTGCAACACTGAGGGACACTGACCTCACCCCAGAGTGAGGCTCCGTGGCCTTCGGAGACCACGGAATCTGCCTGGGCTTTCTAGACGGCGACACCCCGGCACCGTTGTGCTGGGACTTGGTATTTTCAGTGGCTTGAAATTCCCTTTATGGTCCCAACCAGGACAAGGAGCCAGGCCCCAGCCACCTCCTCTTAGCCAGGTGTGGACATGCTGCTCACGTGCGTGGATGTGAGCATTTCCGCAAACCGCCTCCCGCTCCAGCGGCTCCCGGGACCTCCCGCCTGAGCCCGTGCTATTGAAGGGGGCCGGATACCTGCTTGCTGAGCAGAGCAGAGCACGTACCTGGTTCTCTGCCAAGCCAGAGAGAGTACCCACTTGGTAACACAACAGCCCAAGATCTCCAAGAATCTGTGATTTTTTAGAAAAGCTTCTCTGTGGAGCCAGAGAATGGGCTGGAAAGCTTGCTGCCATCAAGCCCCTGAAGCGGAGGAGCCCCTGCAAAGGAGCCTGGGTGACGTTTTCCTTCCATGTCTGCTCTTTAATCTCTGAGGAACTGCCACAAAACCGGGTGCCCACAGGCGGCATAGCTGAGCCTTTCTCAGACCAACCATGGGGGACAAAGGACAGAGCGACTGTGTCTGTGTCCCTGAAGATATTTGTCTTTAATTCCCCCAAGCCCATCTGTGAGGGGCACTTTCTGACAAACCAGGGGACAAATGGGCTGGCACAGCACAGCTGGGCCCTGTGGGGTGAGCGACTTACTGAGAATCTGCACAGCCCCCTGTCCTGGGTGCCAGGCAGGAAGGAGAGGCCCCGGTTATCCTGTGCCTGGGATGGAAGGAAAGTGGGAACACTTTCCACCTGGGGTACGCCTTCTCTATTTTCTTATTATTTTAAAGATATTTTCCTTTTAGGTTGTATTTGAATTCATTTTCTATGACAAACACTAAAACGGCCGGGCTGCGTGGATTTCCGGGCCACTGTGCCTGGGGTTCAGATGCAGTGAGGATTCGGACTATCGCAGGTCCCCAGCTCACACAGCTCCCCGGACAGGACCCTGCACGCAAACTGGGACTTGGCTCATCCTCCCCGTCCTCAGACCAGAGCCGACTGTCCCCATAATTTATGTTACAGTGCCATCTTATGGTAGTTTATGACCACGGTTTATGGACGAAGAGACTCTTCCATGTTTTAAAGAAATACATGGGTTTAAAAATCCTCTTTAATGAATCCCACCAGATAAACGTGTCAAAGGGGTGGTCTGTGACCATGAGGGCTGTGTCAGCGGGTTCCACGGAAGGCCAAGCACCGCGGGGTGCTCGTGCCCTGGCCCTGAGGGATTTCTGAACAGGCATCTGGGTTCTCGCTCTGTGACTATTACGGTGCCATCCGACATTTCGGAAGCGGTGCTCTTTGTGAAGGCGGTGACGTGTCTGGGAAGAGCATCAAAGGGAGAGTCTGTTGGAAGTCAGGAACGGGTGGCCCGCCCCGAGGGTCCGGTTCTGGGTTCTCACCGGCTGCGTCTCTCCCTCCTCGTCCACCCCCCGCATGGACAGGACACCAGGAGACCCAGCCCCACGCTGAGGCCCCGTCGTCTGCAAGTGACCAGGCTTCCTTCTAGAAGGGTCCTTGGAGGAGCCGTCTTCCGGAAGCCTGCCTGCCAGTTGTTGGAGGGTTTAAGGGTTCTTTGCTTTCTCTCCTCCAGGTTTCTCTCCACCCACAAAGTCAACGCGCACCGTCAAGGGGCCCGAATCTCATTCCTTTGTCCGAACTTGCCAGCTCGGTGGCTGCGACGCCCGTCCCTCTCGGGAACACGCAGGGAAAGAGAGGATGTCAGTTCCAGGTCTGTCTGGGGGTGTCGGGGTAAGTGACGGAGATCTGGGGACGGTGTGGGGTGTCAGCAGGGGCTTTTATGAGAGCAAATGCCCCGTCGTCCTTAGGGACAGCACAGGGGGTGGGCAGCACCGGCTCCAAGTTCAAGAGGGTTCCGTGGCTCCCTCCCCTCCCACTCTGCCCCCGGGAGCGCTCCCACTCCTTGGCACCAGGGTGAGAAGGTACAGGAACCACCCGTGCCAGCTGGGGAGGGCATCCTGCAGGCTACAGGTCCCCCCTTTCCTTTCCCTACAGAAGACGCAGAACAGGATGATTCATTTTGAAGGCAGGAAAAATTAATATGCATTTAACCAGATGCAAAAGAAGAACTTTGGAACAAAGGCAGTTTTTAAAAAGGCATTTGAATGTCAAATATCTCTCGGGTTCTTCCTGCCCTGTGACAATGGGGATGCCTTCCCTTTTTACCTGCTCCATTTTCAAGAACTGTAGGGATCTCCATTCCAAACGACACACTCCTCATAAATCCGGGGAGGGGGCTTTGATTCGGTGCTGTCTGCCTCTCTTCTGACCCCCACCTCCAGCCCACCCTGAGGTCTGTTTAGAGTTACCCACTTACCTTGGCTGGCCCGTCCCCCTCCTGTTTGGGGCTGTTCCTGCTGCGGTCCCTGCACTTAGACTGTTCCCTCGTGCACCGTCACCCCCACATCAGCAGGGTGTGCCAGGTGCCCACATTTCCCCGTCTTGGGTTGAATGTGTCTTGGTGTGTCTGCTCGCCCCCCACCCCCTCCAAATCAGAAGAAAATCACCAGAAGACTCCAACACGTTCGGCTCGGTGTCGGAACTGCCTGTACCCATTAGGAATTCTCAAAGCGCAGACCCACTCGGCTCTTGGAGGGTCTCTTTACAGAGGCACAAGTGACATCGGGGGTTGCCCACCCCCACCCCAACTCCCGACACACATGGGTTTTCACTGCTGTTCCCATTTAAAATTTCTGTTTACCACCCAGAAGCAACGACTTTTCTAATATCCATCCTGCAAACTCCATCTGGGATCCCCCAAACAAGCTGTGCTCCTCTGCCTGCCTCACAGACAGGAACCGGAGACTTCGTCAAGGGGAGCAGGAGGGAGGTCAGACCTTCTCGGTCCTGAACCGTGAGAGGTTTAATGTTTGGAAACTCGTGGGGAAAATACAGAGGAAGAGAAATAAGTGCCCACCTCGAAGACACCCCCCTGGCCCGCCCCGGGCTCCAGCCTACGGATCTGGTGCGGCTCACCTTGGGAAAGCCCAAGGGACTGTCCCCAAGACACCAGAAGTGAGGACAGCTACTCGGATCACAATTATCCTACGATGCTCCTGCCTGGCAGGATTCCTCTCCTTCCAAGCTCGGCCTGGTGTCTTGTGTGAACAGAGAGCCAGATGGGAGAGCTTGGGGGGCTAAAATGGATACACGGGTTATTTATAGATTCGGACTGGAAATCACATGACCTGCCTTCTGTGGAGTTCCATCTTCCGAGAACAGACTTGAAATAGACAGAGTTGTGGAAAGTCTCAGAATCCTTTAGAATAATCCTGAACAGGATCTTGAAAGTAGGAAATGGTGGCGTTAAGCCCCGGGGAACATAGAAGCCCCTTCCAAAAGAAAGGAGGAGCTTTAGAAGCATCTTTCGGGAAATCTCTAGAAGGTCCCGTGAACACCAGGGGTGTTTTCCCTGACATCCCCCCCCCACTGGGAAGACCTTCGCAACTCAACAGGAGTGTCGAGGCCCACTGGTGCGTCACCAGCTTTGGGGCGGAGGAAGCCGCGGCTGGTGCCTTAGATGTAATCGACATTTGATTGGCATTTGTGGGAAGGGTGACAGAAATGAGAACCACCTTTGTCTTTAGTACCAAACTTGCGGCTTTGCGTTGTGGGGGTTTTCTGAAGTTCTCCACTTTTCTCTCTCTAACCTGGATACACACGTTGGCTCCCAGGTGCCCTGGGCAGCGGGTGAGGGAAGGGTGGCCTCCCTCTGGGGACTCCCCCCTGCTAGCTGATGCACTTAACACTTGAATTGCTCCATTTCATCTCCACAACCCAACATCGCTTCCGTTTCCTGTGGAATAACCACTTGGCTGAGAGAGGTGACCCAGCGTGCCCGTGCCCAGCGGCCCCCGGATTCTGCCTCCTCAGTCAAGATGCAGAACCAAGAATCTCCACCTCCTGCCATTGCTCAAAGTCTAAAAATCAAGACAGGGAAAGTAGGGAGACTGGCTGAGGCCCTAAAGGGTTCCGGGATGCTTGTGTTTCCATAAACCAAAAGCCTCAAACCCAACCAAACCAAAAACAAGCCCCACCTTTTCTTTAACACACAGAACCTTCTAGAAGACAGGGGCAAGGGTCACATGTTAGCTGCAAACTGTTCTCTACAGCTCTCCTCTCTATGAACAAACCCATTGGGTCCCACAGCTCCCCATAAAGCTTAGAATAGAAGGAAAATTGAGAAATGAACTCATACTTAGAGATACCCACACCTGAATCATGGTACTAACTCGGCAGAATTATTATTTTACTGGGGTCATTTTTTTTTTTGTACTAATGATTAAACCCAGGGGCTCTCTGCCACTGAGCCACATCCCCAGCCCTTTTTATTTGGAGACAGGGTCGTGCTAGGTTGCCAAGGCTGGCCTTGAACTTTCGATCCTCCTGCCTGAGCCTCCGGAGTTGCTGGGATGACAGGTGTGCGCCATCACGCCCAGCACTGGTATCAATCCGAACACACATCGTCCCACTGAGCATGTGGGAACTTAGTAACTCATTAGCATTTACTCTACTTCAAAAAAGCCTTCATTTGTCAGAAAGTGGGTATTATTTCCACTTCGTCAAACTTGCCTGGAATCAAAACAAACATTTACATTTTCCTGATTTCACTGTAATTCTCAGAAAAGAAAGCACTCCGTTTCCCAGGTGGGGAGGGGACTCTGGTGTTCCGGGACACCCTACATCCTAGACACATGTCTATGAGGATAGATGGACTTCCAGGCTGTGGGCTTTCTAGACCATCCGGGGGAATAAATAACATTTTCCAAAATCACAATCAGGCATGCGGGGCGATACCTAAACTGCTGGGGCCACTTCCAGTCAGTCACCTGGAGTTAGAGGAGCCCCTGTTTTTCATGATGCTCAGAAAAATGCAGATGTGGAATCGCATCCTTCCTGAGTTTTAAACCCCAGTGCCACGGGGTCACGGGGCACCTGTGTTCTCTGCCCACTCTGCTGTGCAGGTGAGCCCCACCTCAGAGCATCCCGGGCAGGAGAGAAAAGCACAGGCTTGGCACGGCGAATAATGGATGGGGTCCATTGTGTTTTCCTGTTTAGCAAGATAAATCACCCTGAAAACTTTCATTATGTTCTCTGCAGAATGGAGGCCCACTAGCGCCTGTTCTGGGCTGCCCTCCCCAGTTGGCCTGGCAGGGAGCCTCGGGGTGGAAAGAACGGCAGGGGTTGCCAAGCAAGGGCTGCTTGGTTCCGTGCCCGTTCCTCTGGGGGAGGTAAACATCCTGCCCGGGAACTCTCCGCCAACCTGGAGCTGGAAGACTCCCGTGCCCGCGAGTGCTGGGAGGACTGGGAACCATGAGTCATGGCACCCAGGGACGGTGGAGGCCCAGCGTGCAGGCCCCAGGCTCCGGCCCCGGCCCACCTGAGCAGCCCTGAACCAAGTGAGGGGGCACCCTGCAGGCGGCCAGCGCAGAGGAAGGACAGAGAAGCCTACGAGGTCCCCAGTGCTCTCCGCCCCACACCCTGCACCGTCTCAGACCCTCTGCTGAGCCACCCAAGTCGTGTTCCTCGGCGGGTAAGGCCAGACTCCAGTGTGCAACACCTGGGCCCCACCATGGGCTGGCTGGGAGGTCCTGGGCAGTTTGCTGAGTCCTTGTTATTTTCACAGGCCAAGGGGGATGGACCCGTTAAAATACTGGAATTCTTTCACACCACGTGGGCAGAAGCAGGTGTGTTGAGTCCTGAGGGCACACCCCTGGCACCGTCCCGGCTGACCCAGCGCCTCCCTGGGAGCCACCCCATCCCCGCGGGCTACTCCAGACCCAGGAACATAAAGAAGAGCCTGAGGGTCCACCCAGCTGGTTGGAGAGAGCTGGTTGGCCCCCTGGACAGGTCCCCAGGTGATACCACGGCTGGGGAGTCTCAGAGGACTATCCCCCACATGCAGGTGGAGACTATGCCTGTCCCGTGACAGATCTCAGATAGACGACCACAGTCACACCCATATGCAGGTGGGCACAGCGAGGCCAACCGGGGTCAGGCAGCAGGCGCGAAGCCCTGTTAGGAACCAGAATGAGCATCTCGGGGCCCTGGATTCTCAGCTCGAGTCTGTCTTCCTGGAGGCATCAATGGGAGAATCAGGAAGCCCACTTAAGGACAGTGAAAAGAGCGTCCCTCCTGGCAGAGCCACTGTACCAGACAGACTTCAGACACCCGGCTCAGCTTCAAGGGAGCCTTTGAGGTTTCATCAAAAGGCACATAGGGCCGGACGCGGTGGCACGTGCCAGTCATCCCAGCGGCTTGGGAGGCTGAGGCAGGAGGATTACGAGTTCAAAGCCAGCCTCAGCAACTTAGCGAGGCCCTAAGCAACTCAGTGAGACCCTGTCTCTAAATAAAATATAAAAAGAGGAGCTGGGAATCAGTGGTCGAGTGCCCCTGAGTTCATTCCTCAGAACAACAACAAAAAAAAGGCAGGTCCTAGTGGCTGATGGGCAAGCTGCCGTCACGCTGGTCCCATGGAAATCCTTCTCATGCCTCTGAATGGCACAGTCGGGTCTCAGCTCAGGGACGCAGGGTGGCAGGGACACAGCTTGCCCTCGGGAGCCTCTGTTGAAGTGATGCTCTGCCTAGGTTTGGGCCCTCTGCATGAGCCCTGGGCTAGAGGAGGAAATGTGGGGTAACAGTGGTCACCTCACTTCACGTTGCCAACACCACGGTCTTTTTAAAAGCTTATCCTGGCAGAGCCCTGCAGGACCCACTAAAAACCGCGGTGGCCCAGCCATGAGCAAGGTGATTCTCGCGTCATCACAACACAGAACCTACCCCCTGTTCTACAAGACAGATCTCTGATTCCAGCCCCTGCCTCTCTATCAGCTAGGGGCACTTGAGTCTGAATTAGTCACCTGGCCAGAAGACTCTGGGAAGGGACGAGGAGGCGGTTCTGTTCAGGGAAACGGGAAGAGACAGGCCCTCGCTTCTGGAGGCCGGAGTGCCAGTTATTTCAAATGCAGCGTAGGATGGCGCTGTCAGAAGTATGGCTTACAGACCAACAGCATCACCTGCAACCTGTCAGGAGCAGGCCATGACGTCGTCCTAAGAGATGAGAGGGTGCCTGGGAGGCTCTCCTGTCTGCACTGGCCAGAGGGAGTAGAATGCTCCCGGACACTGAGCAGGCCACAGCTACAGTCAGGCCCAGCATGAGCACCATCTGCCTATGAAAAGTGAACTTGAAAAAGCCAGCCAGCAGCCAGCGGCCGGTGCAGGAGGGGCTGAGCCGGCCAGGTGTTGAAGCGGGAAATCCAGCCTTGAAGATCAAAGGCAAGTCGGCTGTAAGAGAGAACATCTTACCCACCCGGCCCGGCCGGCCGAGTGGGGTGAAGGCGCGTCCAGGGACCAGATGTGAGCAGGCAGGGATCTCAGGGCCTGGATCACACTCGCAGAAAGAGCTCGGTGGCCGCAAACCCGTCTCGCCTGCCCGGCCCAAAGGCCTGCTCCTTGAGCAGATGCCAAAGGAGCCCTGCAAGGCACCATGCAGGGTGCTAGGAGACGCCTGTCCCTGTGGTCACAGGCAGTGATTAATTATAGCACTGACACGGAGGCCCCCAAAGTGAGTTCCCTGCAGATGCCAGGGAGTGGAGCTCTCAGAAGAGCTGGGCGTCCAGGCCCTTGATGCTGACCAGTCCAGGGCTGTGACAGGGGCCACGGCCTGCAGGCCTGGCTCTGGTGGGCAGGTTGCTTTTGCATAGAAGAGTGACTCCAGCTCCAAGCTTAGGCTCCGCTATGTCACCTGCCTGCACCCAGAGGGATCGGGCACAGGGTCTCAGCTGCTTGTGAGGACTCCGCACGCACAGCTGTCCTCTTTAATCGCCCCCACAGAGATTTCCATGGATACTTTAAAATATGATAATTATGATTGTTATTTCCTTTGTCCCCCAAGCTGGTACTTCTACCCCAAGCAGCTCAAAGAGCTTTCTGAAATTGTCCAGTTAGTCGTCCCCAAATTCCTGTGCAGGTCAGTGGGAACCTGAGTTCCCAGAGGAGGGGGAGGAGGTGTGAGGTGAATGTGGAAAGTCGGGAACAGTCCCCACATGGGAATGGGGAACCCCTGTTCTCCCGAGTGGCTCGGGAGACCAAGTCCGTCCCCATGCCAAGTGCGTCACTGTTCGGACCTCGGTGCCACCTCTGGGTGAGGCACAGGCCTCCACGCGAGTCACTCAGCCTCCCCGAGCCTCAGTTTCCCCATCTGTCAAAAGTCACAGCCACCTGGGTAGCTGTGGTGTGGACAGGGCAGCTCGGCCACCCAGAGCAGGGCTCCTCCCTCCTAAGTCCTCCCCAATGGGGGGCACAGCCTCTGAAATCCAGTCCCCAATGGGCTCCTTTGGAATTCAAGCCCCGGGCAGTTTACACAGTGCCAAGGGCACGATCTGGGGCAAGAGAGCCCAAGGACAGGCTAGGGAGGTGGGCAGCCTGGGCAGAGATTGGCCCCGGCAGCCTCTCCGCAGTCCTGTGCTAGGCCATTTCACCCCTCTGAACCTCTGTTTCCTCCTCTATAAAATGGGGATGGCCATGATTTAATGAGATGGCGCATGAAAGGCCCTGGCATCAAGTAGGTGCTCAGTGTATACAGAGAGGGAGCATCAAGTAGGTGCTCAGTGTATACAGAGAGTGCTCCTAAGGAGGAGCCTGGAGCCAGCACATCTGTTCTCAGATCCTGACCCTCCGCTCTTTAGTCACCCTGGGCAAGTCCTGGGAGCTCAACAGGCCAGAAGAACAGAATGAGTTAACACTGTAAGTCATACAGGGTCCGGCCTGGAGCCTGTGCCGGCTAACTGGGATTATTAGTTGTGTTTTAACCACTGCTTAATGTCTGTGTTCCATGTCATCGCGGGGAACCGTGGGCCCCACCTGCGCCCCAATACAAGGTGGTTACTCCACAAGGTAAGGACGACGGTGGGGGTGGGAGCTCACGGAGGGCCTCCTGGTGATCGGGAAGCAGGGTCTCTTCACAGCCAGCCTGCAGTAGAGTGGCCATCGCCTTGTGGCTTTGACCTGCTGGGAAGACCCCCGAGTCCCTGCCCGCACAGGCACCGCGTGGGGTCTGAGGGCTGCACAGACCATGAGCATCCTGAGCCCAGGCCACTTCAAAAGCCCACAGGGATCTGCGTTGGCATTGGAACAAGCCAGGACTCGACTGTTCCTTGTGTGTGTTTCTGGTTTTCCTTCCTTTGAATCACAAGGAAAAAAAAAATTGAAAGCTCTTGTCCCAGGTAGGAGAGAAAATGAAGGCACTTTCGCTTCCGGTGGTGCCAGCATGTGGGGTTCGGGCTTTGTCACCAATGCTGTAAAACCAGACCAAAAAGGGGACACCCACCCACCCAGAGCACCGCCCGTCGGTCTGAGCTACCTCTGCGGAGCTCCCCGGCTCCTTCCAAGCCCGGAGGCCCCGAAGAGGTCCTGCTGCCGAGTTCCCTTCACCAAACCCGGGGAAGACTTCAACAAGAGAGGCAGCAGCCCCCGAAGGAGAGGGGGCACAGAAGAGGAGGAGGGTGCAGGCAGGCTGAGCCCAGGAGCAGAGCCTGGTCACCTCCCGGGAGCAGAACACGTCAGCTGCGGGCAAATCTCGGGGTCCCCCAGCTCTGCAGCCGGAGGACAGTTTAGATTGTGCCCCAGGAACACTCAACAGTGAGCTCGAGAGGGGGGAGGGGAGGGGAGCGAGTTATATTTCAATATTAGGCATGACCATGATTATGTCAAAGGAACCCCAATATTAGGCATGACCATGATGCACTAATTAGCCCCCCCCCCAAGCGAACTTGACTGAGCAAATGCTATAAATCCTTCATTGCTGACCCTGCAAGCTGCCATCCCCATCACAAGACAAGTACAGGACCCTTCGAAGGCATAGCTGGTCCTGTCTTTCTCTTGATGATCCAGCCGGGCCCCTGGAGGGCAGCCTGGGGGCTCTGCCAACCTCGCTGCTGGGTTCCTGCTGACACTGAGGTGCACACGGCTCTAGAAGACTCTAGAAGTACATTATTTACCTACATGGCTACGGACCAAGCTGGGGATTTCTATGACTTTTTTTTTTTTTTACCAGGTACCAGGGATTTAACTCGGGGTACTCAACCACTGAGCCCCATCCCCAGCCCTATTCTGTATTTTATTTAGAGACAGGGCCTCACTGAGTTGCTTAATGCCTCGCTTTTGCTGAGGCTGGTTTGAACTTCAGATCCTCCTGCCTCAGCCTCCGGTGCTGCTGGGATCACAGGCTACAACTTTGAAAAGCAGACCCGCTCACCTGCTGTGAGCTTCTTACAACAGAGAAAGCCACTCCGAGAATCAAACATGTGAAGTCTGTCTCTTAACAGGATCTGCTTTTGAAACCTGTGCTGTCACAGACGGGCACATTCTGTCCTTCAACCCTGCAATCTCTAAACTGATTAGGTTGGTGGGTTTTGTTTTGTTTTTGTCTGCAACCTTTGCGACTTTGAGTTGGGTTTAAAGATGACATGCACCATGGCCACTGAGGGGGGAGAATGAGGACGGGTCAGCACCATGTCATGGACACCTTCCCATGGGCGGAACCTCGGGAAGCACCCACTCAGAGTCTGGGGACCCCCTGACACCTCTGCCACCCCCAGTCTCTGTTCTGAAGGACACGTGAGGCTCCTCTGAGGACACTGTGTGCACGGAGACCCCATAGACCAGGTAGCAGATCGGGGTCACCCGGGTCATGGACCTCAGATTTTTGCCTTCCCAGGATCCAGCACAGACTTTAACTCTCTGAAGCTGCCCAGTGAGATCGTGAACCTGGTACCCCTCCAGTCCTGCACCTGGCGCTCGGCTGTGTCACCGCTGGTGTGACGTCCTTGCATCCACGCCCCACTCTGGCAGAAGACGGAGAGCCACACGTCGGCACTTGGGTTTCTTCAGGCCCACTTCTGCCTCTTGGTGTGAAGACAGGTCGCCTGTTGGCCAAGGTGAGTGCTGGGCTGGTTCTCTGCAGGCAAGGGGCTTCCAGTTTCCTTTTTCTTCCTTCTTTGGAGACGGGTCTTGCTGGTTCCCCAGCCTGGCCTCGAGCCCCTGCCTCCTGCTGCCTCCTGAGGACTGGGGACTTCCGGACGTGCTGACCTGTCTTCTGTCTGTAGAAGTTTCCGGAAGGACTCTAGGTTCTTCCTGGCCTCACACCTCCCTCCTACCTGCAGCCAAGGCGGAGTGGAGGAGGCCCTCCTGGTGTCCCCACAGGAAACAGGACGCTCATTTCCCTGCAGGCATGTCCTGACCGCTGCTAATAAGCCATTTTCACGGTCTCACCTGAGAGGAGGCAGGTTCTCTCCACACACCCACCTTGATCCCTCTGTCCCTCCTCCGTCCTTCCTCAATCTGCTCGTATCTCAGCCCCTGCTCCTGGCCTCCGTCCCCCAGCAAACAGCTCAATCTTCGTCCTCGTCTTTACGTATCCCCAGTGTCATGTCCTACGAGTGTCTTTGGGATCTTTTTAAAAAGTCTTCTCTTAGCCAGGTGAGGCAGTACCCGGTGTGCACCCATAATTGCAGCTCCGGGGGAGGCTGGGGCAGGAGGCTGGCACGTTCCAGGTCAGCCTGAGCAACTTATGAAGACCCCATCTCAAAAGAAAATAAAAAAGGCTGGGAGTGTAGCTCAGTGGTAGAGCACTTGGCCTGGGGGGGAGAAGAGTGTTTTTTTTAATTGGTGGGGGGAGTTCGCTATTGTTATGGCTGGATTGGTTAAAGTGAGCATGAATTATTTTTGTCGTAAGAGTGAGAGGTTTGTGGAAAAAAAAGAAAAACACCTTTTTTTTTATGATTTTAAAAGAAATGGCTAAAAACAGGCCACCTTGACCTGTGTCTGGGCCCAGGAAGGGTCAGCGCCCGGCCTTCCCAGGAGCAGCACTCCACCTGGGGTGGGGCCAGTCTGCTCTTCTCAGGGCGCACTGGGTACTCCTGCTAGCCAGATGGGCCAGCTGCACCTCAGCAAAGCCAGGCGGGCACCAGGTCATCGGGTCACCAGCTGGGGTACGCTGTGGGCTGGGGGAGCTGTTCTCAGCCACGGCGTGGGCTCTGTGCACACCAGCAGCCCCCTCCCCAGGACAGGGATCAGGCTTTTTAAAATGGGATCTCCCTCGAGCTTGTGGAAAGGTTGCTTTTGAGTTCAGCCCACAACCCTCCCCCTGCGAGGGGCTGCGTGTGGGGTGGACAGGGGAGAGGCCAGGAACTCTCAGTTGCACTTACAACCAGCCACATGCTGTATGTAGGAGTCGAGGGCCACAGGGAGGCCACAGAGAACATCAGTGTCCCCTACACTGCAAGGAAGAAGGGGTGCTCGCCACTGTGCTCAGAACAGGCGTCCAGAGCAGGGGCCTGGGCTCACAGCTGCCCCAGGAGGCCAGCAAGCGACCGGGGGCTGAGCTGCATGGAGAGCAGAGCAGGGAGCAGCTGGGGTGGGGGGGGGGCGGGGGCGGTAGGGCTCACCCTCTATTTGCTCATCACCGGGATCTCAATTACAGCTTTGAATTATGAAGCCTCGCATGACGTCACACACACCCTGAGAACTGCCCGTCAGGGACAGAAAGGTACTTGGAGGAAGAATCTTCAAACCAAGAGTCAGAAAGGAGACATGGGCCTGTGGGAACCTTCTGCAGATGGGTGGCATCAGCGTGCCTGGAAGTGGTCCTCCAAACCCAGGTTTGCAGATGGGTGCCCTCTGCCTCCACAGGAAACATCCTAAGACCTTCCTTCTGAAACTCGGCTCCGGAGGTCTGGTCCCTTCATTTCTCTAAAGCACCCAGAGCAGTCAAGTGACCATATTTTTGCAACAGCAATTGTTCTAAATCCAGAACACAGAGCCGTCCCAAAAGGAGGAGGAGGAGGCAGGCGGTGTCCTTGGATGCTCCCGGGAGGAGCGGGCCAGGAGGAGCGGGCCAGGAGGAGCGGCCGGGAGGCTTTGCACTGGAACCCCACGTGCCCTGCTTTAGCAGGGGGCTGCCTCTGTGCTCGCCAGTGGGCACACCCCTGGCAGTGGCTTCTCCCCACCCCAGCCTGCCTTCACAGGCACATCCATTTCCTGGGCTCAGGGAATGTCTTTTCTTTCTTTTTTTTTTTTTTTAACCCTGCAAAAGTAAATGTCCCGATCCAAACCCGGGCCCTCGGTTTCCATTTGCCAGGGAGCACAGGCTGGTGGTGGTTTCTCTTCTCCTTTCAAGTCATCTTCACAGTGGAAACTTGAAAGGGGTGATCTATAAACATTTCAGATCCATAATATACTACTTCCTCTAGGTTCTTCGGAGCGGAAGCTTTGCTCTTGAGAAGAGGTGGTGTGCAGAAAAGCCCTTTTCTCTGTCAGGAGGGCTCCCCGTGCACTTGGCCGCAGCTGAAACCTGTTTTAATCAGACCTTCCTCTTTTATAAGCAGGGCCGGCTTGCAGTTCCACACGGCAGCCGAGGCCTGGAGCTGCAGGAAGAGGGCTCCAGCGATCCTTTTGTTACCCTAATCAGAGCCAGAAGGGCTGTATTGACTTTTGGGCCTTGGGGACTTGTCCTTCTTTTGTGTCCATCTCATTCGAGAAATCAAGTTTGATTAATTTGTCATCTAGCAAAACTGCAGGATGGGGAGCCAGCCCTTTGAAGTGAGAGGAGGATGAACTTGGACTGCGAAGCCCAGGTCAGCGGGCAGACTGGCCGTGGCGCCCCGTCCACCCAGGCTCTTCTCCGCAGAGCTGCCTCTTCTGGTTTAAAACCCTTTATTTTTTCTTCTTTAAACCTTTCCTCCATGAAGGGCTCGGAGATGACCCCCCATCTCCGCCTTTTGTTTTCTTTAATTGTTAAAAGCCAGTCACCAGGGTCCGCAGAGCCAGTCGGATCCGAAAACACTTAGCGGCTCCACCAAGCCTGGGGCTGGAGGACTTGACCTCCCGCCAATCTTGAAAGACCACTGCTCGCGGGCGAGGCCGCGGGACTGAACCCAGTGTCAGCGTGCACTTCTGGAATGAATAACCGGAGGGGGCTCCAGCTGGGTCACGGGACAGACGCTCATTTACGATGCCCTGGTCTTGTTAACCTGCACTTAGCAGAGTCCCCAAACTGCTGAGATCGCATGAGGCGGTGGCCCCGAGATATTATTTAATCCTAGACTTAGTGTCATATTTCTTGTTCAGATGGTCTATGTGCTTTATAAGGAGTCACAGGGCTTTAAAAAAATTATAGAGTAAGCAATCTTGATCCCCCCACCCCCACCCCGGGTAACAAAGTCCCCACGGCTGACAGTTCAGTGCACAGGGCTTTTTAGGATGCTGGCCCCTCAGGTAGGTACAAAAAGCAGAAGTCCATGGCTCGCTCAGCTTTGAAAAAGGTTTAAAAGTCTCCAACCAATTATAAACAGCCGTTGTGGTGACTGAATTCGGTATCGAAGCGATTGTTGGGGAATTTTAAAGTAATGAGATTAGTGAAAACACTCGGCTTTAGAAATCTAAGGCTATTTTGACTTCAAAACCCAAACTAAACCAAAGTTGCTCACAACAAATCCAAACATCTCTTCATCGGCCGTGAGGTGGGCTGGGGATGCCTGCCTCGGGTCTGGGGCTCAGAGATGTTGAGCACACACTTCCTGTCCTTCCGGTGGCCTGGGAGTTGGGTTTTAGTGGTCTTTCTCAACCTGTAAATGGCAGGCTCCGTGAAGTAGACCCACGTCTTGTTTATTTTTGTAGCTGCAAACCTAGCACATCAGAGTAGTTTAATAAGTACTCGCTGGGCGGTTGAGACAATGTCACATGTGGTCCTTATCTCAGCTCTACTGAAGCCTGTCGACTGTCCTTTAAGGTGTCGACAATTAAAATAATATGCACATCCCTGCAGGGGACGCCTGGGAATGTCCCATAATCACCCTGTGATGGCAAGTGTGAGTATCTTCCATCCGCAGGGGACAACAGGAGGCCTTGGCTTCAACCAGAATTTGTTCAGGCTGGGAAACATTTCTACCCACTGCACTTCCTTCTTACAGACTTGAAAAAGGATGGTAATGATGTCCTTGGAAAAGGATGGATTGGAAAGTTCACCTAGGTGGTTTTTTTAGTTGTACGTTCACAATACCTTTAATTATATGTGGTGCTGAGGATGGAACTCAGTGCCTCACACATGCTAGGCAAGCGCTCTACCGCTGAGCCACAGCCCCGTGAAGTTCACCTGGGGTTTAAGTGAGCTCTGAAGTCAGGTATACAGAACTCAATAAAAGGGGCCACCTATTTGTCCCAATATGGTGCCATCAGGCAGGAAGAGCAATAATAAAGCAGCAATCAGGAGACAGGAGACTTGGCCCGAGGATTGTCCCCACAGACTCGTGGGGCCTCAGACAGGCAGGCTGGACCCACACCTTCCCCTTGAGGGTGGACTGAGTTTCCTCGGGTCGTGCGTGCACTCTCCGTGCCGTAAGGCCGAACGGACGTAAACGGGAGCACCATTTTCTAACTCCGCCGTGTGCCAAGGGCTGAGCTGGGTGCTTCCTATCTTACTTGCTTTGAAGCAGCTCAGCCTCTTCCGCTGAGTGCTGAGGACATTGTGACTCAGACGTTGAGTCACTTGCTCAAGGCACAACCTAATAGGATTCCAACCCAATAAAGCAAATCCCACTCTCAGCTCCTCACATCCGGGCCTGTCTGCTCCCCCTGCTCCTGTTCAGGGTCAGGCTGGGCACCCTGCAGTCTCTCTGTAGCCTTAAATGGTGAAGCTACCGAACCTTTGCCAGGACACTTAATGCTGTGGTCTGGAAACCAGATTCCATCTTCTCTGGGCTTCTCCTTTCCCATCTCCGGCAGGAGCCTTCCCAAACACCAACAGTTGAAGGTCACCGGGGAGGAGTAGAGGAGGGATTTTTGCATGATCCATTTGTGCTGGGATAATCCAGAATTGGCTGTCAATGTGTTTATGGGCCTACATACTGCACAAGTAATTCTTTTTCACCTGCCATCCACCCCAGTCAAATGTGTTATTCTTGTACATTTTTCAGAGAAGAGTGTTAGGCATGTGTGCCTACAGATTGGGCACTCAATAAGTGAGACAGAAAAGCAAGCTTCGAATATAAATTTTTTTTTTTAAATTCCCAGTTCAACTTTGAAGAAAAGGAGCCAGTAGCTGGTGTGTCCTAGCTGGAAAGCCAGTTTCAGGGCCAATCTGCTCACGTGGACCTGAGACACGGAGGCAGGTTAGCAAGCGCATACTCGGCCCACATGAGGGACAGAATTAGGAACAATCGCTGATGCTCAGAGCCAAGCGACGGGCGGATTTGGTTGCACCTTTGCCACCAACCATTTGTGTGATCTTAAATAACATTCTTAATCCTGGGTCATTTTCTTCATTTGTAAAGTGAAAAATTGGAAGCCGGACAGGGATTCTTTTTTCCTCCCCATCTCCTTTGTCATAGCCAACGAGACTTTGCTTTAAGAACGAACTCGTTACGAGTCACAAAGTTCTTGTCCACTGGAAGCTGGCATGAGAAGAAGCGGAGCCACCGTACCGTGGATGTCCCTTGGCTCTGGGAACGACTCATCCGTTCCCCTGGGAAAGTGATGTCACACTGGACCTCAGTTTCCACGTACAGAACGTGGAACCGTCATAGCTCGGCTCCCTTAGGGCTCTGGGGAGAAGAAATCTGCATGCTGAGATGGCCTGAGCCATCCTGATGGACGCTGCCTGTCTGCCCAGGCTGCAGGAACGCGTGTGGCTCTGTCCAGTCACTGGCTGACAGGGAGACACGGCCCTACGGTGCAGAGACTTGCACTTCCCAATCAAAAGGCTTCTTATGGGTGACTTTTGGAAGCAAAGTCATAAGAAAAACGTCGAAACTGGTGTTTGTCACTTGTGACAAAGCCAGGGAGAAGTGCAGGTGCCAGCATCGGCGGGGACAGTGGGTATTCCAGCGAGAGGGAGGGGCGTGGGAAGCAGGCCACCAGGTCTGTGTCTTGACCTGCTGTTGTAAGAGTCTTTTGTTTGTTTGTTTGGTACCAGGGATTGAACCCCCAGGGGCACTTAACACTGAGCCCCATCCCCAGCCCTTTTAATATTTTATTTACAGACAGGGTCTCACTGAGCTACTTAAGGCCTCACTAAGTTGCTGAGGTTGGCTTTGAACTTGGGATCCTCCTGCCTCAGCCTCCTGAGCCGCCGAGATTAAGGACAAGAGTCTTCTTTTAACAACTCACTGAGTCACACATTCGTTTTGTGTGGGTTTTTTGTACCTTTGTTTTTATAGGAAAAAGGTCTTAAAAAGTGACTCTCCATAACATCAGTGCGTACTTAACTGATGCTTCCTGACTCCCCATACTTTAGAATGTCACTGTGCAGTGCACATTGGTGTGGGTGTATTATTATTTATTTTAAAACATACTTTAAAAATGTGTCTTGCAAGAACAGCTTTGAAGTATGTGCCGTACCTCTGTGGAAGCAGCCTCCTAGGGAACACTCTTTGAAGCCGACCAGCCTCTGTCAAAGTTTGATTGGATTCAAAGATGTTTTTTTTTTAAGACACATCGAGAAAGCTGCAGTCCTGTCCTTCATCCCTTGATGACCTTCACAAAACGTCACTTACTTTTGCCTGAAAACGGAACACAGCCCTAGACTGTGCCTTCATCTCCACATTTCCCCAGAAGGAGACCACCCCAAGGCGTCAACGTGTCCTCAGAGCTGAGACCCCCCTCTGGACCCACCCTGTGTAGAACCCTATAGGTGCAAAGCCCAAACGATGGAGAGGAAGCTGAGCAGTCGGGGCTTGCCCACGTCCTCGCCGGGCTGGGCCCCGCATCTGTACAAACCCTGCAGAGCCCGACAAGTTCACCATCACAAAGCCTGGTGATTTATGCCCGCGCGTTAAGCATGCTTATGATTTAAACTTATTTTCTCTGGCAAGAAATAAGCTAGTCAGCACCGCAGCCCAGCCAGATGACTGGAAGGAGAAATCTATTTCAATGATACATATTTGAACTTGCTGAGCCTTGTAGAGGCTACTGCCGTCTTTTCTTCCTGTAACAAAGGGCCTATCATCCTGGAAGAGTCTAGAGATTTTTAACACATTCACTAGCGAAAAGCGGTGAGCACTTCTCGCAACAGCGATTGTTGGCGCCTAAAGAATCCTGTGGAAAGAAAACGCAGGCGAGGATCTTGGCCTCCCAACACCGTGTGTTGGGGGAAGTGGGGTCTCTGCCAAGAGAGTCACCAAGAACTCCCTCCAAACAGTGCATCCGATGACCAAGGGCAAGGAGAAGGGGGGGGGGCGGCAACAGACTCAGATATGGCAAGGAGGTATCATGAAACTTTAAAACCTCCCATTCCCGGTGCCCTGCCCCTCAAAGAGTTCATTAAATTTGTTGTGTTAAAATTAATTGGGCATCGCACACATGATCTCGGGGCACTTGCTTCTACAGCGTGAGATAGGACCGTCTGCAGGTGGATGGGAGAAATTAGAGTCTGCTGGGTTTGTGCTGTTTTTAAAGCGGGGTATTGGACAGCCGGAGAGGAAGAGCACATTCACTTTGCTTGGCCCAAAGGGGGACCACTGAGTCACAAGGGTGGAATTACAGTGCGAAAGAGGAAGAGATTAATCGACTCGTTCTAAAGCAAAACCATTCTGAGTTTAAGGGCGAAGAAAATTAATTCAACAAACAAGATGTGTTTTTTAAGAGACAACCAGAAGCCCCATGGCCGACTGTGTTCCACGGAGGCGGGGACCACAGAAATGGCTGCTTCTCACCAGAGTGCCAGGTGCTCGGCTAGGAGCCCCAAACACAGCGGGTGGAAAGTTCTGACCCATGTGGAATGAACAGGGGGTATGGAAGCCACCACACACACTTGGAACTTAATTAAGATTCTGCAGGGTGGCTGATAAAACTGCATAGAGTTTTAAACCTGCAGGATTAAAAAAGACATTTCTACACTATAAGAACCCAAAGACAGAGTGGGAAATCGGTGGCAACAGATCAGGAAAGATCTCAAAATAAAGTTCTGCAAACTAATAACACTTAAGCACACTCTGTAAAAAATTTAACTTGAAAGAGGAAGGAGCACCATTCATAGCAATCGAGTCCCAAATTAGAACGCAGCAAGAACTTTGGCATGAATAAACATTTTCACTAAACACATAAATCACTGCATTTTCAAGTAAGAAGAGGACAGGCTAATCTTACCTTATTGCTGCAAGAGGCTGGAATAAAAATTACTGGCTCCTAGAAGCAACTTTCACATGGATCCGAACATCAAACACCACACACAGTATAAAAATCAAAAATAACTACAACAGAAAACTTTTCAGTCTGACCTTAAAAATACTGAGCAAATCACTAGATGAAGCCAGATCAAAAGGGAGGGCATTACACCAGCTTGTAGCCAGATGTGAAAGGGTCCCCAACGGCACAGGGCACAGATGGTATAAATGGGGGCGGGGGGCACTGGGGGGATCCAAGACAGGAGGCCAACAAACCTGGTTCAGCTTACGCAGGTAGGAGACCACAGACAATGAATGCCTTTCAAGCAAGACAACTGATAAGATTTTAAATTCGGAGCAAAGGATGCTCATGGTCTCAAGTCCAAGTGTGCTCATTAGTTCACACTTCTAATTCTTCTGAGCAGCAATTCAAATGAAACTAAATTGTGCAAAGTTAGAGTGACTCTTTACAAATAAATATTAAGAAGATAGCATTCAAGCGTTAAAAAAAAAAAAAATCATACCAGTGGCTGAAAGGCATGTTACCTGATTAAGGTCTGCAAAATTTGGGAGGAATTTATTGTGTGCTCACAAAATTAACAACTCCATTTGAAAACACAGACCCTATAGATTCATTGAAATGTTCAAAGTCCTTTAATATGCCCTGTTCATTATATAACGAAAAGTGCTAAAACTAAAAAGCTTTTCTTTAAAACTGCTTCTTTGTATGTAAAAAGAAAATAGGTGCCATTCACGTTCTATAGAGAACTCAGAAACACATACATTAAGTTCATGCTCATTTCTCTAATGCAGTGTTGCTAGTTTAATAAATCCCAAATAATCACTTGCTCCAAAATAAATGTTCAAAAAAAATCATGACTTCAATATCACAGGTTGAAATTAGAAATTTTCTAGTTCTGTGAGTTTGTAACTTTCTCAGGCAAAAAAAAACTCAAATGAAACACTTAACACAGATTCCTTCCACCTTGCGATTTCAGAGGGACACAATAGAATATCCAAAGGCTCTCTTATTGGATATTCTAAGGCACATTCAACACACACATATAAGATGGCACTCTAAATTTTAGGAGCAATGGAGAACAAAAAATATTGACTTCACAATGCCTTGCTTATCCTGTGCAGGGTTTGGGGAAACTCACTGGATTTTTCTGAGACTTCCATGTATTAAAGAATCCCTTCAGTTTAGTAACAGCTTTGCTAAGCTACATTTAGAAAGTGACAATTAATTTTAGTGGAAATTCATTCCCAGGCTACTTTGATAGTCATCTGCACAGTTTTGCGTTATTTTACATGCAATTTTATAGCTCTATAACATTCATTTAATCTTGTTCAATGATGCTGAACCCCAGATGCTATAAGACATTATAGAAAAGTAGTTACTGCGCATATGGAGTAGCTACTTTTTCTGAACGTTAATTTCTTTTCTCTTAACAGGCTGAAATGGTATTTATAAAAGAGAAAAGCCAGCACTCTGCATGTGAGGTTTGACATTATGGACTTCCAGAGATGGGGCTGCTTAGGATGGCGGTGGTCCTGGCCGTAAAGTTCTTATTTACGAGCATCATCTACTCAGTCTTGGTCATAATGGTTTTCGGTGGCTTTCGCAAGATGGTTGATGTTTCAGGTGTGAGTCGGGGCTCTCGGGTGTTGGGGCGGGCGTGGGGCGGGGGCGTTTCTCACCTGTCATAGGCAGAGGTTGGGTGAGACCAGGCATTCTCCAGGGAGGACCGTCAGCATCAGGGTCACTGGGGGCCCAGGTAAAAATGTGCATGTCCAGCCCTCTGCGACCTCCAGGGGAGCTGCACACAACCCCAGGAGAGTGAGCACCTGGGATTCTTTTGCGTGCTCAGAAGCAAGGAGTCCTGGGAGATGATCTCAGAGGTCCCTTCTGCTCTCAAATTCTAAGAACCCCTGAGTTTTCTTCTAAATATCTGGCCAGGTCAGTACCATGAAATCAGGGACTTATAGCTTCAATGTGTTACAAATAAGGTCTTGAATTTTGATGCATTATGTGAAAGATAACAGGAAACAAGCCCAGAACAGTATAGTTGGGTGGGTAGGGAATCTCCGGGGGCCTTTTGCTTTTTGAGAGAATAGAGGGAAACCTGTCTAACTGCTGCTCGGGAACTCGGCTTGGGGGGCTCTTCTCTGTACCTCATCCGTTTCCTCTTTGCCCTCGGTCTCCTCGGTGTCAACAGAGACAGTTATCCAGGCTTTTTATAGTCCGGAGCCACCAAATCCAGAATCGTTCTAATTGGCCTCCGTGTATTAAGAAACTCCCACAGTGCACAGGCAGCCCACCTTCTTTGGAATGAGTGAAATCTTCCAGAAACCCAAAATACAGGAAAGGTGTGTGTCTGTGTCTGTGTGTCTGTGTCTGTATGTGTGTGTGTGTGTGGGGGGGTACATGCTACATTCAGCAAATTAAAAAGGAAAAATAAATCCTATCTTTTTGTCTTCAGGCATACTGTTTGATAAAACACTTACTGTATCTCTTATTTGTACGTTTATTTACTCTCCATGACTGCCCCTAGGGCCGATGAGAACTGAGGAGTCGATATTATTTTTTTAAGCATGTCTAGAGAGTTCTCTATTTGACCCATTTTTATCAGGTGTGCAAGAACTAAATGTCGACCACTAAGAGTGATTTTTACACCTTCTAATCTACTTTGTATAAAAGCCTCAAAGCAACACGCAGTAGGATCTTCAAACAGTCCCACTAACATGGCTGGGCAGAGTCTGGGGCGGGCAGGGGCCTGTTGGCTGGGAGGCAGCGCCACCCAGTGACCAATGCAGATGTTGTCAGCTCTAGGTCAAAGTCAGGGTCCTGCAGAGCCTGCCTCACGGCCGGCCAAGGCCAAGTCACAGCGGTCAATTCCAGACTCCAGCCCTCAGGGTGGGCCAGAGAGGATGAGGAGGTATTTACAATAGGCAGCCACGTCTGGGCAGACATTTAGTGCTGACCAGGGAGACCTGCAGGGGACGCTAGGCCTCCACAAGGAGGCCAGAGTCAGAGGCAGCGTGCTCAGACTGGAGCACTCAGCTCTGGTCTGCTGGCCCCGTGCCCGGGGGAGGCACCGTGGGTAGGCTGAAGACTCTATCTGCCACTCCCCACTCCATCTAAGGTCCTCCCACTGTGCAGTCCTGTGACTGCGTGTGGGTCAACAGAGCTAGCCCAGGAGAGGCCAGGGCAGAGAGTGAGCATCACCTAACAGTGACTAGGATCCCGACTTTGTTTTCCTGTTCTTTCCCTCCATCAAGGGTACCACGAATTTATACGACATCATATTCCATGTAGAGGTTTGCTGTGAACTATCATCATTTCAAACGCGAGGGAAAGCTGGGGTGGAAGGGAAAACCTAAACATTGAGCCATATAGCACTTCAGAAAGTGCTTACACAAAAGAACCCAAAGGCCTACAAGCCAATCTCTACGGGGGCTGCTGGCCCTCACCTACGGGGGTCCAGCTCTCCTCAGGAAGCAAGCCCTATGGTGTGGCAGTCACAGCTGTGGGGGTCGGGGCAGAAAACATACCAGCTTCAGTCCAATTTCCTGGCTCTGTGTTGCAGACCCTAACAATTTGCAAGAAGACAAAGTGAGCCCCTCAAACTCCCTGTGGCTGTCTTCCCAGACTGCGAGGCCTTCCCTAACCAGGACCCGGCTGATGGACCCAAGATCCGCCCCAGCGCCGGCCAAGAAGGGCGAAGGGCCTAACACGGAGGAAGTCACATGCCCTGCGAAAGATTTCCTTCTATCTCAGAGGAGTATTAGCTTCTTTAATCTAAGAAGGTAATGAGAGGTTTTTAAACTGATTAAATCAGCTTAGTTCATACAAAGTCTATTATGACTAAATATTCAATTAAAACAATTTCCAAAGCAAAATCTGACAAAAATCCACTCTTAAAGTAATTTAGATGATAGGTTCTTAACATTTGGCAAATTAAATCCCTCTCATGGTTGGTATTTTCCTGAGGGTCAGAAATAGTTGCAGAAGTTCATTGGGACCAAAAAAAAAAAGAAAGAAAACCTACTCTGTGTACTTGTCAGGTTCCAAGATCATACACAGTAAAAACTGGAAATCATTAACATGAGCCTAACATTCCTATTTTATTTTATTTTTACTCCAAAGGCTACATACAGGCAAAAGTTAAACATGTCATCACAAATGCTTTAAATAAAAATAA
This sequence comes from Ictidomys tridecemlineatus, assembly GCF_052094955.1. NCBI lineage: Eukaryota > Metazoa > Chordata > Mammalia > Rodentia > Sciuridae > Ictidomys > Ictidomys tridecemlineatus. Next base: position 52,102,823 of record NC_135492.1, on the reverse strand, counting down.
AAATTCCAAAAATAAAAATTCCTCAAAATCCATTTACTTTATGGAAATATATATGACAATTATACTGAAGTTGATTTTATCCTTTTTTTCTCATCAATCAGAAAAATACGTATATTATAAAAAAGAATTTCATGTCCAGAATAACTTTTTTTTTTTAAATCCTTGAGGAATAATTCTAAAAGAAGCTGAATGTTCAGAGAAATGTGTGTCGTTGAGAGATACAAGTCCCAGACTTTTGCTATATGGACTCCATATTCTTATACCTCATAGTGGAACTGCTGAAAAAACTTGAGTTTAGAAAAAAGCACTTTTAAAAACGATGATTGGTGATTATCATGGCTGACGTGGTGAGCGATGGGAGGGAAGGGGAGGGACTGTCACCCACAGGCGCTGTCAACGGTCGACTGTCTGAATGGAGAGTCTTACTCAGGGACCGGAGCTGCCTGCCACAGGGTCTGGAAGTCCTGGTACCTCGAGGTCTGGGCCACGTGTGCCTGTACCAGTTCCCACGACTCCAGGTGGCCAGGAGGAGCAGGCACCTCCTGCACCTGCCCTCGCCCAGGTAAAAGCACCCAGTGGGACAAAGCTGAGTGAGGAGAACCGGCCCGTTTTGAGCGGGTCCCCCCGATCCCCACGCGGCCGTTTTCCTCTCCTGAGACTGGTGTTTCTTTTGCAGTGATTACAGTGTATGTCAGCATCGCCAACAGTCAATATAGGCAGGAGGCGCTCAAAGCTCAGGGCTGGGAATGCTCACGTGAATCTCGGAAAGGAGATCGAAGCTCCTTGTCCTAGGTGACAATGCAGGGGACAGCTGCCAGGCTAGAGGCCATGGGGATCCCGATTGACGGATCAGGGCGGATCAGAGGAGCAGGGCTCTTTCAACAAAACGTGATCGAGGGGATCTGGGAAGTCCTCAGTGGGGGAAAACACACCTCAACAGTGGAAGAAGCTCAGTTCAAACACTGAAAAAAATGATGGATTCCTCTTTCAATTGGAAACAGCAGGTTTACTACTAGGAGAAATCCCGGGCCGAGGCTCTGAGCCATCCATGGAAAAGGCCCAGCTGAAATTCTGGTTGGACCTATTTCCATGGAGGGTCCGAAAGACTTGGAGCCTGATTTCTATTCTGATACTAAAATGTGCTTGTACTTTTCATGTGAGGCAACTCTGACTGTTGCTTCCCTTTTACGGCTTAAGGAAAAAAAAAAGTTTTAAAACAGAAAATAAGAGAGAGGTGTGTAATGTCAGGGCAAAATCAGCCTAAGTGTGGTTTTTCTTTTCCCTGGGACAGAAGAAACAATGGCCACAGCTCATGGTTTGCAGGGATGTGTCACAACAACCAACCCAGAGCCAGGCTCCCCCAGCGAGTGCTCAGACTAGCTGGTACGTGGGGCTTCAAAGACTCATTAACTAGGGGAAGCCGGGCCATTCAGAGTGAACAGGGAGTGCAGAAAACAACAATTAGCCCGAGGAAGGAATTTTAAAGGGCCAAAAAAAAAAAAAAAAAAAAAAAATCCGAGTTAAAAGAACAGAATTTAAAAATTAAAAAAAAAATAATCTTAAAAAAAAAGCAAGGAACATGACGGTAGCAACCCACCCCACCTCCCCCACCCCACCTGCCGCTGTTGCCACTGCGAGTCCTAAACCCACTCTAAATTGACCAGCATCGGGCTTCAGAGGGTCTTCTCTTCACTCTCCCTCCTGATAAGACCGTTTCCAAAACACTCAGCAAAGGACAAAGAATTCTTTAGAGTGCAATTAGTGTTTTCCACGTCCACCTTCAAAAGCATGATGCTCTTCATGGGCTAAAGGACAGAAAAAAACAAAAAAAGAAAAAAAGGAAAGAAAACTTTAAGCAAAGGATGGGCCAACCCTCCTCCAGGCATCTCATTCCGCTTCCCCAAATTCTGGCAAGCGCTCAAACACCTTTTTTTTTTTCTTTCTGTTTTCTTTTATGCCAGTGACTGTTAGCTAAGGCGTGCACTTCCTGAGAAACGCAATCATGGAAATTCAAACAAGGCATCAACAGGCAGTGGGCATGCGGCCTGTCTCTTCTTGCTGGGCCTGCGAGGGTGACGCATCCCCAGCACTGATGGAGGGAAGATGGTGGGCTGCAGGCAAAGACCTAAGGGTACAGGCACCTAGAAGACGCACAGTGCCAGGCCAGCCGTCCCCGGCCATGCACCAGCCCAGCCGAGGATGCAGTAAACACCAAAGCTAAAGAAAACAAGAACCACGCCAGGCCATGCCAAGTCTCTTCTGCTTCCCTGCTAAACTCTCAGGAAACTCCTGGGTCTTTCTTTTTCCCCCTCTTGCCCCAGCCTCCCAGGGGATCCTCAGCCCCCTGCTGTCTGGCTTGCAAAATTAGGAATTATAATTGCCAACTCCAGGATAAAAAAAAAAAAAACCACGCAACAACAAATGTTTCCAAAGACTTTTAGAGCACAAGACGGGAAAGGGAGGCACCTATTGTAATAGGTCCTCCGAGGCGAGGGCCACGTTTGGGGACCTGCTTCTGGACCTGGTTAGTTATCACTGTGGAGCCTGATGGAGCCAGGGAGATTCAGGATCCCGTGTGTTGGTCCCCACCCTGGCTCCACCGCAGTGTGTCCTAGGGAGACTCAGGTGAGCTGCCCCTCTACTTCTGAAGCCCTCCCCCTGTTTTTCAAACAGACTCATCTTCAGACTATTGCTGGGCAGTAGACGTGACATCCTCTTCATTGGGCCAGCACCAGGGAGACACACCAGGCAGCCCCCAGGGTTACCTGGGGTTGGTCGAAATCCTGGGAGTGGCCTGAAATCTGACCTAATTTAGTGCTTCTTACAGCTATCGCTTTGCAAGTATTTCCCTGTGCTTGCTTTTTTTCTTTCTAAGGAAGATATTTTAAGGCAGACACGAAAGGAAGCCTGGTTTGGCCTACCATGAACATTCCGTGCTGCAGAGTCAGAGAAGCCACAGACAAGAGCAAAGCTGGTCTACAAATGATAAGGCCGGAGACACAGACTGCCCGGAGACTCTGAGTACTTTTAGGTGTGAAGAGCAGTCTGGGCTAGCCTTCACGTCAATGCGGCAAGGCACACATAACCGTTGAAGCCATACTGCACAGCACTGGGAGAGGGGTCCCGGAGGGTGCTCTGGGAACCTCAGGGCAGCGGGGTGGGAGGGGAATGGACACTGCTCTCCAAGCCAGGGGGAGCCAACTTTTCCTGATAGTAGCACTTCCTGCTGCATTAAAACAGCTACAGGAAATATGGATACCAACGGGCACTTGCACAGGCCAATGAGACTACAGACTCTGAAATTTGATATTCATATAATTTTCATGTCTCACAAAATATAGTTCTTCTTTTGATTGTCTTCCAGCTATTTAAAAAACCATCCTCTGGAGCACCTGTACAAAAGCAGGTGAGGAGGGAAGGAGAGGGAGATAGAGACCTGGCTCAGATTGCTGGTTTGCCTGCCCCGTTTTCAATAGTGTTCACTTCAGGGAGGACCCTCGGTCACACCTGGGATGTGTGTGTGTGTGTGTGTGTGTGTGTGTGTGTGTGTGTGTGGTACCTGTACACTGTGCATTTCTTTCTTTCTCTTTTTTTTGGTACGGAGTATTGTACCCAGGGGCACTTAACCACTGAGCCACATCCCCAGCCCTTTTTATTTTTTGAGACAGGGTTTTCCTAAGTTGCTTAGGGCCTTGCTAAGTTGCTGAGGCTGGCCTGGAACTTGCGATCCTCCTGCCTCAGCCTCTCGTATGGCTGAGATTACAGGTGTGCACCACTGTGTCGGCTGTGCACCAGGAATTTCTTGCTGAAATAATTAATCTGTGTGGAAATCACGCAGCAATGGCCCAGTCTTCACCCAACCCCTAGAGGCTGTGACGGAACATGCTGGTGAGCTCCACTGTTACCCAGCTTCTACACACTGGTGGACACTGACAGGAGCCCATGACCAACACAGAATAAAGGCTGGTTGGCGATTTCTACCCTAGGTTGGCCCGGGACTACTTTGGGAGCTGTGGGTCCTGATTTTCGGGAAACCTGGCAGGGCCCTGCTGAGTCAAGGTAGCACTGTCCGTCTTCCCATTCCAAATTCTGAGAATCTTGCGAGGTTTACGTGCTCCTCTGTGCCATGACAGTGTGGGTTCCGCTGAGACTGTAGCCAGTCCTGCATTGCTCACAGGCTCGACCTCGGCCCCTACCGTCAGGTTTTACCCACCTTGATCAGCTGGCAGGTGGATCTGCCTTCCCGTGTGCCTTTTCTCTCCCACCACCTGCTACCACATAGCCAGGCAGAGTCCTCCTGCCCTGCTCCTGCGGCCTGGTCATGGCCGCTGCCCTACCACCAGCCTAAGCCCCCGTAGCCTGATTGCCTAGTGAAACATGCACACCAATGCTGACCCTGCGGCTACAGGAAACCTGTTCTTAGGATTCTGAAGAAGAAGGGACCTTGCAGATCATCTGTTGCCAACCTCCTCCATGCCCAGGTGAGAAAGGAAAGGGAAGGTGCTGCGGGAGGGCTGCTCTGGGCGGCAGCTCGCATCCTCAGAGTCAGCACGGGCTGCTCAGAATGGTGAGGGACGTCTCGGCCCCTTCGTGAGCGGCAACAAAGCCCATGCCCTTCTGAGTTTCTGCTTGTTGGTCTTGTGGAGCAGAAAGAGCCTTAGAGGCCTTTAAATTTATATCTGGGGTAAAGATGCAATCAATGTGTCCCTGAAGAATAAAATCGGCACTGACCAATGTGGCCTTTCCACGCTGCATGGCCATCAGACTCCTGCACAGCGTGTGGCTGGTCTCTTTTATTAACCTTTTCTTTAAAATTCAAAGGATTGGTGTCTCCTGAGCACCTGCAGCACCCCATCAGTCTCCCCAAACCAAGCCTGAGCTGTCTGCAGGTGACCGGACAATTCCCTATATGGGGCGCTAGTTTTCATATCACTACCTTTAGACCAACTCTAAACAATCTGCTATTTTATTCTTTTTTGGAAAGGAGTTGGGGAAAGAGAGATGATGATGACATACATGTATTTCAGCAATTCTAAGATGTTCCCATCCCGCCTCCCTCATACCTGAGGAACTATGGAATTGAGATTATGCTCAGAGTGTAACTGGAGACTTTTTTCCCTCCTTAGTAATAATAAGAAATGGGACCTCCTATCATCAAGAGCATCTTAGATTTGATGAAATACAGTAGTTAAAACAAACAAACAAACAAACATGGGTTAGTAACTTCGGGGAGAGTTTGGGACGTAGGAAATTTATCACACGTCTGTAGGGCTGTCCACTCTTTCGACTCCCTGTTCAAAGTGTACCCTGAAGCTCGATCTTCCCAAGACTGGCTTAGCAGCCTTAGGGTGGTTTCATTATGAAGAAAAGATGACTGTTTCAAAAGAACACACAAAGCAATGCACGTGGGTCACGATGGAGACAAGGGTCACACAGCTCTTCACACTGCTAACACTCCACACTGTGCGCGGAGTCCTGCTCCTCTCTGGGCCCCAGCCCGTGTCCTGAGCCAGGCTGAGGCTCGCAGTAGGTTCAACCATGCCTGCGCGGGATGAGCGGGCCCCCCCAGACACAGACGTTTTACATTATAGACTCCCGCTCATGAAGGGTGATCGAACATCTACCTGCCGGCTCATATAATAGCAGTTTTTTGTTATTGTTGTTTCCAATGGAGTCTAATTTGTGTGTGTGTGTGTTCCTGAGAAGGACAAATTCAAGTTCAGAGTTAAATGTTTGAAACCACAGACACAATGTGTTCTTCCTTCCCGGAGGCCCGCAGTTAGGCGAGGTTAAAGCCTCATTTTAATTTTGAAGATTGAACTTGTTGATTTAAAAAAAAAAAAAAAAACCTTTGGTGTGTTTTGTCACCTCATCTGAGTGGCAGGATTTCAAGTGGCCCTGCCTGTGCCTGGCCTACCACATGGTCTATGTTTGAAAGTCTGATTGAATAAGCTGCAAAGTAGTAACTAAAAAGGAAGCACTTACGTTTATAAAACACGGCCTTAAAGGAGATGTGGGGCAGGAGCTCATGGATCTTGTCGAGGACGGTGGCTTCGCCCACCAGGGAAGCGTCTACATTCCAGACCTGGACGACATCTTCCCGGTCCCGCACGCTGACACTCACTCCTATGACTTCGTCATCTACGGGAGACGGGGAAACAGGACTGAGACGGCTTCAGGTCTGTGGGATCACTTTTACGCACCTGTGCACCTCAAGTCAGGTGGGGCGGGAAAGTGGGGTCTCGGAAGCTCGTGGGGAGTTGTTTTAACGGGGTACAGCTGGGAAGGCAGAGGTGTGCACGGCACAGTGGTCTCATCCCCCCCGGGGGCTCACATAAAGTGCTCCAGCCCAATGCATTTTCCAGGTAAGTCATTTTGCCCTTTAAACCTGTCACCAAAGCTTTCTTTCCATTTCTTACCCAGGGAGGAGACTTTCTCTGCAACAGGTTGCGCAATCCCTGCCCTCGGAAAGCCAAGTGCACTCAAGTGAACCCTTCCCTCATGCCTTGCCTAGTTGACAAGAACGTCCTGACCCTTTGCCACACTCTGGTAGAGCCTGAGGTGGCTGGTCCCTTTGCCCCAGTGCAAAGCTGTACGTCTGCTTTCTGTGGCTGGCCTGCTCCTTCCCTGGGAACCCTTCCCGCCCTCTGTGCCTCCCTCCGGCTCTCTCGGGTTGCACTGAAGGGTGGACTGAGAACCAGGGACCATCTGTTAGCACTGTGTATGGAGCTGGAGGGACACTCCTTGAGGCTCAGCTGGCACCGTCCTTCAGTGCATGGCCACGGAGGCTGCCTGCACGCATTAGCAAAGGATTTTTTAAAAATATTATTTATTTTTGGCTTTGTTTTTTAAATGAATCTGATTCCAGATTCAGGGCTGTCTCGTGGACCGCCAATGGTGGCCACACAGCAAGGTTTAATCACTGGTATTCAGCCTTTGCTGAGGTTGACAGGCAGGGAAGTTAATATCAGCACAGGCCTTGATGCTGGCCTTCCTGTCCACGGCAGGGCATGGAAGAGCTCGGCATCAGTGGGGGATGTGTGGGAGACAAGCCCACCACCAAGAGGAAGCTCTGCTTTGGAAACACGCTGCGCCTGGCTCGCTGGGCCGCAGACCCACGTGTTCATGCCCCGCTCTCTCCGTGGTCTTGTGCAGGCTAGGCCACCTGGGGATCTGAGTAGGAGTTCCATAAGGGCTTGTCCAACTTCCTCAAATCATCTTCAGCAAACAATTCCTCCCTCTCCCTGTCCCTCTCCTCCTTCTCTCCTTTGTAAACGCAGTGGAACCTGGCTAGATGTGTACAACACTGACTGCTTACAGAGATGTCCAGGAACGGACAGAATGGGACCAAGGGTAAGAAGGGGCACTGGCGGGGAGGCTCTGGGGGCTGTGTGCTAGTGACCGGGACGTACGTACTCTGTGAACATCTACCAGACTCTAGGAAGGGTGGGCCTTGTATGTGCATCGCATTTAGACAAAAGTGTAAAGAACACACAAAACCGTACCCTGCCTCCTGTGGAGGCTAACCTCAGACGTGGTTCTCATTTAAATATAGAGTTTCTAGAGCTCAATGATACATTTCACATAAAAACAGAATTATCAAAGGAAGAGGGAGGCTGGGAGGCCTTCCACCATCAGGAGAGGCGGAGAGGCTGCTAGACCAGCCTTCTGGGGAAATCTGCGCATGCCGGCCTCAGGACGGCCTTTTCTACACCACTGGCCGGCAGGAGAGGTACCAGGTGGGTGCCAACAGGCTGAACCATCTGGGTTTGGGCTGGGCTGGGCTCTGGTGACCTGGTAGCTAAGAGCACAGGCCATTCCAGAGTGTGGTCAAACATCCCAGCCCACACAGGCCCACCAGCAAACCAGCCCTGTCCATACACGGAGTCAACCAGCAGCACAAGACAGCACAGCCAGGAGGAGCCACCACTCAAAGGCGACAGACGTGGCCCAGCAGGACTCCTCACTCAGTGCTGGGTAGTTATTAGACTTCTCCCTGGTTCTGGAAATGGGAATGATTCCTGCACAAGCTCCCTCTCCCAGGGCTCCACGTGCTCAAGGTCATGCACAGGAGGCCCAAGGTAAACTTGCTAATGCTCCCTGCGGACCCGGAAGGAATCACGACTTTTAAGACACTTTTACCTTCACCAAAGCTTTGCCTCACATGGATAACAAGTAGTGGAAGAAGTAAACAAAACAAAGTGGAAATATCTGAGATTGCTGGGGAGAGGGGCTGGAGATGTGAGGGGGCGGGGGGGGGGGGCCTCAGAGTGCGCACTGAAGTCTCCCGAGGGCCACTGTGCAAGCCTTTCAGCAAGGAATAGTAAGAACGATGGTAAATAAGAGTTGACTGAAGGCCTAAGTGAATTCAGGCGGATCAGAGAAGCTGTTATGCTAAGGTCTACCTCCCAAGCCTTTAGAAAAAGGTCCAAAAAAACTCTACCAGTCACCTACCGGGTCCTCTGTGGGGTTTCCTCATGGACACAGAGCAAAAGTGCTGGCCGAGGGGCAGGCGCCCTGTCAAGGGAGGAGCTCAGCCTGCACAAGGCCCGGGGTTCCATCCCCAGCACCAAAAGGAGAAGGGTGTTCATGGGGCCCCCGTGTGGACCCCTGGGGTATGGCAGTGGGTGCATCCCGGCCCCTGTGAATGTCCTCTCTGAGCAAAGGCCAGGAAGGATGAGAGGAAGGGGCAGGGACTGAGCAGGACGGAGGGTCCCTGCCTCCCTACAAACCCTACTGGACACCCAAGGACCTTCCCCTTCCAGAAGACACCAAGGAGACAGGGAAGACGAAGACCAATTCATCCAGGGCCCTCGGATGGCAAGGGGTGTTTTCTTTCCGCGTATTTTGGACAATTGGTGGTGGATACTGTGAAGTTATGTATGGAAATACTTATAGGCTTGTGCGTGTGTGTGCACACACACCTGCGGGTCTGCATATACTCCTTGGTATCTGCAGGGGATGGTTTTAGGACCCCCATACTAAAATCCTTGGATGCTCAATTCCCTCATATAAATAGCACAGTACTTGCATATAAGCCCCTTGTACCTTAAATCCTCTCCAGGGCCCTGATACTACACAGTGACTTACGTTTATGTTACATAGCAACATCAATGCTATGCAAATAGTTACATTGTACCCTTTCAAGAGTACAAGGCAAAAAGGAAGTGTGTGTTCCATCCAGGCACGGTTCATCTTTTCCCATATTTCTGATCCGTGACTGATTGAATCTGTGGGTCAGAACCCCTGGATGACTGTATACATATGGCAATACACCCACGCACACAGACATCCATACCCAAGACCGAACCCAGTGGTCACATGAAAACAAAAATGCCAATAACTTCACGGTTCCCCAGTTGTCCCCTTCCAAACATACAACAAGAGTACCACACGGACAGCCACGTGCAGGCGGCCAGCGGGATGGAGGCTGACAATGCGGAGGACAGAGTGGCCACTCCCTTACCTGCTGCTGCACAGCCGGTGAACTGTTCCCCGATGGTGGCCAACAGGAGCTCTTTCCAAACCGTGGACTGAAGTGGGAGTATAATAAAAAGACAAAACACAGTTTCAGATGACTGTGCTCAGTAGGTGAGCGAGTCCCAGCCCCTTCTTCACCCACATCGCGCGTGGCCACACCTGCAGCCCACAGACAGCCGGGTAAACCCTACGGTGGGCACGTGGCGCATTGGTTCACAATCAGCGTTCCCCAGATAAACATGAGTGATCAAAGTCGTGCCAGCCAGCAGCTGGCGCGTCCCTGGTGAGGCTGGGAGAAGGGCAGGGGTGGGAGGCGCTCCAACAACGGCCATTTTCCGGTTTCTTTACCTCTTCCTGAATTGAGGTGATTGTATTTGAGAGCTACTGGTAAAATCTTTCTCTTTTTTCCCTGCACCTGATGAAGCACTTCAAAGGTCACCCCAGGAAAGAACACTGAAGGGAGTTCAAGTTCGCCGGATCCTAGGGACTCCCACAGTCCCATTCTCTCGGCACAGACGGTCCATGCTGAGTGGCAGGTTTAGGTGTGACTGTGCGATTTCACTGGAAGAACTCGTCCATGTCCTATCTGCCTCCTGGCCATGGGAAGTGCTAGAGCTCGGCCAGCCCACATCCACTGACACCGTCTAACGTCCACTCAGGCCCTGGAGGCCCACCAGCCCTCTTCCTTCCTCCCCTTGAGAAGCTGGTCCCCTTTGTCCGGCCATATCTTAGCACTCTGTAGTCTCCCCTCCTGGATCCTCAGAGGCGGATGGGCAGGTTAAGGGACTGAGCATCCGTCTCCATGGGTGAACAGGGCAGTAACAATGGGGCTGACCTCTGGGGATTGAGAGAGTGGCCTCCATTAGTGAAAGGCATCCAATGGCTGAGCACCGAGATCACCAGGACACAGCGCCACCTTCAAGATGGTCCCCTCAACAGCTGCAGGCGCACCCTGGGCCAGGCACTGGACACACAGTAACTCAGTGTGATGGTGGGTGTTTGGTACTTCCTGGGAGCTGACGGCAGCGCGCCCTTTAACCAAGCCACCGCCCTTCACCCGGGAGCTGAAAGGTGGCCCCCCACCCTCAAGGAGGTTTCCCCTCTCCCTAGACCGTCCCTCCTCATCTACTGGCCTCCCCTCTGGAAGTCCTCTCTTCCACCTTTTACCTGTGCAACTCTGGCCCTGTGCTGTGTTGGGGACGAGGCCGGGTGGGTGGAGATCCAGGGCAGGGGAATGCCCACTCCTGTTCAGCCTGTGGGCAGGGCGGGCCCACCAGACTTCCACTGGGCAGCAGGGCCCAGCAGGTCCAGTTGCTTGGGCTCCAGGCACAGGAAAGGTTCTCTGGGACCAAGTGTGGCCCAGGGGCTAGCAAGGACAGTGGACCCGGACAGCAGGGCTGCTTCCTCCAGAATTCAAGGTCTAGTGCGTCAACAGCCCAGAAAAACAGAATTCTCTGTGAAATCTAAGAACAAAACCTAAGATTCCGCCCTCCTTTCATTCCCGCGGTCTCTGTGAGGTGGTGGGGGGCTTGTAGGCCGGCCTCGTGTGTCCTTTGTTCCTCTGATATCTTTGTCAAGTATGACTAGTAACACATCTTGGAGGTGCACACCCGGGCGATGGCTGGTACCCCGACAGGTGAATTCGGTCCTATCGTTAAGTCTGGGTTTACGGGAACTTGCTCCAGCTCAGACATAGGATTCCCAGCGACATTTCAATCTTGGAGCTTCTCCATTAAAGGTGAGGCTGGGCAGCTCTTTCCCTTTGTCCATTTTTGGTGAAGCTCTGTGCTTTCCTGGGGCTGAAGACAGACACTTTTAATGCCCATGTTTATTTTCAGATAATCGAAGACCTGGAGCCCACTCCCACACCCGGAAAACCCAGGCTCCTGAGGTGTGGCTTCTTCAAATCAGCCTTCTGCCAGGCCTCTGGGAGAGGCCAGGAACAGCCTCCCAAGACCCAGAGAAGGTCAAGATGCACAGCCTGTCCTGCACCCTGTGGTCACTCTCAGGGGTGCTTTGCCTTCCAGTCCAGAGTTGAGGAGTCTTGAAGACAGGGATCCTGCATCCCTCTTGGGAAAACCAACTTCTCCGTGTCAGTTGGGCTAGTGAGGAAGGACTGCAGCAGAGACCGACGGCTGTCTGCAATGTGGGCGGGCACTGCCCCCACACCATGTCCACACAGGGCCCAGCGATACACTTGAAGGTGACAGTGTAAAGAGGAACATCGCCTGGGTCAGAGAGGAATCTCTCACCCCAGCCTGTCGGGAGACCCACAGGCCGGCTTCTGAAAAGCCCAAACCACCCCAGCACACAGCCCCGGCAACCCCAAGTGCACCCGCTCTGGGAAGTGACGGAACCCACCTACCGTGCTGTCCTTGGGGACTTTCATCTTCCAGACGCCGCCCTTGGCATTACTGTCCTCTTCCCTGGATCAAAGAGCAACGTCCACAGTTACACCCATGGCACACAATTCAGCCTGGCTGAGAAGGGGCGTTGCTGCCTGTGCTGCCTGAACACTGATGACCTCAAAAGCAGAGCCTGCGGGCGTCCTGGGTAAGCTCCCCTGTCCTTGAACTGGAAGGGGTGGGGTACAGAGGGCAGAAAGCAGAGGCCAGGGCAGGCAGTGTGTCGGAACAGGGTCCCCCATCTCAAGGAGGTGGTGCTGAGGCTGCCTGGACCCCCGGGGGACGGAGGATGAACATACTGCCCCAGCTGACACTCCAAGTCGTGTCTGTGGGGTGCCTGCGAAGGCCATTTGTCACCACAAATAGGAGGCCACCTGAAACCCACCCAACCAGGAAAGCTCCAGGAGAGCATCGAGGGCTGGTAACAGCTGCAGACCGGGATCTGAACCATGGGATGACCCCGACCAGGGGACTGGATTAGGGGCGCCAGAAAAATCCACTTTGGACTCCATTTAGGTTTCTGTGTTTGCTACCAAGTGAGCTGAGAATCATTTTCCTGTGAATGGTGAGAACATAGCAGACCAGAGGAAGGTCTGAGGCAGGACTTGCTGCTAATTGAGACTCTGACCCTGGGCAAACTCAGGGTCCCACCCTCTAAGCTATTAAGACCCTGGGCCACAGCCAGAATCACAGGCTTGCTCAGGGTCCACGTGAAAGACACGCAGGTGAAAAGATGTCTCCCGAGGTCCCCAGCCATCTCCCTCCCACTGTGACCTCAAGTCACAAGTTAGACACTTACCAAAGCGGTCGCCTCTCTCCTCTCATTAAGTGGTAACTACATCTCAAAGGCAGGCTGGTCACAGGGGGGATGTTATTGTACACACTCCAGAATATCTTTAAGAGAGAAGACGATTTGTTTAACAGACCCAGTCATGATTCACCAAGCCAAGTCACATTAAATCCTATCCTTTTGAAACACATTTTGCTCAGTATCCCTTCTGAGTTTCTGCTAGAGAATGTAATATGACTTTAAAGCGTGTTCCTTGCCAATGCGGGGCCCGGGCTGTCCGTCAGGAAGCCGTGTTATTAGTGAGCATTCCATGCAACTTGTCCACACACGAATCTAGGAAGGCAATACCACAACAGGGCTGAAGCTACCAGGCTGTACCTGGGGTTTTCCCTCAGTAAGTGGATTCTGTCTGCACTTGGAACAAAAAAATGCATCTGGGTTTCGCTGCAGTAAACACTGCCCTACCTCTGTGAGTCCTACTCCATAAAGTCATAAACCTGAAACACACGCAAAAGAAATGTTTTGTGAAAAAGAAATTATCAACTGACACTGTGAAAAAAATGTTTTCCCCCTAGTGCATAAATGTTTAAGTTTGTCCAGTTAACTTGCATTGCTACGGCAATTAGATCTTTTTATACTTCTGAAGACTCCACTTGAAAAATTAGATGAGTGTGTTTGACTACATTCACGTGGGTTTTATTATATATTGGAATATGACTTTTTTCACACAGAAGGATCCAAAACAGGTACAGCTTTACGGTCACTGGTATTCTGTTGTCAACTAAATGACTTTGTCGTAACCTGAGCAAGACACACCGAGGGGAGGGGACCTGGATAGTGGTCTTCCCACGGGAGGCCTGGGGAGTAGGTCAACGTAGATGGCCATGACAGTGGACCCTCTCCTGACGCAGTCCAAGGTACGCACCCTCCTATCCGATCACGTTTCCTTATACTGGGTCTTGGGAGGAGGCCATGGTGCCTGGGCTTGGAGGTGTGAAGGAGAGGAACTGGTACGTGCTGCCCCCTGTATGGGCTGCCTATCTGCACCCTCCCCCAATTCTCGGGACACAGGAGCTGCCGTGAGGGCAGGAGTGGGCTTCTGAAGGCAGGAAGTGCATCCTTCTCCACATAAGGAGGCAGGAAGCAGCCGCCGCCTGAGAACCCTCTGTTAGCAACCAGCCTGCAGCTCAGGGAGAGCCTCTGAGGCCCTAACCTGACGGCCTTCCACAGACCAACTCCTCAGCCAGGCGGCCGGGCCTCCCAGAGGGGAGGAAGTCTGGATGTCACTGGCCACGCACAGGACAAGTTGCCCTCCCGTGTTAACAGGCTGCACAGGTTGTTTAGGAAGACTTTCTGGTTATGATAAACGATGCTGAGATTCTATTAATAGAAGAAATAGGAGTTTCTATCCTATGTCAATTTAAGGTAAGAGTCCATTTGGGAGGAATACCGGGTAGCACATAGGCACGTGGGACAGGTGTGGCTGGTCTTGGAGGTGACCCAGCAAACTTTGGCTGAGGTTGCCACAGTACTTTCAGGGAGGACTTCTCAGTCTTGTGACAGGCAAGGCTGAAAGACCCTGGGGACGAGGGAGTCCTTCCCTGCCAGTCTCACCCAGCAGGAAACTCTGCCTTGTGCCACACGGAAGCCTGGGCATGCTTGGAAGTCACATTTGGCTCCGTGCTGCACCCACCAAGGACACAGACCACCGGAGAAGCTGGAGATGGAATCAGCACCAGAAAACACCCTGCGCAGAACATGGAGCTTCCCAAGATGGAGAAGGGAAATAACTTCAACTCTAGGTGGACAGAAGCTGCTGGCTGCAGTGAGGTGTCAGGGGGTCCTCTGAGGTCACCGCTCGGTCAGGGGAGTGAAAGAGAACTGAGCTGGGGCGGAGGAGTCTGGCCCCATGGGCACAGTGTGACCGGGTGCTCCCTCTGGACATTTGGGCCACTGACCTCCCATCCTCGGTCTCCGCAACGATAAATAGGCATGAGAATTCCTCCCTCACCCCTTGAACTTGGGTTTGCAGAAGGGCCTCAGGGAACAGAAGGATGGATCACGTCTTGATGTGAAGCGCTCATTAACAACAGGTGCTTCTTAAATGTAATGAGGTGCACACATACAGGGATCAGACGGGATGAGGCAGGCAGACGGTCAGTGCCCACAGAATTAAAGCGTTGGCATGCAGTCACAGAAGGCAAGGACAGTGGGTCTGCAGGTGACTCTAAGGCCAGCACTTGCCTAGCTCCTGAGCATCAGCAACCACTCCTGGGAGCTTAAGGACACTCGGGGCTGACCTCCCTGATCTATGGGTAAGTCAGATGTACAATCTAGGGCACCATGGACCAAAAGGGACCACCGGACACAGAGGCACACATTTCTTCTACGTAAAGCATGGTTGGGGAAGTAGGAGAAGATGCCCCAGCATGTGTCGGGGACTGGAGCCCTCGGGGGATAACAAGGAAGACCTGGCCATGGTGCAGACTGCCTCTGCTTTGTCTGTAACCTGTTCTCATTCTGCTTTGTCCTTCTGGCTTCCTGCAGGCCAGCATCCCATGCTGGGAGCAGAAAGTGACCCCTTGCTTGGGCACCAGCCGGACACAGGCTGGCCAAACCAAGCCAGGCTGAGCCGCACTGCTGCCCGTCAGCCCTCTCGGCTCTCCACTGCTGACCTTCCCTGTGTGGTCCTGGAGCTGTGGCCAGAACCAGGTGACAGGTTCCTTAGGAGGGCGCTAGACCAGCTGTCGCCCTACATGACCACACTGAAATAGGGTGCTTCCTGCTTGGCCACCGTCTCTGCTAACTGGACTCTCCTGAGGGTGGGTGGCAGCAGCTGGTTGCTAAGTCCCCAGGGTCAGGCTGCTGCAAGGACTCTGTCACAATAGGGGACACAAATGACGGCAGAGGGGCTTTCCATGGTCCTTGGGACACTTCCCGTGTGCCTGACCTACGGCCCGTGGCCCTCTGCCAACAGCAGGCGGAGTCACTATTGTGGTTCTTCCCTTCTGTAGATGAGTAAAGGGTTACAGAGAGGCCAAGTCCCTCATCCAAGCTGCAGGGTGCCAGGTGGGGCACAGGAATCCGGGCAGCATGACCACCTTGTGCCCAGCCCACGTCAGTCCACCACTGAAGCAGAGTGCGGAGTCAGGAGCCCGAGTAAAAGCTGGCAAGACACGACCTTCCTGAGGGCCACGCCCTGCAAAGTACCCGACTGGTCCCATCTGGCCCTCCTCCAACCCGGTGTGTAGGCACAGGCCCTGCTGACACCTCATTGTACAGATGGGGAAACTGAGGCAGACAGCGACCTCGGACTCAGGAGGCTGCCCAGCCTCTCCCTTCACGGTGGACCTCCACCACTGCCCTGAAGAAGCCCTTTTCCTTACCATCCTGACGGAGTATCAAAGCCACAGAGAGACTGAACCTCTCTCCACAGAACGCATAAGGCCTGTCCATGTTTTATGCCACAGTGTCAGGCTTGTTCCCCAACCTTCTAAGAACCAATATTTGCCTCCATCGAGAGAGTATGGCCCTAGACAGCGGTGTTTTGTTTTGTTTTGTGTGTGTGTGTGTGTGTGGTATTGGGGATTGAACCAAAGGGTGTTTAAGCACTGAGCCACATCTATCCCTGGCCCTTTTCTTATTTTATTTTTTAAATTTAGAAACAGGGTCTTGCTAAGTTGCTTAGGGCCTTGCTAAATTGCAGAAGCTGGCCTCAAACATGTGATCCTCCTGCCTCAGCCTCCCAAACTGCAGGGATTACAGGCGTGCACCACCATGCCTGGCAGATGGAGAGATGTTCATGAGGACGACCTGTTGTGGCCCTGGAAAGCGGTCCATTTGTGATGCTCTCGTTCGTCCCTTCCATCCCTCGATGTCTACTGGGTTGAGAGCAGACACAGCACAGCACCCTGTGATCTGCTCCTTGCTGCCTGAACCAGCGCTGCCCTGGGGTCCTGACCATTCTGACATGGTGACGGGGAGGAAAGCCACAGTACCTAGGAACCGCAGGGGAGGACGGGCCTCAAAGGTGGGTGCTCTGAGGCTCACAGAGTGGCTGGGGAGAGGTGGCGATGTCGCAGACCCAGAGAAGGGGCAGCGGGAGGGGGGTCCTCCCAGGCCATGAGGCGCTCCTTTCTCTAGAGGGGCCGCACTGCCCATGGCGCTGCCTGTCCCTGGCACCTGGCGACTGTTTACAATGGCACTCTCCCTTCCCTTTGCTTTCCATGTGCTGATGTCACTTTCCCAACTAGAGAAGAAATGGCCAGAGGTGGGGACTGTCCTTCCACCAGCCCGCTGCCCTCAGTGGCCACGGGAAAGTGCCTGAGGGAAACAACCCAGATGCCCACCCGCTGGGGTTTCTGAGACACGGTGAGATGAAGGGTCATAGCAGGAAAGCTCTTTATCACCCAGGCCTTCTGAACCCCCAGGACACTGGACAGCACAGCCTGAAGCCACACCCAGGTCACTGGTCAACACAGCCTGAAGTCGGGCCTTCTAAACCCCCAGGACTGGTCAGCACAGCCTGAAGCCGGCTGCAGAGACACGTTCTGCCGCAGCAGGAGCAGCAACATCAGGCGAGGAGAGAACCTGGTAGGATCTGCTTGTAAAGAAACCAGAAACGAGACCCATTAAATAACTAGGCTTTAGAAAACACTGGCCTCCAGAGCTGGACTGAGAACTGATGGTACCACACGGCTGCGGGCACCTGAGGTGTCTTCGATGTTCTGCCAACTGTGGCACCAGCCCTTTCTTCTTTCCCGTCCTGTGGAGCCGGGCTGGCACCGGGGCCTCGTGCCTGTAGGCAAGGGCCCTACCACGAGCCACATCTGGCCTGATGCGCGACTCACGCACTCCTCACACAGCCCGGGGCGGGGGCTGCCGCTGGCTAGCACTACAGTGTCACAGCACGTGTCCAGGGTCCCCAGCACACCTCTCTGTGGCTCTTACCTGCACTGTTGGCACTGTGTAGATTTTCTTCAGATTTGAGGCGCACTCGGCGGCCGTGGCACCAGGGAGAGACCTAGGCAGTCGCCAGCAGAGGAACAGAGAGGCAAAGAGACAGGTCAGCGTGCGCCCGAGAGTCCACAACACCCTCCGCAGCTCTTAATACAAGTCAGGTCTAAGACCACAGATTCGGACACTCAAGGGGTGCTCCTTAGAATGAAAACCATGAACTTCTTGTTTGTGAAGACCATGTTTGCTTCTCCTAAAAATGAGCATCTTCATTCAGAGGAAATTGCAGAGGGAAAACAAGGGACAGAAAGAAGAAAGGCACTGGGAAGAGCTGTGTTTGTAAAATACACTAGAACAACCCAGCAACACCCAGCGTTTTGCCCAGGGCTTTAGAGAAGACACTGCCCACTACAGCAGAGACACAGGAGCTGGAGGGCCGTCCCCTGCGGGCGTCTGCAGACCTGTGGTCACACCACACACCCCTGGGAAACCGCAGGGCCATGCTGCTCTAAGGGCCTATCACTAAACGACCGCTCTCCTGAGTCACCTGAGTTGGCAGGTTCCCGACGCCTGCCTTCAGAAGGGACGAGGCTAGTTCTGCAGCAGGCTGTGCCGGCCGTGGTCAGAGTGCCTTCCTCCTTAGTGTGCTCTATGCTCCACCAGATGGCAACATTCTACACATTTAGTCATCAGCACACCCAGGGGATGGGAAGGGCTCCACCAGGCACCACTTCCCGGGACTGGGGGTGCGGCCAGGTGGTTGCAGGGATCCTTAGATGCTCAGGCTCTGCGTTCCTGGCCCCGCTGTGGCTCCCAGCATTCATGCTAGAGCTGGGGGCCAATCCAGGGGTCAGAATTCATCCCCCACTCCATGCTCCTCCAGATCTACACCTCTGCAGGAGGAACCAGCACCAGCCCAGGGACACATCTCCCAGAACCCCTGCATGTCGCGCCTTATGGACACTGGTTAGCCGCTGCACGCTGGAGATGCACACAGCACACAGGTTTGCTCAGAGGCAGAGGAGATGGCAAGGGGCACGCCGGGGCAGGGTGGCGTGGCAGGCTACAGAGACTCGTGCCTGGAAGTCTGGAGGTCAGAAATGAGGACCTAATGGGCCAGTCTGGGGCACAAGGGACCTCACAGGGCTTGGGTCTGGAGATATCTACCCTAAGGCGCTGGGGCACTGTGTTACAATACTCTTTTCTGGTTGTGATTATATTTGCCTGATTTTTGCTTTTAAAAAGCAACTCCACTATTACCATCACGATTGTATATTTTTTTTCCCAGAGCTAACGCCTAAAACAACCATTCCACAGTGGCAAAGAGCCAGGTGCCAAACCCCCTCGCTACTGATCTGGACCCCAGATGAAATTCAGCAGCTGCGGATGCGATGAGCTTGTGGTTGCTGAGGCACCGAGTTGGGTAGATAACACTTGGCGATTGAATGGGAATTTTTAGCTTTTTTGGTTTATATTATGAAAGATTATGGGGAAGAAAATGAAAATTATACTCATTCCTTCTGAATAGAGCGCTCCATGAAAATTCTACTGCTATGACAGAAAATCTCTTGGTATTTATTCCAATACAGTTTTCTTACTTTTAAATGTCTGGCTGGACTGTTCCAGCAAATATGCCCCCGCCCCCCCAAAAAAAACCCATATATTCCTGGGTCCCCCAAAGCATACAACAGAATACACACAGGACTCTATCCCTAGCTGTACACGGGGGAGGGAGTTAGACCTCAAGGATAGGATCATATTTCGCATTTTTTTCATTTTGGAGAGGATGTAGTTCAAATTTTTACCGACTTTTAAGTTATACTTCATACAGGATTGTGTCACTTTCAGCAAATACTATATGAGAATATTATCATTTAACTTAAAAAATCATCAATGAACCGATGTTTTTCCGATGCCTCTTCCCAAGTGGCTCTGTCTCCAGTCTGGTCTTTTCCTCCTAGTCCAGCGCAGGGGAAAATTACTCCAGAGCATTAGGTTTGCTCAGTTGTACTGTTTGTGAAGATATGAAGTTTCCAGACCCCAGGAAAAACCCGTGGAATAAAAGCCCTTTCCAGACTTACTATTATAACAATGCCACCCGCTAATTCGTATGTGCTAAATTCTTTTTTTTTTTTTTTAAATGCTGCTGGGACTCAAACGCAGGGCCTGTGCATGCCAGGCCAGCACACTACCACGATGCTGGGTGCACCCCAGCCCTGTAGTGCCAAGTCCTTGACACGTGCTAAGCATCTGACCTCGACTCAGCGCTGAACCCTGGGCGATTCTGCTCATGCAGTGGTCAGTGTTACTTATGACCACTGTGCAGATGAGCCAGCTGGAGTTAGAGGGCTTCATAGCTTGCCCCAGGGCACACAAGCTGGATCTGAATACAGGTCACCTGTGGATTTTCTGCTCCCATCCCAGGCTGCTGAGCTGGCCCATCAAGTCGCAGAGACACTGGGGTTTTGTGCTGAGGATAGAAGCAGAGTCTTGCGTGTGCTGACCACGTGTCAACCCTGAACTTGGCCCCAGGCCTACACTTAACTTTCTAGGTGTTTTGCAGTGGATTCTTGGCATGGTCTCAGGAAGGCCTCTAGTTTTTCTGAATCCCATTTTTAATGCCAGATTGTGACTATATGATTTTCTTAGAGGAAACAGTACTAACTGTGTCTTTCCAACACAGAAGGGCTGGGAGAGTCCTCAGATAAGGCAACAGGATCACACTGAAGGCCTGTCTCGCACTGACACTTGAACATCCTCGGTGCGGAAGCCCTGGGGCGAACAAGGAGATCTGTCAGGTTCCCTAGAAACTCAGTTCCCTAACTTCTTCCTGGAAGAGGCTGAACTCATGATTTAGAGGTTCCTTCCAGATGCTGGGAAGTTTTATAAATAGCCAGGTTGCAAAATACCAGGACAATGATGTCAGAACTGCAAGGCTCGGCTGGCCAGCAGGAGGCTTGGTGTCCTGTGTCACCACGTCTGATTCGGACGGTCACTGGAAACCACCAACATGCTCATACCTCAGTCCCAAGCCTCAGACTTCTTTCACAAGCCAAACTGGGCCATAGCCACCGAAGCCATTTTAAAAGGGCAGGCGATCTGAGAGTTCTAAACCGTCTGCCTTGTAAGCTGGCTGGTCTGTCCTGGGCTTGCTGAATCAGAGTGGAGCCAGAAGCCACGCTGGGTCCCATGTCTGCTTCCTAAGGTAGCAGTGCTGGGTGTGGGAGGGGCCACGGCTTTGAGGCAGGCAGCCACACTCTCTCTGGGGCCACTCTACCAGTCAGCTGTCACCGCCAGAAGCCAGGGTTTGTGACAGATGTCAGTGAAAGAGACGTCTTCCTAGTGTCACACGCACACAGGATATTCTCTTATCTTTAAGAGTTCATTCATGTTACAAATCCCAGACTCCAACAGAACCCAAATCGAAACCCTCTTTCTGCTGATCAGGCTTGGCTGCCCAGGGATGGCACTCAGGGGTGACACTGCGCCCCAGGGATCTTTGGCCATCTCTGCAGACTGCTTGGTTGCACGGTGGAGGGCGTGCCAGGCTGCTGTTGACCCCCCCGTAGCACAGGACACAAAGCCCTGGTGATGGAGAACCACCTGGTCCAAAAGTCCTCAGTGCCCAAGCTGAGCCCCGCTACTGCAGCCCTGCCACAGTCTCAGAGGCTTAAAATCCACTCGACAAAGATATGAGGCACACCTTTTAGCTGCTGGGGTCCTGTGGTGACCCTTCTAGACAAAGCCCTTGTTGCCATGGGGTATATCTCCTAGAACCCTCTCAAACTTCTAGAACCCTCTCTCCTGCTCAGATCTCCCCAAAGGCAAAAAAGCAATGGCCCAGACCTCTTCATCTGCCTGGAAGAGTGAAGGCAGGTAGGAAAGTCAAGAGGGGAATACAGACTGCCTGTGTCCCTTCCTGGAAGACGGGGCCACAGCCAGGGGTAGCCGAGAATCAGGGACCAGCACGTTGCACCTGCTCTGAATTCTACACAGCCCACAGGTGGAGCCCAGAACATGGCCTCAGAAAGACAAAGGTCCCCTGGACAGCGCAGGGTAAGAGATCTGAATCGCCCACCAACACTTCCCCTCCGCTTGAGAGCGCTACACAAAGGCTTGCTCTCACTGACCACGGGTCATCTCCACTGCTTCCAGAAATCCTGCTGGACTGTTTCACTACCCCCACTTCACAGATGAGGAGGCCAAGGCTTGCGAGCCTGTTTTTAGTAGCAGATCTGGGTTCTTCTTCCGCTGTCTGGCTCTGGTGCTATGATCGGCCCCGCGGACGAGGCCGTCTCCCACAAAAACCCAACCGGCACTGTCAACGGGGTGTTCCCCCACAGCAGGCCTCACAGCCCCTCTCTGCCCCCTTTGAGATCACCTCCCTCCCAGGCCCACCCTCCAACACCAGGTGTCTGCCACTCTGCTGGGAGGAGCGGGGCAGAGATGCCAGGATCCCTGGAGATAAGGGCACCCCAATGGGAAATGAGCAGCACAATCTGGGGGGACCACAACTCCACGACCTTGTGTTTGGGGGCCAGACAACAGAGGAAGATAAAGCACCAAACAAGGGCCACCCACAGGTGGAAGCAGGGGACTTGGGGACTGAAAGGAATCAGCAGGTCTGAGTTCGAGTCCCAGCTCTGCCACTCAGCAGCTGTGGGACCAGTCTGACCCTCACTCTCTTTCCAGAAACCTCCACCAACTACCGTGCTGCTTGGATCACGTGAGATAATGTTGCACAGGGCTTGACACATGCCTCTGAACACCTCCCACGTAGCCCTGGGGACACGGCCATCATCAGCTCTGAGATGGACAGACAGGTGCAAGGCAGAAGGATGGAGACTAAGAGAGTCACATGCACAGCTGGGGACCTCCGACATCCAGCGTCAGAAAAGCAAGCATGCCAGGTAGCAGCCTCCCTGAGCCCAGGGACTCAGCCACAGCGCAGGCCATTGCCACGTGGATAGGGCTGATTCAGAAGCTCTGCAGGTCAGTGCATGGGAGGAGAGGACCTTGGTGGGCCCAGCAGATGATGGACGTACAGCATCGGGGAACTGCCTATGTTACTTAAGACCAAAGCTCCCAGCTCTAGCTTGAAATTACTGCCATCTCTCGAGCTTGACAGAGTCATAGGAAATGCATCTTAAGCTCTATGTGAGATTGGTGCGACTTCCTTCTCATTTGGAGAGATAGGAGAAGGCAGGAAATTCAATAATGTTGGACCAACTGTTCCTGCGGTGGTTTCCAGGCCCCTAAGCCCCACTTACACACAAGACTGCAACGAGCTGTTTACAAATCCCGTGCGCTCCTCATTAAAGCAGGTCCCTGAGCACGGTCAGGATGAAACTCTTAGCTTGATTTAAGTCCCCAATGCTTGAGAGCATTTCATTGCTTCCTTATTTAGGAAATGCCAAGTGCCCGATAAATGAGAGGACTACTCATCCAGCCCCACAGGCACACACTGTCTCACTGGAACCCCACTTTGCAGGTATGGAAACCAAGTCTGAGGGTGGAATGGGAGCCTGCCCAGATGTGTAATCGCAGCTGCAGAGATAGGGCCTGAATCAGGACGAGCCACCCTGGACACGTCCCCTGGGGCCACCAACACATTCTGCACCCAGCACAGCCCCAGCTGCCCTGCACCCTCCTACCCTGCCTTCTCCGTCAGCCCCAGCTTTCAAGAACAAGGGGGCTTTGTGAGCTCCTGGCCAGCTGCAGAGGCCGTGGCACCCCACACCAGCCATCTGAAAACCTGGAGGGGCCTCTGAGAAAGTGGGCACCGAGCAAGCCTCCTCACACCTACTTGACTGTCACTGAGGGTGTGATCAGTCACCACGCACCATCGTTAGAGCTGGAAGCTCGTTAGAGATGCACCTCCAGACCCTCGATTTGAGATGCGCCGGCCGGTGTAGGCCAGTGCAAGGCGCCCAGAGGGGAAGACCCGTGAGTGACGGCATCGTAAGAAGGACGCAGCCCTCACTGTCCTCCTGGGCTCAGCTGGTAAAACCAGAACCTCAGGACAGGAGCCCCATTGCCCCGAAGGAGAGTCTGCAACAGACTCCAACATGTGTTTTCGGGCAGGCTCTCTGCAAATTCTGAAGCAGGGGGTCCCTGGCTTAATGATCTCCCATGTCACTGGCCCTCCGTCTCCCCATCTGTGAAATTCAGTGGCAGGCCCAGTTCCCACGTTTGGGGCTGGGGAGAATTATGCTCCATGCACCATTCATAGGCATAGGGAAGCAGTGTTCGGGGGGGTCGGGGACCCTGGTGCTTGGGGTCATGCAGTCCTTAATGCAAAGACTGTTTCTGATCTTTTTATTGCTGTGTGACCTCAGATAAGTTACTTCTGTGGGGTCCCTTCTTCCTCCTGGGAGGGTTGTGGAGTCCTCCTACTTCATATGACGAGGGTTTTGTGGCTGGTTCTGCACAGGGCTTCCCCCCATGCTGAACACGCAGGAGTGACGCACACTTCCTGCCAACAGTGCACACTGGAAAGAGACACTTAGGATGTCACACAGCATGGTATGCCTCCTTTCCGGACACAAGCCTCCAGGGTGCATGCACACAATATTTTGTGGAAAAAAAATAAAGAATGATGAAAACATTTCACCTCAGATGGGA
The DNA here is from genome assembly GCF_052094955.1 of Ictidomys tridecemlineatus. Classification (NCBI taxonomy): domain Eukaryota; kingdom Metazoa; phylum Chordata; class Mammalia; order Rodentia; family Sciuridae; genus Ictidomys; species Ictidomys tridecemlineatus. The sequence goes on along the minus strand of NC_135492.1, from coordinate 52,078,568 downwards.
GATGGTTTCCTTTCAGCCAAGAGAACCAAACTTTTGGGGGAGACTTTAAAGGCAGGCTCCTGTGGACTGCCATCCACCCCAGCTCTGCTGGCCGGGGGAGAGTCTGCACAGGCCCAGCTGCCTTACTAAGCCCCTCGTCCATCATTCACTCCATTAAAGAAGCTGTCACTATAATCACTTTTAGATAGATCTGTGGCTTGCGGCTACATCAGCTTCCTGTTGGGGGATGAGTCACATACGAAGTTCATCCGAGCCTGTTATTGACAGCTAATAATGCATCTGTCGAGACGACCCGTGTCATCCAAGGGTTTGGCTCTGCATGCTGATTCGGTGTTGATCCCTCCATCTCCTACCACTCCTGGTCCATCACATAGTTCCTTGGCGGTAGCCCCTGAGGCTCTTTCCAGCTTGATAAACAGTTCACCCTCTGTACCCAGTCTGGGTGGAAGGGAGCATGAGAGATGGAGAGGAAACAATCAAATAAACATGGAGATTTACAAATCAGCTAAAGAAGGCTGACCCTTGCAGCATCCCATGTGCTAAAGCTTAAGTCTCGCCCACAGCCTTGGGTTCGAGAGAGTAAATGCCACCTGCAATATTACCCACTAGGGATTAGTGACCTTCCCGAGTGAGGCCACTGGAGGCCCCTGGCCATTTTGTAAGAAGCAGCCGCTGACCCGCAGTGGGAAAGGCTGAGTCCCCAGGGGACGGCTTCTTCCTGCCAGAGAGATCTATCCAGAGTAACTCAGAATAACATCCTTGGCCATTTTAAGATTTCAGAGGGCAAAAAGGGGAGGAAGCCAGAGAAGCGGCAGCAGAGCCACTCTGCCTGCACACTGTGGCCCACCACACAGCCTCTTCCCCTGGCCTCACTCCTGGAGGCTGCTCTGTGAATAAAGATGAGTCTGGGGTCCCTGGGAAGCCCACCTCACCTCCCCATGTCAGGTCTGCTGTATGGGCCACACCATTGCTTGCCCCCAGAAGCACCTCCCGCTCCCTGTAAGGAGGGTCCCTATCGCTCATGCCTCTCTGTACCGTCTGCCGATGCTACTGAAGCACATGGCATGTGAGCTGTCCCTCCTGGGGCTACTTGTTGTAGCCATCTTTGCCATCTCCTCTCCCACCACAGTAATGGCCACTGGTACGGTCAATACCCAGAGCAGGGACTCCCCAGTGTGGAGGCCTGAGGTGTTGGCTGTAAATCCAGCTGCCTCTGCGAGGGCTGATGGAGCGGGTCTGGGGTCTTGCATTCTAATTAGCACAGCCTGGTGGCCCTGATGGAAGTGCAGGAGGAACTTTCACACTGAGATGCACAAACCTGGTGCAGCTAACCCAACGAGGCAGGACTGGTGACGGTATGTGACAGCTCACCCCTGTGACCCAACATGGAACCTGCACAACCTCGCTAAGCACCTACTGTGTGCCAGGCACTGCAATGTGCACTCCTAGAGTCACAGACACAGCCAGTGCAGGGTCTTGCAGCCAAGAGTGAGGGGTGGATACAGGTACTTGTCCATGATACAAGTATTAGCCTATAAAAATGCCGTGGGAAGGCCAGAGGGGAACAGGGTGGTCAGGACCCCTGGGCTTGAAGGAGGCAGGACAGGTTTTTAAAATTATTTTCCAGGAAGACAAGGGGGAGAAGGGCACCCCAGGCAGCAGGAACCTCATGAGTCCAACTTTACTAGTTGCCAAGTCCACAGTTCAGCTGAGAAAAGGGCCAGAGGTCTGTTGTGGGCTCCGCCTCCCCAGAAATACAGACCGAGCCGTGTGTGGGAGCTGGCGAGAGCTAGGTGACAACACTCAACTGCATGTGGCCTGCACGCTTAAAACACTGATATCTGTGAATTTCCACCACAATCTCTAAATCTGAGATTTTCTTTTAAAAAAAAAAAAAGCAAATTTTTTCTTCCGATTAATATAGCCGGTGTCTATAAATAAACCAATGTCCTACCACTGCTCAGAGCTGTTCAGATAGAGGCCCAGGTCCAGGATCCTCCCTCCTCCACCCCCTGGACCACACACCTGCGGGAGTGGCAGTTAAACTCCACTGAGTAGCAGAGAGGTGTCTATGAACAGTGACAGCAGGTGGACCCTGACGGAAGGCCAGCCAGGCCAGCCCGGTCAGGGCCCTGGAGGAGGGAGTAGCTGGGAAGCAGGCAGGTAGCCCAACAGGCTCTGGGCAACGAGGCTGGTGCTGACCAGGGCCTGTAAACAGAGGGACAGACACAGAGAGGAGGGGATGGCTTCGACTTGGGCAAGTTTCAAAGGGTCATGGACAGGTCAGAGCAGGACACCTGGGACAGAAGATTCAAGGACCAAATGGAAGGCAGAGGGTGTGGTGGGCCTGAGCCACACAGGGGCAGAAAAAAAAGAGGGTGCAGAGAAAGCCGCTCACTCGGTCACTGATCACCAGGACGACATTGAAAGCATCTGCGGACTTCCTTGGCTCTCAGAAGTGTCCAGAACTCGGAAGGGAGCCGGGGCTAGAGGTGGTAACCTGCGAATCATCACCAGGGTGCAAGGAGCCCCTGTCACTTCTGGGAAGGGCAGTGCTGCCGAGGGAAGTGTTCAACGCCTTGAAAACTGACCTTGCAGGCAGGGCTAGGCCAGGAGCCAGCATCAGGGAGTGAGACCCTGGTGCCCTCAGGTGACATCCCAGTGACAGAAGACCACAAATGATGGTAACACCACAGAGAGAATAAAGAGGGGTGTGCTGGGCACACATGTCAGCATGTGTGGGCCACGACATCAGGGAAGTTCTGGGGAGCAGAGCCTCCCAGGGCAAGTGACCTAGCACAGGGCAGTGGGAGGAGCCTCTGGGCAGCAGGAGGACCTTGGCAAAGGCCTTAGGGGATGCTGGAGGGAGAGCCAGGGGTCAGTGTGGGGGAGAGGGGGCAATGGGAGCAGGGAGGTATGAACTGGAGCAGGAAGCACAGCTGTGGCTGTGGGAGACCCTTCTGGCTTCTGCTCTGGGTGCAGCAGTTACAGGTGACTCCAGGATCTGGGATGGAGCACCGGGAGATGGAGTTCCATCTCTCCTGCCTGAGCTCAGAGGAGCAGGAATGGAGGAGGCACTTCCGCACTATTAGGTGGGAGAGCATTAGACCTCACGGGGACAGGCAGCAGGAGCTGGGTCCACAAGGACAGTTGGAGGGGGAGGGCTTCAGGTGGAGTTGAGGCCCCAGTCGGAGGAGTCCAGGGGGACAACTCAGAAGGAGGGGGTACCAGGGAAACACACAGGAAGCAGAGTGGCCTCCAAGAATCCAGAAAGGGCTGGGTTAGAAATATCAGCAATGGGGGAGAAACCTCCTCACCCTCTGTCTCAGTCCAAAATGCTTCATCCTATACCTCTCCCTTAAAACAAACCAAAACAACGACAAGGGCTGGGACGTGGCTCAAGTGGTAGTGCACTCGCCTGGCATGCGTGAGGCACTGGGTTCCATCCTCACCACCACATAAAAATAACAATATTGTGTCCGCCTAAAAAAAAAACTAAAAAATATTTTTTAAAAAACCCAACAACAACAAAACAAACAAAAACCCCAAGCCATTACTTAAAGTTATTTGGAAATGCAAATAACTTTGATGAAGCATCTCCAATTCACCCAGGGGGCCAGTGAATCTAGCCTGCTGCCTTCCTCCTACTGAATTCTCATAAGTTGCTCCAGAGACCTTGGCGGGGGTGTGGGAGGAGCTGGTAACTTGGGATCCTGGCAAGCGTGAAGTTAAGAGTCAAGAGTTGTTGAGCACTTCCTCCAGGCTGGGCGCCTGGTGGGGTTTTGCAGTCAGTGCCCTCAGGGAACCCTCAGAAGAGAGCTCTGAGCAGCCAGACGGCTGGGGAGGCCCAGACTTGCTCATCCTCCCCACGCAGCAGACTGGAATGCAGGGAGGCAGGCGCAGGGGGAATGTTAGGTAGCTGGGTGCTACAGAATCACAATGGAGGTCCCCCGAGGTTAATTGGGCAGCGCTTGCAGTGAGGGTGGCCCAGGGAGGCTCTCCTTCCAGGCTCCGCAAATGTTACTTCTAGGAGAGTTACAAACGAACTCCTAGAACATGGTGTGTTTACAGTCCTCAGGGGAAGGGGGAGCAGCCCACATGAATACAGAGCATTCCCCGAAAAATCAAAAAAGTCCAATAAAAATCATGAGATGATTGATTAGGCAAAATGAATTCTTATGCACAGCGAGGAAACTAATTATGACTTCTAAATGAACACGGCTGTTTCTATTAAAGATTTGACAGTGTGGCAATAACATACTTCAGTTGATGACTGACTTCAGAGGGAAAAAAAATGGGCAAATCAGCAGTAGGAAAGACACCATTTGGGTCCTCGCTAAAGTTCCATATTCTTATCTTAAAAGATACTAGAAATTCTTAAAAACTGTGTGTGGTCATAGGATACTAAAAGTCTCAGACCATTCCTACAAGGTGTTGTTCTGTGGTGTAGACTGAATTTTGACCGGCTTAAAAAGAAACTTTCTTCACATGTTCTTTCCCTGGGTCCTGGGCATCCACAATTTAGGACATGGGTGGAGTTTTGATGAGGTGAAGGCAGGTACCACCAAACAGCCCGAATACAGCACAGCTCGGAAAGTGAAGGCACCTGGTCAGACCGGCTGCAGCGTGCCCACAGCCATCCCATAACCCCATAGCGAAAGTGAAAATGTTTCCAAAGCCAGACTCACTCCATTTCTCCCACCCGGCAACAAATTTGGGTCCTCAGAAAACAAACTGGCTGCAAGTGTCAGCTCTTCAGAGATGGGTGCTAGTTCCACTAGGAAGAAGGGACCCTGTTTGTCTTTAGAAAGTGACATGCCACCTTCTGAAAATCTTGCCTCTGGTTCATATAAGGCTCTTTGAAACCACAGCCGTGTCTTCTGTGGAACTGTCTCATACAATTTTATCACTCACATTCTCCCCCTGCCCCCTGACCGCGGTAGCCCCCAGTTCCAGCAGAGTTTCCACAGGCTTTGGGGGTCCACCCTGAGGGGTCCTCACTGGCCCCCGTGGGACCCAGAGAAGGGCTGTGCACTCCCAGGTCTATTCTCTCCTCAACATTTTCCCGTGTCCCTGGGCACAGTTCTAGGTCCTGGGATTTTTTTCAAGCGTCCAAAAAAAGCCGGGCTCCGTGACCCTCGACTGCGGGAGGCCCTGAGGACCGGAGATAAACAAGTTCGCGGTGGCCCAGGTCCCGCTGAGCGCCACGAAGGACACTAGGCGGGACAGGTGGGCGCCGAGGAGGGGGCTGCCGGGCGGACGCCAGCGGTACTCTGGGCCTCTCTGAGGAGCGGCTACTGTCCCTGAGGGGGCTACGGCTGTCCCTGAGGGGGCTACGGCTGTCCCTGAGGGGGCTACGGCTGTCCCTGAGGGGGCTACGGCCGTCCCTGAGGGGGCTACGGCTGTCCCTGAGGGGGCTACGGCTGTCCCTCGCGGGCAAGGGGAGAGCGACTCCGTGGAATCCCAGCGCGCGGCGGCTCCGCAGGAGGCGGGGGACGGGGAAGGAGAAGGTGTCACCGCGGCCGCGCTGCCAGGACTGGCCAACTCTGCCCGCTGCTGTCACAGCTCCGGGGGCGTCCGGGGCAGCAGGACAGCGCGGTCCGCCGAGGACCCTCCGCCCGCTCGCCCGCCCGGTCCCTGGCGCTGGCCCGGGGCGCGGAGGGGTGCAGCCGAAACTTGTGGACTGCGGCGCTGAGGCGCGGCGGCCCGGCCACCTCCGGCCGAGACAAAGCGGCGGCGCCCGCGCCCCTCACCTGTCCAGCCAGAAGGTCCAGGGCGAGTGCAGCGGGACCCCGCCCGGCTCGGGCCGCAGCGCCGACGGCAGGGGCAGCCCCGGAGGCTCCGCGGCGGAGGCCGGCGGCTCCGGCGACTCCCGGGCCCCGGCGGGGGGCGCGGCGGCCGGGGGCAGCGCCATCTTCTCCGCCCCGCCTGCCAGGCCGCGGACGCGCGGACCCGGGGGCGCCGCTGAGTCACCCGGCCGCCCCGCCCCGCCCAGAGCCCCGCCCAGAGCCCCGCCCAGAGCCCCGCCCAGAGCCCCGCCCAGAGCCCCGCCCAGAGCCCCGCCCCGCCCCGGCCGCCCCGCCCCGCCCCGGCCGCCCCGAGCCCCGCCCCGCCCCGGCCGCCTGCCACCCGCGGGCCAGAGCATCGCTACCAGGGCCAGGGGCAGGGCCCCGCCACCACCCGCTGCAGCCCAGTCCCGCCCTGGCAGCCGGAGCAGGCTGCAGCCCAGCCGCCAGCCAGGGCACCGCCAGCCAGGCGCCCTCCAAAGGCAGGCCCACGCTGGGTGCCGGCGATTCTGCTGAGGCGCCCTGCAACCCAAGCGACCCTGGCGTGGCCCGTAGGAGTGAGGGACACTGGAAAGGCCAGGGGCGGGCTCTGCAGCCGGCAGGAGGACAGCAGGATGGCAAGGCAGGCTACAACAGATGGAGGCCAGGATGGACCCTTGGATGGAGGCTCATCCTCCCATGGTGCAGAGGAGCAGGGACAGAGACACACCCGCAGTCTACAGGATGGACAGGGAGGCTGGCAGATGGCTGGAGGAAGGAAGGAGGGGTGGAGGCACGCAAGGGCAGATGGAGGCACAGTTGGATGTGACAGATAGATGGAGAGCAGGGACCAATGGCCAAATGGATAAAGAGACTCCGGTGCCCAAGAGGGCAGAGACAGAGGGTGGACCAGACCGAGCACTGACTCAAGGCATGAGGTGTAGCAGACCAGCTCTACATTGCACACGGTGACAGCGAGCCTCCTAATTCAGCAGATCTGAAGGAACCAGAGCCTCCTCCCCACCTCTCTGGAGTCACTATGTGGCCACTGAGAGCGGCTCCAACCTGACCCAAGGGTGGCCAACTTCCAAGAAGGGTCTCAGAGTCAAAGTACTCCAGCCCTTCCCCCAAAGCATAGGCAAGAAAGAAGGAAAGCAAGGCATTCTGAACAGAGCCCTGTGCTCCTAGGGCCTGTGCACACCCGGGTGTCATTATGCCCTGAGATTCCGGAGCTCCAGGTAAGAGGACCCTCCTACTCTAGCCTTGCCCAGGTCTGTTACTCTCTCTTTCAAAAGCAAAGCAGAGTCATATGAACACACACACTGCCCGCAACATGGCTGTGGACACGCTCTCTTCTTTGAACTTCTGGACAGTCCCTCTCTGTCCTTGAGTTGAGAATGTGGAGTTTTCCACTCATAGATTTTCCACCTGGCCTAGGGCATGTTCTGCTCCTGACTTGAACGTCCACTGGGAGGGGAGGAGAGAAACTGGAAAATGAAATGGGTTCAGGGACTTCTTAGCAGGGCAGGCTATCCTCAATCCAAGGTAGTGTCCTCCCCAAGAGATAGCCAAGGTGGCATAACATGTCAACGAAAACAGGATGGGCGCTTTGTAGTCCCTGCCTCCAGCATAATCTTCTAGCAACATAAGACGCCAGAAGCAGCAACATATTTTCTAAAGCCCTTCCACAGAAATCATGGGCTCCGCTGGTTAGACACAATCTCTCCTTTAAAACACAAATATGGCATCATGTAGGCTGTTCTGCACTTTACCCTGTTCATTTATCTAATAACAACAATCCAACAAGGAAGGTGTTACTCACCCTTATTACATGTGAGCAACAGAAAGGTTAAGTTAACCTAAAGGTCACACAGCTAGTAAATGGTAGAGCTGGGATTTGAACACAGGTATTCAGACTCTGGAGTCCAGGCTTTAAACTGCTGGAAGCTAATGTCCAGATGATAAAAATGAGCCATGACTAGTCGGTCTCCCTTCCTCTCAAGACTCTCAATCTTCCTGCCCAGAGGAAACTGCTATTAATAGGTTCCTTCCAGAAAAAAAAAATGCAAGAAGGTACCTAAAAGCACATATCTAGATTCATAAATTGTATCTCTGCATCTTTTTAATAATAGAAATAGAAGCACTTAATACCTAGGGTGCCCCTTCTTCTCTTACTTAACATTCTTTGAAGATTTTCCACACCAAAACATCCACTTCCTCTTAAGGGCTGCAAAGTAATTCATTGTAAAGAAGTAATATGATTTAATCCCGTAGCCTTCAACATGAATACAGTTTAGAGACATTTTCCTTTGTAAATAATGCCACCGTAAGCATTTTTATATTTATGTCTCTCTTGATCAGAATGAATTTGTCTCAGGATGAGTTTGGAGAAGCAGGGTTGCTGGCTGTGTTGAGACACTCGAGGCAGACTGCCACGCCGCTATGCAAAGTGGGTACAGGGATTTACGTGCAGCTGATTTGTAAATAATGGTCAGCTGCGAAAGCTTATGCTCACTGAGTGACGTTTATCTAATTTCTAAGGCATGGGTAAAGGAAGTGTTGCTTTCGGATGATGAAGAACCTAGTCAGACTGTCAAATTTTTTGATTCATCTGCAGGTGCTTTCACAATGCACTCGGCAAGAAAGGATCCTTTTAATTTTTTTTTTTCTCTGGGGTTTCTATAAAAGAAAGTGGGGACCCAGGGCAAATTCTTTTCAGAGCTTAGACACAGGAACAGTTCTATGGAAAAGCAGTTAAGTGTCTCCTTCTGTTCTCGCTCTGGCCTCCAGGAGGCTCAAAATTCTATCTGCTACTCAAGCAGAACATCGGGATGAACCAAGGAGGAAGCACCATGATTTTGATATTTATTCCTAATTCTATCAGAGTCACCTTACTGCATCTATGCACCTTCTCCTGGGCTGTTTGGGAAGTTGGTGGTCTAGAATTAAATCAAATACAAAGGATCTAAAGCTAATAAAAGAGGGCAGACCCCAGGGCTACATGGCCAAGGCAAGGATAGAGCCAGAGGGGCACTCTCCCCCCCTTCCTGCTCGGCATGTGTAAGACACTTAATTATTCTTATTGCTCTTTAGCATCACTAAAAGAAAACAAATCTGGAAAATTCCCTCATCTTCCCCACTTTGCAAGTGGACGGCAAGAATTCAAGTTTCCAGGTAGGAAGGGGTTTTGGAGATCCCCTGAGCAAACCTACGACTTGACAAACGCGGAAACTGAGGCCCAGAGCAGCGAGGCCACTTACCTGAGGCCACAGCTCTAGGGAGGGAGGCGGGACTAGAAGGTGGGCGGCTTGAGGTCCAGGCCGGGGCGCTCCCCCACTGCATAACACGCCACTCGGACGACTTGGGGTGGCAGGAGAGAGGAGGAGAAGGTGACCCCACAGCCCCTAGCAAGGGAAACAACAAGAAGGACTTGAGGCACTCATAAATAATTAAGCAATTAGCTGCAGCAGCGACTCCCTCCCCTCCAGCATCTAGTCACCAAGGCAACTTGGGCAGGGTGCCTGCTGGTTGCCTAGTAACCGTGTGGTCTGTTCCCCTGACATGCTCCCTAGGCATCAAAGGATTGGAGATCCAGGAAGAACCTGACCCAGGCATCACTATTCCAACACCTTTATTTTTTCCAGCTGAGGAGATGGAGGCCCAGAGAAGCTGGGTAACCTGCTCAAGGTCACACAGTCACTCGGAGGAACAGTCAGCCTCCATTTCCAGGTCCTCTCCAGTGCATCCAGGCCACCTTGGGGAGGCTGCACAGGGAGGAGAGGAGGAGGTCTCCCCATAGTTCCTAGAAGAGGAGGAAGTCAGAGCCAGTGAGCAAGCAAGCCAGAGACAGAGACCTTGAGAGCTCATGTGCAATTAGCAGGAGCTGGTAATCCCATCAGCCCAACTTTCACCATCACCATGGCAACATGGGTGAGGCGGGCGCTGGTTGCCTAGTTACAAGTGGTCCTCTCTCTTCCACTCTCCTCCTGCTCCCTGGGATGTCATAGGAACACAGAACGGTGGAGTTGGATGGGAAGGCAGGGATCCTAACTTGGTCTTCGCCTTCAAGCAACCAGGAAGCTGAGGCTCAGGGACACCACGCAAGCCCCAGAGCCACAGAGCTGGCTGGGAACCTTTCCTCCACTGAGATGACCTGTCGCAGCACTGCAAGAAGGGAACCTGTCCTCCGTAGTCAGACAGGCATGGGAAATGCGGGAGGTCCTCCAGAGGGGACTCTACTCTTGTCTACCGGGTGGCAAAGCCACATACACAAAGTGGCACACAGCGAGGTGCACAAGAACAGTGCCTACACACCCAGTCTCCTCGACGGAAAACCCGAGCCAAAAGCCACTGCTTCCCAAACCTAGCAAGATCCTTATGCTCTCTGCACCTCAGTCCCCACACCTGAGGAGCAGGTACCCTGACAGTCCAGATTTCCAAAGCCGTCATTAAGATTTAAAGAGAAATGTAGCTGGGTGCAGTGGCGCATGCCTGTAATCCCAGCAACTCAGGAGGCTGAGGCAGGAGGATGTCATGTTCAAGGCCAGCCTCAGCAATGAGGTGCTGATCAATTTGGCAAGACCCTGTCTCAAAACAAAATATAAAAAAGGGCTGAGGATATGCCTCAGTGGTTAAGTGCCCCTGGTTCAATCCCTAGTATCAGAAAAAGAAAAGATTCATCTCAAAGGCGTTGGTGTGCAATAAGGACAGAGTGAATGCTGGGTGGTCAGTAATTCCACATCCAGTACACACTTGTCCATGCCTGCTATGCAGACGCCCCAGCACGGGCTCTGGAGAGATTCACTAGTGAGCATGACTAAGGAGGAGGGACAGACCCCCCTGCCTGGGGCCTGACGTTGCAGGTGTGTGTGGTGATTCGGTGTGTGTTGCACGGCTGCAGGAACCCACTGGCAGTGTGTCCCGGGGCTCCTCCTCTAAGCCTGGAAGTTTCCTGTTTACAGGGTGTGATGCTATAAATACTCAGGCCTGGCTTCTCCGTGGGAACTCTGTTTTCCTTTCTGTTAAAAGCTCTCAAGAGAAAAGAAGGCAGTGGCCGCTAGATGGCAGACACCAGGTCCCCGACAGACAGCAGCGCCAGAAGGAACGGGCCCCAGGCTTCCAGCAGAGCCAGAGCGGGTCAGCCCCAGGCTGATGGCTGGGAGGCCAGTCCGGGGACACTGGGGGTGTCAGGGCAGCCTGCAGTGTGGGTTCGCAACATTGCTTGGAGGGAGACGGATCTCAGCGTCAAACAAGCTTGCTTCTGCTGTGAGCTAGCTCTGCGACCCCAGGAAGTCATCAGCCACGCTCAGCAGGGGGCCCTCCATCTGGGACACAGAGATGGCAGCGAGGGCTCTCCTTCTACAAGCTGCACACAGACAGAGCTCCACCCCTGTTAGCTGGATCCCAAAGACCGTGAAGGTGGAGTCCAGAGTCAGGAAGTAATATGGGGTAAGTGTGCTCAGGGAAGAAGCTGGCTGTACATGGTCCCTGTGCAAAGGGGCAGGGAGCCTCAGTGGCCCCACTCTTCACGGGCACCCCCCTGTCAGTCTTAGGGCCCTCATCCTCTTTGACTCGCATCCCTCTTCCTTCTTCATTCCCATGGTGCCCCCAACCCTGGCCCCTCACCTGAGTTCCAGCCTGGACAGATGGCCATGACACAGTAGTGCCCAGGCACCAGATGGACCGGCCCTAGAATGTGCTACACTGGCTTCTGACAGCTCCCAGGACCTGGCTGAAGTCCTTCCAGTGCCCACAGAGTGAGGCTCCTCCTGTGCTTCTCCTGCCTTTTTATCCCCTGGACAAGCCACTCCACGTCGCTCGGGGGCCGTGGGCACCTGCACCTGCGGCTGCCTCCACTGTGCATGGGTGGCCCTTCCCCAGCCCAAGCCTCCACCCGATTCAGGCGGTGCCCTCTCCCACGCGGCCTCTCTCCCTCATCTCTGCAGCCCCCCCACCTGGCACAGGCGGGTCACCCAGCTGGTGCCACCACTGCCATCAGGAAGTGATCTGGGCAGGCAACAGACCTTGACTGCCCGGAGGAGCCTGTGACTGTCTGCAGTTTCTCCTGTTTCTCTTCTGCCACTTTCTCCTCGCCGTGGACAGCCTGTTTGGTCAACTCCTGACATATATCTGTCCTCAAAGCCTGACAGCTGAAATCTCCAGTCGAGCCTGCAGCGTCCTGCCCACGGCAACACACCTTCCAGAATGCAGCTGCAGGCACGTTTCCAAATACATTTTGGGGTGTGTGTGTGTGTGTGTGTAAAAATATTACACATTTACATATACTTGGAAATACGGACGTATATGTTAAATATGTGGACTTGAAAAATATATCTATGGACAGAATTTGGAAATACAGATATTTCCAAACAGATCTGCCCCACTCCTGGGAGCATCCATCCGCACTCGGCCTTGCCCCAACAGGAGCTCCTGGGCAGGCCTGGCCCCACCACCACCCCCCAAGCCCCTGAGACATTCAGGATCCTGCCCCCACGTGGTCACACACTCCACTCCCACCTCCACGTTCTCGCCCGAGAACTTCTCTTCTCCGAGCATCCACATTCTTTAGGCTTCTCCAAGGACCGAGGAAAGATCCACTGCAGGACAGGCCAGAGAATCCTGGAGCCGTGGCTGAGCAGGTCCCCACACTCCTGTCCCCAGGAGCCCCTCTCCCTGGCCGGGAACCCTGGGGAGTGACCATGTTCTTCTTTGCTCATGGAAGGTCCCCGTGGCATCTGCGTTGGGTCTGCGGCTTCTGAGTGAGGTCCTCAGGACCACCTCTGTTGGGCACTTAGATTGTCCCCAGGGTCCGCGTCCATCATGCACAACCCTCCGTCAACACCCTCTGCTGGTCACTGGCTTCTGATGCAGAGGTGGTCAATAATATCTGGGGACCAGCCAAGCAAACAGAGGTGTGGCCATCAGTGGGCAGGTGACGGGGCTGGCAGGTCTCCACGTGCCCTTCAGTGAGTTTTAAAAGGCAAGAAAAGATGGTCAGTAGGGAAACACTGGGATCTGAGGAAGGTCTAAAATGCATGCCTGAGCCCACGCTGGGCAGTGATGGTCTGGAGGAGTCCACCCTCTGGGTCCCCTGTCCTGGCTGCACAGTGGGTGTGTCCGGGTGCGGGCTCGGACACATGATGAGGCCTGATGTCAGTCGCACCATGTCACGTGACGTTGGTCCTAGCTTTCTTTCTGTGATTCCTTTGGGGACAACCCTGCATCTTCTCTGCCACAGGAGTCAGAGACCAGCTTGTAGAGTGCGTAGCAGAGGCAACGGTCCCAGGTAGCCTGGCACTGTCCTGCTTCAACCACTGGAGGCCCAGGTCCCAGTGCCAAGTCCAGGAAAACCCCTGATCCTGGGCCACCTGGAGAGGCTGGTCAGCTAGGAGCAGGTCCGCAGAGCACTGCCTGCCTGGCCTCATGTCCTGAGGTCCTGGCACAGGGGGACCAGGCTGAGGTAAGACAGCAGAGCCATGGGAGGTCCCTGGACCTTTTACAGCAAGGGCTCCTACTCATTTTTCAACTCTCTCTCTTCTATGCACCAAATTTTAATGTCTAAGACAATTTGGGGGAACAAAGCACCATCAAGAGCATCCCTCCTTAGTGCAGGTCCAGGTCCAAGGTCTACCAAGACCCCAACAAACAACCAAAACAAAGAACCCACCCAGAAGTTCACGGAGACAGAAGTCACGTTCCCGGGGCCAGGGCATCTGCAGCCTTGGCTCTGCTAATGGCCCTTCCTTGGGACTAAAACCAAAAACAAACAGCACAACAAACAACACAAAACCCCAGACCTCTCACCCAAATATGCGTTTCCCACTTGCTTTTTTTAAAGGGAAAAGTGATCATAAAGAGAGGAAATTTTAAGAAATCCACAAAAGAAAGAAATATTCATGCAGAAAACATCCACTCACTCAGAAAAAATGTCGGGAAGTGACCGCGTGGCCACCTGCACCGTCTGTCCCTACTGCGTGCCCAGCCTGAGCTCCCTGTGGTACAGCGGACCTTTGCAGGCCTGGGAGAAGCTTATGAAGAAATGCTCCTGCCGTGGGAGCCCTTCTAGAATATTTCCTTCACGAAAGCCCAGATGGAAATTCCTTACAGGTCGCTTGTTTCTTTAAGCTAAGTAGGTCACAACTGGAGAAGCCACTACCAAGTGATGAGCACCATCAGAAAGGAAAAGAGTTTTTAAAACGAAGCCACCGTTATTTGTTTGTTTGTTTGTTTTCAAACTGCATGATTTTATCAGAGCCCTTGTCACTGTGCAAAGTGCTTCGTTAGAAAATAGGAAGACACTTTACAAGCGTTTAGGACAAAGAAACCCCTGCAGTTACAAAATCCCTGTCCTATTATCAAAAATACAAACAACAGTAAGTGTTGGCAAGGATGTGGGGAAAAGGCACACTCGTACATTGCTGGTGGGACTGCAAATTGGTGCAAGCCTCTGGAAAGCAGTGGGGAGATTCCTCTGAAAACTTGGAATGAAACCACCATTTGACCCAGCTGTCCCCCAGATGACTTAAAATCAGTGAACTATAGTGACACAGCCACATCAGTGTTTATAGCAGCTCAATTCACAGTAGCTAAGGTTGGAACCAATACATGGGTGGATGAAGTGTGGTAACACAATGGAATGTTAGTCAGCCATAAAGAAGAATGAAATCATGGCATTGGCTGGTCAATGGGTGGAATGGAGACTATCAGTGCTAAGTGAAATAATATGTCCAGGGAAATAAGCTAGTCCCCTAATACCAAGGGCTGCATGTCCTCTCTGTTATGCAGATGCTAACACTCACTGAGGGGCGGGGGGGGGGGGTTGGAGAATAGTTCACTGGATTAGAGACCAGGGAATGAAGGGAAGGGAGAGAGGCTAGGAATAGGAAAGACAGTACAATAAGTCAGACCTATGGCCAGTGTAAGGCCACAAGAACGGATTCCAATTAGAATAAGTTATACCCCATGTATGTATAATATGTCCAAATGCACTGTACTGTCATGTGTGTCTAAAAAGGGGGAGGGAGGGAGGAGGGAGGAGGAGGAGGAAGAGGAAGAGGAGGAAGAGGAGGAGGAGAAAAAGGAGGAAAAGGAGGAAGAGGAGGAGGAGGAAGAAGAGGAGGAGGAGGAGAAGGAAGAGGAAGGGGAGGGAAAGGAGGAGGGGGAGGAGAAGGAAGGGGAGGAGGAGGAGGAGAGGAGGAGGAGGAAGAGGAGGGGGAGGGGGGAGGAGAGGGAGGAGGGGGAGGAGGAGGGGGAGGAGGAGGAGGAAGAAATCCCTGCCCTCATGGGGTTTGGCTTCCCCACTCAGGGACCATTCACACCTCCATTTTTGCTGCTTCTCCATGGTGTCCCAGAGGTGACAGAAAACAGTGCTTGCTTTATTTGGTCATGGACACGAGGGACCTGTTACTTTTTTTAAAATATCACCTACCATATTCAGTCATTCCAAGCCATGCAAGGGAATCTCACAGAAATGGGAAAGAGGAGGCAGGAGGAGGCCGGGCAGGGAGACCTTGTTGCTTGATATGGATACATTGTCTCAGGTCACTCTGTGTCTGAGTCAGCTTAAAGGAGACACTGTGTTCATCAATAACTGGCTCTTCCCCCAAACAAACAAACAAAAGTAAAAACAGAAGCCAAAGTCCCTCTCCTTCGCCACCAGCAGTGAGGGGACCCTCCCGGTACAGACAGGTGCCGTGGGTCCTCCCTCTCGTCTTGTCTGGTTCCATCCCCACATACCGGGCCCTGGGGTTCCGCTGCACGTTATGACATTTATGGGGACACAGCTAGCCATATGCCCGCGTTGACATGGAACTGCTGTTCTAGAACACGGGCTCTAACTGAGGACGGTGCCCCACAGGTGACTTCCCACTTCCGTGCCACCAATATTGACTGTCACTGAGGGTGTCCTTGGAGGTAGATCAGACTCACTTTGTCTTGTCAACGTCTACCAGGTTCTGGTATTCTGAATTCTCTGAATTCTCCTAAACGTGGCTCCAGCCTCCTATCATCCTGTTATAGTGTGGACATGAGGTGTCCCCTAAGACTCCTGTGTGAATCCAGGAATGTTCCGTGGTGAAGTGACCGGACCTGGACGGTGAGGGCTGTGATCTAATTAGTCCTTCTAGTGAGAAGGGTCTGACAGGGCGGGGACTGTAGGAGGTGGGGCGTGGCTGCAGAAGGTGTTCACCATTTTGCATCCTGGAAAGGAAGTGTCTCACCTCCCTGCAGGCCCTCCCTGTCCCTCCCTGTTTCCCACCTGCCATGAGCTGAGCAGCTGCCCTCCTCCATGCCTTTCCACCACCATGTGCTGTCTACCTGGAGCCCAGAGCCTTGGAGCCATCCAGCCATGGACTGTGCCTCCAAAACCACGAGCCAAAGCCAACTGCACCTCCTGTAACTTATTCCTGTTGGGTATTCCAGTCCCAGCCACAAAGAGTTGACTGCCATACATCCCTCAAATGCCTAAGGTGGATGTTTTTTCTTATCTTATTGGACTAAGATATTTTGTTAGATCAAATATCATCTTGTCAATAAAATGCAATACCGTATTTTTTCAGGTTTTGCAAAAGCACGGTGACCGATGCAAGGAATTTTCTATTTTTCATTCTGAGAGAAAATCATTAATAAAACCACAGTCCTTGCAAGACTCAGAATTTAGCTGTTCGAGAATGCGAACCACCCATAAAGGCAAGGAGTAAATCACCAGTGAAGGAACAAGCCTTCTGCTGGTGCCATCCGGATGGAGATGAGCAACGGAATCACGCTTTGCAGAATCACACAGCCTCTTAACAAGCTGCTGCATCATCTCTGTTGATTTAATTCAGCTGGAAGACACCAGAAATGCTCACGACTTGCTTGCGAAAGCACCTCCATTTCCTGTGCTCCCAAGGCTTTGGCCGGCAAGTCCTCTCCCTGGGTTGGGAAGGTGGATTGACCTCTAAAATGGGCTTCAGGTTTGTCTCCAAACCAGCCCAGGTTCCAAGGAAACGAATGGCCCCAAATGGAAACTGAATGATTGGAATTAAGAAACTGGAACCCCAGTGTTTGGTCAAATCTTCTATCAAAGAAAGAATCCCAACACGTGTTTCACCAGGCAAGCTGGTGAGCAGCAGTTGTCATGGAAACAGGATGTCTTTCCATCACACGGGGATGGCTGTGGAGTGCTCATCTCCCTGGAATGGAAGTGTTGGCGGGAATCCACTCTCTTTCAAATCTGCATTAAAAACCATCATTTCCTTTATCTTAGAAAGGAACATACAGCCACAGGGCTGCACGCTCCTCAAACAGAGAATTAAAATTACTTGCAAAAGAATCCGTGCTTAGGTTAAAAAAAAAATTAAATTGAAAATGAATCCCATGATAGGAACCTGGTGAGGGTCAGAGGGCGCCGCCTTGGTGGGGGGCACACTCTGGGGCACCTGCACCTGGCAGTGGTCCAAGCCAGCACCGTTCCCTGGTAGCTGAAGGGACATGCTCCGGGTGTGAGGTCCCCACCACTGGTGACAGCAAGGCCCTCCTTACCCACAGATTCCCATGATGCCCAGAGGCCCCGTGACTCCTGATACACAGGCATGTGAGCCAATCCCAGCGTTTGAGGGCAGGGTCCCAGGGAGGCTGCAGCTCTGCTCCGGAGGCAGCCTGACATTCCTTCTGATCGAGGCAACCTACAGGAGCGTTGGGTCTTTTTCCTTTGTTTTCAGGTGAAGATCATTTCTCCACCTCCCTCCAAAAGAGAGAAGAGAGACGTGTGTGTGTGTGTGTGTGTGTGTGTGTCTGTTACAGCCTAGAACGCGAGGTCTCGAGGAAGCCTCAAGCTCTTCAGAAAAACAATGATCCAAATAAAAAAATCCCCGCAGCCCCGCGATACATAAAGAACCTCTTCAGCAATAAGAAAAGGAGCAGCCTGGTGTTCACGTGGGCAGGAGCCTTGACCAGACATCTCACTGGAGAGACACTCACGGCAAACAGCATGTCTAAAGATCAGCGTCCTGTCACCAGGGAAGGGCAGATTGAAGCTGCAGTGAGACGCCTTCACAGGCCCCTAAGGAGGGCTAGAACCCAGACCACCCACGGTACCCAGGGCGGGTGAGGCCGAGGCAGCAGGGACTCAGTCACTGCTGCTGGGAAGGCAGACTGCTCCAGCCACCCCGGAGGAGAGTCAGCAATCTTGTTTTTTTTTTTCAGTTGTAGATAAACAGTATCTTTATTTACTTTTTTTTTTTTTTTTAATGTGGTGCTGAGGATCGAACCCAGGGCCTCACACGTGCGAAGCAAGTGCTTTACCACCGTCACGCTAAGTGAAATAAGCCAGCCCGGCAGTTTTTTACAAAATGAGACAGACTCTCCCGTAAGATCCGTCCTAGACCTCACCCAAAGCAGCTGCAAACTCATGTCCCCACAAAAGCCCACACACAAATATCTAAGGCAGCTATATCCGTAAGTGCCCTCATTTTGAAGAAATCAAGATGTCCTTTAGCAGGTGGGTCGGTCAGTGAACCATGGTGAATGGAGACAATGGGAAATTATTCATGGCTGAAAAGAAATGAGCTATCAAGCCCATAAGAGACACAGAGGAAGCCTAAATGCGTATCAAGAAGTCAGTCTGCAGCAAAGGTCACAGACTCTACGATTCCAATATATGATGTTCCAGAAAAGGTAGAACTAGGGAGACAGTCAAAGAATCAGTGGTGGCCAGGGCTGGGGAGGGGGGAGATGACCACGAGGGGCACAGGGATTTGCAGCAGTTAATCTACTCTCCATGGTACTCTGCCGGTGGACACCTGCCATCATCTGCTTGTCAAAAGCCACAGAATGTATAAAACCAAGCGTGAACCCTGACGGAAGCTCTGCACTTTGTGTGACAGCCCGTTGACATAGACTCAGGAACCCTAGGGAACGCTCCACTCTGGTGTGAGATGTCGATAAGGAAGGGGAGTGTGCACGTGGGGTGCGGCCTGAGGGGCACCCCTGGACCATCGGCTCCATTTTGCTGTAAACCCAAAAGTATTTTACAAAATAGTTTACTAAAGAAAAACACCAGCAGAAATCATACAGTCCTTTAGTGTCTAACTACATGCTGACACTTTCCTACCTAATCCATGCCTCAGCCGCAGCAGGCAGGTATGATCCATTTATACACCAGAGGCTCAGAATGGAAAATAACATTCACCTCCAGTGGCCAGCGGCTTGGAGGACCAGCCCGAGACTGCCTGGTTCCCTGCCTGCGCTGCTAACACTGCAGACTCCTCCTGAGAACACCTTCCCTGTAACCCTGGGCAGCACCTGAGAAATGGGTGCTCGGGAAAGCATGTGCATTATGCCCCAGAGTGTTCAAATCAGAGCCCTGTGGGCTGGGTGCTTCCAGGGCTGGTGGCCAAGCACATGGACACGCGTTAGAGGAACAGCAGAGGGACAGGCAGATGCAAGCTAACAGCCACCTAGGGTTTGTCATCTGTGTCTGGAGAAGGACTGTAGGTGCCACAAACCCAAGAATGTCCATGAGGGCTGGCGTGCAGCTCCGTGGTGGAGGCTTGGCTAGCATGCAAAGCCCTGCATTCTACCCCCAGGGCTGGGAAAAAAACCAACGAACCCCAAGCACAAGATATATGAAACTCAGTCACACCAAGGAGTGCATGGTTCAATTGCTCAATATCAGAAAAAAAAGCCCAACACATTCTACACCAAGGAACAAAAGCAAGGTTAGAGAAATTTTCATAGGAAATAACACAGCTAAGAAGATAATGGCAAATCTCCTTAAAGTACTGAGAGAAAAAAGAAACACTGCAGTCTAGAGTCTGTACCCAGAGAAACAGCTCTTCAAAAAACAGTGCAGATAGCAGCTCAGGAGGCCGAGATAGGAGGATGGCAAGTTCAAGGTCAGCCTCAGCAATTTAGTGAGGCCCTAAGCAACTTAGAAAAACCATGTCCAAAATAAAAAAAATAAAAAGGGCTGTGGATGTGGCTCAGTGGTTAAGTACCCCTGGGTCCAATCTTGATACCAAAATAGATAGTTAGACAGACAGATAAATAAAATGCAGAAGAAATCTGTAGTGGACATGGAGGGACAGGCTTTGGGATGTCTCCTGTTGAGCACAGCAAAACCGTGAATGCTATACAGAGGGAAACATTAGATGACAATAAAAGATAAGACCCAGCCAGGGACCCTGGGGTCCAAGGCACATACCATGGTGAGTTCTCTGGGTTTTCTTTTTGCCTCAGTCTCCCAGACTTGGAGCTGGGGAAAGTGGAACCCAGAAGCACCCGTGAGGACCGACAAGAAAAGTCTGCTTCCTCTAGCCAAGGGGCCAGGAAAGGAAAAGTCCAGCAATTAAAATGCTCCTACGCAGAACCGTGGTAGCCAACACAATGGCAAACTGTGATCCCACCGTGCCCAAACCAGCAAGGCCAGGCAGGAGGCTCAGACACTGACTTCCAACAGGTTAGAGTGGATTAACCAACGACAATAAAAATCATGATCCAACAAAATGCTATCTACAGAAGACATGCTCCAAAAGAACCACATGGGTAGGCGGAAAGGAAAAGGATGGGAAAATTTACATCACGTGACTCCTCTCCCAAAAGTAACATCAACTTCAGATAAGGTCGACTTCAGGGCAAAGTTTATAGTGTAATTGCGAAAGGATCCACCCATAGGGAGGACATGAAATTCTAAACACATATGCACCAAACAACAATGCTTGAAAACATACAAAGTGAAACTTGACAGACCTGAAAGGGAAATAGGCAATCTACAATGATAGCTGAGGATTTTGACAGAAGTCCTCTCAGAGACAGACAAAATCAGCAAAGATACACAAGAAATAGGTAACAAAACCAGCCAACAGAATCAGATAGCCATGTACAGCACTTGAACAGAATACACATTTTTTTTTTTTTATTCAGGAGCATGTGAAACCTTCAGGAAGACGGATTATATACTTAGATAATAAAACAAATCTAAGTGACTGCATTTCACCGCAAAACCCTCACTGCTGCATGATTGTTGCACCCTGTTTTTTTTTTTTTTCAGTCCAAAAATTGATTTCTCACCTTCCGTTACATGACTGTTGCAAGGTGTGATTTTGTCGCTTCAAAGTGAACTGAGCAGTGACATAGTCCACAGTGGCCCATGGATACATGTTTGTCTTCTTGCATACCACAAGCTGTAAACTTGGAATTCTCAGTGCATGTGCACATCACTGTATGTCCAAAAGCTGGCTCGCATAGCTTGATTATAGCCTATAAACACGTCACATGAGGGGCACCTAGGGTGCCGCATCAGACAACAAAAACAACAACCACAGCACAGAATCTTCAGACAGAACATTCAACTTTCTAAGTACGCACTTCTCAGTACAGTGGTAAGGTTTCTCAAGTGTAAGATTTTGACTGTTATGCCAAATCAATAACACTGAATATGTTTTTTTTTTTTTCCCGGACTAGGAAAATGTTTGCCAAACTTCCATGAAGAAATGACATGCATTCATTTGAACTATTCATTTTTAAGGAATATTTGTGAGTATTCCACACATCCTGATTTTACACCAAAGACAGTTTAATAATAAATGATTTTAAGTAAGACCAGTGCAATTAAAAAAAAAATACACATAATGATGCCATCTCACTTTTTTTGCCAAAAAAAAAAAATGGCATAAAATCTGGGATGAAATTTCCAAATGCTTGAAAATTACACAATGTTCATATGGATTAAAAAGGAAAGATCAGAGGAAATTTAAATATAGTTCCACCTGAAATGAATGAAAAGACAATGTATTAAAATATGTCAGATGCAGCTAAAGCACTGGTGAGAGGGAAATTGATAACATCCAATGCTTACACCAGAGTAGAGAAAAGATCTCAAATCAGTGATCTAAATTCCTACATTTAAAAAAAAAAAAAACTAGGAGAGAGAGAGAGAGAGAGAGAGAGAGAGAGAGAGAGAGAGAGAGAGAAAAGCAAACCCAAAAGCAAGCAGAAGGGAAGAGAAAATAAAGAGTAAAATCCTTGAAATCAAGAACAGATATATTAATAGAGAAAAATTGATGAAACAGAGAAAGAGAGTCTTTCAGACATGCAAAAGCTGAAAGTGTCCATCTCCAGAGGATCAACAGCACAGGACTCTCTTGCAGGAGCAGCATCATGGAATCAGAAGGGCTGAGATCTACAGAAAAGACTGAACAGCACTGGGAATGGTAGTCAACTGAGCAAATGAAAGAGAACTTCATCATTTAAAAATCCCTGGAGGTTAATGGACAGTTTAAACAAAAAATAACAACCATGGAGTGTGGGTCTCATAACAGACAAAAGAAGTATCCGACAAGGACAGTACAAAGGCTGGAGTAAGAAACAAGAGGGTGCCGTGGCCAGGTCTCATACACCATGTGGACAGTCGAGATCACATGCAGGGGGCTGGGGTTGTGGCTCAGCGGTAGAGCCTTGCATGTGCAGGACCCTGGGTTCGATCCTCAGCACCACATAAAAATAAATCAGTGAAATAAAGGTATTGTGTCCAATTACAACTAAAATATTTAAAAAAAAAAAAAAGATCACATGCAGGTGGACGGTGGTAAGTTGAAGATGTGCCCACCACACCAAAATCAAACACATGCACAGCAGATTCACAGCTATTCTTCCAGCAATGAAATTAAAAGGAAATCAGACTCAATATTGTATTAATCTAACAGAAGGCATAAAAAGAGGGGGAAAAGGAACAAAGAGCAGGTAAGATGAGTGGTAAACAAATAGCAAGATGATGAACTTCAGTTTCTCTTACCATCCCAATGTCCATGCTAATTGTAAACAGTCTACACACCCTGGGGGGATGCTAAGGATTGTTAGAATGGATAAACAGCAAGACCCAACAGAATGCTTTCTACAAGCATGCACTTTAACTTAAAAGACAGACATAGCAAAAAGTAAAGGACCGAATATTTTCTTTCTGTGTGCTATATTAAAAACTTTCAACTATTTAAACAGCATCTACTATTTGCCAGGAGCACATGAGAAAAACTGTTAAAGGAGCAAAAGAACTGTAACAATTCACTAAAACCCACAGGTCTTGAACTCACAAAAACACAGGCACCTACCCTGAAATCCCAGACTGAGATTGTGAACAAAATCAGAAGTTATTTTGATCCTTAGCTTTTTTTTTTTTTTTTTATGAGCGGATCCTACAATAAAATAGTATGTCATGTTAAAAAAGGGAATGAAAGAAGAAAACTGCAGAAAGAAAACACTCTCAAAAGAAAACTGGAGAGGCTATATTAATATCACATTAAGTAAATTTCAGAGCAAAGAATATTACCAGGTATAAAGAAGGCCAGTTGAGAAACGAGTTGGCTCACCAAGACGACATCATAATTCTAAACATCATTGCTCCAATGTTGCTCCAAAGAGAGCCCCAACATACATGAAGCAAAAATGGTTAGAAGTGCAAGGAGAAAGACAGATCCAACCAGGGAGAATATCAGTCAGAACACAAAAGATCTGAATGCGATCAACCAACTTTATCTGATTGACACTGACAGAACCTTCCACCAAACATCACACAGCTCATATTCAAGTGCACATGGGCTGTCACCAAGATAGATCATGTTCTGGGCCATCAAATAAGTCTCAATAAATTTAACAGAATTGGAGTGGAGTAAGTATATTCTCTGATACAATGGGGTCAAATCAGAAATCGTAAAGACCTCGAGCTTTGTGAATCCCCAAATACTTAAAAACTAAGCAACCCATGTTCTGTGTGACCTGTGGACCAAAAGACAAATCAGAGGGGAAACGGGTGAATATGAAGACCCACGTATCAAGTCAAGGGATGCTGCTTGAACAGTTCTTAGAGACAACTTTAAGACAATGCTGTAAGAAAGACCCCAAATTAGTGAACTCCGCTCCCACATGAGGAAACTAGATACCAGAAGCCTACTGGACTCAAATAGAAGGAAGAAAATCAAGATGAAATATAGAACACATGGAACGGAAAGAAAATGCCAAGAGCAGCCAGAAAAGTAATACAGAAAAATCAATGACCCCAAATATGGTCCTTTGAAATTAAAAAAAAAAAAAAAGTTCTAGCTAGACAGTACAAAGAAAACCGGAGAAGACAAAAATGGCTAATATCAAAATTGAGATAGGTGACATAAATACAATTTATGTATTTAGATATGTAGGAGACTATAAGGTGTTATTATCACAACTTCATCCAATGAATTGGCAAAATGGATAACAAGGACAAATTCCAAGTTTACTCAAGAAGAAAGAGTTATCACAACTATATATTTATAAAAGAAATGGAATATAGTTTCAAAAACAAAGAAAACTCCAGGCTCAGATGGCATCACTGGTGAATTCTACCAAACATTTAAGAAAAAAAAAAATACCAACTGTACACAGACTCAAGAAATTTGAAAAGAATAGAATACTTTCTTATTAGGTCAGTCTTTGCCCTGAAACAAAAACCAAACAAAGCAAACACAAGAAAATAAAGTCAAAGATCAATCTCCTTCACAAATATAGATGCAAAAATTCTAAACAAAATTTTATTAAGTACAATATAAGAATGTATAAAAAAGTGATAATCTTTGTGGTTAAGTGGTATTTATCTCAGAAATTCAAGATTGGCTTAACCTGTGAATGTCAATCAATATAATTAACAATTTAATAAACCAAAAATATAAATCTATATGATCAACTGATGCAGAGAATATTTGCCAAATCCAACATCCACTCCTGATTTAAAATATATATATATAACTCAGAAAAATAGGAATAGAAGAGAACATCTTTATCTATAGGCATCTATAAAAACCTACAATTAATAAAACTCTTAGGGGCTGGGGATGTGGCTCAAGCGGTAGCGCTCTTGCCTGGCATGCGTGCGGCCCGGGTTCGATCCTCAGCACCACATACAAAAGAAAGATGTTGTGTCTGCCGATAACTAAAAAAATAAATATTAAAAAAATTCTCTCTCTCCCTCTCTCACTCTCTCTTTAAATAAATAAATAAATAAATAAAACTCTTAATGGTCAAAAACTGGATACTTTAGTTTTGATACAAAGGGAGAGACCAATGCAGTTTGATCTTATCATATCTATTTAGAATGGTATCAGAGGTGAAGGCCAATGGAATAAGGCAAGAAAAAAAAATTAAAAGCATCCAAATTGGAAAAGAAGTAAAACTGTCATCAAACATGGAAAACATGATCATCTATGTAGAAAATCTTTTGGAATTTACCCAAAAGAAAAAAAAAGCTATTAGGACAGATGTGCTTTACAAAACTTCAAAGAAAGTCAGTATTCAGAAAGCAACTCTATTTTTATATGCTAGAATTAAACAATTGGAAAGTAAAATTTCTTAAATTACCATCTACAATAGCATAAAACATGAAATGCTCATAAATTTCACAACATACAAGAATTGAACCCTGATAAGTACAAAACTACTTAGAGATATTAAAGAAGACCCAAATAAAAGAAGAGATACCTTGTTTGTGTATAAAATGATGCAGTTGTTAGACTGCCATTTCTCCTCAAGTTGATTTTCATATGATCTCAGTTAAAATCTCAACATCTTTTTTTTCTGCAGAATTTGACAGCTGGATCCTAACACACACACACACACACACACACACACACATAAATACTAATGACTTAGAAGAGCCAAATACAATGGAAAAAGATCAAAATTAGAAGAATAAAACCTTTGGATTTTAAGTTTCATTATAAAGCACAATAGTCAATACAGTGTGACATCAAGATAGGGAAGTAGATAAAACTGCATAGAACAGAAATAGATCAACACATATATGAAATTGTTTTGTCAAAGGAATAAAAGCAACTGAGTAAACAATACTTTTCTTTAAATAAAGGGCACTGGAACAATTGAATATCCATGTGGGAAAATGGCAACCTTTAATCTATATCTCCTATCATTTATAAGAAATAATTAACCATGGAAATATAATGAAATGTAAAATGTAAAATCTAAATCCAAGTAATAAAACTGCTAGGGAGAAAATCTTTGACTCTGGTTTAGGTCAGAATCAACAAAAGGATGATTCATATCATAATCCAAGTGGATAAACTGGACCTCATCAAAATTAAAATCTTTTGCTTTTCTAAAGACACTATTAAAGAACAAAAAGCCACATACCAGGACCAAATATATACAACTGACGTCTCTGAAAAAGAGCTTGTTTTCATAACACAGAAAGAACTCTCAAAACTCAATAATAAGAAAATAAAGGACCTATTGAAAAAAATATGAACAGATTTGAAAAAAAAATTTGAACAGATAAATCTGCAAAGCAGATACACAGAGGTCAATAGCATTAGGGGAAAAAAATGCTCAGCACCATTAGCCCTTCGGTCCAACCTAGCAGAATTCTATTCCCAGCTAAACTATCAATCGTGGTGAAGGTAAAATAAGACATTTGCAGATGCATAAGATTC
Organism: Ictidomys tridecemlineatus; assembly: GCF_052094955.1. NCBI lineage: Eukaryota > Metazoa > Chordata > Mammalia > Rodentia > Sciuridae > Ictidomys > Ictidomys tridecemlineatus. Next base: position 52,052,356 of record NC_135492.1, on the reverse strand, counting down.
TAAGATATTTACCTTTCTCAGGAAGCTGCTAGCCTACTTACAACATGGGAGAATGAAACAGGGAGACAACTTGGGTGGCAGGGCAGAGAAGGGGAGCACTGGCATAAGGAGGGAAGGGAGGGGTGCTCTGGGCCGGAGTGCTAGGGCAACAGCTCTCTGTGAGCCTTACTATTCATGTCCCCCAGGTTGGTTTCCCTCAGTCCTGTATCACTTGACACACTTCCTGTATGGTTTAATAATTCACACTTCTGGGCCAGACATACGGGACTTTTACCTTATGCCCAGACACTCTCTACTACCTGACCTGGACTAGGTCACTACTGCTCTAAGACTTGGGCTTCCTCATCTCTAAAATGGGACTACAGCATTTTGTAGGCAAGAATTAGATAATGAACGCAAAATACCTTAGTGCTTTACTGGATCTTAAAAAAAAAATAATAATAAGACAGCTCTTTCTTGCACTGAGATATAAAGCTATCCGCCGAACAAGAATTCCTTAGTCACCTTTTGTGTCACTGGGACCAAAAGACCTACCAATACCCATTTTAGAGGAGGAAAAGGTTTTGGGGGACTTGCGGTTTCAGAGGCCTCAGTCCATAGATGGCTGGCTCCTTTGCTCTGGGCCCAGGTGAAGCAGAACGTCATGGTGGAAGGGTGTGGAGGAGGAAAGCAGGCAGGACAACCAAGATGCAGAGAATGTTCCTCCCCAGGAACAAAATATAAACCATATATACACCAAAGGCATGCTCCCTAGGTCCCCTCTCCAGCCACAGCCCACCTGTCTGCAGTCGCCACCCTGCTGATCCCTATCAGGGGATTAATTAGGATAAGGTTCTCATAGCCTGATCATGTCACCTCTCACATGTGAGCTTTTGGGGGACTCTTCACCTCTAAACCACAATACCCCCTCCTTCCCAAGGTCACTGCAGCATCAAAGCCCAAGAATAGGCCGATGCTGAAGCCCACCAAAGGGCCACCTGGTTCTCATGGCCGTGTGGCCAGGTGTGACACTCCAGGAGACAGTTCAGAGAAAGACAGAAGAAATCTGACCCAAGGGCCTCATTCACTCAGAATGAGGACCCACATCCCTGTCAGGCCCCAACCATCGTCTAATAAGGACGCTCCCTGAGGCCACAGCACCACCTAATCTTAGGATATATCCATCGCCCCCAAACATGCACCATACCCATATCGGGCTTTCTGTGCTGGGCATTGCATATAAATGGATGCATACAATATGTGGTTTCTGTTTCAGGGTTTTTCCTTTAGCATAATGTTTTCAAGGTGCATCCTGCAGGAGCTTCCCAAGCCAGGATTTTCTTCTACAGATTATTATCATCATCCTGTGAAGTGAATGAATAACATCGTATGGACATTTGTCCCCCCCATTCTGGTTTGCCCACTGTGAGCTGTTCTTCTCTATTCATCCCTTGATGGATTCTTGCACCTCTTCTTCTGGTTGCAAGAAATCTTGCTGCAGTGCAAAGTGTGTACAGGTGTTCGTCAGGACTGGGCTCTCCTGGGTAGATCCCTAGAGATGGAGCCGCTGGCCTAGGAGACAACTCTGTGCCTCACTTTCTGAGGCTCTGCCAAACTCTTTCCAAAGCAGCTGCTTCACTATAGCACCCCAATTTCTCCAGATCACGGCCACCATTTGTTCCTGTTTTGTAACAGACACATGCTGTGAGGTGGGATTTCAGACGGCTTTGCAGTTTTCCTAATGATCTGTGATGTCAACCATCTCTCCCATGGGCTCACTGGCCATTTGTGTATCTTTCTGGAGAAATGTCTGCTCAGATCTTTTGCAGACATTTTGCAAATTGGGTTGTTTGTATTTTTATTACTGAGTTAAGAGTTCTTATACATTTTGGATACAGATCGTCCATCAGATACATGATCTGGACACATTTTCTTCTCTCCTGTAGGTTGTGTATTGGCTTTCTCAAAGGCATCCCTTGAAGCACAAACTTTTAAAATTTTAATGAGTCCCATTTATCTTTTTCTTTGTTCTCCTCTCCTTTTGTGTCACATCTGAGAACCACTGCTTGACCTGCAGTCATAAAGATGTACTGTCGTGTTTTCTACTGAGAGTTTTTAACTTTTACCTTCTCATTGATTTTAAATTAATTTTTATGTACAGTGTGAGGTGGGGGGGTGGTCCAAGTGCATTTCTTAGCACATGGAGAAAAACCACGTGTTAAAAATTTTCACTAAACCATATTTTGCTTACACGAACTACAACAATATGCCCTGGATATACACAGAAAGGTACCTTCAGCCATTCAACCACTACGGCCAGCAAAAACACAACTTTGAGATAAATATTGATCATTTTTCTCCCTCCGTTTTCCTCTTTCCTTCCAAAAATTCAAGCAGAAAGTAGGCTCTTGGCTTCCTTGCCTAGGACACATTGATGGAAGGTGCTTCCTGGCTTACGTTTTCCAAACACCTTAATCCACAAATTCACAGAGGAATTGGCTAATTACATTGTCCAAAAGGACAAGAAAGACCTGGATTATCATCCTCTTCCAGAGTGTCCTTGGAGGCAAATGTAGGAGGAAGGAGGAGAGAAGGGGGCACAGGGATCAGGGACCTGCACCGGCTTCCTGGACAGTCTTGAGGGTGAGGCTCTGGGTAGATCCACAGTCAGGGCACCTCAGCCCAGGCTCTCACACCCGAGTGCTGCGACCCTCGGTGGCTGAGGTCAGAAGCAAAGTGGAACCAGGAGCCAATGCCAGGTGAGCCATCCCCACCCACCGGCACACACTGTCTGGAATGCCCAGGGGCACTGGGCACCGGCCTGGCCTCGGTATGTGAAGAAGCAGCAGGCGAAGTCAGTGAACCAGCACCAAAGGAACTTAGCAGCAAGATAAAAAGGCAAGTCACAGTCAGATTGGGTTTCTAGGACACAGGTGTACTCTTACATTCCTGATTTATGGACTTGCATTCATCCTTGCCATGAAACGCGGAGAAGCTACCACACACAGGGCGTCCATGAGGCTGAGCTGGGGCGGGGGGAATGCGGGTCCTTCAAGCCACCAAGGCATTTATAATTTTGCAAAGAGCAACAGTTTCCATTTGTAAAACGCCACTGAGTGCATGCCTCGTGCTACGCTCTTTGTAAGTAGATCTCATTTAACCATTTTGTCCCATCATCCCAGGCGGAACTTGCAGAAAACTTAAATACAGCCAGACGTGATGGGGCATGCCTGTAAATCCCAGTGACTCGGGAGGCCGAGGCAGGAGGATCCTGAGTTCAAAGCCAGCCTCAGCAACTTAGAGAGGCCCTAAGCAACTCAGTGAGACCCTGTCTCTAATAAAACATAATAAAAAGACCAGGGATGTGGCTCAGTGGTTAAGTGCCTTTGGGTTCAATCCCTGGGACCAAAAACTGTAAAGATTTATAAGAGTATAATAACATAATTATAAATAACAACTGATATCTTAAGTAGGCTCCGAATTATGACTCCCAACCTTATTTCAATGCATCTATGTCGATTCCATTGCAATATTGCAGCAAGAAACACACAGGATTTAATGGGGTCACTGCATCTTCCTCGTCAAGGCCTTTGAGATTCAGAGATTCAGAGTAGGCAAGGGACTTTCCCAAGGATGCACAGTTAGTGTGCATCCTTGGGACCTGGATATGAAGCAGAGTCAACCTGACTCCAGAGCCTGTTTCCCTTCTTGAAGTTAGAGTTCCTTTTGAGGAGGGGCCAGCCTGAGTGCCCCGCTCTGGTCATCTAGCATCCACTGGCTTCAGACATCAGCTCATCTTTTCCAAGAGCCGGGATGCAGTTCAGTGCATCAACCGTCTCTAACTTGGAGTCCACTATGGTCATTGGTAGATGACTGAGGCTGGCCAGGAGACCGTGGCCAACATGGCTCCGTGACCCTGGAACCCATGGCCTTGGCTGGACCTATCCAGGCCAGCCGGCCAGCTCCCCTCAACAGTCAGGATCTCCCTTATCAGCCATACCTTCTTCACATGCATCAAAGAGGTGACAACTGATTTGGGGGGAAATTCCAACTTTAAATCTACGTGCAAAAGGAAAAGGTTGGTTATTAACAAAACATAAAAAAAAAATTTATAGAGGAAAAACCTCTGAGAGCTGCTTTGCTCTGATATGCTCTGGGTCCTAAGGAAGCAGGAAAAAGTCTCTTGGAAACTTCCTAGGACCAGCACGCGGAAACGGAGTGGATGCTGGTCAATGAAATGCTAACGGCTTGGTCCTACGTATTGATTGACTGCACAAACATTGAGAATGAGACGTGCACACTCATAAAGGCTGCAAGACAGCCAGCTTCTGTTCTTTGATTCTGTGCAGATGATGAAACCAAATCTCAAACCCCAGATGGAAGCACATTGGGCCCCAGGTAGCAATGGAAAACCCAGAAATTTAAAGAAGAAGGAACTAATGGCTTTTCTTGGGTGCCTTTTCTGAAGACTAAACCTCGCCCCACTGGGTTACATGACCATCTACCTCCCGTGTCCTCATGAACCGCAGAACCCAAGACCCCTAGAAATAACCGGGAGGACAATGTCCCGTTTTGCAAACGGGGACATCTGAGATTCCGAGGGGTGAGGTGGCTTGTTGAGGACGGGCACTTGTTAGAACACGTGATCTTAGAAGTTCAACTAGGCGGGGAAGGTTTTGACTCAGGGACCAGGAAGGTGAGGTTCCAGCTCCAGGGCCATTAATGCCTCTGTTTGTCCAAAGTCTAAACGTTGGACTCGGCTGTTTTGAAACATCCTTCCCTCTCCAGAGGGGCTGACTGGGTGCGCGTGAGCATCTGCTGTCTGCTTGCTGGTCGTCTTGACAAACTCAAGGGCTTTCTTTCATTAAGAGGCAGACTTTGTGGTGGTAGCAAGGGTCGGCTCTGAACTCAGGCTTTTTGTCTGGTGATCCCAGCTCTGATGCTTATGGGTGGCAGAAAGCCAGAAAACAGGAAGCCTTCTAAGCCTCATCTGCAAAGCAGAGGTTGTAAGAGCATTTACCATGCACGGCCAAGACGATGCTTAAATACCAGTGGCCTGGGGCATGGTGGCACGTGCTCCGGTAATTGGAGCCTGCTGATGCCATCACCGTAAAGCGCCCAGGGAATGTGCCCATGTGGGTTACAAGAAGACAGAGGCAGCCCAAATGCTGAGGCCCAAATGGCAGGATCTCCGCTAGGACTGTGTCTGGCTGTAAGGAAAGGCATCCGGAACCATTTCCCACCTTCCCTTGCTAAGAGTGGTAGCCAGCGCTCTGTGCTTGTTATCCCATAGGGCTTCTAGGAAGCTCTTCTGAGAGGCGCTGACTTAGAAACACTCATTCTTTCCCTGGTCGCCTTTCTGTGTGGAATGCAGAAGCAACGGCTAGATTGTCTGCAGCCTGTTTTGGTCATGAGGGAAGGGCCAAAAACCTTTCAGAGATTCAGTCAGTCCTTCAGCTAAATCAATCAATGCCAGCAACCACGGACCTCCACTTCTCTTGTTTCATGAGGAAACTAAACCTGTTTCCGCCTTTTTGCTATGATCAAAATGCAATTCCCAACCAAAACACCCTCCACAATGAACTTCTCATTTCTGTCCACATATATTTGTGGGTCTGCTCAGCCAGCCACTTGCCCTATCCGCTTGGGGGTTCTGAGAGAGGTGCTCACTTAAGACTCTGACAACAATTTCCAAATAGTTCTCAAAGGCCAAGATACTTAAGGGGAAGACAATGGCTTAGCAGCTTTAGTGTCACCAAGGAGCTTGTCAGAAATGGAGAGCATTCAGGCCCATGCTAGACCTACTGAATCAGCATTTACATTTTAACAGGATCCCCAGAGACTTTGGGGGCACACACAGTTTGAAGCACACTGCCTGAAGCACAGGTCTAAGGATATCATCACTCTCCCCCCAAACCTTCAATGACCCCTTCTTATTTACAGACTAGTTTGGGCTCCTACGTAGCCTGACATCCAAGGCCCCTTGTGATCTTGCATGGTCCTAGAAATGGCCATCAAAGTGTCCATCAGGCATGTCTTATTGGGCGGGCAAGAAATGATTCTCTGTATATTAAAAAAAAAATGAGTACCCGAGAAACACCATGTTCCCTGATTCTGGCTTTACCATGCTGCGCACTGGCAAAACAGTGCAACCCAAACACAAACACACACGCAAAAACAGCCAGACATGGTCCCTGCCTTCAGGAAGCTTGGAGACTTGTAAGAAGAAATAAAAACACCTGACAAATTCTAAGAGCTGGAAGGAAATGAACAGGGCTGCAGGGTGACCCTCGCTGGTCAGAAAGATGGCCCTGAGGCTAGGAACGGGGTGTGGAGCTGGTCCAGTGAGACTAGCGCCCTGCAGGACGAATTCCGCGTGGCTAAGGGGCAGAGCAAGGGGCTGCTGGCTCAGGCTTACCCAGCAAATAGATATCCGGGGAGGAAAGTAGCAGGTTTCACTTAAAGAGAACAGGCTGGGTCTCTTTCCTGGACGTCTGTCTGTCTTCAGCGGGCTCACTGATGTAACTCGGAGTGCGCACGCTGCAGAGCCGCTGGGAGTCCAGCCCTGGAAATCCAACCAAGTGAGATTGGCATCCCAGCACTGCTGCTCCTCGGCTCTGCCCGCCCTCCTTGCCCCTGATGTCCCTTGTCAGGGATACAGCGGGGTTCAGAATGCAGCCAACTCCGTAGTTATGGTTGGGGGGACGCTTGTGAAGCTCCCAGCACCCTGCCACCCACAGCAGGGCTCCCGGGAGTCCCAGCGGGCTTGGGATTCCCATGAGTTTCACCACCGTTGATTACCACCAGCTTTCGGAGGGTAGCTTGTCCCCGTGCTCCCGCCCCCGAGGCCTCCCCGACCCCACGGTGCCGGGCGGCCTCCCCCGCTCACGCCCGGGTGACCCCTGCGCGCCGCCGCCGCCAGACCCCCGTTACCTGGGGCCAACCGCGACTTGTCGCCACCTTGCGTCCTGGGCCCGGCCTCCCTCCCGGCCACCTCCCGGCCCGCAGCTGTCGCAGCGGCGCCCCCAGCCCGGCTGGGCCCGGGCGGCGCGGGATGCCTCGGCGGGGCTGGCGGCGGCCGCGCGGCGCGCTCCGGCGCAGGGGAGGGGGCTCGGCGGCGGCGGCGGCGGGCCCGGCGGGGGGCAGAGCCAGAGGAGCGGCGGTGGCAGCGGCGGCGGCGGAGGAGTGAGGAGCATGCGGGGGGCTGCGGGGGGCGGCGCGGGCCCGTCCGCAGCGGCGGCCGCTGCGCCCGGGGCGCGGGGAGTGGCCGGGGCCTCCTGCGCGCACCATGGCTGAGATGGCGGCGGCGGCGCGGCGGCGCGGGCAGCCGGAGCGGGGCCGGCGGGGCGCGGGCTGATCCCCGGGCCCGGGAGGCGCCAGGGCCGCGCGGCGACGGCGGCGGAGCGCGCGGGCGGCCTGCGGGGCGGCGAGGCCAGGGCGGCCCCGGCGCGGAGACCGCGATGGCGAACGCGAGCGAGCCGAGCGGCGGCGGCGGCAGCAGCGAGGCGGCCGCGCTGGGCCTCAAGCTGGCCACGCTCAGCCTGCTGCTGTGCGTGAGCCTGGCGGGCAACGTGCTGTTCGCGCTGCTCATCGTGCGGGAGCGCAGCCTGCACCGCGCCCCGTACTACCTGCTGCTCGACCTGTGCCTGGCCGACGGGCTGCGCGCGCTCGCCTGCCTCCCGGCCGTCATGCTGGCGGCGCGGCGGGCGGCGGCCGCCACGGGGGCGCCGCCGGGCGCGCTCGGCTGCAAGCTGCTCGCCTTCCTGGCCGCACTCTTCTGCTTCCACGCCGCCTTCCTGCTGCTCGGCGTGGGCGTCACCCGCTACCTGGCCATCGCGCACCACCGCTTCTACGCCGAGCGCCTGGCCGGCTGGCCGTGCGCCGCCATGCTGGTGTGCGCCGCCTGGGCGCTGGCGCTGGCCGCGGCCTTCCCGCCGGTGCTGGACGGCGGCGGCAGCGGCGGCGACGACGAGGACGCGCCGTGTGCCCTGGAGCAGCGGCCCGATGGCGCCCCCGGTGCGCTGGGCTTCCTGCTGCTGCTGGCCGTGGTGGTGGGCGCCACGCACCTGGTCTACCTCCGCCTGCTCTTCTTCATCCACGACCGCCGCAAGATGCGGCCCGCGCGCCTCGTGCCTGCTGTCAGCCACGACTGGACCTTCCACGGCCCCGGCGCCACTGGCCAGGCGGCCGCCAACTGGACGGCGGGCTTCGGCCGCGGGCCCACGCCGCCCGCGCTGGTGGGCATCCGGCCCGCGGGGCCCGGCCGCGGCGCGCGCCGCCTCCTCGTGCTGGAGGAGTTCAAGACCGAGAAGAGGCTGTGCAAGATGTTCTATGCCGTCACGCTGCTCTTCCTGCTGCTCTGGGGGCCCTACGTCGTGGCCAGCTACCTGCGCGTGCTGGTGCGGCCCGGCGCCGTCCCGCAGGCCTACCTGACGGCCTCCGTGTGGCTCACCTTCGCGCAGGCCGGCATCAACCCGGTGGTGTGCTTCCTCTTCAACAGGGAGCTGAGAGACTGCTTCAGGGCCCAGTTCCCCTGCTGTCAGAGCCCCCAGACCACGCAGGCCACCCTCCCCTGCGACTTGAAGGGCATCGGCTTGTGAGGGACTCCCCGCCTCTGCATCCCTGACCCAACCCAGCATCCCCTTCGGCTTGGACAGTGACCTCGCTTCTCCCCGTCCTGTCCGATCCCCTTTTTTAATTTTCGAAGCTGCCTTCCAAACGACTCTCAAAGTGGACACCCACTTGGATTGTACAGACTCCTGTTTGGGGGGCGGGGGAGGGGCAACTCCGCACACTCGTCCTCCTCAACGTCCTTTCTTTCTGGGACAGCCCTGCAGTCCTTTTGTACTGGTTCTGACTTTTCTTTCACGTCTGCATTTTTTTTTCCAATAAAGGCTGATTTTCTTCATGCATTTTCCTAAAGACCACGGCCAGTTTTCTACAGAAGCTATTTTTGACAACCTCAAGTGGCATCGCAGATGGCAGTGAGGTAGACAGAGGTGAGGGGCTTCACGAGTCGGCTTCCTTGGGTGTCTTCAGTTGGAAGTAGGAGGAAGGGGGAAAGGTGACCTAAGGGCTGTCTGGACTGCCAGCTTAGCGTCAGTTGCGCAGCGGGGTTCTTCCAAAGCTTAAGAATTTAGTTCAATGTTGACATTGAACTTGACAGAAATCGGAGTCAGTAGGCAGTGTTTTTTTTTTTTTTAAAGCAGTAAGTAAGGACTTGGTTCCTAGTTTATACTAAATACACAGCAGCCGCAGCTGCTCTCTGTATTATATCAACCTTGAATGGAAACGTCTCAGTGACATTGTAACTTTCAAAAGAGTACAAAGTGTTTTGGTTAGTGAAGGTGTGGAGAAAATACAGTGTTGCATGCTTTTGTATGTATCCATTGTGGCTCAAGGATGGTGGGGCTCTGGAAGCCAAGTAAATCATTTGGGTATTTTTTGCCAACAAAAAAGTTGAGATACTTTTATGGAAATGGCTTGTGCTTTGAGAAGCCGGGTTTTATTCTGTCTTAGGAAACTAATTTCCACTTTGAAGATTGTTCTGTTGTTCATGAAATAAATGAATGAAACACAATGCTCCACTACTTCTAAGAGATGAGCGTTTTCTTAGTGTTTGCTAGGTTAAGCTGTGCTGTTATTCTGATGGTTATTTTCAATTAATAACCAGAATTGTCATTTTAAATATTATTTCTCTGTTAGATGTAATTTAAAACTGGAAGAAAACATTCTGCAAGTACTGTATAATATTTTTCGCTTAAACTGCTACGTTTTTATCAATGTATCTTCCGTTTTGAGGGTTTATATCTGTATTTCTCTTTGCATTACATGAATATACCAGTATTTTGACTCTGGAGTGGTGGTGGTGTTCTTTGAGGCTGGGATTGGTACTACTGCAAGTCTTGTATTGTCTGTTGCTAGTTTCAGTTTTCCTAGTTTGAGCATCAGCCTTCCAACACATCTGGAGACCTTTTGACTTCAAAGTGCAAGGTAAAATTCTGTACCATTTCTCTTTAGAGGGAAGAAATAGTAAACATATATAATGCTTTAAAACTCTTTCACAAATGAAAAGCACAGGCTGGGGTTTTGCTCAGCCTCTGTTCCATCTCCCGCACCGGAAAAACATTAAGAGTACGCTGATAAATAATAAATGAAAATGTGTATGAGCAAAGCAATCATTTTGATAAAAATAATAAAAATTTTTAAAATGAGCACGACAAATATACTGGGATTTATTCTGAATGTAGTGCTAATGATTAAATCTTTAGTCTAAAAGGAATAAGTGATATGGGGATTGGCCAGTGTATTCACAATGGGCAGCACTGTCTTATTTTGTTTGCCAAAGTCAAGTCAGGCTGTGAAGACGGTCATGTTTGGAAAATGTGATAATGATTACCCCTAATGTCTCCCGTGTCACAAGTCCAGGTGGCCCTCAATCATCCGGGGGCCATTCTTCAGACATCAGGACCAACCCAGAGGCAGAGTGTCCTGTGAAGTAAATCTCTGCCCATCTAAACCTCCACCCACCCCAGTGACCCCTGTTCATCAATGCCACCGAGTCCCCATGAAGACAGTACCTGGTACGGCACAGGGATCAGCTGTCACAGACTGTCCTAGGACGATGCTCCCTGGCCTTGCTTTTCCAAATGGCTTCAGGACATGAGCAATCCAGGCTTCTTGCTGGGGAGTGCTGAGGGGGGACCTAGGAGGAGCACTGTGAGCCAGCTCCTTGGATGGCGGGGACCACCTCTGGGCTTCGGGCAGATGGGATCTCCTTTAGACAGCCTGTGTCCCAACTCGGTTACCTTGGGGGTTTTAACATATAAAAAAATCTGATTAGACAGGAGAAGGCAAGTTTTTTAGTGAGAATTTGGTGGAGAGCAGCAAGAAATAGCGGCCAAAGGTGAGGGAAGAAGAAAGAGTTGAGAGACAGGGAAATGAACTTTCCAGGAAAAAGCCGAGCCAGGAGGAAATATGCCCCCAACCTCAGCCACTGTCAGGACCAGTGAGTCTACCAGTGTGCACTGTGGTTGCTGATTACAGTACTCAGAAGTCACCAAGGAAACGTCGGTTGTGTCTGGAAGCCTCTGCCTGCTGTCTCGGGACAGGCCATGTATCTAAATATGTCAAAATAGCTTGTTTATTTGGAAGTTAACTTAGCATATGCCTTTCCTCTAGAGTGAGATAAATAAGTGATCCATTACATTTGAAAAAAAAAAAAGAGAGAAGCCTATGAATAAATCTTCATCTGCATGTCCTGGTGTACAATTATTTGGTTTAAAATGAGTACTTTTAGGCATTTAATACCTTATATTAAATAGCGTTGCAGAAAGACTTGATCTTTTAAAGCGTATACCTGGTATGTTCAGGGTGTGTGTGTGTGGGGGGGAGGGTGGGTGGGTGTGAATTTACTCATTGACTTAAATCATATTGTGTTCAGGTTTTAAAAGACAAGACATTTCAAGCAAAACCAGGAAGCCATGTAGCAATCCATGATCTGTTATCTACTACTCAGCCTTGTCAAATCTTGTCAGTTGTGTCCTATTTGTCTCATTTTTCTTTCCTTCTCTCCCTCCCTTTCTGCCCTTTTATTAAACTATCTCTCTCTATCTCTCTCTCTAAGACAATAATTATTCTGCCAAGCCTTTGGTCTTGGCATTGGCCCCCAACAGTCTGATCCCTGCCCCCTACAAGGTGATAGGTTCCACTTTCTGTGGCTGCCTTGGGGTGCAGCTCTGCAGGTGGGTCTGTTATCAGGTTGGAGGACGGGTCCACTGCCTTCCCGTGGCCTGTGGAGTTGACTGGAAGCCTGGTCACATGGTCGGGCCCTGTGCCTCTCTCTCTGTGCAAGCTGTCCCTGCTCGCCCGAGAGCCTGATCACCCCCTGCCTGGGGGTTCCCCACCGCCATCCTTCACGACAAGCAATGGCTGCGATGGTGAGGGCAGACCAGTCTACGCCACCAAGCCCCTGGTGGACACTGGGTCTGGCTGGATGCTGGTCCAAGACCTTGGCAAGCCTCCTGGCCCCACCTGGCTCTTCTGGGCTCCCTCACTTCCCGGGGCTTCCCCAGGAGGGCCTGCCCCTGGTGCACACTGCTGGCTCCTGTACCCAAGCTGCCGGCAGTGCTGTGAGCAGACTGAGCTGTACCATGGCCTTTCCTTAGGGTTCCTTACGTCCACCGTTGCTGCTGCTCCCCACGTGTGTGCTCAACTTGCAGATGGTGGGCTGCACATAGTGGGTGCACACCCAGCCCCTACAGAGAGCAAAACTATCCCAGTCTCTAATGGACGGTCAAGGCACCACCTCAGTCGTTTAGCTCCGAGTGCCTTGAGAGACAGAGCCGCAGACCTACTGTCTGACCAGCATTTCAACTTGTGTGAATCTTAAGGTGTTCAGGACTAAAAAAAATGTGCAGCTGCCTTAAACACTGTTCTGCATTCACCTGGCACCTGATTCGCCCCCCATGGGCTGCCATGACCGCAGGCCTCCAGGACCCTCTTTCTGAGAGGCAAGAGAGGCCCGGGAACCCTCTTCACCACCTGTGTACCCTTATCTCTTTGTGCCGCTTCTTGCCTGCTACAGGAGTACAAAGGAGGTTAAAAAGAAAACACTTGATCCAAGACCAAGGGGCTCTGTCTGCTTTTCCCCAGTTTGGACAAGACTGTGGGGTTCTAATCTAGCCCCTGAAGAACCTTCTTTCCCTCTTTCTTTGCCTTTTGGATGTTCTTGGGTGAAGGTGTGATTTTTTTCAGCAGCCACCCTGAAACCACACCGAGAGACACTGAACCTAACAGGGCAGAAAGAGAAGTGTGGGCACCTATTTTAAGATTCTGGCTCTGTAACCAGAGACCCAACCTCATACTTCTAGACCAATGGCTTTGAGATAAAACTACTATTGTTTCAGCCATTAATATTTAGGCAGGCTATTATCTGAAACACCGTGGTTTGAATAGGTGATATCACCCAAAAGTTCATGCGGGAGGCTGTGTGGGAAGGTTGAGAGGTGAGATGATTGGGTTGGGAGAGTCTTAAACTAATCAGTGCATTAATCCCCGATGGGGAGTGGCCAGGTGGTGGCTGTGGGCAGGCAGGGTGTGTCTAGGAGGCAGGTCACTGGGGCATGCCTGTGGGGTTTATATTTGCTCCCGGGTGAGCAGAACATTCCCCCACCCTCTGCTTCCTGGAGGCCAAGTCCTGAGCTGCTTTCCTCCTTGACTCCCTGACGCCATGATGTTCGGCTTCACCTGGGGCCCAGAGCTCGGAGCTGGCCATTTATGGATTGAGACTCTGAAACCACGAGCCATCGATGAACATTTGCTCCTCTAAATTCTTCTCGTCAGGTCTTTCAGTCACAGCAATGAGAGCCTGACTAACCTATGGAGGGACCAGTAGCTACAGTACCTGACATGACTCTCCCTCCACCCCTGGAATGTCCTGGAACTGCCTTCACACAGTTAAAAAAGTTAGACACTTCCCTCATGTTTCTAGTTCCCAGGTCGTGCTGCCCGCGGTGCATCGTCCTGGCTCTGGGAATAACGAGAAGGGTTGGATGTGATTTATTAGAAGACGAGGACAGTCCTGTTTAATTGCACTTCACAGTTTTGATCCGTAGGTGCTTAAACTTTCTGAGATCACCCATCTATTGCAGGAATCAGGAAAAGTGTCGGAAGGAATCCAGCTGTCCTGTCCCGTCACAGATGGCCGCCGGACTGGAAGGCTGCAGCCATGTCAGGCCGTGAGGAAGGACCCGCGGAGAGGAGGGGCCAGTTTTCTTGCTGATGAGGCAGCCAGTTAATTGGAGGAACTTGGCAGAGACACCCAGAACCACAGAGCAAGACAGACGCCCGCCCAGAGACGGACCAAGACAGGGCGGCAGGATAAGGAGATCCGCTGTCTGTACTGGGTGCTGGGCAGTGCATCTCCACTTACCGACTGAGGGAGAAGGAAAAACCACAAAACCAGAACAAAAATGGTCCCCGTTCCATCTTCCCCTCCTCCTGAGTTCTTACATGTTTCTGCCTCCCTCTGCTCTCTCTCCTCACTCTGGAATCTATTTAAAAATACATTTCTCTAAGTGAAATAAAAGCACACCATTTTCTCCTCCAAGTTTTCTGTTCTAGTTTTACCCAAATGTCCAAGTGCCAGTAAGGAGTATGGTCCTTTTAACAGAGGAAGTGTGTCACATCCAGTCTTGCTGTGGGGAGAACCAGCCAAGGGGCTGTCAGAGCTGAACAGAAATCAACAGTGACCCTCAGAAGACCACCCTGGCCCCTCCCCAAGGAGGGGAGCAACAGCAAGCTTACAGCACAGAAGAGGGTTATCGTGTACTTTTGATTACGAGAAAAAGGGGGCAAGTGGCAGGAGAGGCCAAGTAGGTACTAGTTACCCAGGTGAAGCTAAGTAGATACTAGGTATCTAGGAGAGACTAAGCAGGTAGGAAGTACCCAGGGGAGACTAAGTAGGTACTAGGCACTCACTCGGGGGAAGCTATGTAGGTTCCAGGTATCTGGGGGAAGCTAAGCAGGTACTAGGTACCACGGCAGACACCAAGTAGATACTAGGTATCCAACCCACCCTGTATACAGGTAAATAAAGCTTGAAATTGGCATCTGAAAGCCTGAAGTCTTACAGTCACTTACAATCACGCAGAGAAATCCTGAAAGAATGCTTGCTTTGTAACGTCAAGGCAAACATGCAATGATCTTATCTCCCAGTCACATTAAGGAGACAGGTAAATTAAAGCTGTTACTACTTGGTAGTTCTAGGAAGAATCATTTAGTCATTTACAAAATCAAGGTGTAAGTGGCCACCCTGTGACAGGTGGGGAGCCATTCAGACACTTCCCAGGCTCCGAGCCGCCCCACCCCCAGGCACTGTGCGTCTGTGTGGTTTCTTAGGCGCTATCTGAACCTGGAAAGAGCAAGGGCTGGCTTCACTGTCTTGAAGAGGCACACGGGCTACAATTCGGAAGGCTTTGGAAATGATTTGTTTCAATGCCAACCTAATGTTCTCTTATTAACTAATCGGGACTGGAACTGTCAGGTGCGACGTGCAGGAGTACTGTAGGGTCTCCCTGGTCCTCTTATTGAAGACCTGCACCCCCTTCTGTTTCCCATTTCCTCCTGGGTTTGACCCACATGCCTGGCAGTGTGCCAGACAGAGGAGAAAGGAAGGGACCCGCACAGGCATTCACGGTACAGAGTGACATGCACAGCAGAGCCGTGGTGAGTGTCATTCTCTGAACCCACAGTCACGATCAGCCTCATTTGCATATCTGTCTTGAGGAATTATGGGATACCCAGAGCTATTTCTAGGATATGATTTGCATAATTGTTCTAGCGCTTTGTGAGTAATGGTGACATGTGGTCTGACAGAGGATTGTTTAAGAATTTTGTAAGTTGCTTTGTAAGTTTTGCAAAGCTATGGGGATTGAATGCCTTCAGGTGTGTATGTAACAATCTGTATCTAACACTGAACACAGCACAGGGACACAGCCTCAGTGAGTCTTCTGCTGAGGGCGGCCACTTGACTGTAGCTAGGGGCGTTCACTGGAAGTTTGAGCGTAAGGTTCATCCCTCCTCCTACCCCCAACACCTCTTGACAAGACTAAAATTCATGTAAACATCCTAAGAAAATGTACCGTGGTCACGGGCCTCAGTGACTTTCCCTCCTGTGTGGGCAGGTGACATCTTTCAGGGTTAGACACTGGCTGTAAGAAGGTAGTATTTTCCTAGTATTTGGAATGTGGGTTCTCTCATGGTCAAAATAGGTCTTTCTAGTCTGAAGAGTCTGCTTGGTTGGTTGGCAGTTCTTATTACTGTGTTCATACAGGATCGTAACTACGAGGATGACTTTCTTCTGCATTGGGACACTCACAGGTCTCGACACCCCCCGCCCTGCCCCCATCTGGCCTCACACCTGAGCTAGCTGACCGCAGCAGAGACTCCCGTTTTGCCTCCTAGGGGCCATAACAGCTAAAGCCCACCTCAGCTGGACCAACCTGTGTCTGCCCGTCTCTCACCAGAAAGCCCCCAGGAAGCAGGGAATCTTGACTCCTTGCCCCAGACTTTATGCTATGGTCAGTTCCAACATCTAAGCCGATTCTGGGTGCCTGTGGAGTTGCTCCTCCCTTCTGTGGGGCTGACACTAAAAAAAAAAGAACAGGAAAGCCAAATTATCCAAAGACGACACAATCAATTAAAAGGTGTCACAAACTAGCCAACATTCAGAAAGAATCCTTCCCTTGTTGACTAGGGTCGGGGTGGGAGTGCTTTACCCAAGAGCCGCTTCTCTGTTCCTCCTGGGTAGGGGCGAGGCTGTGGGTCATCCGGGGATCACCTGGGACTCAGTTCTGCCACCTTCCCCTGCGCTGTCACTCTCTGGGCCCAAACACGGGCGCAGGGTTGCGTCTCTGCTTTGGGGGGGAAGAGGGGTGCGTCTTCTAAGTAGGTAAAGGGAGACCATGGCTGCTCAGGGCATCCCCAAGAATTGGAGCCCCATGGCCCCACCCGGGCAGCCACAGGCCCAGCTCAATCTAGTGAGCAGGAGAGGGGGGAAGACATGGGGCCATGTGGGCGTGGGGGACCAGTGGTCGGCCCAACAACAAATTGTGAAAGACGGCGTTCTGGAGAGAGCTTCCCAGACCCCTTTCCCAGTCAGGACCTCCTCCCCTCCAACCAAAGGCAGGAACATGAACAGAGAGGATTAATATTAATAATAACCAAACTAGAGCACCACAGTGGGCGACCTTCTGCTGTCCGCCTCTTCGGAAGCAGGGTGCCATCTTCCAGGATTTTATACAACTATTCATTCGTATGCACATTCAGGTCCTGAAATATTTTGCTCCTACATTTGAAACTCCAATTTGGGATTTTCAAAAATACATATGAGAGCCGATGTCTTGGGTCTGGGCTGCGGCTCAGTGGTAGAGTGCTTGCCTGGCAAGCTTCAGCCCCTGGGCTCCATCCCCGGTACTACAAAAAGGAAAACATGTTCAGGAATACAGGCAGCTCAGCGAAGGTCCTGGGTCATGTCTGCAGAGAGTCACCATTACCAGAAGATGGGCTGACATCAGTGATAGCACAGCAACGTGGCTGTCCTGCCCACCTGGGAGGGTGCTACGGCTTAGATGTCGTCTGTCCCCACGGGTCATGGCTGGCAGTACTGGGGGGTGGTGGGCAGTAGTAGGAAGAACTGGGTCATTGAGGGTGATGCTCTTGGGACAAATGGACATGATTCCCATAGGTCTACGGTTAGTTCTATGGAGAGGGCTGTTACGAAAAGGCAAGCAAGACTGGCTCCTTCCTCCCCCATCTCTCTGGCAACATGACCTCCCTCTTCACCATGATGTCATCTGTCATGACAGGATACAGGGAAAGATCCCCTCTTCAGAGCTGGTGCCACACTGCTTGGATTTTTGGTCTCCAAAAGTATGAACTAAGTAAGGCTTTTTTTTATTTCTTTATAATAAAGTTCCCAGCTTCAGGTATCTTGTTATAGCAATGGAAAATACACTGATACAGATAGCAACTAGTGGGCCCTGTCAAGAAGGTATTGAGTTGATTTGCTTAAAAATAACACAGAAGGGATGGAGGTGGGTGTTGAGCAGTTAGAAAGGGAACAAGTTTGTCATTGAAATGATAGAAATAACATCTGTATGACAGACAGATGAGACTTCCTTTTTAAAACTTGCCTGTTTACAATTTTCCATAATAAAAGTTTTGTTGATTTGCTTGTTTTAAGAATGAGCCAAATGCACACATGCCAGGCTTAATCACATCTATAAGGAAACTCAATTTGGGAAACTTCTCAACAGTTACTCAAATCTAACTTAATAAAACACAATTTCCCCTAATTTTGCTTATAAAGCTTTTGAGTCTCTGTAACAAAAACTTTTTTCCCCCATGAATTACCCACATTTGAATCAAGATGAAGAAAATTTGGACATAAACAACATGGAAATTTGCTTGGAAGTACAATCTAAAGATGTGAAATCATTCACATGTGATCGAGTTTATTTTATCTGTGCCTTTGCCTTGAACTTTAAAGAGAAACTTATGAAAAATTTCTTCCTGGAAACAAAGTAAGCTATAGATAGAGTTGATCCATTTTCCTTCACTGGCTTTGCAAGCAGTGTCAAACATTCGCCTTTCACGACTTTGGCCACGACTTTGGCCACAAAATGTTTTGTTTTTAATGATTTTTTTTTTTTGTAAGAGAGGGGGGGATTTTTTAATATTTATTTTTTAGTTTTAGGTGGACACAACATCTTTATTTTTATGTGGTGCTGAGGATCGAACCCAGTGTCCCGTGCATGCCAGGCAAGCGCGTTACCGCTTGAGCCACATCCCCATCCCTGTTTTTAATGATTTTGCAAAGGTGTAACATTTTATGTATTATTTCACCTTTTGAAAGTGAGGTAAAAATGTATCACTAAGTAATATTGAGCAGACACAAACCAACTTTAGATGAAATTAGTGGTTCTCGTGGAGAGGGACATCTGTCCTCACCTGCAATCTCCCTCACAACATCTGGAGACGCTGTCAGTCATCCCAGCCAGGAGGTGTTGCTGGTGTCTGGGGCAGTGGCCAGGATGCTGCTGGACACCCTAGACACAAGTGTGGATAGACACTCTGGCCTGGGGGGGAATGCATACCTGCATCACCTGTGAGACCTTGTTGTGGAGGAACCTGCCTGGCGGCCCTCCTGTCTGCCCCGTGGGGGGCGGGCCATGGTGCAGCTTCACACCTCTGGGCAGGATGGACAGCATGTGAAACCCCCAGGGGTTTAAAGACACCAGGTATTCATTCCACAGAACCTGGCCCCGCTGTCACGTACCCCGACTTCCCACTGTCTCGATTTTAGTCTCTGGTGTCCAGCGCACACTTTATGGACCACACTCTGTGCTCCTCTGGGTATTACTGAGTCTGCTGGACAGTTCTTTCTTAACCTGCTACACGAGCCACACTGTCCACCCCTACTGGTAACCAATTTTTTACAAAACTGGGTCGGGGTATGTGAAAGCAAAATTATTATCAGAGTTGCGGATGTTTTTCTTAACTTTGGTGAAGATGGACCCTTGACCCAGTCAAGTTTTCACTCCTTACAGAGCAGGGTGTCTTCAACACGCTATGAAAACCAGTTGACCCAGATTGCAAAACTGCCTGTTTCTTTACCCATAATTCCACTTGCCCATTTTTTTCCCCCAACCAACTTGCTAAGGGATGTTTCTTAAACACAGACTTAACTAAATCAAAAACAACCATTCTCTGACCAAGCGTGGTAATTAGCACAGCAAAACCATACACATCGATGGGGCACGAGGCGCCAGGGGCAAAAACACACACCATGTACTGCTGTGAGCCCTGGCCAGGTATGTAACTACAAAATGCACATTTTTATTTATTTATTCTTTTAATGGTTGGTGGGTTGGCACGGGGAAAGGCCAGTCAGTGGAACACATCTGATATGTTGTTTATTTGTGACGTTAAGTCAATTTGCAACACTTGGTGGGGTTCTCGAGGCCACGTGGCCTTGGCACCACTGTGCAGCAGAACCCAGTGCCCTGCCTGCCCACCCACCACAGAGGCTCCGTCACGAGAGCTCCATCACAGGGCTGACCCTTGGTCCATGCCAGGCCTGCTGCTCTGGGACGTTGCAATGTCCCTTCATACTCCAGAGCTTCACTGACGCGCACATAGTTTATTTGTTGGTACTACCTTACAATCCATGCAAACACCATGCTCCTGGATGTAAAATAAAAACGCACATCACAGGAGGATAATTTTTTGCCAACCTTGGAGGTGTCTTTGCCCATTTTAGCATGTGGCCTGTACAGGAATGTGCTTGTAAGAAAAATGACAACCAGGAGAAGAGTGAAAATAGAGTCTTAAAGTTAAATCAAGTGCCGTACAGTACTGCCATTATTCTGATACAGAATTTTCACACAGCAATATTGACACACGTTACACAGGACAGGATATCAGGCAATCCATTGCAAAAGAACTTCTGATGGCAACAAAGTTTAGATTTAACAATACTGATTTAAAACTGGTAGCTAGAGAGCGTTACACTGGATTACAATGAGTACTTCTTCCCCCAGTGACATTTTTTAGAACATCTCTAATGAGGGGACTTTTTAAAATGTAAACTTCATAAAAAAAGGAAGAATACATGTGCTATTGTATTGGAAATGACTTCTTTAACTCAAGAAAAAACCCCAAATCTAGGAATCTGGACTCGATCCACATGGTTTCCCACTGATTCTGGCCTCCCCAGTTCATAGCAGAACTGAGGCCCATCAGGATGGCCGAGTCCAGGCAGCTTCCAGAGGCCCTCCCAGCCCTCACTGCCGAGGAAGAGTGTGGAGTGCCTGGTTCTGGGGTCCCCTCTTGTTCTCACTGAAGGATCCAGTGGACAGCTAGGCTCTCACCAGGGAGTCCACCAACAGGACACAGGACACAGAACTCCCTCTTAAAAACGCCAATAAGGCAGAGAGGGAAATGGGGAAGAAACAGGGTCTTACACATCTTTTAAGAGACAAAGACCAAAGTGTGTGTGTGTGTGTGTGTGTGTGTGTATGTGTGTGTACACTGTGTGTGTGTACACGCACACACACACACACACACATACAGAGGCAAGGATGGAGCAGCGGGGTGGATAAAAAAGAAAATGTTCCTGTAACAAAATACCAATTCTTATTCCCATTTCTATACAAGTGGGTGAGTTACTGGCACTAACAAAGCCAAACCAAACCAAAACCCAACAGGGAAATGAGAATCGGTGCCGTGATGCTCTGCTCTTCACATTTCTATCCAAAATTAAAATTCCCTTTCAACGGGGAAAAAAAAAGTCACTGAAAAATCAAAGATGAAATGTTACTTGGAAGCCGGGCGCTCCTATCCAGCGCTGCTCGTCGGGCAGGATCCCAAGTCGGGCTCTGCAGGCCTCTGGACCCTGTGCACATGGAAAGTTCCTTCTCTGCAGACATCACTTGTGAGCTAAACAAGTAAAGCGGTTAAATGAAGTCCGCACACAGGCCAAGCCCGGCAGGCAAGGGCAGGTGTGGTGCATTCTCCGTCCAAAAAATGGAACCTGAAAGAAAAAGGGGCACAGAGTCAGGTGACCAGCTTCAGATTCAATGAGCCCTGGAAGCCGCCTCTCTGAGAGCAATGGAGCTTCCTGGGTGCTCTCGCCGTGGGTGCGCGGGACACTCAGTGCCTCCTGTCTGTGGCGCTTTCCATCCTTGCAGACACTCGTGAAGATGGAAAAGGCTTTAATCACACCTATGTGACAGGTGAGACACCGAGGCCCAGAGCGAGCTCAGCAAGCTGTCGAAGTCACACAGCTGGACCTGGGGCTTGGCCTCCAGCTGGACCCCAGACATCAAGCTTTCGCCTTTCCCTTTGTTTCTTTTTAGTGTCCCACTCCTGAAGCCCCTAAAGAGGAGCCCAGTACTCGGGTCCTGGCCACGCCTATTCAGTGAGCATGGCCAGCAAGTCACACGTCAACTCACACCTCTGCCGTGGACGCTAGGACTCAAAACACCGAGGTGAAAGAGGAAAGGAGCAAGATGATGGGAAGAATCAGGTTCGCTTTGCAGAAATGGAACCAACTGGCCCTGGCTTCAGCCGGCCCAGCAGAACAAGGTCTACTTTGTCCCCAGGGTCACCCTAGGGCCCTAGCTCAAGTCACCAGTGGAGCTGGGGAGGAGGCTCAGCCAGAAGTTGTTAAGTGTTGGTGCGCTGTGCCCGTGGCAGTGGGTCTGCTCAGTACAGGTCATCCCTAGAGCAAGGAGGGCCCCAGCCAGCTCTCCCTTGGAATAGGGCCTTCTTCACCTCCTGCCCGTCTTGCAAGTGCTATGGAGAAAACCTAACCCCAGGCCTGGAGGTGTGAGGGGCTCAGGGAGACGGGATGGCAAGCGGCTCATTCAGGGTGAAACGAAGGAGGTGAGGATCCTCCTGTAGCTCAATTAGGTGGAGACCTGTGGCCCGCCTGCTTCGGACCCAGGGCTTCCTCCCGTCAGGAGGCCTCATCAAGTAGGAATCCACTGAGCAGGTTTCTGCCTCACAGAGAGGTTTCTGCCTTTCTGTCCAGGGCTGTCCTTGTCAGGGCAGGCCACTCCAGCCCCACTCCAGGGTCAGACTCATGGGTGGACCAACCCTGCAGGTGCAGCCCAAGGCTGAGCTCTGGGCGGGTCTCTCCTGGCACCAGGCTCACCTCCTTCTTACCTCCTTTTTCCTTCTTCTTCTCTTCCTCTCTCTTCTTTCCTGCCTCCCATTTCCAAAATGGTTCTGGAAGGGTCAGGGAGACGACTGAGATCAATACACACAAAGGGAAGGACAGGAGGCAACGGGAGGGCAGGTACGTGGTCAACCTGGGCCTGGCATGAGCCGCGGCGCCCTCTGGCCTGGGGACACGTCACCTCTCCTGGGGCTCTGGCCACACCATCTACCTGCAGGCACACTACCCGTTGCTCAGCCCAGGGTTGGTGCTCAAAACGGTTCCATCACTGTGTGACTCAAAGGGTGCACTGCAAGGACATCTGCTGTCACCAAGCTTGGGAGGAGGTGGGCACAGCTGTGCTGGCAGAGGCCATTCTACCCTGGAGCTTCCTTTCAACAAGCCACCTAAACTCCTGCCCAAGCCAGGACCCTCTTAGCAGGGGTGGTTCTGACGGAGAGATGCCAGGCTCTCTCCAGACACCTGCTTGCCACCAGCTGGTGGGGGGGGGGGATGCCTACACCTATAGAGAGGGACAGCAATGCTGCCTGCATCCTGAATGGCCATGACAGCCCCTCACAACAAAGCTAGGTCTAGTCCCAAGGGTCAAGGGTGCTGGGGTTGAGGAGCACCAACAGCCCATCCAGGGAAAAGGCACCCACAGAGAGTGCAACACCTCCAGCAGCCAGACAGCTGGGGAAGAACACGCCCTTCCTCCTTCCTTCACCCAGGAAGGCCCCACGTCAGGGCTGATGACAGGTGCCGGGGACACAGCAAGGGCTGAATGGAAAATGACTTGTCCTCCACGTAGGACGGATGCCAGGGGAGACCATGGCTGGACCTCAGCACCTCTGAGCTCCCTGAGTGGGTCCTCGGGCCTTGTCACATTGATCACAAGGGAAGCAGCAAGAGGAAAAGCAGCACCATCCAGGGCCCGGCTCAGGCCTCAGGAGGCTACAAGGACAACTGTCCCCAACCCAGGGCCAGGTTTTCACTGTTTTGAGCAAAGGGCTGCTTCTGGATGCCCCCAACTGCGGTCACCTAGATGCCAAGGGGAAGAGCACCTCATCGCTGGGTCCGGTTCCTTCCCAAGTTCGGGCGTTGGCTTCCCCAGGCCCTGGCTCTCTGTCACCACGCTCTGACTGCGGGTGCCAGTGGGGCGGGGGAGGGCTGTGTGCATCTTACTGTCTTTATGAGCTCTTAGCCCCTGGCCTGGTAGACAAGTGACACTCAAGAAAATATTTGTTACAGGCTCACCAGCTCTGCCCCAGGCCTCCTGTGGAGACTGCGAACTCTTTCCTGAGGGCCAACAGGTGACCATCTTAGGGTTCTGGTGTCAGTAGGCCCAGCATGACTGAAGCTGCCAAACTCAAGGAGCAGAGGCACTACAAAACCGAGGCTGAGGCCCCTCATTTCACAGCCACATGTTTTTTTGCAAAACTTTCAAAAAATACCTTTGCATTCTTTTTCTTATTAAGGACACTCAGCCTGCAAATGTGGATCTGCTGCTGGGGACCTTAACACAGTGATTAGATCAGACCAAGCTGCAGGTCCTCTTCTCATTCCAACCCTGGTGCCTGGGTTCCAAGACCCAGCCTGGCTCCCCCTCCTCACCCCAGCCTTGTACCAGGCACCAGCCCAGAGAATTTCCCTCCTCCCCTTGCATCTTGGGCTCCTCGGGACAGAGCAAGACTTCTGATATCCCCACCCAGCAGGTGCGTGCCCATGGCTGGACTGGCCCGTTTGCTGCTAGATCCACGTGCCACATGACAGAGCTAACAGGTGTCTTCTCACACAAGCTCTAGAAAGTGTTTGCATATTTGAACCATTCAGCCCAAACTTGATAGTTTACTCTAGAATCAATGGATTGCTCAATCCAGGGTCTCAGAGCCTGCAGATTCTAGAAGTTACCACTGCAGAATGTCAGACATGATTTCCCTTGTTTGTGGTGCTCTTAAAGAGAGAAGAGCACCTCTGTGAAGGCCAGGTGTGGGGTTCGGGTAACAGTGGGCCTGAACCGACACTGAAATCCTGTGTGTGACACTGGACTGTGGTTCAGCAAGATGCTCCCATCAGAAGAAATGGAGCCAAGGATGCATAGGGCCAAGGTCGAGAAAACCCGGGTCAGACGAGGGCAGGTTTGTCCGGCGAGTATCTGCTGATTTGAACCTGTAACCATGGTTCAGGGTGGACAGTGGTTCAAGACATGCCTGACAGGGACAATGAGGACATTGGCATGTTGTGTTTTCTTCTACCTGTCACTGATTTTTAAAGTTATTTACTCAGTCTTTTAGCTCATATTCTGAAATTGTGTTTGATGTTTGGGCATGCAATGGCTTTAAAAGTGAAACCACTCATAATTTTTTAAGTCTACAATAAATGGTTTTCAAAAAATAAAAAAGTCTCAGGTTTGTTTTTTAAAAATTTCCTCAAAAAGTGAAATGTATAGGTCAATTTTAAAATGACCTTAAAAAAGCTTACATAGTAGGGGCAAGGCCCTGGGTTTCATCCCCAGCACCACCACAAAAAAACAAACAAACAAACAAACAAAAAAAACATTAAAAGACTAGAGGCTGAGGCAGGAGGATGGTGAGTTCAAAGCCAGCCTCAGCAAAAGTAAGGTGCTAAGCACTTCAGTGAGACCCTGTCTCTACAAAAAAATACAAAATAGGGCTGGGGATGTGGCTCAGTGCTCAAGTGCCCCTGAGTTCAATCCCTGGTTACCCATCCCCCCACACACACACACAAAAAAGAAAATAATAAAAGATTGGAGGAAACAGTTATTTAAATTTTTAAGTTGGAAATATTAAGCAATATAATATAAATATTAATCACATTAATCCAAATAGGATAGAAAATCTGCCATAAACCTTGTTCTTCAAGTATTTTCATTATCTTATGACTGGATTTTATTATGAAAATCATAATCCAAAATAAAAAAGTATAGCGATTAATAGAAATTCAAATATTTTTTTAAAAGGGGAAATATTTCCTGTAGACATGACTCGATGTCATTTACTGTTAAAAATATATTTTAAATGAATACCTGTTTGAAAAGCTATTATTTGCTTAAAAGTATGTTTTGAAAGCAAGTTGTTTCTTGATGGATTTATTTTATTCTATTTTTAAATTATCAAGTGTAAAGTTAAAAACTATGCCATTATAAAATGGCAGCTGAGCAGTGACCGTGAACTCTGCAGGTCAGCTGGTGCATTTGAAATGACATCCCCTGCCCTCGATGGCCATCCAGTGCTACCCACAGCCCTGTGGCATCCATCAAATATGTTTGTTTTGTTCAGCACATTTTGACGGCTCACAGCCACCAAACAGTGTCTCCATTGTCCCCATCCACTAAGGGGCACTAAATTTTAGGATACCACTGAACGCATATCCGAGGTTCACCAGGGGTATCTACAGGAACAACCTTCTTTTTCACCTGTTTTGAAGGGAATGTAACAGAGAGATATCCTGGAAGAAACTAGATTTTTTTTTTTCTTTTCCAAATCGGCTAATTTCATCTGTAACAAGTCTATGACTTACTCTTACATCATCAAAGTGACTTTGAAAATGTTAGTTTCAAGACAGGAAAAAAAAAAGTTAAAATTGAGTTCTAGAAACACATTTCAAGTGGACAACTGAATGGGGGCAAAGTTAAAGTCTGACCCCAAGCCTTGTCTTTCAGTATCTGTGTTATTCTGTCACTTCACTTCACCATGAAAACCACAGTCCCTTAGTTGAAGATTTCACTATCAGACTGTGATGAAAACCAAATGCTGGAGGTCCACGTAGGTGACCAGAGGCGGATTCTGTTTGCTCTCTGGTCCACGTGACAGTACGCCTGAACTTGGAGTTATCTATGAACCAGGGATAAGCAACTCCCATTTGGAAAGTCAGCAAAACCATCGGGCACCAGTGCCCACTGTGGAGGGTCAACTCATCCCCCCAAGCACATGGATTATAGTGAAGTCAAGGGGCATGTGGTCAGGTCCACAAGGACCATGGAGAGTCGGGAGGAAGCCAAGGTCAATGTGTGCCCCCGAGTGTAGACTGCAGTCTCAACTAGCTCCTGAGCCCTGTGGAGGCTCCACTGTGACCAAAGTCAACCTGCTTCTCAGGAGTCAGTGAGTGTGAAGAAACACACACACACAGCACTCAGTGTGGAGTACCTGGCACGTCACAGCCCTCGACAAGCGGCAACCATCAGTGGTACTAGCATACAGATCACACACGGTGTCCTTTTCAGAAAGGACAACAGATTTTAGGGTCTAGGGCAAGTGGAGTTATTCCAACACTGCATGAAACAAGGATCCTTCAAGGCACAGGGCGAGAGCAACCTTTTCATGGCCAACAACCTAAGCGTACCAAGGACGACTCACATTCAGTACATGTGATAAAAAAAATGAGGATCGATGCCCAGGGCACAGGGCCAGCTTCAGCTGCCGTGGGGAGTCTGGCATTGACATGGACAGCTAATCGTTTACAACCTTTTCTGTATTAAAATCACTAAGAATAAAAGATGCATGTCATGCCTTAAAATGACAGTACTGTCTTGCACGGTGAAACCACAGGCAGGAATGGCCCCAACGTAACAGGAAACATTTCACAAGGCAGCCACCGGAAAGCCAGTGGCTAATGCAGCCTTCAGAGAGGCCCCGTCAATGGGAATCTGTCTCACAGCTCACAGAGCTGACCCTTCTGCCAACAGGCTGCAGGTTATTTCACGGTGTTCACTCCAAGATGGATTAGAGGAAAGAGGTCTCATTCTATTGCAATTTGAACCCCTAACTCGCCTGGTAAAAAGTAAGAGAGAATGTGCAATTCTATCTGATTTGAAGACACTCAACCTGTTTTCAAATGAGAGTGTCCAGAGTTCTGTCTCCGTCAGGCTACCTGGCTGGGGGCTCATCTCAATTCCCCTGGACTGCATTTCACTGACCGGTGGAACCAGGAGGGGAACCAGAGGAAGTCGCTGTAGCCCGGCATCCCTGGAGGGCATTGCTGACCCATCAATCTGAAGGCAAGGCCCCTCCAGGTCCACGAGCTTCTCTGCTCCCTTCTGCTTCCTGATGTGATGCAAACCTGCTGGCCCCTGCAGAGGGGCAAGCCTGCAGCCTAGGGACCCCACCCCTAAAGCCTTGTGCAGACACTCCAACCCATGGCTACCCTACACATTGTCAATAACTTTCCCAAAGCATCATTTAGATTACTGTGATTGAACTGCTACATGAGCAAGGAAGTTGGAAATGTACATAACAATAATCTCTAAAATCATGGACAATGCATCCCATAGATACAGAGGTAAAATTTAGAACTTTTAAGATATAAGGATAATGGTATTATCCATGATTTCTGAAATAATCACAACCCCCCTCCACCACAAAGGTTATTCTCTTGTGCCTTATCAGCAGATTGGATATTACAAGTCTTTTCAAGAACTTTTATACTGTGGTTTCTGTAAAGATGCATAGTAGAGTATCCTATATAGTTTGTCCTAAATAATTTCTAAGTGAATTCGCATGGGAGAAGTTATTCTGATGAAGTGCCTCTAATTCTAGGATGTGGCTAGGAGAAGCCTGGTTCTTTGAAACGAAAGGGGAGAGAAAAGAGAGTTGTCTTCCCATTGTCATCTCTCCTGACTTCCAATTTCAAGCAAACTGTCCCCAGTTCCTGTCATACAGGTCTTTCTCGGGGTGGCTGGGCAACATAAGAGAACCCTTATGAGGCCAACTGACCTTCCGAGTCAGCGGGTGGCAGCTGTCTCCCACTTTGCCCATCGGTGTGCAGATCCGGATGCTCTTAACCCAGATGCTCACAGCGCAGCACATGCCTCCGCCACACTGGGGGTCCTTGTCGCAGGCCTGAAATGCAAGGAACAAACAGATAAATACAGACAGCAGGAGAGACTCAGGGTGGGGGAATCTAAAATTAGAAGGGAAATGCTCCTTAAATATCCAAATGCTATGATTTTAAATAAACACACACACACACACACACACATATTTAAAAAGCTTCATCTGCTCGCACATATCCACAATAAAATCTGATCAGCATAGATTTTCAAGAGTAGACTAAATAATGGCCTACACATTATGAACCCTTTAAACAGAAGACTTTTTAAAAAATAAAATCAGCTCTCTTCTTCCAGAGCTTGATGGCTGAATTGGCTTTAAGCTTGAAGAGTGAGTCTATATTAGTCTTAGACGGTATGTGGCCATAAGGAACTACATAAATCGAATTGCAAGATTTTATGACTATTAACTACAGAATACATTGGGCCTAGTTTTGAAAAGAGATTTAAACGGTTTCTAAATCTGGCATGAAGCACTCCAGACCCATAAAGGCACTGATGTAAATTTTAGACGTGTTTGTTTTTCCCTTTCAAATGTTTGCATTTTGGTTCAGGAGGCTTGGTGTTTCTCACACCACTGTCGTGACCGCCACCATCTCCTCCTTAAATGAAGAGATCTCATAGGTCGAGAACGGACAGTCAAGCCTCTTGCCTTGTGAGCCTCCTATTTCAGATGAGCAGCTTGTCAAGTGGAAATGAGTGGCTTAGGGTGTGACTCTGTATCCCACAGTCAGCGCATCCTACAGATTCAAAGGATTAAGAGGTGCAAGTAACAAATGCAGTGTCCATGGTAGTAACTCCAAGCACATGCTCCCAATATAAAAACCCAAGATAAATACAAGGACTCAGCTATGGAGGAATTTCCATCCTCTGCTGAACAGAGACAATGAAGTCTTTAATACAATGGATCTGAAGAGTGATTTTTTTTTCCTAAAACCAATAAAAAGTGGGATGCTTTGTCTAAATGGTGTGCAATAATGGGTTTTGCTTGTGATAAGGTAAAAGCATCTCATGCTATACATGTAAGAACCTACAAAGGCTATAATTTAGGCACAAAGTTAAATGTGCATTTATTGTAAACAACTAAACAGTCCTTCTAAGATCTCAGTTTTGGGCCAACCATGACTTCTCAAAACATAAATATATGGACATGTTCTTAGCATTATTTTTCACTAAAAGTGAAATATCTTGCTTTAAAGTTTATTTACTTCCTCCTTTAGAATTTTCTCTCTATTTAAATTGAGTATGTACATTGAAAACTACAGTTTTCACTCTGGATGGTTTGGATTTCATGGGACAATATCCAAACATTTGTACGTGTGTCAGAAATCCCGTGTACATGACTTTCACATTCCGTAAGTGAGATGTCCAGTCGACAAACTTTTCCAATATGTTTTAAGAAATCTTTATGGACATATGAATCAATTTCAAAATACCTACATATATTGCTAAAATAAATACTTTGGGTGGAAGTCTCAGCCAGTATTTTATTTCAACAGATGGGTATCGCCTGAATTCTGAAGCCCCTCCCACTCTTTTTAGAGCATAATAAAAAATCTAGCCAGAATCTTTTAAACCTCAATCAATCACTCTGGTGTTTAACATTCTCTATATATGTAATATATCTAGAGAAGTCACTAAGCTTTTCAGTTGAATCTAGGTGGTTCCTGTCAGGGAGACAAAAATGACACTTTATTGCCATGTGGCTTTAGAGAAAGTTTTTTTTTTTTTTATAACTCTTTTTGTAGCACTGAATTAAAACAATAACAACAGCCAGCATAGGACTATGTATCAAGCCAAGTCTAAATCTCTGTAACAGATAACCAAGGTGAGAAAATGTTCTTTTGTAATGAAAGGTTCAGCTCTTGGACAAAATTTAGGAAGAAGTAGATAAGTTTATCTATTTTTAATTATCTGTTTCCTAATGCCCTTCATCAGTAACCCATGCAGATCCATTCAAATAGTGCTGTCCTGTGAATAGAACAAAAAGATACTTATATGGAAAAGGAACCTTGGACACAGGATTAGTAGACATTTAAAATGAGCCAGCAGGGAAGAGGGAGGAGAAAGTCTCCACAATGTTTCAATTCTCATGTGTCAAAAAACCCCCTAAGTCCTTTTGTTCAGCCACACAGACTGGCCACTGACAATCTATACAGATAATTTGTTTAAAAAATACTCTAATAAAACCACAAGTTTATAATTAAATATCTTTTGGGTCTGACCAAATGCTGTCAGCACTGTGACCTATTAGAACAGAGAGTTAAGCCTTACTGCATTTCCCATTTATCATCATTTCAAATACATGTGTTATTTAAACACACAAAATGCACTTTGATGTTTGAAGTAACTTAATGAAATAAATGAATTTAACGCAATGAAGCAAAATACTTTAACACTTAGGAAAAGAGTGGAACGGGGGCACAACCAGCAAACAGCAGCGGTTTTGCAGTGATGATGGTGAACTACAAGAGGCTTTTAAAAACTGTGTGCTGTAAACTCATTCTTCAGATTCGCCTAGAAACAACGGCTGCGAGTAGGAAAGGACTGAACTAGTGGCTGTTTCCAAAGCCACTCAGGACGCCCTCTGGAAGTTGACACGTCTAGTGGCCCAGACTCCATCATCAACGGGACACTTTACAGGGAGAACCTCAAGAATCCAGGAGAAGAGCCTGCGATTGCACAGACACAGCCCTGACCCGAGTGATTTCCAAGGGCTCTTGTGGAGGACACCCGGGGAGCAAAGTCCTTCCATGCTGGACTAGGACCCGGGGACCTGGGGTATCCCTCTTTCCCTCTTGCTCCTTTGCAACTCAGGGAGGGGCCGTCTTTAAAATGCAAGGTTCGAGCTGCAACTCGGAGAAAAGTACCTGAGAAGGCTGAGAAAGAAACTTCTTTCTGCCAGACAGACAGACAGAGGAGCACAGAGCAGGCTTGAGGGGGAGCGGGGTGAGGTCGGTGGGAGCAGTTGGTGGCGGGGGTGGCGGGTGACCCCCATGGCTGGGCAGGGCACTTTCCCCCGTGCGCCAAAGGCCTTCCCGAGCAGGTGTCCCGGGCAGGTGTCCCGCTCGGGCCACGCTGCCCGCGCGCCCTGAGCTCCTGTCCTGTGCCTCCCTGGGCGAGCCCCGGCATGCCCAGGCGACAGGTGCTGGCGGGCGGCTTACCCCTGTGATGACGGCGGCGTCCCCGGCGGGGGGCGTGAGTAGCAGCGGCGGCAGCAGCAGCAGCAGCAGCAGCGGGACGCAGCGCGGGCTCCCCATGGCGCCCCGGGCCGCGCGGCGGTTGGGGCGGTTGCGGCGCGGAGAGGAGCAGCGGCGGCTCCCGCGAGCCTCTGGCGGTTATAAAGGCGAGCCCGCCGTGACTCACGCCCGCCCGGCAGCACGCGGGCACGGCGCGCCACACGCCCCGCGCGCCCCGCGCCCACCCCGCGGCCCGCGCCCCGGTCGCGCACGTGCCGGCGCCCCGCGCGCCCTCGGGTGCCACGCTGGCAGCGCCCTCCACACGCGCCCGGAGCTGCGCTCCTGGGGTCTCGGAGACGCTTGGTGGCTGCCCTGTTTCCCAAGCCCCACGTGCCAGCGCCCGCCACTTGCAGATCATTTGCTCTGCAGATGTTAGGGAGCGCCTAGTATGTGCCAGGCGCCCAGGACACAGGGCGCGCGGGCCGGGACACACCAAGGCCCCCAAACTGTTCCCGCGTTCAGCAAGTGGGCTCCAGGCGCCCACTGCCTGCCAGGTACTGCACCGGCTCTGTCCCATGGCAGAGCAACTTAGCAGAAAGACAGACAACCAACAAACGCCCTGGGAACGTGGAGGGCGGGGCGGGGGTGGGCTGGGGGAGAACAAAGGGAGCGCAAAGCACCCCTAATCTCACACCCGGACGACCCGGGCATGCCGAGGGGTTGTTCCTTAACAGCTGTGCAGCCTTAGGTCTTTCCTTTGGAATGCCTTCCCTCCAGCTCACATCTGTACCCACCCTCTGCTCCCTGATCTCCTCACCGCACTCTTTCTCTCTGCAGCTTTGCGCCAGTTCCAGGCAGAACAATGCAGACCCATGCCAAGGGGAAATGAGAATGCCTGGCTTCCTGTGCCAGGCTGGGGCCCTCTTAGCCCCAGGTAGGCAGCTCGCTTGCTCTTGAATTTTCCAGGCTAGGAAAATCACTCTTCAGTTTTTCAGGACGCCATATGGCATGACTGTGATACTTTTACTCATGCCAACGAGAACTGTCTACTGGGTTCTAGACCTCCACGGAGAGGTCCAGCCACAAACGTGCACCCCATCTCCGACCCTAGGGTCCCCCTTGACAAAGTAGGCATTGCCACACCAGACCTGCTGGCTCCCTGTTTTGGGATGCCCAGATTTTCCCCAATGGCCAGGATCTCTGCTTTCCCCTGTCCCTTAAGGACCACAAGTTGTTGAAAAGCAGATGTGTCTTTCAGCCTCTTTAATAAATGCAGTAAGGAGAGCTGGGACAAAGTTTCAGACTGTGGGGCTCCCTCATGCCAAAGCATTCAGACAAACTGCAGGGGAAAAAAAATTAGAAAAGATGAGGCAATTATCCGAATGTCAAACAGCTGAATATTTAAAAAAACAAATCTCTGACTGACTTCTAAAGCCTTTTTTTAAAACACATGTTTTCATGTTTGAGAAACATCCTGGAACAGAAAACACAAAAGGAATCAACCTTCCCCCCCCCCCTTTTTTTTAACTTTTAAAAAACTGTTAAAATTGGATTCACAGTAAAATAAGTGGAAACAGTAGCAAGTGGCAGACTGGTGGAAAGTTTCCTTCCAGTCTCCATGCCAACCAGAGCACGGAGCACTGCTGGGTAAATGCAAAAACCAGTCCACGGAGACTTCAACATTCCTGCATTTTTTTAAAAATAATGGTCTATTTCATATTTTCTACTATTAAATTAAATGCCAGGTTGGGTATTCCCTGCTTCTCCAAGCCTAGAAAATAGGCTCTGTCTACATAGGAAAAAACCAATTTCAAAGTGGCTGGTTTCTTACAGGGCTGTTGGGACAACCATCTTCATAAGGCTGTTTTGAAATAAGGTTGGAAATACTTAAAAACAGGGTTGGTTTGTTTTAATGTTGCTGCTTTGTGGACTCTTCTCTGCCCTCTTCCCTTTCTGGGCTGGGGATCAAACCCAGGGCTCTGCACATGCTAGGCCAGGGCCCTCACACTGCGCCACATCCCCAGCCACCCTCTGGGACTTTTAATTGTTTTATTGCTGTACAGAAGCAGTGAAGGCTCTTGATACAATGCTTTGAATTGGTGGCCGAGTCAGAAAATTGAATCTGACTTCAATTCTTACAAATGGAAAGATGAAAGAACGAGTTTGGATTAGTCCATAAAATAACCTAGGAAGACAGATCTACCAACAATGAAATAAAAATTGAAGAGTCGCTTTCTGTTCTGTTCTATTACCTTGAATGGTTGATGCCCCCCTCCCCCCCCCCCCGCCCCATCACGGAGCCCAGGAGAGCCTGCAGGAGGACCAAACCTATCTGTTTGGGAGTATAGACCTGCATCCCCACGGCGGCTGAGGCTTTGATGAACTGAAGGCGTGATCCAGCAGGGTATGTACTCATGAGTCAGGTGGACCTGGACAGGAAATCTCTGTGACCACTGGGCAAGCCCCTTGACCTCTTTCAGCCTCTGTTTTCTCCCCTGTAAAAGGACAAAAAAATACTAGTCTCATGGGTTATAGTCATGGGGGTTTAAGGGAACAACCTTCATTGGGGGTTTAAGGGAACAACACCTGTAAAATACTAAGCACAGTACCTGGACTAGACGGGGAGCCCTGTTAGGGTTACCTCTTAGTGAATTTTACTACTAGGTCTCTGCTGGAAATTTTAACCAACACTGATATAGGTCTTTTCCAGTTTGCTCACCCAATTAGATGTGCACTCCTGATTAGGACTCGTGTCTAATTTCCTGAGAAAGCCTCTTGCACACAGCTTAGAGATACACATACAGCCAGCCCTCAGGAAATAACTGGTGGTCCATAGGAATATATTATTCTGCAGCGGGAAGTCTGGAGACAGGTTGCAAGCAGACAATGCACAGTGTAGATATTTAATTCACACAAATCCACTAAATGTCATGGGAGAGAAAGACACTGGACCTGGTGCAGGTGAACTGCCCGCCACTGTGTTCAAAGGACGCATGACTGAAACGAGCTGAGCCGGCAGACAAACCCGTCTCAGCCAGCCACTCGGCAGCCCTGGTTGGTGAAGACTGCATTTTAACATGATGGACAATGTAGGTGGTATAGTAGGTTAAGCTGTGTCCCTCACAAAACTATTTTCAGCTCCTAGCCCTTGTCACCTGTGAATGCAACTTGATGTGGAAGGAGGTAGATGTGATCAAAGGTGAAGGTGGAGGTGGGACTGGATTTGAGTGTGTGGTCCAATGACTCAGGTGTCATTATTAGAGGAAAAGGAGGTTTGGGTGGAGTTGCAGGGGAGACCCACAGAAGGGAAGGCCACCTGAAATTGGAGGCAGACATCAGAGGGACACATCTACAAACCCAGGAGCACCGGCATTGCCAGCTACTATCAGATCCTGGAAGAGGCAAGGACAGACTTGTCCCCGGTGTCTTGGTGAGGAATGTGGCCCTACTGCTGGACTTGTAGCCCCTAGGATCATGAAAGAGTACACTTCGGATGTTGAGAGCACCCAGTTCTGGTAAATTCTCTGGCAGCTCCAGGAAGCTCCCACAGGTAGGCAGAGCTGGAAGGCACTTCTGCTTTCAGTGGCACTGCCTGGAATTGATGTTTGTCACTGTTGCTCACATACCAGTGACCCACACAGGTCATGTGACAGCCTGTCTTGAAGGAGACAGGCCAGGCAGATCTGCAGGTTTCTCAGGTTTGTGAAGAGAACCAGAATCTTCTGAGCAGCACAGTACCCTGAGGAGGAAGGTCCTCCTGAGCCAGCTGGAATGATCTTAGTAGATACTGTTACAAATGGTAACTTTGCTGCCGCCTTCCCATTCTTCCTAGTTCAGTGCTCCTTACACCAGAATCATACAGAGACTCTGAAAGAAGAACACATGTATGAGCTGAGGATATTTTCATCTAGGCAGGTAGTAAACCACCATTTGTTCATTCATTCATTCAATGAGGATTTATTTACTAAGCACATAATTTTATGCCAGATATTGAGCACAGCATGATGGGAGGTATTCAATCAATGCTCACTGACCAAATGACTAAAAATATGGAGCAGGACTGATGGGTGGCTCCTGCGCGTCCAGTCAGGAGTCCAGAGGAAGAGATGTAACTGATTCACCCAAGAATAAAAATGAGTGGCGTTTGCTGTTGGTGAAGATAAAGGGTGAACAAGGCAATGTCCACGGACCTTGAAGACCTCACTGGGGACGCTGGAGCTGAACCTGGGCCTGGAGAAGGGCAGGCACACAGCCCTGGGCTGCAGAGACAAGGCTGAGCTACAGATAAAGTTCTGGCCGAGAGGTTCCCCTTTAGATTTTGTGTTTTGTTTTAATTTACTCTTTTCACTCTAATATAGCCACAATGGTAAAAATTTAGAACAGGAGCTGGAAAAATGTGATCTCGGTGTATTTTCATAAATAAGGTTTCACCTGGACAGTCACCTCTGTCCTGTAGAGTCCTCAGAAGCTTTGACACTAAAATGGTGGCACCGAGTAGTGCGTTGGTTGAGGACTGGTGAGTGCCATTGCTGGGATTGAGAGAGCAAAACCGTTATGGCTTGGCCTTCACAGACAGTTTGCTGAATCCCGTTCTGGCTGATGAACAGGAGCCTAGTTTCCTTACTGTCCTCAGGGCAAATGTCTTACCCCTCCTTCTCTGGGTTCTCTTGTGAGGTCTACGTTGGGGCTCTCTCTGTTACTCATGGAAGTCGCCTTCTCCTCCAGTTCTGGGGAGTTGCCCAAAGTTGTGGCTGGTCAGTGGATCGTAGTCACCTTATCCTGCGCACACCTGCTTTAGTCGCCAGTCATGCAGTAGACGCTCAATAAACACTGGTGGAAAACTTCTCCGTGGCCTCAGTAAAGAGAACTTTTATTATTCTTTTAGGTGAAGCTCTATTTTTAAAAGTGATTTCAGCTTGCTTGAGGACTTACTTTGTACGTGTCTCTCTGTGGTTGCTGTTTGTTCGACTTCTGATAATTACAGCATAATAGGTGGGCCCGGTGATTTCTTAACTGGATCCTGTTGGTCTTTGTGTAAATGATGTTTCATTTACATGGGTTCCAAAAAAAAGTAGAAGAGCTTTCTCCTTGTTTCTTCACCTTTTATCCTTTATCACGGTACCGTGGCTTTTCTTGTTAACGAACCCATAATATCTGTCTGAATTATCTTTTTCAAATAATAACTGTGCTTTAAATGTGACAATATGAATTGCTTTTATAATTCTAAATAAGCCATCTATTTTAAAACCGAGTTCAATGCTGATGATTTCTCTTTATTTAAAAAAAATAAATCACCAAGATTCAATTTGAAAACCAATTGTCTATGGAGGCACTAAAAATTATTTGGTCTATTCAAGTGATAATGTACAGTAAAGTTTATCTATTTTTAAATAGTTGAAATATTAATCCAGGAGAGAGCGTTTTCATAAAACAATTAGCACAAGATGCACGAGGGGTCAGGATGAGCATCTGGTTCTAAGAGCTCTGGGTTTTATTCATTATGATGCTGAATGTATTTAATATTCATTTTTACCATTGAAGATGGGCCTTGAGGCCAAAGCTTATGCATCATGTAGTTTATTCAAAGGAAGATTGTTATGCAAATCTGTAGCATATTTGGGGACTTTCCAGACAGAAAGAGAAAGTCTCACAGAAAAGAGTTTTCTTCAGAACCAGGGCCAGGTAGTGACCTCTGTTATTTCAGGTCCACGCAGACCAGCTGTCTCACGCAACTAAGCTCCACTTAGCAATTTGGTTTCCTCCCTTAGGTTTGAAGGATTTCTCAGAGAGGGAAAGCACTTGGAAGGAATAAGAAGACATCTGGGTGTAGGAAATGATGGGCATGAAAAACCTTAGGGTATAAAACAAGGATACAAGCTCCTTTTCGCTTTCGCAGGGTGAGCCTTCGCTCACCCCCATGCACCCTGTACCCCGTGGGTAGCCACTCTCCTAATCCCTGTTTCCCAGAGGAATGTGAGACTTGGAGAGATGGGCTGTTTAATGCAGAATCACAATGAGGACTAAGAAGTGGCGCTGGCCCCCACTGGGCTAGCCTGCACTCCACAGTTAACTATCCTCAAATGGAAAACTCAAGGTAGCCTGTTGTGTGCGTCTCCCCCCACCTCAAACTGATCCCGCCCCCAACAACTGGAGGCCAAGGCCAAGGGACAAATGGCAGACTTCTATAAATGAAAGTTTTTGTTTGGGGATCTTTATTCCCCAGAGAGACCCCCTGAGAAACAGGCTGGTGGAGCTGCTTCCGTGGAAGGGGGTGGGGCCAGCAGAGTTCCTGCTGGGCATGGCCATTGTCAGGCTTCCAGAGGGGCCTGGGTTCCTTCTCTCTCAAGGTCAGTGGCCTGTCAAGGTTTCCAGGTCAGAGGAAGGCTGACCCTGGGCTGAGGATTTCAGCGCAGCATCTGCAAACAAGGGCTTCTTCTTAGAGGAGTACTGAATTGTGTGACAGAGATATATAGATATATATAGAGAGAGACAGAGAGAGAGGGAGGGAGGGGAGGGGGGGAGAGAGAAGAGAGAAGGAGAGACAGAGACAGAGAGGGAGAGAGAGAGAGAGAGAGAGAGAGAGAGAGAGAGAGAGAGAGAGAGGGAGGGAGGGAGGGAGAGAGGGGGAGAGAGAGGGAGAGTGAGAGACAGAAAGGGAGAGAGAGGGAGAGAGAAACACAGAGAGGGAGAGGGAGGGAGGGAGGGAGAGGGGGGAGAGAGAGGGAGAGAGAGGGAGGGAGGGAGAGAGGGAGAGAGAGGGAGAGGGAGGGAGGGAGAGAGGGGGGAGAGAGGGAGAGAGAGAGACAGACAGAGTGAGAGACAGAGAGGGAGAGAGAGAGAGAGAGGGAGAGGGAGGGAGGGAGAGAGGGGGGAGAGAGAGGGAGAGAGAGGGAGGGAGGGAGAGAGGGAGAGAGAGACAGAGTGAGAGACAGAGAGGGAGA
Organism: Ictidomys tridecemlineatus; assembly: GCF_052094955.1. Classification (NCBI taxonomy): domain Eukaryota; kingdom Metazoa; phylum Chordata; class Mammalia; order Rodentia; family Sciuridae; genus Ictidomys; species Ictidomys tridecemlineatus. The sequence continues at coordinate 52,014,184 of NC_135492.1, read as the reverse complement.
GAGAGGGAGAGAGGGAGGAGGAGGGAGGGAGGGAGAGAGGGGGGAGAGAGGGAGAGAGAGAGACAGACAGAGTGAGAGACAGAGAGGAGAGAGAGAGAGAGAGGGAGAGGGAGGGAGGGAGAGGGGGGAGAGAGAGGGAGAGAGAGGGAGGGAGGGAGAGAGGAGAGAGAGAGACAGAGTGAGAGACAGAGAGGGAGAGAGAAACACAGAGAGGGGAGGGAGAGGAGGGAGAGAGGGTGGAGAGAGAAGAGAGAAGGAGAGACAGAGAGGGAGAGAGAGGGAGAGAGAGATATACAGACAGAGAGGGAGAGGGAGGGAGGGAGAGAGAGGGGGAGAGAGGGAGAGACAGAGAGGGAGGGAGAGAGAGAGGGGGAGAGAGAGATACACAGACAGAAGGAGGGAGGGAGAGAGAGGGGGAGTGAGAGAGGGAGAGACAGAGACAGAGAGGGAGAGAGAGAGAGGGAGGGAGAGAAAGAGAAGAAGGAGGAGGAGGAAGAGGAGGAACAAGAAAACCTCAGAGGCAGTCCCAGGAGAACAGGGCTGGCCAGCCTGAGGGGTCCTGGTGGGAGGAAGTTCCTCCAAGGGGTCCCTCTTGACCCTGGGGAGCAGGACATTCAGAACACACAGCCACTGCTGCTGGCTCCTGCAGCCTGTGATGAGGGACCCCAAGGGCCTTGCTGAGGAAGAGGCCCTGGAGCAGAGGCCAGGGTGCCCAGGGAGGGCGTTCATCTGACCAACGCTGTGCCACTCTGATTTCATGACCCAAACTGTGAGACTTGTCACAGGCTCCTGGCTTCCCCTCCAGGTGGCTCTGACTGAGTGTACGTACGGGCTGCGGGCTGCCGGGGGACCTCAGACAACCGTCAGTGGATCAAGAGGAGGCCACCTTGTGAGGCCCAGCCTGAGAATGGGAATGTCCTCAGCACGCAGCCCACACCAGTGTGACTTGCCCCAGAAGACCAAGGAGCCAGGGCGGGTGGCTGGAGTGCCATCAAAGAGTGGGATTCGACATTTCACTTTAGCTGCATGTGCACAGCGGCCAGCACCGTTATCAGTTAAAACTCTTGCACACTCCTATGGAGAGGCTCGCAACTTGGGGCTGGTGAACAGCCTGAAGGGCAGGAGACAGAGAGCTGAGCCCACAAATAAAGGGTGACCTGCTCCCAAGGAGATGTGTTGGCCTCAAAGCATATTAAGCAGTGAAAACAATGATAGAAATCATCAAAATAAGCACTTGCTGGTTGCCAGGATTGGAGCGGAGTGTTGAACACTCTTCATCAGATATGATCCTTCCACCCCCTGGGCCACGATCATGACCACGGTGGACAGGCGTAGAGCTCCCGCCATGTCCCAGGCCTGATGCAAGACTCCTAGGGGTCTGCTTCACTTGAGCCCTCGCGACCTTGTGACGTCAGTAATAATACTGCCCGTCTGTCAGCTCTGGGACTTTGAGCAAGGTCTGAAAAGCATTTCTAATTGACACATACCCATGGCCACACTTACAGGTGTGACTTTTTTGGTAGAGAGACTTACAATGTGTCATGATCGAAGCAGGGTCATCAGCATCTCCATCTCTCCAACGTGATCATCTCATTGTGTTGGAAATATTCCAAATGGACTACCTACCTTGAACTAGGCCTCCGGCTGCCGAGCTGCCCATGGCTGGGACATGTCCCTCCCACTTAGTTCAGTGTGGTACCTGTAATCCACCTGGCCCTTCCCCTCCCATCCCCTGTGCAAATTTCTTAGCATTAGGAAAACTGAAATGTGTAATCTATGCCTGAAAGAATAAGATGTATGAGAAACATGCTCACCTGTCCCAACCGGAAGAATGGACTGAGAGACCAAGGTACAGGGAAAGCGAGGCTTTCATGACATCTGTGAGACCAGGTGACTAGTGGCCAGGGACTCCCAGGGCGTGATGAGCAGCAAGTTAGCTCACCTGGCTCCTTGCTGGCTGAGTGCTGTGGGATGCACGGTCTTCCTGGACGTTGCCTAGGTGGTCCTGTCTCCTGTAGGGCTATTTAAGGAAGCATACCTTTAGTTGTTCCCACCTCCCTTTGTTCCCTTGTGGCAAGATCGACTTCCTGGGTAAATGCCTTCTGACACACGTGCAGTTCTTTACCTAAGTTACTGTCTCAGCACAGAGTGTCTCTCTCTCTCTCTCTCTCTCTCTCTCTCTCTCTCTCTCTCTCTCGGTCAGGTCGACCCCTGCCCCACCTCCTGTTTGTCGAGGGCTGTTCAGGTGCGTGGACTTGGGGTCTGCCACATCTGTAGACTGTGGTGCTGTTGTACAGGTCAACTGCCTGTCACTTTCTACTCTGCTCCATTTCCCCTCCAGCTGCCTCCCCGACATCTCCATTTCACACATAAGGCTAACCGCTGTACTCTGAAATGGGCCACTGGAATTTCCATTTCTCACACACACGTGCACATGTAAAGAAATAGCAGTAATCAGAACAACATCAGCACCACGTGGCCAAGCCCAGCGTTAGCATCAGACACCACCAGGATGCGGAAGCCCACCCACACCCTCCCCAAAACATACTGGTCCTTCCCCAGAGATCTGAACACATTTCCTGTTTTTTTTTCTTCTGTATTAACCATCTCCTAATTTGGCTTCCGTTGTTTTACCAGGGACATTCAGAGCCCCCCTCAAAACCGCAGCTCTTTCTCCCTTCCCTCCATTTCACCAACGACTCTGCGCCCTTCTTTTTCTCTGCATTCTGAAGCATGTGATTTTGCCTTTTGGGATTCCTCAGGACTCTTCCATTGACCAGGAAGAGGAAGCCCCACTCCATCCAGCTGGAGCAAAGGGAAGAGGGTGTGTGGCTGGCCCTGGGGTCCTGCGGGATCCGCCTCCACAGAGCCCATCAACCTCTGCTCAACACCGCATCTCAGAAAAGTGCCCCGTTCTGAGCGCAGCAGGCACAGTCACCAACAGAGAGCAGCTAGCTGCACAGCACTCACACCCTGCTGGGTCTTACAGGTCTAGAGATGACCTAAGTCCACAGGAAGAGAGCACATGCCATGTGTGAATGTCACCCCACTCAGGAGAGGGCGCTGAGCATCTCTGGACTTGGTGTCTGCAGAGGTTCTGGAACTAGTCCCCCCCCAGATACCAAGGGGTGACTCTTCTAGAAACCAAGGACCTGGGAAAGTGCAGGCTGGCCTTCAGTTATGCCTCGTGTTGGGCTGGGCCCTCTCTGTCAGTCCCCTTTGTGGGGCAGCCATATGGACCCGAGGGACACACTGTCATTCCTCCTGTGTGTGTGGTGAAGAGGGGGACTCCAAAATCCTCTCCTTCCACCTAGTGATTCCAGTAGCTGCCCCAGGATTCAATCTCTGAGTCTATCTTTATGGCCACAGGGTGGAACTTGGAGTGTTGCAATGGGGATCCACAACTGGGTGGCTTCACCCAGATCCCCGAATTTAGGGTAGAGAGCAAGGTTCTCCCAGGGAAAGTGAATGTGCTGTTAACAAGAACAGAGGAGAGGATGTTGTACAAAGAGAGCAGCTGTGGGCCCCCCTTCTGAGCAAAGCAGGGTCATGTTGTACATACCCACCAATTCTTGGTGAGTCATTCACGCTCTCCCACCACTCAAGAAGCAACATACCTCCCTGTCTTAGTCTGTCTTCTGTTGCTATAACAGAATCCATGAGACTGGGTAATTTATGAAGAAAAGAGGTTTGTTTTAGCATTCCATTCTAGAGGCTGGAAAGTCTGAGAACACGGTGCCAACATCTGCTTGGCTTCTGGCGGGAACCTAAAGCTACTTTGAATCATGGAGAGAAGTGGAAGGGCGAGTGGGCATTCATGGAAGAGACAACACACGGGGGCTTGCCTTGGTTTATCATAAACTGCTCTGAGTAACTAATCCAGTCACCCAACCCTCTTAATGATCCGATCACGTCTTCTGGCCCTCCTCTCAGTCCAGAAGGACCTTTCAACAGGAGTGGTGGAGGGGGACAGACCAGGTCCAGTCCATAGCACTACCCATTGGACCTGGACAGGAGCTAGGCTATTTCACAGGGACCCTACCGAGGACTTCACCTCTGGTTTCCAGGTCTCCTGGACCATGTGCTTCGACTCTAGAGAGGCACCCTGTGTGTTCAACGTTCAGCTCTGCATGCATCTGAGTTCTTGTCCGACGACTGCGTGGACCCTCCACGCACCAGGAGGAGGTGAACAAGGAAGAACTGAGTGGGTGCCGTTCCAGAGACGATGAGCAGGAAAAGCCAGAAGCAAACAGAAAGCAACCCATGATTACTCATAATAGAGAGAACCACCAAACAATGAGCGCTCGTGGGGCTGGGATTATGAAGTATTTATAGATCACTGTATTGTGTTTGCCTCTGCAAACGAGCTCTCATGTTTTACATATCTCTATGCTTTTATTAGAAGCCGTGGGAACAACTCCCCTCATTTTTGCCGCCTATGCAAATTGATTTACCTCGGCATCTACTGACCTTTCTTGACATGTTCTTAGACTGGGCCCGTGTTGGTTTTGAAAGAAGGCTAAGAACCTGGTAATGAGCACTTTTAGAAGATAACCTGACCTTGAAGCCATGATAGTGCAATTACTTTTAGAATTTAAAATATACATGAGATTATATCAATTTTTTTTTTACTTTAATTATATTCTTCAACAGGATCTTTGGAAGGGAAAACACACCATGACCCTATCCAGGGACCCATTTCCCTCAAATTTGCATATAAATCACATTTTTGTAAATTGAATCATCATTTAGGGTTCCAGAGTGACACAAAAATTTTTCGATGAATCATGGACTAATTTTAATTTTAAAGGAGAAAGAAACATCTGAGCTATGACGCATAAGATTTTTTCATTTCGAGATGTGGGGACTGTGTGGACAGCAAGAAATGACTTACCCAAGGCACATGCACACCGAGTCTATCCTCTGATTTGTTTCCTTGTGCAGGAATATGCACCACGGAATCAAGAATATGTTTCAAATTTAAGAAATATTACCTTTTTTATGATTGCAGAGAAAATGGAGAAGGAAAGAATACCATGTGCAGGATCTGAACAGGCAAAGTAGGAAAAGCAAATCTCATAGAATCAAAAAGATTTGTGGAAATTTGTTAGTCCTTGAGCAGGTTTCATAAGCATAGTGGGAAATGATTAAACAGTAACATTCTGGATTGTTCTAGTGGGCTAATCAGTCAGTATGAGTGTAAGTTATAGTGAAGAGACAAATATGCCTCAATGGCTTTCTACCCAGAAGTCTACTTCAAGCCCTCCTTGTGGGCCCTCAGCCTGGACAGAGTCTGCTCCCTCTCCACTGTGGCTCTGTAGGTCCTACTAGACTGCCCTTCTGCAGAGAACAGCTCCAGGTTACAGTATGGATGGACTGAAATTCCACGAAACAGCGGCCACCTTTCTGGCCTGACCCATCAAGACAACCAGTGCTGCTAGAAAGTGACAAGAGTCCCAGAGAGGAGACAGCCAGATCAGAGGGCCATCAGACTCCTGGACGGCACTCACGTGAGCAGAGCTGGCAGCTTGCAAGGAAGGCAGGAGAAGGGAGAGATGTGGGCTGCTGGCCTCACTCTCAGCCTGAGCTGGCCCAAGTGAACCACCTGCTAAGACAGAAGCATCAACACTCTTTATAAGAACACCGTGGAATCAAGAGTCGCCACGGCATAACCACAGAGTAGGAGAAGGTGTCATACGAAATGACAAACCTCGATGACACCGCATTGACAATGGCAGTGAGCACTAGCATCTCTTCCTTTTGCCAGAAGAAAGGAACAAAGGGCAAGAGTTCAAGAGCTCCCACAACTTCCGCTCACAGGTGACAGCTGTCCCCAGCTCCCCACTGGCTGAGGGGAGTCACAGGGCCACACCTGACTCTAAGGGATCAGGAAGCTGGAGTTTGTTCTCGGGGAGGAAAATTGACAGATTTAAAAATGAATAATGAGACGTCCTGCATGAAGGCAGGGCCACTGTTAGGAAGAGCAGGTGTTTAGGAGTCTCAGAACCCCTGGGGGATCCAGCTCTCCACCTGCTCCCAGGTGCACGCTCCCCAGAGTGTCTTACACAAAACCACTTCTGTAGCCACAGCTGGCTGGACCAGGAAGCAGGCAGGGGACCCATGCTGGGCCATTCAGAATGTCCAATCTGATGGATCCCATCGAATGCGTGGATGGGGAGGCCCTGCAGGGCCAGGGTCGAGGTAGAGGTGGCCTCATAAAGGTGGAGGGGGAGAGCCCAGCGTGGACAAACACTCGCACACTCCTGGGCGGCACTGCTGCATGCACTGAGCTCCACGGCTCAAGCTAATTCCAGAGGATGCGTATCCCTCCCTGGGCACCACTTACGGGCAGGTTCACAGCGTGTCGTTAAGACTACCGTGTGCGTGTGGCTTCTGGAGCTGGGCAGTGCCGTGTCGCTGCTATGGCAGACTGGAGACACGGAGGAGAGAGGCACAGACATGTCATTCTCGGGGCGCCGGGCTGCGACAACAGTAATTCTGCTGAGCAGATGGAAAAAGAACAGACTTCTGATCTGGTGCGAGGGTCTGTGCGTCAACAGATTGAACCAGGAGTGGCTGGAACCGTGGAAATGCAACCCACCGAGAAAAACAAATGGCGACCTTTGAGTGAGTCCAGACAGGATCCTCTGTACTGATCAGAACCGGGGCTGCAGGATGGTACCCTGACGGGGCAGCTCGCGGTTCCAGCACCGTCCTTCTCTTTTCTAACGTGAGCATAGGACTCAGTGGATGTTTTACGTCCGAGTGGGTCTTTCACTGACAAAGGCACCTCCAAGTCTCTGACCTGGCTGGGAATGCCGCACGGAATGGCCCGACTTCTCTGATTGACCTTCCAGAATTTCCTAAGCACATCCCCCCACCCCATTAATTTCATCTTGCAAACTTGCCTTTTTACATAGTGAAATATCTAAATATAGGCTCAGAGTCTCATATATTGTAAGAGTTTGGGCCTTCCTTTGTCACATAATGGTAAAATGTGCCATATGATCTTAACTCACACAATTCCAAACAGCCACAGAGAGTGGGGAGACAAATGCTCTCCTGCTGCTTTAAACACTATTTAGCAAGTTTTATAGTGGAAGGGTTTGCCGACACAGCTATTGGTTTCTTATGAGGAGGAGGAGAAGAATTTTTTTTTTTCTTTTTATAATCCAAAGAAAGATGCTTCTTTAGCCAGACATGGCGTGGAACTTTCAAAGGCCAAGTAAAGCCCTCTGCTAGTTCTCAACCCCCTTTCCGTGTTTTCTAGAAGGATTTTAGTGAGTTCTCAATTACCCAGGTTCACAGGGAGGTGTACAGCAAGGTTCCCGGGTCATTCCTACTGGGCTTTAGTCTTCATTTTTATACTCGGACACAAATTTTTAAAAATTCACGTTATCCATCGTGTTCTTCCTTCATATACCACCAGGCAGATTAAATAGTATCTTGGATACTAAAATTTTCCGTGGATCTCATCATCACCACCCAGAGCCCTTCCTAGCACCGCTCAGCACTCCCTTCTTTAAAACACGCCTGCCGGTTGTTCTGGACAGTCGGTTGGAAATCATAGCACAAGACACCAAGTACATCAGCTGAGAAATGAGCCGGCCGTGCTCTGCAAAGTTGGAGGCACCGTATCAATTTCAAGTGTTATTGCTGATGATTAAGGAGACACATCACCAGCTGAGGCCCCTTTCCCTCTATCATCCAGTGGAACAGACTGTAAAAATATTCCTTGGAAGCTTTTGAACCCACGTTATTTTAGAAGCTGTTCTGCACAGAGGACACTGGGGATGGCCCCTGGTGAACTGTCGGGTGAGCTCCATTCACTAAGCAGTTCCTTATTCGAAGAAGTCAGGCTGGATCGTCGAAGAGCCCATCGCCGGATGGACAGAGATTTTAAAATGTGTCACATGCCCACAGTGGACTATGACTTGGCCGTTTTATGATGTCCTGTCATTTGGAACAGCATATATGGAACTGGAGATCACGGCAAGTGAAGTAAGCCCAGGGCAGACAGACAAATGCTACGTGGTGCGTGTGGAACACGGGGGTTGATCTCATACAAGCTGAGGGCAGGTGGTCAGAGCGGCTGGGGCCGGAGAGATGGAGAAGGCTGGCCGGTGGGTACTCAGAGAGCTACACCACAACAGGAAGTTCCAGGTGCTGCTGTAAAGCAACGTGGCCAGAGAATGTCAATGTTGTATGTACTTCAGAAAAGCTAGAGAGAGGATTTTGAATGCTCTCACTATAAAGAACTGATAAACGTCTGAAGCAATAGATATGTTCACCCCGAATTTGAACATTACACAATGTACACATGTATGAAGACAGCACTTCACCCCATAAAGATATGCACTCCTTATGTGCCAATTAAAATAAATGAATTTTTAAAACATATGACATTGTAAATGTAGACAATTATCTGTCAATCAAAACTTCTTTAAAAATAAACAAAACTCAGTCACATAAATCCTTCTATGTCACCTGGCATAGGGTCAGCGGTCCCAGTATTTTTATAGTAAATCAGACAATGATGGGGATCCCTTGGGGGAGGGTGTGAGTGGGGGAGGGGCAGTCGACAGGTTGGGCAAACAACTGGCCGGCCTTGGCTCAGCTTTGTCTTTGTAAAAAGGTGAGCTGTGAGCACTGGGCTCTTCTGAAGCGTGGGTGAGATCCTGTTTGAAGTGCTGAATACTATGCAAAACAGACACTGCCATGGCCATCCTACAGGGCACAAGGCTGGGTCTCTGAGAAACAGAGGCAGTGAGGAGCTGTGTACAGATACATGCATAGACACATGCATGTCCACGTGTCATGCACACACGTGGGAGAGAGAAACAGTTCTGCATACATCAGCTAACAGCTCTGACCCACACGAAGAACAGAGACGGAGACGTGAGTTGGTCCGGGTGCCGGTGGAAACTGGCACATCCAGTCTGCAGTGTGGGCCAGCAGGCTGGGCCCCAGGAGAGAACTGGTGTTGCCGTTCCAGGCCGGACGCACCTGCAGCAGAGGCCCTGCTCCCCCTCCCAGGGAAACCAGTCTTTTCTCTCTCAAGATCTTTGACGAATTGGGCGAGGCCCACCCACTCTGTGAAGGGACAACTGCTTTCCTTGAAGTTTACCTTCTTAAATGTAAAATTCATCTTAAAAAAAAAAATACCTCCAGGGAAATATATGCTAGAATATCAAAGAACAGTGTTTAAGCAAACATCTGGGGACCATGGCCTAGTCAACTTCACTGGGATGAACTTCACTGGGATTTCTTCCTTCTCTACAACTTATAGAGAACTGACCTGGTCTGCCCATGGACGTCAGGGTTAGAGCTCAGCAGAGTTAAGTGAGATGTACATGAAATGGCCTGCTGTAGGGTGCGACACTTGTTTTTATCACAAGAGATGCAGGACTGAGTAATGTTGAGAGGAAACCCTAAAGCCCGTACGTGACTTCACCCAGCACTGGCTTAGGACGTGTTAACAGCCCACTTAAGGGGCTGTTGCACGGATTAAAGAAATCACAAACAAGCCAAATCCCTGCAATACCCTGGAGCACCCACTCGGTAGATGTCATTGGGCTCATCACAAGGGGCCAGTAAATTCTTGCAGTAATTGTCAAATCTACTGTGAGGACATGTGCTGAGTTCCCTCACCTGTGTCCTTATTTGCTCATCTCTGATTTTATGCAAGGAGAACATTCAGAATGATGGCCTCAGAATCTCATTCATTTGGGCACCAGCTGCAGTTTTTGCTACATCTGAGCACCACTTGTCCTATTCACTTGATATTTGGTTTTAGACAGAATTGGGTCTAAGATTAAGGTTGAATTCATTACTTTAAAAAACAATTCTATTTGTTTTTACATGGTGCTGAGGATCAAACCCTGTACTCACATGTTCAAGGCAAGCGCTCTACCACTGAGCCCCAGCCCCAGCCCAACTTTGTCACTTTTGAGTGTAGTAATACTGGTGAAGCCATTTGTTGACATACTACTAACATTTATTTTCCTAAAATACATGACATTAAGCATATAACCATTAAGCCTTACCTCCTGTGAAGGGAGATACGGCCTTACACAACCCTGACCTCATGAATGTTTCCATCATATTTGTTCTAGCTAACAGACAGAAGAACACACCAACACATGTAAGTATTCATAACCAGGTTTCCTTTAGAATCACCTAGTTCCTAGGAAGTTTAGCAGATTAGGATCCTCATATTTCCTTACTTGTGATACTTACGTTATTTTCTTTTGGATGAGGATGATTTCCGTATTCTTTTCTTCTTCTTCTTTATGATACCTCATGTTGATGAGCTTTTCCTTAAATAAATAAGGCCTACAAAAAGTGTGATCATTTGTTACCATGGGTTGAATTCTATCAGATTAACTAGATTCCTCGCATAGACCTATGAGAGAGAGTAAAACAAGAGCTCAACTAAGTCCACAATATTAAAAGGGAAATTCTGTGATACTGAAATCAAACTTACCTCCGTGGAAAGTGTGGAATTTCTACCTTGAGGTGACTGTAGACCATAAGTCCCAAGCAGATGCAGGCTCAAGTGAACCAGCAATTCCACTAATTTCTACTTCAGCCTTGGACTCAGAAACCCTCTGATTACTGACTTCTCTCATCTGCATCAGAAAACCAAATAGATTTATTTGAAACACCTTGAGCCAATATGCCAATGTTTTGAAGCCTGTTAGATCATCAGATGCTTTGGGTTTACAATGGGAAAGATCTCTCTTTTGAAGATAATACAAATGTTCGGGCCAATTAAAGTCACTTCCCTAATCCAGATTCAAGGGATGCACTGTGGCACTGAGATCTATCATCTTTATTGCAGATGCTAAAGTCATCATTACTGTAATTATTGGGGGAAAAAAAGTAATTTGAACCAGATCCATGCTTTAGTTGGCCTTGCTCTCAGCCTCTGTGACAAGGTGGAAAACAATTTCATTTTAGAAGACACTGAAGGAGGCGGAACATTCTTTGAATGAGACACGTTCCCTGAGCTCAGGTTTCCGGGTCCAGTCCCATGGACCCTACAGGCCTGATGACCCTGTGCTTCAGGGCTGTGCTGGGCATTGCAGGGGGTCTATCAGCATCCCTGGTCTGCACCACGGGATATAAGCAGTACCCACTGCCCCAGGAGTGAGTGTGCCCTTGCCATATGACCTCTAGGGCTAACCAAAGTCCTCCCCCTCCCATTCAGAACCATTGACAGCAGGTCACAAAGGAATATTTGCCAATGTTTTTCTGACTGTCATTGTTGGGGGGGAGGAGTTGATTTCTTTACTTGCGATGATTTTTTTTTTCTTTTTTGGTGACTGCATTACAAAAGCCAAACTATAAAACAGAATTGAAAAAAGATAAACGTTTATCACCCCACTTCATATAAATTCAATAATAAATAATAGGCTCTCTCTAAAAATCCTTTTCAAAGTCATTCGTTCTAATCACAAATGAATTTAGCCACATTTCTTTAAATTTTGTACCTTTGTAATGAACTCAGATACATTCATGGAACTGGATGTTAAATAAAGAGATAGAAAGGTCTAATTTGCTGGTTCATTAAGCCAGCTTATTTTGAGACATTGGGCATATTGCTTTGAATTTCATATTTCCAAGTGGTGGAGACAATAGAGGTATCCATCTCTAATGTAGTGTGGCAGACAATTAGGAACACAAATGGATTAAATCTCATTTCATCAGAGATACACACGGTGATTATTATTTTATTGCCAAATACCACCGGCACTGTGTTCCTCAACATTGCAGTCTTTGATTCACATGTTTAAATTTGCATTAAACACTGAGGAAGCAACAATACTTTGGGCCATGTATTTTTGCATGTCATTATTCTGTTCTTTGCTATGTGTGTTCACCCAACACTAGTTTTCTGGATGCAAAATCATACACATGCTTGATGCAGAAGAGACGCTGGTGGCGTCTCTGCAATGACATACCCTGGGGTCAAAATGTGCACCAGTCTCCCAACTGAGGTGACCTTGGGAGGATCACTGCACTTAAAACAGAACTAGAAGAAAAAAAATATTTTTCTAGTGTTGTTTCAATATTTTCATAACTTTTAAATGGCAAGATATTGTTTTTGGAAACAAATGAAATCCTATAATGAAAAAATCCAATTATCTATCCTTCTATCTCTATTGACTATTGCTGTAGCACATCTGTCATCAAATAAGCAATATTAATAATTTAGTATCTATCCATCTCTATCTTTTGCCAACCTCCTGTGGACACCTGCAAGTAATTTTACCTAAATGCATATCTTCCTTTATTTTAAATAAAAAAATGGGATGATGCGATACAATTTTTCTCCAACTTGCTTTTCTGAGTATCTATAGATGTTAAGTTCTTATTTCAGATAACTGCATGATCTTTCACAGGTGGACATAGGAGATCTGTCCAACTTTTTCTCTTCCAAAGGACCCTACGTTACTTCTGGCCCTTTGGTAGTACACACTGTGGGGAGTTGACGTCCCGGAACCGCAGCCCTGGGGCCGGAGCCCCTCTTGCAAGTGGACATGGGAAGCAGAGCTGCTTTGTCTGGGTGGACCAGCCCTCTGAGCTCAGGTTCCATATTTGCATCCTGAGAGTCACAACACCTGTCGCCCTCCCTTCACCTGTGCCTGTAAGGACTGCTGAGCCAGCCCATGACGATGACGTGGTGGGTCTGGAATCAGGAGGGCCCTCGCCCCACATCCTTATAAGCTCTGCTCCAGCCATTGAGAGCCCCTTGTGCTACAGTCTGATCTAAAACCTGCACACTGTCATGGGCTGCCCTGCTCTGGGGCACCCCTTCAGTGGGCATAACCCTGTTTGGGCAGAGGATACACCTTTCAGGGATTGACATTTAGTTACAAAGTGCTGTATCTTGTGGTAGCTGGATTGAGGGCTGGGGTCCACAGGTGTGGGGGCCACTCTGTAAACTCACTTTGCAGACAAGTCAGTTTCTGTACTCACCAGAGTGCAGGCCTCGGAAACTTCTTCGATGGGGAAAGAGTAGGGACTATGTTCAACCTTTTTCCTGCTACGGTCATCAGTTTCAATTCTCCTACTGAAGACACCAATAGCATGCAGGGCAAAACAGTCCATCCTCCCTTACACACCGCTGTTTAGTCAACCGCCCTGTGTTCACCAAGCAGGGAAGTGCCAGCCTACGACGACATGGTGTTCCACACCCACACGGTGGGCTGGGGAAGCATGGGTGATACTCTAGCTTGGGGGCTTGTGTGAGGCCTGGGATTCTGCTGCCGGCTGTGTCCTGGAGGAGGAGGTATGCAAGGAAGATACTACCCTATCTATCCATTTATGTAGGTAGGTGGAGTCTCACTGTTGGCCCAGGCTGGCCTCCAACTTGGGATCCTCCTGACTGAGCCTCCCAAGTAGCTGGAATACAGGTGTTCACCCTTATACTGGGCTTGACTGATGTTTTAAAAACTCACATAGAATAGAACAGAAAATGCCAGAAGGCAACCCTGCAGATATCGACCGCTATTGTTTCATCAATGTTTGTTTCAGAAATACAAGTGTGTGTGTGTCAGAGACGGTGAGAGAGACAGAGGAGAGCTGTGCTAGATCTCAATGGCAAGTGGTTTGCTTACTATGGGTAGCTATCAAAGACACTGAATGCCCCTTTTCTGGGGACACTTCACTCCTGAAACCCTCAGTCCCCGCCTTGCAGCCTGGTGTAGCTGCATCTGTGAGTATAAAACTGAGGCCCTTAGAGCTCTCTTCTCTTGTGCTTTATGGAACATTTCTTTATGGAACGTGGTCTTGGAGACAACAGAAGAGAGACAGGAGGTGACGGGCAATGGCCACGGAGGAGGCTGAGTCTGGAGAGGCGTCCAGTGCCCGGGAGGCAGCAGAGTGCTCTGGGGGCCTTGCTCTGAGGTCCGAGCGGTGGGGCCTCCTCCTGTGCACTCAAGAGGGAGCAGGAACCTGGAGGGGGCAGGGCCTGGAGGAGATGGGGTAAGATGGGGGAGAGGGGCCTGAGAAGGGGAGGGACCCCCTGCCCACTACGAGGTGATTTAATAGGAGCCAGGTCCATCTTCTGGGTTCACTGAAGGCCCTTCCTCCTGTTCTTCATGGATCCAGTGAACATTCTTAGGGCACATTCTGTGGGCCAGGTTCTCCCTGGACCTCACACAATGACCCACACTGGCCAAAGCCCAGCAGTCGTGGAACGTACCATCTAGAAGCTGGGCGAGAAAGACATGTGAATCACGTGACGGAAGCTTGCAGGAGGAGATGTCAAAGGACCTCGGAGGAAGCCTCTGAGGGGGTCAAACTTTCTACCCTATAGTAAGCACAGACAGAGACCTGGATCCAAGGTCACGGTATGGATCCCAACACGGATGCTATGTTATGTTGGCCAAATCACCTGGGCACTCTGAGCCACTTGCTCATCTGTAAAATGAGAACAAGTATTTCACTAACTTCCAGGGCTGAGGTGAGGTTTAAATATACCCACCCACAAGCCTTTGCCAGCTCCAAGCTCCTCTTCAAGTTGCTCTAAATAATCAGGACTGGGGCAGCCAACCTCAGTTACACAGAGATCTTGGTGGTGTTGGGACGGTGAGGTTTTATTCTTCTGCACTGAATAGTCAATCACTCGTGCCCAGAGTGACCGTGAATGACAACAGGCTCAAAGCCCAGCGTATGTCTAATGATTTCATTTTGATAAATTTCCATCGAAGCCTCTTTCTGTCTTTGGAATAAATCTTCATCTTGGTTGGAGGGTGAGAGCAGATGCACCGGCTTCTACATTTTTTAATAGGGCCTCTTTCTAAGCACCAGTGGCTTTTTTGAAGCCTCTTTTGAACTCATGCAACACTGTTATTTACCACCTGAATTATAGAGCAGGTCTAACGCATTACAGATAATTTCCCTGAAGAAGGATGAGGAGAGATGTACTGCATAATGGGAAAACCACCCATGGGAAGTGCCTCTCTGAACAGCAGGTCCCATATCTCAAGGGCAATGCAGGGCCGTCCATGTTGGTCATTCTCATCCCCACTCCTAGAAACAGGCAGGTGGCTCTCCACTCCCCGGTGGTTCTGCTGTCTCCCCATGCAGGGCTCAATTCTCAGAGCATGCTCTAGCTGACTCATCATTTCCCCCTTGCGTTGTAACTGCTAAAGACAGTGGAACCCCATGAATTTGTTCCGTCTCTCAGCTTCAATGCCCAAGGTCATTAGTACTCCATAAACATCCCTCGCTTACGCCACACCTTGAGATGCGCTCTCCCTGGCCCAGTGAGATGCCAGTTACATAGCACCAGTGACAATATCATCTTGTTTTTATAGTTGTATGATGAAGGGTCCAAATGAGCCAAATTGAAGAAAATGGTAAAAGATAGTTGCAAATCTAAGAGATTCCTACCATAGTTTGTCACATGTACATGATACAGGATGCATATATTTAAAATTGTATTTTCTTAATACATGGTTTAAAAATCTCTTAGAGCAAAATGTATGATATTCACATGTGATCTGATGATTCTATACATGTGGAATATGTGTTTTGTAAATGGAGAGTCAAGATATTGATGAAAGATGTATTTTGAGACATCCTATCCATTATAAGCAAAGGTTTTGCATTGAATATTTTCATCTAAGGAGGCCTGGGATACTTAGTATTTACCACTCTCCCAGACCAGACAACTCTCGATGTTTTGATCTAAAGTCCCAAGTGCTCAAAAGAGAAGAAAAATGTTAAAGTGAGACCAGTTCCTATAGTATAACATTCTCTACTTGCTTACAAATTGAAGTGTACTGCAGACTGGTTAAGATGATCACTTGTGTTAAACAGTATTTTGTCACTACAACAAAACACCTGAGACAATCAATTTACAATGATAAATGGTTCATCTCGGCTCACAGTTTTGGAGGTTCCAGGCTGTGGCCTACTGACTGCTGCTTTGAGCCTATGGTGAGGCAGCACATCATGTCAAGCTCAGATGGCAGGGCAGACCCTCATCTCATGGCCAAAATGAGAAAAGAGAAGAGGAAGGGACTGGGGTCCCACTGCTCTCTTCCAGGGCTCACCCAACAGCCTGAAGATCTCTCACTAGGCCCCGCCTTTTAAAGGACCCACCACCTTCTGATGCCACAATGGAGGCCAAGCCTCTACCACATAGGCCTTTGGGGTCACTTAAGATCCAAGCTACAGCACCAATGATTCCAATTTGCCAGGGACAGAGGGGATGTGGGATTTTCAGTTCTCACAGCAGGAAGACTCTGGTCCCCCTGTGAGCAGGTGGCCTCAACCCTACACCCCCACATCCCTGCATCCACATCTCTGCTGGGAGCTCATAGTGGCCATGTGGGCCTCCCAGCCCCCTGACCTGGGGCGTGGCCATCTGACTTGTGTTGGCAAAAATACCTGGAGGGAAGTAGCAGAGAGACTCTCCCAGAGTCTCCGAGGGCCCATGGAAGGGCCTGCACTCGACGCTGGCTAGTGTACTGGCCCAGGGCAAAGGAGAGACACTTGGACGGCTGACAGAGACCTGGTGCCAGAACCCCCGTCTCCACCAGCAGGACCCAGGGAACCCGCAGATGTGGGGGGTGAGGGGCGTGGAAAACGCTAACTTACAGCTCTGCTGAGGTCCCACGGCCACCTGGGGCAGCGTCATTGCCACGGGAGCGTCTTCCTGAGCCAGGAACAAATACTCCATAAATATGAATTGAGGTCTGACTTTGTGCTGGGTACCAGGGACGCCATGCCAAGCCCGGCACTGTTAAGTCACTGTGACGAAACCTAGTGGTCTCACGGTCCCTGAGACCCTTTGGGGAAGGCCTGCAAGGTCAGAATCATTTTGAAAACGATGCTAAAATGTGCTTGCCCTTTCTCCTTCTTTACCACATCACTGTTTGCGTGGATGACATGAGGACGGTGGTGGGCATGTCTGCTGGACCGAAGAAGTCATGGAGGAGGGTGCTGCTCTCTCGTCAGACATTTCACTGTGGAAAACCTCAGCTTCACTTTGAATGAATCTGTTGAAACAGTGAAAATTAAATCAAATCTGAGATGAACACTTCTTTTTTTCAGTACTGGGCATGGAACCCAGGGCCTTGCACTGGCTAAGTGGGCACTCTGCTCCCTGGGCTACAGCCCCAGGCATCTTTAACATCTTGAGACAGGGTCTTGGTAAACTGCTCAGGCTGGCCTCCATCTTGCCATCCTCCTGCCTCAGCCTCCCGAGTAGCTGTGATTTCAGGTGTGCGCCTCCACACTGTTTGGGATCAACATCTTTTTAGTACATCTGCATGCCACACTCTCAAGGACCCATGAAGTGCCTCTCGTGCATTCTGAGATACGATGGGACGGGGCATACATGAGAGAAAACTGGTCAACCATTTTGATAGAGAAGTCAAACCCCTACCTCACAATCTATTCCAAACTGTACTCTGGGCGAACTAAAGAGTTAAATAAAAACAAAACAAAACAATACTAGAATAAAATGCAGAAGGGTGTATTTTTAGAACCCTGGCTGGTGACAGTTCTTTCTCAGTATGCACGGAGGCCAGGACACACAGGAGCGGCAGGTTTTCCTCTATGTGGTTCAGGATTATTTCAATGTCAAGGAAGATTTTAAAAATAATAGAAATAATAAAACTAACCCTGCAAACAAAACACATCTGTGGGGGTCTTGTTAACCAACTGCAACACAGCCTTCATGGATCTCGTATGGAGACTGAGCATGGAATAGGCATGACTTTTGCACAATTGATCAGAGTTGAATGGCAAATCTTGTCAGAAAACAAGTATGGACATCCAAAGGGCAGCACTGGGCCCCCTTAAGAATCATGACCCACTGTCCACATTACGTAGTTTCCCTGGGCATTTTGGAGGGCTGGGATTCAAAGATGCCTGCGGCGTTTTATTAAAGCCATCATCAATCAGAGGGGTAAGCGTGACCTTCTGGTGTTCTGGGTGCCACCGTCAACTGTTAACAGCCACCCTTAATCCAGTTCAGGCCTGAAGCGGTCTGCTCCCACAAAGATGGCGCCAAACCCAATGGCTTCCAATTAATTTTTAAAAAGGGCCATGCAAATGTTGCTCTTTGGGCCGCAGCCCGCAGAAATGGGCAGGATATGAGTCAGGTTCTTGGGTCTCCATGAGCCCACACCACACCCTCATAGGAATTAGAAAAAGACCTCCCTCCTGAAGGACAAATTAGAAAAAGGTGCCTCCTTTGATGGGAGGAGTGGGGAAAGGCACGGCTTCCTCTGGGGGGACTCGGAGCTTCTCGGCTGCGGCTCTCCTGCCCCCAGCTCCTGGGTGGAGGCCCTGTCGAGGGCCCAGCGCGGGTCTCTCTGCACCGTGGGCACATCTTGGCAGCATACACTCCCTTCTGTCTGGTTACAGAATGAAGCTCTAGTAATCGTGGAGAGCCATGTCTGCCCTGCCCAGCATCTGGGAGGGCTCGCCTGCCCACAGCGTTCTCCAGATGAAGCATGGAGGCCCTAATCCCCACGCTCCATCTTACATTAGAGGGGGCTCAGCAGACAAGGGCCAGCAAGCCAGATCTGGCCTCCGGCCTGCTTTGTAAACAAATTTTTTTGGCACCAAGCCACACTCCTCCACGGATGCCCTACGGCCTGTCGTGCTACAAACAGAGGTCGACACCTGCCACAGAGACCTCCAGCTCACGAACATTCAGATCTTTTCTACCTGGCTCTTCAGAAGCACGTTGGCTGACTCCTGCCCGAGACTGGCGCTTCCTGGACCAGACTGTCAGCCTGTTGCGTAAAGGGCCTCAACGAGTTGCAATTTAGTGTTCATGTCTCAGCATATAAAGATGGCTCATGTTACAAAGTCCATGCAAACATTTTTGTATCTATATACGCAAAAATACGTTGCTGAAAAATGATAATTCGCGATCTCAAATGCAGCTCAGCCTCAGTCAGAATTTCTCTCCGTGAAACTCACTGTATATCTAGGAAACCAAACGTGAAGTACAGAAATATTTATCGGATTAACTCATTTCTCTATAAATAAAACAACAACAACAACAAAAACTAGGCCACAAATTCCTCCATCAGATTCATGAAGGAAAAGGACACCTTTGCAGCTAAGTTTGTCTTTTGCCACACCACCCTGCCTGCAACTGCATTTTCTTTTTGGTGGTACTGAGATGGAACCTAGGCCCTGTGTACACTAGGCAAGCACTCTTTCACGGAGCCACATCCCCAGCCGGTTTTTATTTTTTCCGGTTGTGAGAGGTTCTCCCTAAGTTGCTAAAATTGGCCTCAAACTTGCAATCCTCCTGCCTCAGCCTTCTGAATCACTGGAATCACAGGCTTATGCCACTGTACCTGGCACGCCATTGCATTCTTAAGACAAAAAGAAATATGGAATTCAATTGGCTGTTCTCTTTTTATTTTGCTGCTAGGAAACTCAGAGCTGTACCTGGACTCACCTAAAGTAATTTCCCACTGCCGTGTGATATCAACTCCTAAGCTCTCTGGGCTTCTGTGTTTTTCCCTGGGTTTGTTTTATATTAGGTGATGCTACTTCTCATCCCTTTTTGAAAAGAAGAAGTTTACACATATCATCACATCACCCTGATGCTCCTTTAGCTAACGAGTGGGAGAATGTATGAAACCCCATCAGCCAGACGGGAGCTGCACTCTGTCCTAAACCATCAGCGGGCCCCTGGGCACACTAGTCAGTATCTCTGAGTCTCTCCTCATCTATAAAATGAAGCAGGGACCTTACCTTGCAAGATGGCTGGAGAGTTACAAGAGGGATGTAGGTAAGGTGCCCTTTCACTATTATAATATACACATTTCTATGTAATATGTCTATGACATTAAACATCTACAATTTTATTTTAAAACATTTAAATAGAGCTGGAGATAAATGTGAAGTTACGTAGCCCCTTGGTTATGTTCACATGTTACACGACAACTTTTACATAGCATCTGTGACAATAAAATGACACCGTTTTGCCCTACCCACATTTTATAAGAAAATAAAATTAGTCCTGCTTAATAGCCAATAACCTCTGTGATTTTCTCACATGAGCTCTGCTCTGGGGTGGCTGTGTTATGTGTCAGATAACCAAGGGTTCCTGAAATCCGTCTCTCTGCCTCATCATCTTTATGACCCTGAATTGATATTTGGCAAATGGAGTAAACTGATAATCCACTCAAAACATTTCCCCATATAAAATTTAATAATCCATCTCTGAAATGGCATTTAAAAAACAACATCACAGACACAATTTCCAACGGAATGTTCAAATTTTATGGAACCCCAATCCAAAGATCTTAGGAGCAAATCGTGATGGAAGTAACAAGTATTATTCTGACAGCAAGGATTCAGACAGACTCACCTAAAAAACACGGAACAGAATCTGTATGCTCGTGAGCTACACTGCGATGATCAGCTCTCAACCAAAAGACAATAGAGAATCAAAATCCATGGCTGGTGTAGACGGGAACCCAGGGAAGAGTGTAGGTAAAAGAGCATGCTCGGCTGACTTCAGCATCGGTTTCAATGGATTGCAAAGCACTTTGAGATGTGATTAGTGAGTGTGGAGTTCTGAACTTGAATTGTTATGATCTTGCTGAGCTCACCAAGGAGGAGGCCCTGGTGACCACTGGCTGTCGACCCTGTGGCTAAGCCTGCAAGTTGGTACATGGGTGCTGGCACCTGGCTTCCTCTGGCCAGTCTGTGTGTACACTGATGAAGGGCAAGCAGGCTCTGATGGCACAAAGAGGGCAGCTCCAGGGTCCCACCTGACCAGCCCGCTCTCGCCTGAGACAGTCCAGTTCCGTCGGGTTCTGAGGTTACTTATGGCCTCTCCTTGGCAAGGAGCTCTGGAGCTTCTCAGAGGATGCAGAAAGGTCCTCTATCTAAGCCTGGCCCAGTGCCTGAGATGGGACTGCCAGGCCAAATCCAGGTCACTCACTGAAATCTGAATTTTGAATTGATAAACTTAAGTATGGACCGTCTCCAATGTACAATGATTCTCAACTTAGGATTTTTTTAAATTTAATGAAGGTTTGAAAGTCATACTCATTCAGTGGAACCTGTACTTGGAATTTTGATTTTGCATCTTTTCAGGGACTACTGACAAGGGGTACCCCACTCTTGAGATGCCAGACAGTGGGAGCAAGCTGTAGCTGCTACACGTCACATCCTCTAGGGGACACTGAGATGCAGCCTGTTTGGGGCATTGTGTTTGTGTTTTCTAACCCATTGTGTCTGTGGAATTCCCTCCGTTTGTGCACATGAGATATAGAGCCCTTTATCACAAAACAGGCTTCATGCCAGACAACATGGCCCTACTGTAGCTAATGTTCTTCACACATTCGAGTCAGGAGAGGCTAAGCCAGGCCTTTGGCTGGGCTAGGTGCCTTTAATGCTGTTCTAACTTGTGATATTTTCAGCTTATGATACAGCATCAGCGTAAGTATGTCCATGAAGTTTTGGAGACATACTTATGCTAAAATACCAGTCACTGTTGAACTGACGTTCAAGTTGAATTGGGCATCTTGTATTTTATTTGCTAAACATGGACACTCTTCCAGGAGAGGATAGTTTTAGGTAATGGTATTATTCTGTCAGTTGTTGGGGAACCAAAAATTCATCCTAAAGCAAAACCTGCAACTAAATACAACAGCAAATAGAACTTCCAAGTACTGAGAAATTTCCTTTAGTATCAATGTAAAAATTCAACCTAGATTGGACTGGGGTCCTCTATAATTAAAATAACAACAACAACAACAACAAAAAACTTGGTCCCAGATGGTCATTAAGGAGGGAACCCTTCCAAACATATTCTATGAGGCTAGTGTCACCCTGACACCAAAACCAGAGAAAGACACATCAAGGTAAGAAAACTTCAGACCAACATCCCTCATGAACATAGATGCAAAAATTCTCAATAAAATCCTGGCAAATCACATACCAAAACATATTAAAAACAGTGCATCATGATCAAGTGGGGTTCATTCCAGGGAGAGAAGGTGGATTCACGTATGGAAATCAATAAGTGTGATTCATCACATCACAGACTTACAGACAAGAACTACATGCTTATCTCAACAGATACACAAATGCATCTGACAGAATTCAGCATCCACTCATGTTCAAAACAACTAGAAAAACTAGGGATAGTAGGAACATACCTCAGCATTGTCAGAGCTGCTAAGCCCAAGGCCAGCATCACATTAAATGGAGAAAAATAGAAAGCATCCCTCTAAAACCTGGAACAAGATAAGTATGCCCTCTTTCACCACTTCTATTCCACATAGTCCTTGAAACTGTAGCCAGAGCAATCAAACAGGAGAAAAAAAGAGATAAGAACAGGAAAAGAAGAGCTCAAACTATCCCTATATTCTGATGACATGATTCTATATTTAGAACACCTCAAAGACTCCACCAAAAGTTTCTTAACTCATAAACAAATTGAGCAAAGTAGCAGGATAAAAAGTCAACACCAGTAATTCAACTGCATCTCTACACCAATGATGTATCAGCTGAAAGAGAAATCGGGAAAATTATTCCATTCACAATAGCCTCAAAAAAACACCAAAATACTTGGGAACCAATGTATTGAAAGAGGTGAATGACCTCTACAATGAAAACTATAGAACACTGAAGAAAGAAATTGAAGGAAACCTTAGAACATGGAAAGATCTCCCATGCTCCTAGATGGGCAGAATTAATATTGTCAACATGGCCATACTACTAAAAGTGCTATACAGATTTGATGATTCCCATTAAAATTCCAATTATGTTCTTCATAGAAATAGAAAAAGCAATCATGAAATTCATTTGGAAAAATAAGAGGCCCAGAATAGCCAAAATAATCCTTAGCTGCCGGGGTCCTTCCCTAGCGGGATCCAGGGAATCCTGAAGGATGAGTGACGTTGGCGAAAAGATGACAGGAGTCGTTCCGTTGGAGCAATCTCCAGAGAGAGAGCTAATGCAGCTTTCTCTGGGTCATCTTTTATTACAATTTTTCTCATCGTTATAGATTCAGAATACTTCATTGATTATATAATTTAAAATTTTGCCAAGACATGACATTTCCTTAACCATGATTGGGGGTACAAAATTAATTTAATAATTAAATAACTGAAGGTCATTCCAGGATATGACCTTCAGTTATTTAATTATTAAAAGTACAGAATCATTAATAAAATACGTCACTAATTTACATTTTTCAGATTTCCCCAAGATTTACTATTTTCCCCTAAGATATGCTATTTTCTTATTAACTAATGCCAAACTACGTAACCAGTCTAAGTCTCCTAACCAATCATTAACCTAAGGTACACTTGTACTTTATTTCTAATCTAAAATTCCCATCTAAAAAAGTCCCCTTAAGTCTTATGCTTAAAACATCCTAAAATTTATAAATCATTCTTAAAACATATCAGAAACCTATACAACTAAAAACAAGAATTTCTAAACTTAAGAATCTAAATAAAATAATATTTCCAACATTATTCTAAAACTATGTCTTTTTTTTTTAAAGAGAGTGAGAGAGGGGAGAGAGAGAGAGAGAGAGAGAGAGAATTTTTTTTTTTTAATATTTATTTCTTAGTTCTCGGCGGACACAACATTTTTGTTGGTATGTGGTGCTGAGGATCGAACCCGGGCCGCACGCATGCCAGACGAGCGCGCTACTGCCTGAGCCACATTCCTAGCCCTAAAAAAACTATGTCTTATAAAGCTATTTTAATTAATTCCTAAATTTAGTCTCATAAAACTGGTTGAGCTGCTTTCTCAAAGAGTTTCTTTGTTTCTCAGTCAAGGTGCACTAGTTCTCATATCTTTATAATCTTTTTCAATAGAAAGTAAGTTCTAAACATCAATCTACTTTCCACCAATATTAACTATGCTCATCATATATCCCTATGTAAAGTAAAAAAGGGGTTATAAAAAGAGAAGATTACATCTTTATATGTTTTAACTTTCCTAAGTGTATATAATATAACTTTCCTTAATCAAAAATGTGACTGCATGTGGTGAACTTTGTAAAATAAGCATACTGATTAGGTTTTCTAAGAGGCCAGAAATATGGGCTTGGGTTCTAGTTGATATAATCAATGTGGTGCCTAAAATTCTCGTGATCTTTCAAAGGATGATTGTTGTCCATTATCAGGTTTGTCCACAATGTACTGAGATAGAAGAACAGCCTTCTGACTGCCATAATACTCCTGTGGGTGTATGAGGAGTAGGTAAAATAAGAAGATCCCAAGTTTGAGTATAATCAACTCTTTGCAATTGTTGTTTATTAATAGCTTCTTCTACCTTATTTAAAGCCAATTTAGCTTCTTCTGTCAAATACGAGAAGAACGTGGGTTAGAGTCTCCTTTCAAAATATCAAATAAGGGTTTAAGATCCTTCAAAAAAGGACAAATCCAATTAATATCTCCTAAAAGTTTTTGAAAATCATTTAAAGTTTGTAAATGATCAATCCGTAATTTTAAATTTTGATGGGAAACAGTTTGAGCATTTATAATTCTACCCAAATAATTATAGGGAGGTGATTGCTGAATTTTATCTGGGGCAATGATTAAACCAAAATTTTGTAAAGACTGTGTCAACATTAATAATATATGATGAAGCAACTGGACATCTTTATGAGCAATTAATATGTCATCCATATAATGAATAATATAGGCATCTTTATATTTATCTCTTATTGGTTGTATTGCTGATGCAACATATTTTTGACAGAGAGTAGGACTATTTTTCATACCTTGAGGCAACACCTTCCATTGAAAACGTTGATATGGCCGTTTTAAATTCACAGAGGGAAGGCTAAAAGCAAACCTTTTATGATCATCAGGATGTAATGGAATAGTAAAAAAGTGATCTTGTAAGTCTATTACCATAACATGAAATCCTTTAGGGACAGCTACTGGAGAGGGGAGTCCTGGTTGTAAGGAACCCATATCCTCCGTGGTTCCATTTATAGCTCTTAAATCTTGTATTAATCTCCATTTACCTGATTTCTTTTTAATAACAAATATAGGAGTATTCCATGGACTATTAGAAGGTTCTATGTGTTTTAAATTAAGTTGTTCCTTAACCAACAAGTCTGCAGCCTGTAATTTTTTCTGTTGTTAAGGGCCATTGTTCTATCCATACAGGCTCATCATTTTTCCAAGTCATTTTATCTGCTGTTTCAACAATGGCCCCAATTAAAAATCCTGTTGAGCCTCTTCTACAAGAGCAGTATAGAGAGAAACTCCCATTTTAAACATTATATCTCGGCCCCATAAAGTAAAAGGAAGAGAAGGAATAACATATGGCTGAAAAGTTCCTGAATTTTTGTCATCAGCCCATTTAGGTATTTGAGTGCTTTTTGCTACATTAGTAGCAGTTCCAAGTCCCATAAGTGTTGAGGGAGTTACTGTTGTAGGCCAGGTTGAAGGCCAATCTTTTCCAGCTATACAAGTGACATATGCTCCTGTATCTAATAATCCATCAATTATTTTTCCCTGAATCTCTAGTTTTTTCATAGGATGAGAATTTTGAATTTTTTGAACCCAGAATGCCATATCACTAGAACCAAATCCTTTTGTTTGTCTTTGTTTGTTTGAAATAGCTCGGTTTCCGATAGATAAATAGGGAGTAGCAAGATTTGAGCAATTCTTTGCCCTTTATGAATGGTCAAAGTCTTTTGAGATGAGGGTTCTATTAAAATCTTAATTTCTCCAGTAAAATCAGAATCAACAACTCCAGGAATAACTTTGATTCCCTGTAGGGAAGCAGAGCTTCTTCCTAGAATAAGACCAAAAGTTCCTTTAGGTAAAGGTCCATAAATTTTAGTAGGTCTAACTAGAACAGAAGAGTCTGAGGGAATAACTACTGATTCTGAAGATGCCAAATCTAATCCTGCTGAATCTGGTGTGGCTCTTAATAAAGCCCTTATAGTATATCCTGTTGAAAAAGATTGTTGATGACCTCCATTATTTAAGGGGCCCGAGGAGGGCCCCATTACCAGTTTCCCGGTAATGGATTGGCAGTCATTTGTGGAAATTTTTGAGGCATTGGTCCACCTTCTAAAAGTCTCCCATCTTTATGAAATTTAGAGTGACACTCTTTTGTCCAGTGAAATCCCTTATTGCAACATGGGCATAAATTTTGGGGTCTAGATATCTGATTAGGAACTGTTTCCTTTATTTTGAAAGTTTTTATTAGGACAAACTTTACTAAAATGACCTGTCTGTCCGCAAGAAAAACAGCTTTGATTTCCTCTATTTTGTTCTCTGTTTTGAAGCCTTTTAAGAAACTGAGCATTTGTTTGTCCCCGTAATGTTGCAGCTATGGCTACACCTTGCAAATATGAGGGTGATACATCAGCATAAACCTTAACAAAATCAGATAAACTTCCTGTCTTTCTAATAGGTGTTAGGAGCGTCTGACATGCAGTATTTGCATTTTCAAAAGCTAATTGTTTAATTATAATTTGTGCAGCTTCATTATTAGTTATAATTTTTTCCACTGATTCTTTTAATCGAGACAAAAATTCCTCAAAAGGTCCTCAGGCTTTTGGTTTATAGTATTTAAGCCAGAAGTTTTAACTCCTTTATTTTCCAATTGTCTCCAAGCATTAACTGCTATATTTGAGCACTGGATCAAGGCAGGATGAGGCAGATGTCATTGATCACTTGGCTGAGCCCAATCATTTTTCTCCCATTAACGTATCAAAAGTGACTTCACTATTTATAGATTTATTATATTGAGAGCGTTCTTTAGCTCTATCTTCACGATCTGTTTTCCATAATAAGAATGTCCCTCCAGGGAGACAAGATTTTGCAGTAGCAAACCAATCATATGGAGTCATCCATCTAGTGGCAATAATCTCTACTATCTGTAAAGTATAAGGAGAAGTGGGCCCATAATCATGAACAGACTGTTTCAATTCTTTTAAAAGTTTTAAAGGAAGGGGCTCCCATTGAAGCGTATAGTGTTCATCATTTGAATCAAAAGTGATAGGGAGAGTGAAACTTAGATCTCCAGATTGCAGAGCCTCTCTCATGGCTCCTTTGAATCCTACATTCCGTGAAGGAGGAGGTAGGGTATTTTTTATTTTGGAACCTAATTAATTTTTGGTAGAAGATTTTGTAAGAGGTCCACAAGAATGTGTACTTATAGGGGCAAAGAATTCTTCATTATGATATTCAGTAGCTGCTTCTTCTAAATTATCTTCATTTTCTAAACAAGACGGATCCTTCTCCTCATCTTTTTTTAGGACATAAGTTTCGCTCCTAGAGTCCTTCCTTCGGGGAGTTTCTTCAGTAGGGGCAGTTGAATTAATCGTATCTAAGATTTCAGCTTCTTGAGCTGGATCTAACATCTCTTTTAAGAGATTCCATAATGCTATAGCATCTGCAGGCACATTTTCTGGTCCATAATTAGAGTAATATGCTCTTAAAGCTTCTCCTATTTTTACCCATGTTTTTAGATCTAAGTTTCCCTCTTCTGGGAACCAAGGACAACATTCCTGAATAAAATGAAAAAAACCTCTGTAATTGTGAAGTGGAAACCTGAATTCCTTTTTTTCTAAGCATATGTTTAACAATATCAATGAATAATCCTCGTTCCTTAGATTCTGTATTTCCCATTTTTCCTTTACCTAATTACCCACTCTTACCTGTTCTGCCAACAGGGGGCTCGCGAAACCCACGGTAATGGCCTATCCACTCAGAAAGCAAGGGGACAAATGCCGAGGGGGCTTACCTTCAGTTACCTGGCTCGGGCGCCAAGGAATGCAGGAGGCGTCACAATGCCAGACCTTAAATTATGCTACAGAAAAACTGGCACCAAAATACACTTGAAGATCAATGGAACAGAATAGAAGACACAGAGACACACCCACATAAATACAGTTATCTCATACTGGACAAAGGTGCCATAAACATACACTGAAGAAAAGACAGCCTCTTCAACAAATGTTGGGAAAACTGAGAGTCCCTGTGTAATAGATTGAAATCGAATACCAATATCTCACACTGCACAGAACTCAGCTCAGAGTGGGTCCAGGACCTTGGCATTAGACCAGAGGCCCTGCTCACTAGAAGAAGCACTAGGCCCAACTCCTTATCATATCGGCACGGAAACAGACTTCCTCAACCAGAGTCTTAAAGTACAAGAAGTGAAATCCAGAGTCAATAAACGAATGACATCAAACTTCTTCACAACAGAGAAACAATCAAGAACACTTGCTCCTCTGAGCCTGGCTTCCAGCAGGCACCTCGGACTCCAGATCTTGGGCCTGATGGACAGAAACGCCATCAGGGAATGCAAACCTCCCCGGGCAGGAGCAACTTTCGTGTGGCTCACAGGGCTCCGTGGGCTCCTGACAGGTCACCCACTGAGCACCCTTTGACCAGGACTACGTCACTCTGCATTCTTCTTGCTCCCCTTCTGTCCCTTCCCTACACAACTGGATGGCAGGGCAAGGACGCTTGGCTCCCCTGAATGGACCCATTACCCGCTTCACCTTGCCCTCTGCTCCTGTCCCTGGTTATCCAGCCTACCGTGACAATACTGCCTTGATGTCACATCCACTCAGACTGTTTTCCCTAGAGCTGTTCCTACTGTGGAGGATTTCACACCAATTTAAGAGATGCTGTCTTATAAAAAAAAATAAGAAAGAAAAAATATCCTCAAATATATTCTCCATTGAAAAAATTATCTACCATGGCAACAGAATGCTTGCCTGGATCCCGCACTTGACCCTGTCCAAGGCCACGGGCCACTCAGACATGGGTTTCCTGGTCCTTCCTTGAGAAGGTCGCCCTGCTCCCACAGGTGGGCATCCTTTTTGATGGGTTCACTTTGTTTTATTGGATCGGATTCATTTCAGAGCTTCTGTCTTACGAGGGCGTGGGGTTTGGTGATGATCCATCCCGAGGTGTGTCTCCTATAAATAAATTATTCCCTCTTGGTGGCTTCCGTTTGACCGGTTCTATTGAAGGGGGGGGCAGCAAAAGCAGGCAGGGGAGGAGGTTTTTGTTAACAGGAGGAGAAAGGTGGTGCCAGCCACGTTCTTCCCCGAGAGCACAAAAGGGAGCAGGGCATTTTAGGGAGAAATGAAGCAAACAGTAAATCATCAGGCCTCCGATCCCGAATGCGTCACTCCTCACTTAAAAGAAGGTACTAGAAGTCAAAGAAAACCCTGACGTGGTTTGTAAGGAGGAGCCCAGCGGCTGGGCTCTCTTCCTTTGTTGGGTGGCATTCATAGAGGCCGTCCTGCTAATTAGCGAGACTCTTAAAAATAACTCTATGAATCAGCTTTTGAAAGCCTGAAAGCGAAGGAAACAGGGACGAAGCTGAGGTCAGTTGAATCTGCCCTTCACGTGACTGAGCCTGACACCCGGTTCATCCAGAGAATACCCACCAGCTCCGACACCCAGACGTAAGGGCAGATGTCACTTGGCAAGGGGCTTCCAATTGCAAATATATCAAGGTGGGAAAAGGAATCAGGGTGTTATCGTTTGGTTCTCAGAGGTCCCCAAAGGCTCTTGTGCTGAAGGCTGGGTCCCCAGTGCAGCACTGGCCAGAGGTGACTGGTCCTGAGGATGAATCCCCAGCTGGGTTCTCAGCTGAATGGACTCAAGGAGGAGCAGAACGGTGGGAGGTGGGACCCAGATGAAGGGAGTAGGTCCTTGGAGGTAATAGAGCCTCGGGGCTATATCCTGTCCCCTGCTGGCCGCCTCCTCCTCCTCTCTGGTTGTGAGGAGGTGACCCGTTCTCTCTACCACACCCTCTCCGCCATGATGTTCTGCCTTGCCACAGGCCCAACAGCAGTGGACCAACCAATCAGGGACTGAAGCCCCTGGAACCATGGGCCAAAGTAAATCTTCCCACCTTCAAACTGTTCTCTTGGGTATTTTGTCACAGCAGCAAATGTCTAGCATACAGTGCTTTCCCTAAACCTGGTTATTTGGTGGAATTCTGATGTACAATTGAGCAGGCATGCTGCTATGTCACAGGGGAGGGACAACATTTCTTGTTTACTTTGTTTGTAATTTGGAATTGAGGGTGGAACCCAAGGGTGCTTTACCACTGAGCCACAACCCCATGCCTTTGTTATTTGAGATGGGGTCTCAGTAAGTTGCCCAGGATGGCCTCCATCTTGCAGTCCTCCTGCCTCAGCCTCCCAGGTGGCTGGATTATAGGCATGCACCACTACATCTGGCTCAGAGATGACATTTCTCATGAAATGACTTCCAAACCTCTCACAATACAGCACCAAGCCCATGAGAATTAATAAACAGGATTAACACACTGGGGGAATTAGTATGCTTTCCTAACAGAGAAACAAAGAAGAAAGTCTGACCCTTGCTTTTCAACAA
Source organism: Ictidomys tridecemlineatus (assembly GCF_052094955.1). NCBI lineage: Eukaryota > Metazoa > Chordata > Mammalia > Rodentia > Sciuridae > Ictidomys > Ictidomys tridecemlineatus. Next base: position 51,983,822 of record NC_135492.1, on the reverse strand, counting down.
TGAGGCCTCTTCTAGTTGACTCATCCATCGAGAAAAGGGAACGAAACGTCATCTCTTCTGCAGTCAAGAAGATAATTAAGGAGCCACTCATTTCTAAATGAACCCCCAGGGGAACAAAGCAACGGCTTCAAGTTTGAAGAGAGAAAAGCAGCCCTGTGTTGGAGGGCACCCAGCCCAAGCCACAGCCCCCGTCTGGCAGTGAGTTCTGATTTGGTTTTAAGTGACTGTCACTTGCGCTCAGTGTGGGTGGGGCTGGCGTCTGCCTGATCACATCTTCAGTAAAGGAGGGGAACTGGGAGCAGTCCTCCTTTTAATTTGCCTGCCCCAAGCTTTCTCGGAGACAAAGTCAGGCAGACCCGGTTAGGGTTTGGAGGTGGTCTGACCCCTAAAAGTTCCTGTGCTGGAGACCTGACCCCCGCGGTGGCCATGTGGAGAGGTGGTGGACGCTGAAGAGGTGGGGCCTGGGGGGAGCTGTCCTCGGCATTAAGGACTCCTCTTGGCAGGAGGGTGGTCCTAAGGGCAAGACAGGCCCTCGTGTCTGGCCTCCTCTCTCACCAGGGGCTCTCTCCCTCTCCGGCTGACTCCACCACCATGCCATTGAGCATGAGGACGGCAACAGAGGCTAAACTCATGGGGCCACCAGACCTTGCTCTTCCACCTCTGAAACCTCTTTTCAGACCAGGCATGGTGGGGCCCCCCTGTAACCCCAGTGAGGCAGGAGACCGAGGCAGAAGAATCGCAAGCTCCAGCCCAGCCTCAGCAAGTCAGGGAGGCCCTGTCTCAGAAAAAGAAAAGAGCTGGGGATGCAGCTCAGCAGCACAGTGTCCCTGGGTTAAATCCCCAGAATCCCCCACCCACACTCATACACACCTAAACACCTCTTTTCTCGGTAAGTACTCAGCCTCAGATATTTTATTAATAGCAACACAAACCTGATACCAATACAGATTTTAAGTGGAGGAACCCTTCAATTACTCATTACAACCTGAAGGTGAATCTTTAGACAGTTTTTCACACAACTGACAGACTGCTGGAAACAAACAAGGGATTTATAGAGAGGGCCAGCCGTCCAAGCAGGACACCAAGCTGTGGATCTCTCGCCTATCAGTTTTAGGTACCAGCTTGATGATCTTCAGCAGTGATAGCAGATAACTGTGCCCGAGTGCCAGCTATGTGTCAGGTACTTGGCTTGCACTTACTCTTTTATCCTCATGATGAACTACCCCCATTTTATACGTGGGGAAACCGAGTCTGAGAGAGCAGAAGTCCCTTACCTGCAACGTGACGGCAGGGCAGAATTCAATGCATGTCAGATGACTCAAGAGCCCAAGTTGTACCTCTGCTTCTGCCCGACTGCACGAGCCAGGCTGGGCTGGAGGGACTCAGTCAGCAGAGGGCTAAGGAGCCTGTCTGGACGGCTGCCCCGCAGGTGAAGGGCAGGTGGTCACGCACCTTGATGGGAAAGGTCAAGGTCTACCCTGAGAAGGTTGGAGGACTAAGAGGATTCTCTCCTCACTTCAGAGGGGTCTGCAGGTGTGTCCTCTTCCTCTTCTCTGCTGTGGGCCAAGTATGCCCTGCACGGAAGCAAAGAGATGAAAATAAATGCTATTCCAAAAACACAGATACGGTAGGGGAGGAGAGACCTCAGCATAGAGCCAGGCCAACTGGGAAGAGAGCATGGATAAGCCCCCTGGACACACAGCAGCTGGGCAGGGCGGGCACAGAGTGGGAATCACCAGGAGGAAATCTCAGGGCTGAGGAAGGTTCTGGCTGAAGGTGGGCTAGGGTGACTGGACACCAGGGGTGGGAGGTGGGGGATTTGAGGGAGAACTCTCCTCCAACTGACTACCCAGGATTCCTGCTGAAACTGGAGTCCACAAGCAAGAACAGTCAGCTCAAGGTTTAGGATGAGTTTAGAAAAAACAGCTCAAAGGCTCCTGGCCAGAGCTTGTTCAGGGCGAATCCTCGCCACCTGGAGGCTGAAGTCCATCTCCCTGCAGGACGGGGCAGACGGTCTTTAAACTGGTCAGGAAGGTTAAGAGAGGTCACGTCGGTGACCCCCAACCCTGGAGACTAAGAAGGGTTTGCAGAGAGAGCTTTCAAAGAGGTAATTAAGTTAAAATGATTAGGTGATTAGGTGGTGATTGGATTAGGGTCCCTGGGGAGGGGGCTGATTCCAACGTGACCTGTGTGCTCATGAGAAGAGGAAATCTGGACTCGCAGACTGCAGGGCAGCTGAGCACAGAAAGGCCGTGTGAGGACATGGGGCCAGGCGGCCACCTGCAAGACCAGGGAGAGACTCAGGAGCACCAGACCCACAGCAGCTTGACCCTGGGCTCAGCCCCAGCGCTGTGAGAAGCCAACCTGTGGCTAAATCCAACCTGTTGGGGCTTTGTTCTGATGGCCAGTCAGACCAGTGTAATCTCTGAAGATCAGCATTCAAGAGCATGTGTCAGTGGGAGAGAAAAGTATCTGCTTAAAATGAAAAGAGAAATAAAAAGGGAAAACTTTCATTTCTTAGATTTAATGATTTGTATCTGATAAGAACCTCAAAAATACAAAGAATGGAGCTGGGGTGGCAGGTACCAGTCATCTGGAGGACAGCTTGAGGCCAGCAGTTTGAGGCTAGCCTGAGCAACTTGGGGAAGTCTTGCTTCAAAAATTAATAAAACAAAACAAACCTATAATTCCAGTAGCTCCGGAGGCTAAGGCAAGAGGATCGAAGGTTCAAAGCCAACCTCAGCAACTTAGCAATAGCCTAAGAAACTTATTCTGTCTCAGAATAAAAAATAAAAGAGGCTGAGGATGTGGCTTAGTGATACATTAATTAATTTAAAAATTAAAAAAAGAAAAAAAGAAGAAGAATGAATTTTGTTGTCCCAGACTCTCCTTTTTTTTTTGGTACTGGGGATTGAACCCAGGGGCACTTAACCACTGAGCCACCTCCCCAGTCCTTTTATTTTTCATTGAGAGACTGGGTCTAAGTTGCTTGGTGACATTCCACAAAACCTGTGAACTTTCGGTCCTCCTGCCTCAGCCTCCTGAGCTGCTGGGATGACAGGCGTGCGCCCCTGCACCTGGCCTACACCAGATTTCCTTAGAATGGTGTCCCTTGCTGTGTCCCATGATCCTGTGGGTTGGGGGAGACCTGCATCTCTGTCCCTTACCCTCCTCTGAGTCTTGTGAACTACAAGAAATGACAAACCTCTGTCATAAACCCGTGGAACTGTGGAGTTCCACGGCTCCCGGGATAGAGCAGAACTTCCCAGAAACATCCTTCTGTTCCAGTAGCACTTCCTTGTCAACCAGGAAACACCAACCCGGGACAAACCTATGGATTCTGCTCATTTCTAATTCAATTCACGCCAGGGAAACGCCAGAGGAGCAGCAGCCTGGGTGTCCACCTCGGATTTACCATCAGAGGTGGACGCAACCAGAAATCAGGCCGGTCACTTTGCCCTCGTGTCAACGTCCTCATCCGGAAGATAACAACAATAATGCAACCCCAGTCAATGTTCAGGAGGGTCAAAGTCGTGGGCACCCAACCCGCTCGAGGCCTGTGAGCAGTACCCTGTTCTCAGTGCCTGGGTGAAGCCCACCAGAAGTGCTGGCACTGCACCCAGGAGCAGCCTCGGACGCACGCCAGGCAGGGACTTTGAACCTGCTGGGTGAGCCGCATTGCCCAACCTCTTGCTGAAGTCACTCCATTACTACACGAGACAATGACACAGAATTACAGAAACCCAGGTGGTTTTCAAGTATCACGTAAGCTGTTCCTCCACAACTTTCTCAAAGGTGGAAATATGCTTCCACGTGTCTGAGCAGCCCTTTGGGGAAGTCTCTGTACTGAAGGCTCCACAGCCAGACCCTCTGTCCCCTGGGGACATCCTCTCAGCCTGCTTGGCTTGTCTTCCTGTGTCCCCCAACATCAGAGCCCCTTTCCCCCTCTAAAGCGAGTTAGCCAGCATAGAATTCAACTACCATGGCACAGAAGGATGCCCAAGCTTGGGGTCTGCTGGAGATGTGACAGTGTACGCGAGTCCCACCCCCACCCTCTCCTGTCTCAGGGTCTTTTCTCACAGCAGCAGACCCCTGCAGCCAGAAGTCAGGTCCGGCGGCAGATCTGGGAGATGGCGTCAGGAACGGAACAGGCAGGGAGGTGGAAAGGGAAGGAAGCCAATGATGGGACAGACTTGGGCACCCGGGGCCAGTCATGCTGGGGGCCTCCAGAGTCCGCACCCAGCTGTGTGCACCTCCTCTGATGCTGGTGACAGATGTGCTCCTCCCTACTGTACCAAAGCCAGAGTGTGCGTTCACTGCGGCTTTCCCCTAGTAACCAAATCATCCTGGTCTTTGTGTGGCCTGAGTTGTGTCCTTGGACTCTGCCCCTTTCTGGTCAGCACATGCTACCCAGCCCCCTTTGTTCTATGTTGGCTCCACTTGCAATTCTTATATCTGTCATGCCTCTTTGCACCCCACGTCCTCTGCATGCAAGGTGCCCCTTGCAATAGTCCCTGTCACCTACTTCCTAACTCCCGCTCTTGGCTTGGTGAAGTCTTTCCTAACTGCTTCTTCCCCTCGCCCCCCGTCTCCTGTCCCCTCACAGGCAAGGATGCCCTGTTATGGTCTTTATAGTTCACGCACTTTGCACTTTGCATGATTAACTAAGTAATGTTGCTTTCAGCCCTCCGTCTGTCCTGGGAGTGCTGCGTTGTCCACTATGCAAGCCCAGCATCCAGGAGGAGCCTGGCCCATGGCCAGCCGTCGGCATGGACGAGAGGGGGAACCTCTGCGACGCACATGGTCCAGCTCTGCAGGCTGTTTCTCCTCCTGTGGTGCCCTCCACCATCCTCATGTAGATGACAAACTTCGTCAGCAGCCATGCTCAGGAAATGGGGGTGGATCCCTGGGCCAGCAACCGAGAGACCCCTGCAGACATGAAGGCAGAGGGAAAAACATACAGAATCTGCATTACTCTAAAGGATGGTGCTGTGTGTCGTTGGGGAATTAACTATAATGAGACAAGAATACTTTCAGAGGCTATCTATAACCATGCTGATGGCACGAGACTCTTTGGAAAATAAGACAATTTTGTGAACTTGTTAAAGCTTGTGTTTATTCTCAGATTTAAGGGAAAAATCCATATGGCACTAATAGAAGCTAGACAACAAAGCAATGACTTAATGCTGTGGAAATTTAGGGTATAGGTGTGACAGCCCATTGTGTCTCCAAACAGCAATTTCAACAAAGACATAAAGGATACAAATGGGAAGAGAAGTTGATTTCACTTAATTTTATTTGATGGAACTTAACACTTGAACAACTGCTGTTTGCAAGACTTTGAAGAGTTTTAAACTTCTTCCTTCTCCCTAATGGATCCCAAAGAGAAATGTATCCATTTGTTTCCTTGCAAATGTTCAATTGCAGATTTGGGGGATAATAAAAATTCTTGCCTTGCTATTTAATTATTCAGTTGGCTGCTAGAAAAATGAAGTCACTCAAATGGGGTTATAACTCAGAAATGATATTACATGTTTATCTTAAAAGATAGCCATGTACTTCCAAGACAAACTAGTGGCAATCTAGATTTTTATTACAACAGTGGCAATTTGGAAATTTTGCAAAAACTTTAAAAAAAGGCAGCCTGAAGTTCCTTTCCCTTGATAGCCTTGAACATGCATCTGCAACAAACATATTCTTGAACCTTCTACACCGCACATCCCCTGTACACCCCAGTACATTAGTTGCATAAAAGGTAACAATGAGTCATTTATAAATATAACATCTTCTACTCAGCAATTACATTTTCTATAAAAAGAGTTTGATGTATATTTAATACTAAACTTGCTTTAAAATACATACAACCCATTAAAGGGAAAAGGCATTAAGAGAAAGCACCACATTATCAGTTTCTGGTAGAACTTTGAAACATTGTCATTAATTATAGATGAACTTGCGATAGGTTCCTATTTGTTGGACACCTGGCAGGGCCGGTAGCAATCGGTTTGCTTTCTCTCTTTCACAGCATTCAGACCCTGGGGCCATTGTCTCTGAAGGAAACTGAGCAACACAACTAGGAGCCCACACAGATGGTTCCCACAAGAACAATCTAGAACATGTGGCAATGGCATATGCTCATCGACTAAACCAAATTAAGGGCTGGAGCTTCTGTGGGTCTTGAGGAAGGGACCCGGTTAGCAGATTCTGGAGAGGAGCTGAGCCCGACAGCAGGTGCTGATCCCCCAGGTCCCCTGTTCTGTGGGGGGCATGGCAGGAGCTCACATGCACGTGAGCAACACACTTATAAAACACCTTCTCAGCACCTCATGTAAATAAATGAATAAAATAATTCCATCAAATAAAAAAATTTTCAAAAACCTGCTCATTCCCGGCACCTCCAAGATACTCAGTAACTTTGTCTCTTTTATTGATAACAACCCCATTATTGTTATAGAAGCAGTCCACTTACATTGATATGATGTTAGAAAATAAAGACACGAGCAAACAAACTTCACCTTCCGCCACCGGAATCACTGTTTTGGACCTGGGTGCATTTGCGTCTTGATCGTGGTGTTTGCAGTCACATTTGTGTAGACACATAATTGTATTTTACTGATAGGAGGTGACATTCTTCAGACTGCTCCAAACAGGTCTGTTTTGGTCAACAACCTTCACCTTCCCACTCTGGTACATTTTATGTCATATTCAAATTCCCCAGTTAGGCTAAAAAGACCTGCAACTCCCAGGTCCTACCCAGGAGTGACACCCAGAGACATGTCAGCTTGTGACACCCTTCTTTTCTCCCAATCCATCAGGATTTCCTCTTCAAGAGCATCCACTTATTGAAGACGCCGGTCAGCTGGTCTGCGGAGGGCCTCCGCTTCTAGATTAGTCATCTGTGGGGCTGACTGCTATCGCCCTCTGTATCCCACAAATGAAATGGATCTGAAGGACTGCTGGGCCCACAAGGAGGGTTTTTGGCTAGAATATTCCATAAGTACGTCTATACTTACAAATGCCAGGGTGACCGTCAGTCAGCCACATGCAGCTGCTTAAATTGAAGCTTTAATAGATTCAAATTGGAAGTTCCTCCATCACATTTTTAGTGCTCAGTATGTGCCCGTGGCTAGTGGCCACCTCTGTGCAGGGCAGCTATGAAGCGCTCTCTGGCTGAAGAAAGCTCTCCTGGACAGGCTGGCTGGAGACAGAGCCCCCTTCTCTACTCCGTGAGTCTGGGCTCAGGTACATGGACTTCCTTTCGCCAGCAGGAAGCTAGCCAATAAGATGCAGAGGCCTGGAATACATGTGTGCACCAGGTCTTGCCCCTGTGGCCAGTCAGACCCTGAGATTGCCACACACAGTCGAGACTAGCCTGCTGGAGGAGGCCAGCCACAGAGTGGCTTCACTCACATCCCCCCTGCAGATACAGAAGGAAGCTACCCCTGATCATCTCAACACACCACGAGAATGGAGGCCTCAGCCATCCAGCCACCTCTTCAAACCGCTGGCCCTGGGAGTGAGGTCACTGAGCTCCATCAGGTCAGCTGAGCCCCCCTCCGACCACAGGGCAACAGTGAAGAATAAGAAATGATGTAGTTTTAACCACTACAGTTGTTGGGGTGTTTGTTACACAGCAATAGGTAACTGATACATAATAAGAAAGGAATTCGCATGGTGTTACTTGGGCACCATGCCACTGTTTTGTCCTCTATCCCTTCCCTAATGCACACATGTTGCCGAAATTGATCATTTATAGCTTCGCCTGGCCTTCTTGCATAAGGTAGAGCTTTTCTTCACCAAGGCCTAGCTTGCTATCCTGTCATACAGTTCCCACTGGGAAGGCAGAATAAATATTCAATCCTTTTCTTTAATCATCAATTTAAAAAGCAAAGAGTTGTTAAACAGTCACCTCATGATGTTTTATCAGACTTTCTCCCTTTTTAGCATGTTTATGAAGTCATTAATTTTATCCACTAAGTACATTTTATTTATGCTCATTAATTTTTAAATTTTATTGTGAGAGCACAGCATGAGATTTACTCTCTCAACAAATCTTCAAGGGAATAGGATGTTAGCGTCGACTAGAAGCACAGAGTTGTGCAGTAGATCTCTGGAACACACTCGTCTTGCCTGACTGGTACCTGATGCCTGTGGATTGGTAACTCTCCATTCCTCGCCCCCAGCTCCTGGCAAACACCGTTCCTTTCTTTCATTCTATGAATATGATAATTTCATATATACTATATCAGTGGGCATATGTAGTATTTGGAAGTCTGTGAGAGACTAATTTCACAGAGCATGTCCCATGTTCTCACATGTTGCAGAATTTCCTTTTATTTGAAGGCTGAATAATATTCCATTGTATGTTTCTTTATCCACCCATCTGTGCACAGACATTTAGATTGTCTCTACATCCTGGCTACTGTGAATAGTGCTTCAATGAGCACAGGAGTGGCGATGTCTCTTTGAGATCCTCATTTCAATTCATAAACACCCAGAAGTATGATTGCTGGATCATATAATTTAAACAAAAATTTGGTGTGATTGTTAGATCAGATGATTATTCAATTTTTTAGTTGAGAGGAACCTCCACGCTGGTTTTCATAGCAGCTGCGCCATCTTGCATGTCAACCAACAGGTGCAAGTGTTCTAATTCCTCCATGTCCTTCCCAACATTGGCTGTGTTTTGTTTTTTGATGATAACTGTCCCAACAGGTGGGAGGTGATCTCTCACTGTGGTTTAGCCTCTGCTCACACACCTGTTGGTCATTTGCTTGTCTTCTTTGGAGAAATGTCTACGTAAGTCCTCTTGTGTGGCAGAGTTCCTTGAATTTTGGAGATTTGCAAATACCTTCTTCTCTGTGATAGGTCACTCTCCTCTCGTTTCCTTGGCTGAGTAGAAACTTGTCAGTTTGACTTTGTACCATGTTCTTGTTGCCTGTGCCTTGGTGTTGTGTCCATGAAATCTTTGCCTAGACTGTGCCATGAAGCTTTGAGCTATGTTTTCTTCTAGGAGTTTTATACCTTACAAATCCATTTGATCCAGTATGAGTGGATTTTTGTGTGTTGTACAGAGTCAGAGTCCAGTCTCCTTCTTGGCATGAGGAGACTGTCCTCCCCCATGTGTGTGGTTGAAGAATGTTCGTAAATCAGTAATTGGGATGCTTTTCACTTTGTTCTTCTTTCTGAAGGTTGATCTGGCCATCTGTGGTCCTTTGTAGTGATTCACTATGAATTACAGAATGTTTTTTCCTATTTCTGTAGAGTTGCCCTAGGGATTTTGATACAGTGGCATTGGATCTGTAAAGAGCTCTGGGAAGTACAGACATTTCAATGTTAAGTCTTCAATATTAAGTCTTCTAAAGCACGAGCAGGGGCACCTTTCCCTTTGCTTGCCTTATCTAATTTCTTCCGTGAGTGTTTTGTGATTCCCAGTGCACAGGCCTTCCTTCTCCTTGTGTAAGTTTGTGCTAGGTATTTTATTCCTTTTGGTGCTCTTGTAAATAAGATTTTTTCCTAATTGCCCTTTCAGACAGTCTGCTGGCATGTAGAAATACAATTCTTGTTTGCATGTTCACTTAGGATCCTTTGACCATGTGAATTTGTTTCTTAATTCTAACATTTCTTTTTTAGAAAAATGAAGCCTTGGATGTTTCTGTGTAAGATCATGTCATGTGAAGAAAGGAACAATTTTACTTCTTCTTGTTGATTTAGATGCCTTCTATTTCTTTTTCTTGTCTTATTCACTGTGCTTTTTGATGCACAATCAACCCCATTTTGGCCAGCGTGGTGCCGGTATATGCCTCCCGTGTCATTTCAACACAACCCTACTTCTCGTAGAAGAAAACCTCCTGACTTTCGACACAACAAGCTTTCTCAAGCTCACCCTGTATCTGTCTTCCTGACCCAGACCTGGACTGACCCTTAAGGAGCCTCCCCTCCTTTGGGGAACGCCATTGGAGGACGGTTGGGTCTTGTGGTGCTCCTTGCTGCAGGGCTGGTAGTGCTTGATGACCGTTCCTTTTACACAAATGGAATCTGGATCCTGAAGGGGCTTCCTTTCTCAGACTTCTGCTTACATCGTGTGGTCTCAGACCAGTCCACAGCAGTTCTCCTGCGTGGTGCAACCTTCTGTTTGGCCATGACTTTCGGCTAGGAATGGGTTTCAGAATCCCCTTCCTTCCTGTTGCACCATGGCAGGTTTCACACCAGTTCTACTTTGGGGTTCGGGATTTTGCAGGGCACTCTTTCTCCAAGTTTTCCTGAAGATGTTGACGTTGCCTGTGAGATTTGTCTGTAGTGATCCATAAGTTCTACTGACTTTCAGAAATCAAGGTGGAAAGATTAAGAATTGAGGTGCTATTAATCTCTATATTCAATCCTTTAAATAATTAAGATGAAGTGCTTCTCCTAGAAGGTAGCAAATGGTAAGCCCCCATATATGATCATTACTTTTGAAAACAAGTTTGAGTTGGGTTTTTATCATTTGCAACAATAAAGAAAATAACACCAGAGTTCTGAGAATTATGCTAGGCATTTTACCTATTATTTCATTACATCTTCACATGAAGTCATGAGATGAGTATTTTTATTCTTATTTTATAGAGTTAAAAAGGAACGAAGGTTTCAAGAAGCATAAGTTGGTCACATATTAGTGAGTGGCAGAGCTGGGATTTCAACCTTAGCACATTCAATCCAGAGTCCACATTCCAAATTGCTTAAAAATTGTGTGCAATTTAAAAATAATTAAAAGTACAGACACTTAATTGAGAGCAGCTCCCAAATCACCTATAATGTGGTGCTAAGTCAAGGACTGTGTGTGGGTGTCCTGTGTCAAGACTTGTTAGTGGCTCCTGCGTGTGGAAGCTACTCTAAGATTCTTCTAACAGAGCCCGTGATGGCTCCACACCAGAGTTTAGGACAAATGCCCAATTCCACTTTGCAGAATCCCTCCTGATGATTTCTTTGAAAACCGATAATTACAACAATTAACAGAGTAGCCCAACAACAGAACCCGGTGGGATCAAGAAGACCCGATTTTTCAGGACAATGACATATTCGTTGAGGGGAAACTGTGCCTCAGTCTCCTAGTCCCAGAGAAATGGAAGTCCCCTTGTCACCAAATACGAGCAGCGTGCTTCAAACTAGGCACACTTCCCCACTTCATGGGGATGATTTCATTAAAGTGTTATAAATTGAATTAAATTACCACCCATTTATCTTTTGAAGTATGTTCAATAACAAACAAGTCTAACCAAGTGATGTGAGCACCGTACATCCATTTTCACTCCATTTCTTTACAGCATGTTCTAATGATCATCCCATTACCAGACTCTAATGCTTCTGAACATTCTTGCTCTCAAAAAAAAAAAAAAAAAAAAAAGGAAAAAGAAAAAGAAAAACAATGAAAGCACTCTGTCCCATCAACATCTAATTGGGGCTTCTCTGGGGAAAGGTAAAAACAAAATTTAAAAGCACATTTAGGTTGCCTTGGATGTCTAGCGGTAATTCTCTGAAATTCACAGCCAATCTCCCTCTAGGAAATTAATACCACTACTACTACGAGGGAGGTTTGCTTGCTGTTCTCATTTTATAGGTAGAGGACGCAGCCTTCAGCCAGCTGAGGCAAAGCGCAGAGCTAGGACCTGGAAGGTGTGAACTTGGACGAGGCTGACACCTATGCCTATCGTCTCTACTCTTTCTCTTCTACTAGGAGGAAACTGAAGACAGTGACCTACCTCTGCTCCAGAGTTGGTGCTTCCAGAACCCTCTGTCCTGAGCTCAGCCTTGGGGACCTGACCACTTCCAGGAGACCTGCACATGCTGTGGGCCCCCAGAAGCCACCTGCTGAGACAGAGGAGAAGTCTTCCTGGGCTGTGAGTCCTCAGAGTGACTGGCAGTCATGTCCCTTTCCAACAGGTTAGCTCACCACCGCCCAAGGCACCACGGTCTGACCCGAATGGCCAGGACAACATACTGCAGACAACTTACTACAGACTCAATGGCCAGGAGAGGGCCACCCCTGCCGAATCAGCCTCCCCTCTGGGACCGCTGGCTCTGGCATCATGCCATCACCCAGTAGATAGCGCCACAAAGCCAGGCAACTCCTTTTTTTTTTTTTTTTTTTTGGAGGTGGGGACTGGAGATAAACCCCAACCCAGGGACATTTTACCCCTCTGCTGCATTCCTAGCCACCCCCAACCCTGCTTTTTTTTTTTTTTTTTTTTTTGAGACAAGGTCTCATTAAGTTTCTGAGGCTGGACTTGAATCTGCCATCCTCCTGTTTCAGCCTCCCTGTCACCAGGACTACAGGTGTGCACCACCACACGGGAGAAGCACTTTATTGGCTCTCGGAATAAGCAATATATAGGTATGTGTTTTTTCAGACACGGGACAGCTTCAATCCAGCTTCAGGGGAAAAGAAACCGTCTGATGTGTCTCTGATGCACTCACTGCAGAGGAATAAGCAGAATGCAGGCTACACCTCGCCCTGGAGGGGCTTCCTGGAGCTCATGCTGGCTCATAAGTCTTGCCTAGCAGAGCCCACCAGAGGGGCCCTCCTGGAACAAGGGCCGATCAGCCTTGCTCCAAGATGGTTTCCACCCCAGATGGCAAACGTTAGGAAACTGTCATTTTCAAGATTTCCTAACTTAAAAAATGATTTCTGCCTGTCCCCATGGTACTGCTCCCCCTGGAAACAAGGCAGGCAGCGTGCAGGTTTGGTGCACACCCCACAGCTTTGCAGTTATTACAGAAACGCACACCTGGCGGTTTCAAGTTAGGGCTCACGAGTGCTTCAGGGTGAGTGGATTTGCAGCTTTCACCCAGGGCGAGATGAGTCAGCCCATGCAGAAGGCTTGCATCTTCCAGAAGTGGTCAGCAGACGTGGCTGACAGGGGCCCTTCCTGTCCTTTGTGGCACTTTGTCTTGACATCTAAGGTCAGTGACCTCATCCTTATTTTGAAGGCAGTACAGTGTTAGGAAAGGGCCAGGCTTGGGGGTCTCACAGATTAGGTCCATCTGCCCGTTCTGCTTCTGGCCCACTGTGTGACCATGAGCAAGTCGCTTTCAAACATGGCTCTGCACCTGCTTCATGTGTGACATCCACAGCGGCAGTAAACAGACAATGTATGAAAGCTATTCAGCACAGACCAGGTGCACAGTGGCTGCCCTGGTGATGCAACGTCTTGTCTTCCACGTAGCAACTGGAGAGCAGGATTATGCTTTATGTGTCTCCCCTGCTCCCCCAGCACCATGAAGCCAGCAGGTGCCTCCTGCACTTGACATGGGCTCAGCAAACACCTGTTGATGGGTGGATAAGGATACCTGAGTGAACTCAGAGACCCCTCAAGAGCCAGAGGACACACCTGAGCCACTAATCACACATTCTGAGCAATTGGGAGTGATCTCTCCTACCTGGAAGACATCTTTATCGGGAATAACAAGGAAGCACGCAGAGCTCGCAACACACAGGCCCCTTGAGCCGCTGGTACCGAACAGGAAGGCACTGGAAATGAACTTCAGCTTTCTCCCTCCTACTGCAGCCTTAGGAGAGCAGTGGAGGCCAGACTCTGAGCAAATGTTCCATCAGTGCCAGTGCTGCCAATCAGCAAGCACTTCATCAGTGCCTATCAATCAACACATGTTCCTTCAGTGCCCAGCCAATCAGCAAGCATTCAGTCAATTCCCAGAAATCAGCATCCAGGAGGGGCCAAGGAGCACCAGGGTGAGGACCAGGAAAGAGCTGGAAATTACAGCCCTGTGATGCTCACAGACTGCTGGGAAGGATGCACCAGAGGAACTGGGTTGTGGGGTAAGCTGGGAAGATACAGGATATGATCTGGGGGTGGTGAGACTTCCTTTCTGTAGGGCTTCCCATTCCCCACCAGTTCCTTTCTGTATCCTCATCAAAGATCACAATTTCCAGGCAGCTGCGTGACCTGGCCATCTGCAGGTTTCCCCTGCACACGGGAATCGGAGGAGGGCTTCAGCACCTCCGACCGTGGTCAAGGAGTCTGGGCTGCTGCCCTCAACACTGACAGAACTGTTCCTGCCCTGAGCCAGATTCCTAAACCCTCCTGTGGGCTCCACACCTGCCCTCCCCGCTGCAGACATCCCAGGTGTGCAGTACCCAACTGTCAGCTGGAGTATTAGAAATCACTCAGTCACAAGGAACAAAGCCCACCCCCTCACGTGCGCGGGCACATGCCTGTGTACAAGGGCTCACTGAACAGGTGGGGGTGGAGCTAGGCCCGGTCACGGCTGGACCCAGGGCCAGGTGGCTGGTAACTGGTTTCCGCCCTGGCGGTTCTCCTCTGTGCTGACTTACTGTGAAGCACTCCTGGCGCTCCGGGAGCCGGGGCCTTCAGCAACTCTGGCTCAGGACCGGCCTGCGGCACCCTAGCATAAGGCCGCTGCGGTCCTGCTTTGCCAGTGGCTGCAGCAAAGTTCGGAGCTCCCTCTCACTGGGCCGTCCCCTCTTGTGCTCACTGTTGCAGCAGTCATCTCGGGCAGCAGAGTGGTCACTCCCTACCCTGGGGGCCACAGGTCAAGGTCAGCACCACCAGGATCCTACACACTGGGCAAGGGGGAGACAGCGCTCCTGCCAGTCACTCGCTGTCAGATCTCTGCTCTGTATCCCAGGGAACTACAGCCCTCTCCATCTCTGCCTCCTGGGTCTTAGGGAGGTTCTGCCAGGTGGAGGCACCAGCGGATGCTTTTAGAACAGGAGAGAAAACCCAGTTCTCTCCCTGCTCCAGGTGGCAGCTCCATGGTGGCTGTGTCTCTGCAGGTACCCTGCCTCTGGTGGCCCCAGCTTCTGCTAGCCAGGCCTGCCACAGTCCAGGCTTCTTGGGTTGGTCTGGACTCTAGAACTGTCACCTCCTCCCCAACCACTGGGTGGCTTCACCCCCATGTGAGACTCCTAACCCTTCCACCAACCTTCTGACTGCCTCCCAGTAGACATGTCCCTCCTTATGAAATGTCTGGAGGGGGGTCCTCTGTGCCAACCAAATCCCAAGTCACGGGTTCCCTAAGGGGAAACCCAGGGGAGGGAGAGAGCGCTGTATGGGCACATGGGTGTCTGTCCATGGGGGTCAGTTCCCAGGCAGCTCTTCAAGCCCTCTCCCGGGAAGGAGGGTTTGTCTGGGATGCCAGCTCTTCTTCCTCCTCCCCTCCCCTGCCTCTGCCTCCTCCTCTTTCTCCTGTTCTTCCTCCTTCACTTCTCCTTTTCCTTCTCTTCTTCCTGTTCTTCCTCCTCCTCCTCCTCCTCCTCCTCCTCCACTTCTTTTCTTCCCCTTCCCCCTCCTCCCCCTCCCCCTCCTACTTTCCCTCCCCCTCCTCAGGTCAGATTCCACCCCCAGCTGCAGCCAGCCTCACGGGGTGGAGCACTCCTCTGAGAGGTTGTGTTCCTGGGGCCTGCAGTGACACTGCGGCAGCAGCAGCAGCAGGCACGTCCTAGCCACATGCCATGTGAGGCCCTGTTCAGGGGACCCACCAGCATGCTAGGAAGCTGGTCCACCACATCTCTCTTTCACTGGTAAGGAAACCACACACCAAGAAGCGACTTCCCCCAAGTCAGAGGCCCAGGTGTGCCCCTGGAGCTGGGCTTCTGAGCCTGCCTCTTACCAGGACCCCGACTCCCCCCTTAGGTGTGAGTGAGCCACTGAGGCCAGCAGAAGACCCCCGTCTACATCACTGTTTGGTTCCAGTGGAAAGCCCTCCTTGCAGAGGTGACAGGCACGCCCGTCTGGATCAGCAGTGACCAGTCCCGGCGGGGGCCGCAGGGCGCCTGTCCTGGGTGGGGATGCCCTGACATTTCGTCAGTGACAGAGCGTTTCCTCTACAGCTGGTGGTTGTGGGGCACGATTGACTCTCCATGACAGTCTCTGAGTCACAACAGGGGATTCAGACTCCATCTGCAAAAACCATTTGTGGCTCCAAACAATCACCATGCTCACAAGAAACGTGGCAGAGAATTCTGTGAAGATTGCACAAAACCCTGCCAACCCTCATTCTGCACTGCCATTAGCAGGGTCTGAATGGAGGGAGGGAGCGATCGCAGGCTATGGCGCCTAATTAAAGCTAAATTTAGCCAACCCTGGCTTTCCAGTTTCATGAAATCCATCTCAACTCAGACAGTAATAAGGGCAAGCTGGGCGATCGAGGAGGGGGCTTCGTGACGGTGGGACGGCATCGAGATGATAATTAAGATTCAGAAAAACAACCAGGACCGGGCCAGATGGAACAGGCAGTCCTCAATGTGGACGCTGTCAGTGACAGCACAGTGGCTTCATGGTGGCTTCCGGAGCCCAGGACAAGTGGCAGGCTTACGGCGATTTTCCTGCCCTTTCCTTCTCGGTGTGGCCAGGGTCCCGCTGCTGTCTGGCGGGGGACCAGGCTCTAATTGCAAGGCAGGGAAGGTTCCGGCTCTGCCCTTCCTGACAACCCTGTCACAGCCCAGGGGTGACACCGCAGGCCTGGCTCTAAATTAAACTGCAGGACGGGGAGCTGGCAGGCTGTGCCAGCACACTCCGGCCCCAAAGGCGGCTCCTCCAATTACCATGTGCCTCTGAGACTAGTCACCAACAGCCTCAGGGCTGCCAGCCTCTTGAAAGGGACACAGGGGACAACCCAGGGCAGAGGTGGGGACAACCCAGGGCAGAGGTGGGGACAACCAGGGCAGAGGTGGGGACATGGTACATGAAAACAATGTCCCCACAGCTGAGACCCACCAGCCACACGCTGCCCAGGAAGGCCTTGGGCTGCCAGGCTTCCTGCCGCTCCTCTGCTCCCAGACCTGGGAAGGACCTACAGATGGGAGTACCACGTAGGTGGCCCTGCCCTCTGTCCCCAGAGGGACCTTACACTCCATGTGTCCCTCCCAAGACGCAGACACTAAGTTAGCACTGCGACACTCAAAACTCAGAGCCCTGCTCCCACTGCACAGGTTACAAAACCAAGACCAGGGAGTTGGTGACTGTGTCAGCGCAGACGGGATCCACACTGCAGGCTGCAGACCAGGAGCACTATTACCTTCAGCCAGCCACCTGGGGGAGTGTCGGAGTTGACCAAACAAAGGGTACCCTGGTCACCAGAGTGTCATCATGCTCAGTACTCCAGTAACACCATGCTCAGTACCCCAGTGTTACCAAGCTCAGTACCCCAGTGTTACCATGCAGTACCCCAGTGTTACCAAGCTCAGTACCCCAGTGTTACCAAGCTCAGTACTCCAGAACACTCAGTACACCACGTACAGTGCACTAGTTATTCTACTAGTAATAAATATTCTGTCTACCTGACAGCAGCACCTGAACTTTGCAAGGATAGAGACTTTTGCTTATTGATTTCTGCTCACCACAAACATTTGTTTTATGAATGAATGAATATCTGGGTGGGTGGACAGATGACAGGCTAGGGAACATCACACTCCTG
The DNA here is from genome assembly GCF_052094955.1 of Ictidomys tridecemlineatus. Classification (NCBI taxonomy): domain Eukaryota; kingdom Metazoa; phylum Chordata; class Mammalia; order Rodentia; family Sciuridae; genus Ictidomys; species Ictidomys tridecemlineatus. Next base: position 51,966,389 of record NC_135492.1, on the reverse strand, counting down.
ACCTCCATCTCATCTTTCCAGATGCAGAGGAAGCTTGTTAGGTTCTACAGCTCCTGATCTCCTCGAGAGCCATCAGTTATGGATCAGCACACATGCCAGCAGTGCACCTTCCCAGCCACTCTAGGGAACGCCAGGCCAGAAGCCGAGAAACGGAAGCAAGTTCACCATGTTTCTATGGTAGGACTGTCGTGCTCCTTCAGGGCCACTCTGAACCCTGGTGTATGGACTAGATGAGTGGGTCCCCCAAACACTCATGTGTGAGAATATGCAAGGAGGCTTGGAGGTGAAATGACTGGGTTAGAGAGCCTTGACCCCACCGTGCACTAATCCCCTGACAGGGATTAACTGGGTGGTAACTGAAGGCAGGTGGGGTGTGGCTGGAGGATCTGGATCACTTTCAGGTTTCTGTTTTGTCCCTGGTGAGCACAGCTCTCTCTGCTTCCTGGGGCCACGTCCTGAGCTGTTTTCCTCCTCCATACCCGTCTGCCATGACGTTCTGCCCCACCTAGGCCCAGAACATGGACTGAGGTGGCCCGTCGTGGACTGAGACCTCTGAAACCCTAAGACTAAATAAGTGTTTCCTCCTGTACAACTAGGTCTTCTGCCACAGTGACGCAAAGGCTGACTAGAACAAGGTGACCAGAACAGGTGGACAGATGTGGGGCTGTCAGAGAACAGTGAAGAGGGGACTGGAGACTGGCTTTGGCCTTCATGTGACCAGTAGGGGCCCTATGACCTGTTTGCCATCTCTAGGAATGATCTGCCCCTGGAGGGGCAGACCCCCAACTCAGTGAGTCTCCAGATGCCCAAGCCTCAAGAAGCAGACGACAAAAGCCAGGCAGGTGGAGGGTGCACACCTGTGATCCCCGCCACGTGAGAAGCTGAGGCCAGGGGATCTCAATTTGAAGGCCAGCTTCAGCGACTTAGTGAGAATCTGTCTCAGAATAAAAGGGATCCAGGGGTGCAGCTCAGAGGGAGGACACTTGCAGAGCAGGTGCAAGACCCTGGGTTCAGTTCCCAGTACTACAGATAATACATAAAGAAAGAATACAGAAAACGGGGAAATACGGCAGACGCGTAGTGAAAGCCTTCTCCCACGGGAAGCAGTGTGCGTCCTGGGAGAGCAGGGCTCGGCTGCTTGAGGACTCTGAGAAGCCCACCATGCAGGTGGGCTGGGGAGGAAGGCCGGAGTGTGATATGCCACTGGACCAGGAGGGACCCCACTCTTCTCTCCCTCTGGCACCCACCGGCCCAGCACAACCCACAGGATGGACCTCGGTGTGCAGAGGCAGAGAGGTCCTGGAGAAGGCCCTGGTTCAGGATGAGGAAAGGGCAGGGAAATGTTACTTCTTCCATTCCTTCCAGTCTTTCCTGACCTCTTGCTCCTGTTTTCACTGGGGTCTTGCTGCTAACGGCAGCGGATTCCGAGGCAGCCATCAGGGGTCCTGGGAGCTAACTCTAAGCAAGGAAGCTTCTTTACTGAGGGGAGGGGCTGAGGTCTCCAGGGGGAGGCAGACCCCACTGCTCTTTTGCTCCCATTGTCCTAAAACTTGGTGTGGGCACTGTGTGGAACACGTATGGCAGGTGAGGTGAAAAGAGCCCCATTTTTCTGTCCAACTAAGCCCAGAGATGGGCCCAGGGAGCTGAGGAGTGTCAAGGACATCAGGAGAGAGAGGAGACAGCTGCCTGCACCCTCTTGGGCTCACCCCTGAGCCAGTCAGGCCTACACACGACCCCAAACAGCATGCACAGAACAGAACTGTGGAACAGGCCGGGCCCTGGGACAGATCTGCACAGCGCTGCATCCCCGACTCCACAATCCACAGGAAGCTCTGTGGAAACAGAGGCCGGAACCAACCGAGTGGATCAACTGCTGCAAGAAAACATCGACCCCCCAGAGAGGGGACTCAGCAAGGTCAGGGTCTCCGATCATGACACTTAGAATGTGCAGCACAAGAGCCAGTATGATGTAGCACAAGGCGAACTAGAGAGCACCAGACCCACATGGGAAAGGCACCGACACGAGCGGATACAGATGCTGGGATCACTTGACAAAGAGTTTAAGCCGCTACTAACCATATGCTCCAGCAAAAAATCCAGAGCGCTCTTGAAATAAGTGGAACAACAGAAAGTCTCTGCAAAGAGGCAGAAGATGGACAGAGTGAAAGAAAACTTTAGAACTTCCAGAATGGAAAACCGCTGCAACCGGCACTTAAAAACAGCAGACAGGCTCACCAGCAGACGGACTTCAAGATACATCAAGAGAAAGTGTACAACCCGAGCAACAGGGAAGCTTGAAAAGAGCCCGAGCAAATTGTGGGAGAACATCCAAAGGTTTACCATTTCTGTCATTCGAGTCGGAGAGGCCGGGAAAGAGCCCCGCACGTGAAATAGAACTGAAGAAATAAGGTCCGAAAAACTTCTTTCCCTAAAGGAGGAAACCTATGGTCAAGAAGTTGAGCAGTGGGCTGGGGCTGGGGCTCAGTGGTGGAGCGCCTGCTTGGCTTGTGTGAGGCACTGGGTTCCATCCTCAGCTCCACAAAAAATAAATAAAAAAAGGTCCATTGACAACTAAAAAAAATTAAAAAAAGAAGAAGTTGAGCAGACCTAAAGAAACCCATGTCCAGACACAGCACAACAAGATTCCTGGAAGCTGAGGAAACAAAGCACCCGGGCAGCTGGGGACACAGTCCTTAAAGATCAAAGTGACTACAAACCACTCGCAAGGGTCAGAGCCCAGTGTAAAGTGCAACATATGTAAAGTGCCCTAAGAAAACAGATATCAAGACAGAACTGTGTTCCAGAAGAACGTCTCTCAGGAACGGCTCAGGAGAGTGAAGACTCCTTGCTAGCAGACCTGATCTGAAGGGCTGATTGAGGGAGTTCTTTGAGGACAGAGAAAAGAGACCAGAGGAAACATGAAATGTCAGAAGTGTGAACAGGAAGTGGAGGTGGTGAATTCCTGCACAAACAGAACACACTCGTCTGCTGTTGGGTGTCTTAAGATATGATGGATGTTGTAAGGCCAAAAGCATCACATTGTCTAAAGGGGTTTTTGCTGTATGTAGACATAGTTTACAAAACAGCTACTGCAAAAACACTGACATGCAATGAGGTGTCTACACGCAACCTGAAATGCTCAAAGATTTCAAAGAGAGAAGATATTGTGCACTGTAGTTTCTATAAGCAACTACTAAAAATACTTTACCAAGAGATACAACCATTTAAAAAATGCATACATGCAGACTATGCTCTTAGACCACAATGGAATTGAACTAAAAAAGCAATAACAGGAAGGTAGCTAGAAAAATCCTAAAGTGTTTGTGGAAACATAGAACAGATAAATGAAAATGGAATATTAAACACATGTTCAAGTACCTCCCCCAAAATACAGGAAAGGGAAACAAGAATGAAAACAGAGCAATAATAAAAGGTTGAATTCAATCCAAATGTATTCATAACCATATTAAACTGCAAATGACCCAAACACATCTGCGAAAAAATAAAGACTGTCAGAATGAGAATCCAACATGACTTGGCTCTGCACAGTTTACAGCATTCACCTCCAATATGATGATGCAAATCCACCAGAGAGATGGACAAGACACATCAGGCAAAACCAGTAAAGTGTGGGCTCCAGGGGCAACATTAGTGCCAGACGACGGAACATCCGAGCAAAGAAATCCACCCAGGGATGATGAGGGACACTGCATGATGACAAGAGGGTCAGTGCCTCTGAGGAAACAGAGTCCTGAATGTTTTAAAACACACACACCAAAAACAGAGCCTAAAGCAATGGCGAGCGGAAAATTCATCACTCTTCCATCAGTAATTGATAGAACAAATAGAAAATGAGAAACAGCTAGAACAGAGCACCACCATCAAACACCTGGACAGAAGGGATGTTTCCTCCACACTGTCCCCAAGAGCAGCGAGACACACAGCTCTCTTCAAATGCATGTGAAAATCACCAAGGCAGACCATGTGCTGGAGAGGAGCACAGATCTAACAATCTCAGTGCTTCCAGAGAAGGATTCTTCAGAAGAACTGCAATTACGTAAAGCGCATTCTTTGACCATTTGGAAGGAGGTTAATAGAAGGGCCAAGAGAAGTCAGGAAATACTGTAAACAGTGAGAAAACGGAAACAAAACCTGAGGGCGACAGCCAAAACTACACTTGGAGGGAAATTCTTAGCATTGCATGCTTACGGGAGAAAAAGAGGGTTTAAGTCAACAATGAAAGATTCCACTTTAACAATCTAAAAACAAACCGAAGGAATTTAAAAACCCAAAATCAAGCAGAAATAAAGAGAAATAATGGAGAACAAAAGTCAAGCTGAAGGGCATGTACAAGAATGTGATGATAAATCCCACCACTATCTGTGATCATAAATCCCCCATAGAAATACATTTACAAAGTGTGAGAAAAGTCAAGATGAAACTAGAAAGACAATACAGAGAGCCAATGAAACAAAGAACATGGCTCTTGAAAAGATCAGTAAAATTCATAAATACAGAAAAAGTGATAAAAGAGAAAAAGGTGGTGTGTGCTGGGGGAGACAGACACAAACTCCCAACATCAGAAATGAAGAGGTAGGAATGTCACTTTGGAGCACATAAAGGATGACAAATGTCCCAATATGCAGTAAAAAACGTGAATAGTGCCATCATTACTAAAGAACAAATCCATAAGTTAAACTTTCCAAATAAGAAAACCACAGCTCCAAAAAATTTCACTGGAAAGTCCTACCAAACATCTAGTTATTAAATAATGGCAAATCTATACAATCTTTTCCAGAAAAAAAGAGAATTCCTCCCAACTCATTTACCTTAAACAAAGATAGGTGAAGAAAAAAATTACAGACCATATGCCTCACAAAGACAGACACAAGAACCCTTCACAGAATTCTAGCAACTTGTTATCTAACAATACATAAAAGAAATAAATCACACGGAAGTAGGTTTTATCCTGGCTATATCATGTGATTTCAACATGGGAACATATCAATTAAAAGTAAAAATATTTCACAAAATTTAATATTAATTCATTGGTAGAAAATAACTCTGGGGGCGGGTCATGGTGATGCATACCTGTAATCCCAGCTTGGGAGGCTGAGGCAGGAGGAACCTGTGTTCAAAGCCAGCCTCAGCAAAAGGGAGGCACTAGGCAACTCAGTGAGACCCTGTCTCTAAATAAAATACAGAATAGGGCTGGGGAGGCAGCTCAGTGGTCAGTGCCCCTGAGTTCAATCCCTGGTACCAAAAAACAAGAAAAAATCACAAACAAACAACCCCCACCCCCACCCTGCTGCCAAAAAAAAAAAAAGGAAACTCTTGAGAAAATAGGAAAAGAGTGGCTTTACTGATCCTAATAAAGAACATTACTGAAAAGGTGACAGGGACATCAGAGTAACAAGGAATGTTTGAATGGGTCCTTCTTATGAATGGGAACAAGACAGATTTCTGTTATCTCCATTCCTATTTGACACACATAGAATACCCAGCCAGTGCAATCAGTCAAGAAAAAGAAATAAGGCACCCAGAATTGGAAAAGAAGAAACAAAACTGTCCCAGTTGACAGATGAAATGATCGTCTATGGGAAAATCCCAAGAAGCACCCTCCCACACACACCCATTACCCCCCCACATCTTTCCTAGACCTAACGAGTTTAGAAATGTTGCAGATGCAAGTTAAAAAAAAATTGCTCACATTTCTATATACTACCAGTAAGGAACTAGAAAACAAATATTTAAAGAATGTTTAGAATAACTCTAAATATTTATGTGTATAAATGCAACAAAATACATAAAAGTCTATATACCGAAATCTATAAAATGCTGATGAAATAAATCAAAGAGCTAAGTAAATGGAAAAATACACCATGTTCACAAACAGAAGGATAACACTGTAAAGTTGTCCAGTGTCCCCAAATTTTTCAATAGGTAAAACACACGCACCCAGTCAGAATCCCAAGGTTTTTTAATAGCTAGAAATATGCTGATTCTAAACGTACATGGAGAGGGAAAGAAACAAGACTGGCCAAAGCTATCTTGAAAAAAATATATAGCTGAGGAGCCACACTCTCATGCTTGTGTGATCATCTGTAGAAGAACCTCCTGTTTCCATTATCCCAAAAAGTTCCCCTTACATTCCAGTAACACCTATTCCTGTGGACAACTACTGTTTTGCTCATTGAGTGGGATTTTTTTTCTGGGGTGGGGGCACTGAGGATTGAACCCAGGGGTGGTCTTCCACTGAGCTACGACCCCAGCCCTCTTATTTTTTTTTATTTTGAGTCTAAACCTTGGTAAATTGCTAAGTCTGGGCCTAACTTGGGATCCTCCTGCCTCAGCCTCCTGAGCCACTGGGATGACAGGCGTGGCCACCGCACCCAGCCCAATTGAGTTTCTGATAAAAGTGAAGAGGCAATTCAACAGAGGCAGGCTCTCCTTCTCCACAAATGTTGAAGGATTCAAACGTCTACGTGCAAGAAAACAAGTAGGCGAAAATCTTATATTTTATGCCGAGATGAGCTCAAATTCAATTGTCCACATAAACCTACATTATAAAAATCATAAAACTTTTAGAATTGAACGTAGGTAAAAATCTTCATGATCTAGAATAGGGAAAGAACTGATAAGGTCGGCTTCACTGGAATTAAAAATGGGCTCTGGGAAAGACACAGTTGGAAGAATGAAGAGTAAAAGCTACAGAAAGAGAGAATATTTATGTGTCATAAGTCCAGTCAAAACAAAAACAAAACCAGCAGCAACAACAAAGCCCCATAAAACAAGAACAGTGAAATCTTATATCCAGAATCCATTACAAACTCTCAGAATTTAATGCAGAACAAAGAACCCAACTTTTAAAGGGGAAAAGATTTGAATAGACACTTCATGAGACGATGCCTGCTGTCACTGGTCCTCAGGGGATGCACATGAAGCTGTGGAGAGAGCCCTGCACAGCTCTGGAGGATGGAAGTAAAACACCCCATGCCCAGGATTACCCAGGTGTCACACAGCTTGAAAACCTATCTTCATCTGAAAACCCACATGGAAATGATCAGAGCAGTTCTGTTCAAAATCACCCCAAACTGGAAACCAGATGCCAAGTATCCCAAAAGCCATGACGAAACAAACAAACCAGGCTCCATCCACAGAAAGGAATTCTGCTCAGCAATACAAACAATGGACTTCAGACACTTGGAACAATGTGGATCAATCTCAGAGGCACGCTGAGTGAAAGAGGCCAGTTTCCAGGGTCGTGGACTGCACGATTCCATTCACATGACCTCTGGCAAAGACCAAATTTAGACTATGGATTTAGAAGTGGCTGCCAGGGACAGAATGGCAGGGAAGGCGAACTTCAAGAGGACAGAACAAGGGAGCTTCCTGGGAGGATGCGACCATCTTGTATTTCCTGTGTGGTGGTGGCCACGGGAATCCACACAAGTGTGAAAATCTGAACAAATGCACACACACAACTTCACTAGATGCTCACTGCTGCAGCTTGGATCAGGGGTGTCCCCAAAGGCCGGGTGGCAGGCGTGGTTGCCAGCCTGTGGCGTTAGTGGAGAGGGAAGTTGGAGGAGGTGGAGCCTTTCGGGTGACATTAGGTCCCTGGGCTGCCCTGGGAGGGGATACTGGAACACAGACCCTTCCTTTCTGATTTGTTTCCTGCCAGCCATGAGGTGAACAGTTGGCCCCACCACGATGCCCTGCCCTATCTCAGGCCCAAAACAACAGGGCCAGCTGACCATGGATGGAGACCTCGGCACCGTGACCGAGACGAACCTCTCCTGGAAGTTCTGTATCTCAGGCACTTTGTCACAGTCACGAAATCCAACGCCCTTGTTGAAGAAGCAGAGTCCTAAGAGAGTTTAAGGGTTAAAAAGGTTTTCCATGAGACCGTCGAACACAACAAGAAGAAACGTGATCTAGATGTATTATTTTGTAGGTAAGGCTTAAAAAGAAAGCTAAAACGTTAAAAATAACAGTATTCCCTTGAGGAGAGACTCTCAATCATCTGGAGAGTTTGCTGACCCTCCTCCCGGACCCCACCCCGTCTTCCCCTTTGAGAAACCTTGGCTGGAACAGAAAGTAATGGCTCTGAGTCCCTTCAGCAGACACGTACTCTGTCACGTCTGCCCTGGCTGGACAGCGTCCAGGAAACCAGAGCAGATGCTCCGGGACCTGGCAAAGTCCTACCCTGTCCTCCTCCTCCGAGATCACATGGGCAGTGTGGAGGCTCATGGAGCAGGACACACAGCCAACCCCCTCCCACAGTGGCCCGAAAGCGTGGGGCTCTTTTTTCCCAGACTCAAACAGTCCACGTGAGATCCCCGGAGCCCCGCGAGGCGGCCTGGAGAAGATGGGTCTTGCAAACCAAGCTCCTGGGCCAAGGACTAGCTCCCCATTACTGGTGGAACATGGAGTTCTCTTGTTTGTTTGTTTTTCGGGGCAGGGAGAGAGATACAATTGCAGAGAAGCAACCACACACGGAATTTTAGAATCTGGAAAATAATATAAAAAACACAACTTAAAAAAAGGAGGAGGAGGAGGCCTGTCTCTTTCCTCTGGGGCAGCCTGACATCAGCCTGCTTCGAGGCTTGGTTTTTACAGTGAACTTTGAAGGGACATTTTTCCCATCTCCCTTGGCGGTTGTTTTCTTTAGAGAACAGTTCACTGAGGTGACTTCAGTATAGGTGCAGTGCCTGTCACAGGATGCAGAGTTTAAAATCTAGGCAGGCCCCTCTTCTGGATAGTTAGGGTGTCTCCCAGGTCTGGCATGCTAACGTGCGGCAGGACACCCTACGTGTGTCTCTCATCACGTCCTTATGTAAAGGAGGACCGAAATGACTAGGTCAGAGGTTACGTGAAGTCACAAGGCTTCTGTATGCTCAGCGAGACTGCTGGCCAGGGAGTGCATATCAAGGTCCCACCTACGTTTGCTTTTCCGGAGCACATTCTTTATTGCTGATGTCAGCAATGAGCTTGGATAAACCCACTGCAATGACTATGGTTCTTCCTGAAGGCAGGGAAAGTGAAGTCAACCCGTAGCTTATCATCCCACCATTTCTAGAACATCCTAAGTACCCTAACTGGTGGGACGATGTCACTTTAGCTACTATCTAACTTGTCAACATTGCAGAAAGATGGGACAGTGACGACCGCAGAGTGTCTCAGCTCCAGGGACACCAGTCTCATGACCTAGGACCCAACACACCTCCCATCAGGACAGAAGCTATCTGCTCAGGTCCACAGCCCTAAACTCAAGCCAAGAGTTCTGAACCGAAGGCAGAGCATGGATGCTCCCTGCAGCCAAGGGCTGACCAGGGGTGTCCAGGGTGCAGCCCTCCTCAGAAACGGGTCCCTCTCTGTGGGATGGAAAGAAAAGCTGCTCCGTTGAAGTTCACGTTCCAGCAGGGGAAGTGGGTGTGGCTCAGCAAGGCTGCAGGGTGCAGGTGGGACGGAGGGCTCCCAGGCCTGGGCTCCCCAGCCTCGCCACCCGGGGGAAGCGGAAACCCCAGCTGCTCGCTGGTTACTGAGGGCCACGTTGGAAAGCGCAGAACGAGCACAGACACTTTGGAAACAGCCTTACACAACTGCTGCGAAGGCAGCTCCTCATGAAAGGCACCATACAAACGGCCATTGTGCTCCTTGGCTCCAAGGGGCCGTCAGGGAGCGAAACCTGCGTTCACGGAAAGACACATTCACAGGCTTGTGGCCACCTCAGTCACCACCGGGAACTCGGAAGCACTCCAGGTGTCCCTCGCTGGGTGGACGGGTGCCCCACTGTGGCATATCCTCTCAATGGAATATACAGTGACAAGGTAAAATGAGGCTGGGGTGAGGCTCGTTTGTGGTGGGGTGCTGGCTAGCAGGTGTGAAGCCCTGGGTGCACCCCAACCAGGGCTGGTGGGGTGGGGAACGTCACAAAAAGACACGGAGGCACCTCAAGTGTCCATAGCTATTAAAGTGACCAGTCCAAAAGTGCTGAGCACCATGTGATGGCAAGTGGGCGACATTCTGGAAAACACACAACTGCAGAGACAGCAGTGAACACCAGCCATGGCCAGGGGTCAGCAGTGGAGCAGAGGACGGTCAGGGCCGTGAAGCTGAGGGCACAGGACAGTAAGCATTTGCTAAAACCTACAGAACGCTCAACCCCCAGAGTGAACCCCAATGCCAACCGTGAACTTGAGTTAATAAGAAGGTGACACCATGGCTCATCAACAGCAGCTAATGGCCCTCGCTCATGAAAGGTGTTAAGGACAGGGAAGAGGTGGGGTGGGAGAGGGTGCTGGGGACTGTCCACTTCCCAGTCACTTGTTCTGTAAATCTACAACTGTTCAGAATAGTAAAGGTGATCGTGCACACACACAGGACACGAGCCACGGGTCTCCTGCCCTGCTCTCATCCCAACATGGTCCTTGGGGTCCTGGGCCCATGGCAGCATCCTGGGGGCTGGCAGCCCGGCTCCCAGGCCTTCCACCTGCCGGCTGCCTTCAACATCACCCACAACAATACACAAGCCATGCTGGTCAAGCACGTTTCCAGCGTCCCTTGAAGTCCCTCGGGACACTTGAAGCCTCTGTGTCTCTGAGTGACAACCTCATGGTCCATAAAGTGGGGAATGGCGCAACTGGCTTGGTGCTCGTCCTCTAGTGTCCCTCACTCAGAGAGTCCCTGCTCTAAACAGGCACAGCTGCAGGCTCTCGGGTCACTGCAGGATGGACAGGTGAAAGGCTCATGGCCATGGTCCCCAGCAAGTGTACATAAATGCCAGAAACTGCAGGATGGGGCCAAAGCACAACACAGGGCCAGTGTCCTCTCCAGCTGGCGCAGTGACGCCGTGCCCCAGCAGATGGCAGCAGCTGCAGACACATCCCGCCTCGGGGAGGAGGGTGAGGACTGAGGCTCAGCCCATATCCTAGATCACAGCAGCTCCTTCTGAGGCCTCCTGCAAACACAGCTCCTTATCTTATCACAGACTCAAAAGCAGCACTTAACCCCCTGTGGCAGGGAGACAAATCCTCCCAGCCCTGCAGGGCCAGACTGGAGGATTCTCTGCTGAGTTTCAGAACTGAACACACACCTGAGCGGTCACTGCTTTACAAGATCATGGAGCCCAGGCCGCAGGGCAGCACCAGGGATTCTCAGGAGGCCAGGAGGACTACAGCAGAGCGGGTCACCGCTCACCGAGCGCCGGGCCCCAAGCGGGAGCGCAGCACGGGTCACTGCAAGTGTGGCAGAGCCAGGTGTCTGGACGTGGACTGGACACTGCCCATCTTCAGAGCACAGTGGTGACCCTGCAGGACTTGTCTGTGGGCCTGAGCAGTCTGGGTCCTGGACTCTGACGGTTACACCACTGATTTCTGGATAAATGACAAGTCCTCATGGAAGCCCAGCAAAGAGGGGCAAATAGCCCAGGGCCACCCCATGAGATGGGCTCTGACCAGCGTGGAGCTGAGCTCCCATTTAGATTCTGCCTGCTGCACTCCACCGCAGGGGGTGCCCGTGTGTGAGCGTGCACATGTGCTCACATGTGCATGTCTGTGCATGTGTGTGCCTGTGTTTCCAGGTGTGTACATGGGTGGGCGTGTCTCTGTGTGTTTGTGTGTGCCTGTGTATCTGTGTGTGTGTGTCTGGGCGTATGTGTGTGCCTGTGTGCACATGTCTGGATGTGTGTATATCTCTGTGTCCAGGTGTGTGCCTGTGTGTGTGTGGGTGGGCGCGTGTGTCCAGGTGTGTGCGTGTGTGTCCAGGTGTGTGCCTGTATACGCATGGGTGGGCGTGTCTGGGAGGAGAAGCCAGGTGTGAGAGCCTGGCATGTAACCCAGGCAACCGCAGCTCCTCCACTTAGAAAGCAGCAGTGTGGCCAGCGAGGGCAGCAGCATAGGTCAGCACCCCCTGGGAGCCAGGCCCTGGCTTGGCACTTCCTGTGTGTTGCTGCCTCACTCCTCGTAGCCACCTGGCATGCAACATGGGGGAGGAAGCGCTGAGCAGCATCTGGCAGGACCTCCACCCTCCTTGGCCCCAGCAGCAGGGGCTGGAGGTGCCCTCCTGCGGGCTTCCCCGCCAGGGCCCGGTCCAGGGAGGAGCCTGGAGGGGCTCAGGGCAACCAGGCCTGCTGGGGTTCTGAGAGAGGGCCTCTGCCCGATCTGGCTTCACAGCTCGACAGCTCGACAGCCTGCCTGCACCCCCAGGGGCCTTCATGGGGAAGGTGACTTAATGACCAGGAGCTAACTGGATTTGGCTTCCTGGCAAGAGCTGACCCCAGAGTGTCCCTGGAACCCCAGGGGGCCGTGGAGTCCTGGAGGGAATGTGCAGAACCAGCTGCCAGATGGCAGGGGACTGTGGGTGGGCTTGGAGTGAAGGGAAGGTGGCCAGGACTGTCCCCTCCCCTCTCCCGCAGCCCTCTCCCGCCTCCTCCTCCTTTCCTGCACCCCTGCTCAGACCACACCTAGCACCTGGTGCTTCCCAGAGTTTCCAGCTTGTGGAGTCCCCAGCAGGCCGCTGTGTCCCTTCCCTACACTCACTGTTCCCTGCCGGGCAGGTCTCTTAGCTCCTCCAGCCTCGGGTTTCTGCTCCGTGGAGCGGGGATATCATGACCTCCCTGACGGGAACTGCCCGGGGACACTTGCTCTGGACGGGCTCAGGACTAAAATTCCTGTCTCCCACAGCAGCATGAAGGCCCTGGCTCTGTGCTCCAAGGGGGGCCAATAACCAAAGCCCCCTGAGAAGGAATTCACAATGATGCTTCCGTGGGCAGTTCCGCGGTTCCACTCCTGTCTCGGGTGGAAGAGCCACTAGGTGTGGAGTCCACCCAGACGCTGACTGTGGTGTGTCTGCAGCTGCAAGGTGGCCACTCTGACTCAGAGGACACCAGAGCCACGACTTCTGCTCCTCCACCTTCCACACCCCAAACCAGACGTGGTGACGTCCTGAGGTCCGGTGCTTGTCCTGGTGCATCATTCCCCTGTCAGGGATAAGCGCATAGGATGACCATTCTGCAGCCCAGGAGGACACCAGCACATGGAGAGCTTGTGCCACGTGCCTGATGCCCAGGAGGCCCACTTAGAGGCTGTGGTACTAGTCACTGGTGCAGCCTTAACTGTCTCTACGTCCATGTCATCTCCATCCCATGAGTGAACGTTGCTTTTTCCATTCGACCCTGGTGTAAAAAGAAGCACGCTGCATTCCCTGACACTGGAAGGAACGTCAGATGCCATTTACACTGGGTTCGGGACACCGGCACTGAATCTGTGCTCCACAGTGAGCTGAAGCAGCTGGATGCCCTGGGATGACGTGGAGCTGTCAATGTCCTGGGAATGACACGGAGCAGCTGACGCAGAGCTGCCGGCCTTGGAGCTACGCGACTGTGGACAAGGTCAGACCTCTCTAGACAGGAAATGTCCACAAAGTCCTCTAAGGATCAAGTGCATCACGGACATGAAAGATTTTAAGGAGAAAGATATGACTCTCAAGTGCCTCACAAGAAGTGGGAATGGATGCTCTGACCACTCAGCTAACTTCCTCCTTCCTTCCCATTTCTGCCCCCATTGCACCCTCTCCACACAGCAAGTGCTGGTGGGGTGACTGGCACTGGCACACAGGGCTGCCCAGAGTGGCCCCTGAAGTATTTTGGCTCAGGGATCAGGGCCTGAAACTGCAAGCTCTTTGCTTGCTGAGGAAAGGAGGGGAGGAGCCTCACTCTTGTCCTTCGTACCCAGCCTTGGTGCAGCACAGGGTGGCACTGAGGTCTCTTAACAGGAGTGTCTCTTAGCACACCGTGGCTTTGCCTCACCCTGCACCATGGTTTCCTCCTCTGTAGGATGGGGTGTGGGGACCGCACATCTCGCAGGGGCTTGGAGGCATGAAACCTGACCATGGTCATTGTTTATCAGAGGACCCAACACAATATACAGCCTGGTACACGGCAGCTGTGAATCGAGGAGAGTTTGGAAAGCAGGAGGGACACGAGACGTTCTGTTACAGGCTTGGGCTCAGAAGGCTTAACTTGTGTTTGGACCCGGGTTCCTGGGCAAGCTTCTCAGTGTCCAGAACCTCCTGAAGGGTGTCTGTAAAATACTCTTCCTGTCAGATGCCCCATGCAAGGGCCCTGTGGCCATGCAGGCTGGGAGAAGCTCCATTCCTGTCACCCAAGAGTCCCAGCAGGGGTGTACTGGAGCTGGTTTACAAGAGCAGATGGCCACCTTTTCAGAAATTTTGTGAGCTAGTTTTTAAACACAGCCATCATTAAAAATCAACTTACATAAACTGACAGGTGACATTAAGAAAATGACAAAGACTCAAACCCTTCACTTCCCAATTATGTTACAATTTCTTGCCATCTATCATCTCAAGGAGATTTCCACCTACTGTCTAGAAACACTGTATGGGGTAGCCCTACTATGTGTCTCCCAACTACACATCCAGGATGTTGTACCTTGAAATCAGTCATGGCAGGAGGATCTGTGGGTGGGACCTCAGGACGGGTTTTTGAGGGAACCAGTTGGGAAGCACTACCAGCCCAGCATTTCCCCATACAGGTCAGCTCCTTAAAGACTCCCAGTCGGCCATAAGCCCATTCAACGGGGCGATCCTCAAACATTTTGGACAAGAGGGCCACGTCACTGGCTGCATGTATAAAATGCTTTGGGAAACGTGGCCCCAGGTGACTGGGGCGGCCCTCCTATTGCACCACTTCCCTGGGGTGCCCCTGTGCTTACTGAGTGGGAGACACTCCTGGCTGCTCAGGGGTGGTTCTGGGCTCCCTCTGTCCCCTTACAGAGAGAGCAGCAGCCTGCATCCCTCCTCGGGATTTCCAGACTTCTGCCCTGCCAGAGAGAGAGGGCTTCTCCCGACCCCTCATGACTTGAAATGCCCCACCCACCAAGATCTTCCCAGGGGGCCCTGCAGCCTAAGCGCCACCCTCCCCTCCAGCGCTCTTCACCTGGAGATCTGACCTCAGGCAGCACTTCTCTGGGGAGATGGGAGCCTCTGGTCCAGTGAGATTCCTCTGGTCCCTGGGGTTCCTCTGACTTCTCACCCATGTCTGCAGGACAGTCCTCTCAGCTGGCCATGACCCACTCGCACCTGGGCTGGGGGAGCTGGAATGTGGCCATCAACTGTGAGCAGCAATTTACACCAAATCTCTGCCTCACCGTGTGACTCTGGGCTGGCCCTGTGTCACGCTCTGTCCCTAGGGCTGACCTGGCCCCCATGCCCAGGAGCAGAGGAGGCCGGAGAGGGATCAGGGATGCTGCCTCTTCCAGGAAGGGCTGTGGCCGCCGCAGGCTCCTGGCAGAGGGGGCCGTTCTCCTCCCGTCAGCACCTGATCCCACAGGTCTCAGATTTTAGACTTCGCCCCTGCCAGCCCTTTGCTTGGAGAGAATTAGAACAGTTGATACAGCTCCCCAGGGACAGGGTGGCATTCTGTAGGTGTCAGCTTTAGCTAGGTGGCGGGGGCAGCCGCTGCCCAGGGGAGGAACTGTACACCAGGCGTTCGGCTGTCTTGAAACCAGAAACAGTCCAGGGACATTCATTCAAGAGCCTTTGAGAGACCGAGTCCTGGGCCAGGAACAGAAGGAACAGTGGAAATGCATTTTTTAACTGAAAAAATTAGGGATTTTAAATGAATACATTTGGTACTAGAAACTGATTCTTACTGAGTAAATCAGTGGACTTCAAGAGGCTGGTGAGGCCCAACCCTGCGAGGCAGTCCTCAGCCCTTCTTCGAGTGGGCAGAAGGTCCAGGGAGGCCTGCGGCATGGGTCTCAGAAATGTCCCTGGAGCCATGGTCTGCTGCTCTTTTGACACTGAATCTAGACCTGTGTTAGGCTCGACTCACGTGAGGCTCCCAGGGAAGGGAAGGTTGAGAGGCGGAGACGCAGGGCTTCATTTAGCTTGCAGAGGTATTTTCTAGAAGCCATTTTTATGTCTGCTTATTAATAAATGCATTTGAACAACGCGGCTGAAGGGTGGCTGGAGACCCACTCACACGAACTAGAGCCTGGCCCCTGGAGGCCCTGGGTGGTGGCTTTGGGGCTCTCTCTGATGGCGGGGTGCAGGAGGGAGAGCTGAAGCAGAGTCTCCCTGAGCAGCCGCGATGAGCCTGGAGTCAGGTCTGATAACACAGCCAGGAGGCACAGGGCAGAGTCATGGGGACACGACAGCCATCAGACAAGGGCCTCAGAAGTCGGCCAAGCGTCAGATCTGCCAGTCTTTATTGGGGGCACAGGGGTGGGGTACCAGGGATTGAACTCAGGGGCACTGGACCCTGAGCCACCTCCCCAACCCTATTTTGTATTATATTTAGAGACAGGGGCTCCCTGAGTTGCTGAGGCTGGCTTTTGAACTCACAATCCTCCTGACTCAGCCTCCCCAGCTGCTGGGATTACAGGCATGCACCACCATGCCCTGCTCCGCCAGTCTTTGAATATGGAGAGGCATGTGGATACAGGAGGCCAGGCCAGGCCAAGAGCAAGGCAGTCATAAGCTGTCCTGATGTTCTGTAGCATGTTCAGAACTGCAAGATGCTGTCATAGCACATGGGCTCTTGCAAAAACAGACCCTGTTATGAGTTGGAGTGTCCTCGGTTAGTGCATGGGAAAGGCTGTGTGGTAGGAGAAGGGGACCATGTCTTGGAGCTGTATCAGATGCACCCAACACATATTAAAATGAGCCTAAGGGATCAAGCTGATCTGTAAGGAAATTAACTGTCAGCCAGACAAAATCCAAGTTATTTAAAGGGAAGCCACAGAATTCAGCCACTCCACAATGCCTAGCACACCTTGAAATGTTACTAGACACTCAAAGAGGCAGGCCAGTGAGGGACGAAATGCAAGCCAATTACCGAAGCAGAGCAGAGCAGAGCAGACGGACGGTGGTATTAGGAGAACAGGTTTTTGAATGGCTATTGCAAATGCAGTCAAGGACGAGAGAGGAACGTGTCAACACGGTGAGGGAATACGTGGTGAACCTCACCAGAGAAACTGAAACCATTAAAAAGCAAGTTAAAATCCAAAAACCACAGAACATAATATTTGACATGAAAAATTCACTGGGTGGGATTAACAGAAGATAAAATGCCCCAGAAAAATAACCAATCACCTTAAAGACAGGGCATTAGGATCCAGTAAAACTGAAGCACACAGCAAAAAACCAAAACAAAACAAAACAAAAAAATTAAAAAAAAAATAAATAAATAAAAGCTAACAATAACAACAAAAACACAAAAAGCGAAAAAAAAAAAAAAAAGAATAGAGTTTAAAGATGTGGGAAAATATCAAGTGGTCTAACATACCATACACTTTAAGAGTCCCAGGAGGAGAGGGAAGGGAGAGATGGGCAGAAATAATATGTGAACATATGTGAGCCCACACCTTTACAAACTAGATGGAAAATCTGCACCTATAGATCCGGGAAGGCCACAGGCCTGGCACGGGGCCAACACAAGGAAACCCACAGCAAGGCACATCACGAGAAAAATGCTAAAGCCCAGTAATAAAAACAAAGTTTTGGAACAAAGAAAAGAAGACGCTGTCAATACAGGAGAATGGTCCCATGACTGAAGGCTCACTTCTCAGGAAAGCAGCAACTCCTCAGCACTGAGAAAGACAGAAAATAAAGTGGCCTGCCTCCAATGCTCCCCGGTGAAATGAAAAATAAACTCCTTCTCCAGGCTGCAGAAAGCTAAAAAAAGAGTCACCAATACCAGAAATACTAATGAAGTTTCTTCAGGGATTTGAAAAGGATAACAAACAAAAATCTCAATCTACAGGAAGAATAAAGAAGACTTCAAACAGTGCGGGTGCACATCAAAGAGCCTCTCCTTCCTTCAGGACGTCTCTAGAGGTCAGTTACTGTTTGGAGCAAAAACGGACACAGCGCTCCTGGATGTGGGGGCAGGAGGTGGATGTGGGGGCAGGAGGTAGCCGTGTGCACAGGACCTGAAGGCGAGCTTTTTTTTTTTTTGGTTCTGGGAACTGAACTCAGGGCCCCTCAACCACTGAGCCACCTCCCCAGCCCTGTTTGTATTTTATTTAGAGACAGGTCTCACCGAGCCAGTGAGTACCTCACCACTGCTGAGGCTGGCTTGGAACTCGTGATCCTCCTGTCTCAGCCTCCTGAGCCACTGGGATTACAGGCCTGTGCCACCGTGCCCAGCTGAAGGCGTGCTTTTTACACGTGTGTGCAGAGAGGTAGGACTCGACGTGGAGGTAGACCGGGATGCGTTAGTGGGGTGGGCAGTAAACCCTAGAGCTGCTGCCAAGGACAGCCTCTGCAGGAAGAAAGACCTTTAGTATGTGAGCCTGCTGTCTGTGGGCTGCCTGGCTTCTGGCTTCGACGGGGCCCGCCCCTTCCTGGCGTGGCCTTCAGTGGGAAGGACAGGGCAGTTTGCACAAGCAGGGGCGAGGGGGGAGCTGGACAGGGCGGGTTTTCTGCTTCACTGTGCCTGAGACAATGCTCCAGTTGTCAGAATGTCAAATCGGATTCAACCAGACAGTCGAGTCTATTCCAAGGGAAACAAAATATTCCAGGAGGGACTTCCAGCCAAGACCTCAGCTGGCCTCCTGTGGTGACATTCCATTAAGACATATTCCAGCTTACATTTCATAAAGGGATTAGTATTGACAAAGTGTCCCGGCCCTAATGTCACCACTTGACAGAAAATTAAAAACTTTTACAATATGACACTAGGAGTGTGCACCTCCCTACTTCCCTCTTCTGACTGAAGCCCGGATGTTTTTCCTGCAGGTTTACAAGAGACGTGGAGTCGACCTTGGAGGACTGCATCCTGGGCACTGGCTGGGGATACTGCTGGGCGAATGGGAAGCGAGAACTCTGGGTTGCGATGGGAAGGATAAAGTACGTTCTTAGGAGAAGGTTCTAGCCATGGTGTGGCCCCCAAAGGGTGGATAATCTAACAACGGAGGTGCTTCTCCTCCTCGTCCTCACTGGAGGAGAGACTAACTGGGTCACAGAGGGGACCAGAGTGGGGGTGGATCCCGGCAGAATGGCTTTCAAAGGCTGGACTTGAGTGGCACCCCCTCTCCTTCCTCCTTGAAGCTTCTCCGCCCTCTTCTCCAGTCTTGTGAATGGCCCCCTGGCGGGCTGCTGGGAATGCGCTCCACAGTGTGGGTGATCATAATCATCACGTTGACACGCCACAGCGCTCTCTTTCTACAAAATCTCAGGGGCAACAGTGAAAGAAAACACAGCTCTGAAAACTCTGCTCAGCTTGTGGATCACGATTCCTTCACATGGGGTCAGAAGCCAAAGGTGGCCTTCGGGGCACTGGCCAGTGCTGGAAATGGAGAAGGGGTACGTGTGCATTGCCCCCCAGAAGAGGGGCCATGGATGTACTGGGAGTGGAGTGGGGCAAGATCAAAAAAGAAGAAAGGAAAATAAGAATAGAAAAATCTATACAAGAGATGCATTCCTTTTTTAAAAAATAAAAATAAAAATATTTAGATGATGATGATGATTTTATACTGGGGATTAAACCCAGGGGCATTTAACTACTGAGCCACATTTTTTATTTTGGGACAGGGTCTTGCTGTGTTCCTTAGGGCCTTGCTAAGTTGCTGAGGCTGGCTTTGAACTTGTGATCCTCCTGCCTCAGCCTCCTGAGTTGCTGGGATCGCAGGCATGGCCACCACACCTGGCAATATTTAGTAAATTAAATTTTTAAAAGGACCTAAAGAGGAAAAGAAGTGAGTTCCAGACTGTACACATCAGTTGGAGGGGAGGCTTGGAAGTTCAGGACCTCCCCAGACCTTCTGATGTCCTGTAAAATAGCCAAAAACCATTCTTTAGTAAGAGCCCCACAGTGACCGTGAGCACAGCTGGACGGTTCTGACAGGGAGTAAAAGATGAATGAATACCATTTTTCCAACATCAGGATGTCCCCGACTCAAAAATTTCATCAAACTTAACATTGGGAAGATTGTGGGGAGATAGAGGCTCTTTGGAGGGGGTGGACCTTTCAGGGCCATTTTACTGTGTCCATAAGACAGAGCACACATTCGGCTGCAGAACATGCTTTGTGAAAATATAGTTCTCTCGATCACTCTACCTGCTCTGCACGCGCCAGCCACGGTGACGGTTCCCGGCAGGCAGCCCCAGCCATTAAGAGCAGGAGAGAGAACCACCCCCTGGGTGGAAGAGGCAAATAAATCACAGAGCGTCTCTACAGGCAGTTTCACCCTGACTGCACCTGGAAACCTCAGGGATGCTCTCAGGCAGCGACCCTCCACATACGGAAACCTGGTCCCTACTGCCTGCCGGACTAGCTAGAAAGGGGACAGAAAACAGCAGAGTTGAGAAACCCTGACCCAGGCTCTGCACACGCTGCACTGAGCAGAACTGAACGTGAACACAGAGATCCCTAAGACATGGTCGCCCGGAAAACCCAGCTGTGGAAGTCAGGTAGCGTCGGATGACCTTGAGGCGAAGACGGTGCCAGGCGGTCTCTGGATTGGCCTCCAGGGAGCCCACCTCTGACCTTCTGATCATCCCCTCCCCATCAGGAGAGCTACTGGACACAACATGGGGAAAGGGTGGGTGTCGCTACGGGGTCAAGTTAGAGAAGACTGCAGTTAGTCCTGGACACTCTGTCCCTTGTGGTCTCTGGGGTTTTCCATGCTGGGGGACTCGAGTGTCTTCTGGGTGGCAGCCCAGCAGAGGGGCCTTGAGGGCCAGGGAAGGGGTGCACCGATGGCCACGGGAAAGGGCTTGATGGGCAGCCCCCCTGTAACCCCACCTTTAGTTGACTCAGCAGCTGAGGGCTCGCCTGCCACCTGATCAAGGATGAGCCCCGGGGCCAGCAAAGCCAGTCCCCAGGTCCTGACCCAGAACTGGGCAACAGCTCGTGTTTATTGTCTTAGTAACTAAGTTTGGGGATTCATTTATGCTTATCAAAAATAGACACACATACTGATCTACGCATTTCCAACAGCTCCAGGTCTAAGTGTATCTAAAGGCACAAGAGATGTCTAAGGAATTCAGGCGAAAAAGGCAGTGGCCACATCACAGATGATGTGGGCATGGGAGGTGTAGGCAGAGGGTCCTAAGGGAGCAGCAGCTCTACCTGCACAGTTCCAGATGTATTTGCTGAGAATGTGTTTGTAGGTTGTTGGTCTAATTAAAATTAATCAGAAAGCGTCATTCACAGTGGTTTTCCCTGGGCAAGGGGGCCAGCTTCCGGCTGCCGTGAGCTGCGGCTGAGAACTAGCCCCTCTGGTGCCCACGGAGCCATCTGAGGGCTTCCCTGGCTCCGTCCTGGGGAGGCGTCGGTGAGGGGGGGTTCTCAGGTTCACAGCCCAGAGCCACCTGGGAAAGTGGCTGAGGAGAGGAGAGGTCGAGTGAACAAAGAGAGAGAATGTTCTCTTGGAGAGGACAAGGCGGCTTTGAAATGGCCATCCTGTCATTTCTTTGATCATCATATGTCATAATTTCAGAGCACAGTGACAGTCATCTGTCCACCTCAGCATCTCTGAATGCCAGGCAGCAGAGAGCAATGACCCCGACCGGGGTCCAAATAGTGGCATTCATAAGGACACTGGGGAGCTCAGCTCAACAGGAAGAATGACCTCTGGACACTGGTGAACAGCCACGGAAGTCCTCCTCTGCTCCTCACGAGTGCCCTGCACCTGACCTCAGGACCACGCACTGCGAGGGGCACTGCTAGAACCGCCAGAGGAGTTAGATAGCCTGCCTGAGGTCACCCAGTGGCAGGGGGAGATGCCGGCTCCACAGTCGGGTTGGGACTCCAGACCCAGGTTGCTAGCGACTGTCAGAGCGCGTGCCTCTGTCACGACTTCCAGGGGTCTTGTGGCCTTCCTGGAGGGACATGGCAGTTTTAAACACTCCTTGCCAACTCTCCAACGCGAGGCTGTATCTATGGCTCCTCCTTTGAGTCTGGAAGGACCTCTGACCGGGGCCACTGCAGTGCCAACGTGACTCCTGAGATGGTCACTCGAGGCAGCAGAGACCCTGCCTGCTGGTCTTGGTGCTCTTGTGTTTGGAACCCAGGCCGCAGGCTGTGACAAAGTACAGCCACACAGAGAGAAGAGGCCCGGCCGGCAGGCAGCAGCCAGGTCAAGGCCAGGCTGGGTTCTCAGAGGCCACCGGCACCACCCACCCGACACGAGAGACAGACGGGAGGCTGAGGAGTGGCCAGGCCTGGTTAGTGGACAGACCCCAAGCAGGAGCCCGGGCAACTCTAGAAACGTGAGAGAAAAAGGAAATGGCCGGTGCTTAAGGGACAACACTTGGGGCAAGTAGCCACTCGGCAGCAAACACCAGAGCTGCAGGCTGATGGGAACCAGAACCAGGCAGGGAAAGGTAGTGGGCAGTACACGGAGATCAGGAGAAGAAACTGCAGCCCACCCATTGCCCACCTGCTGGCCACGGGCCCACGCAACTGGGAAAGTGCCTTGGCCAGCTACCTGCCATTAGAAGAAGAAAGCCAGCCTGTGGGTGACATGGGACTGTCATCAATCAGAGGCCAGTGTGCACAGTCCCGAGCACTCTGTAAGGTCACTTGGGGGCCATCTGGGCCACACAAGGAGGGCAGCCCCATTCTACTTATTCCTTGATGCATAGGAAGTGGGAAGGGTCAAGAAGTTGTCTGAAAATTCAATACAGTGGGTCCTGCGTAGCCACGGGTTCTGCACCCAGGATGCCACCAGGTGCAAACTGAAAACGGAAAAAGTCACCGTATCTGTGCTGAGCTCGTGTGGGTGGCTTTCCTTGATCCCCTGAAGGACACGGGGTAACGGCTCTTCCCAGCGCAGCCCTTGAGCTGGACGCTGTAAGCAACCCAGAGGCCTGAGACCACCTGGGAGGACGTGCGGAGGTCGGCGCCTCTGGAGCGGACGTGTTTGCATCCACACATCTCGGGTGACACTGAAGGGCGTCATCCCCGGTGGCTGTGGATTCGGCTTCTTGTGTCGAGGCAGCGATTCTCCACGGGGGCTGCAGTCAGAGTCCCCAAGAGCTCTTCACACAACACCGTCATCCAGAGCCGCGCACAGCACAGCACAGTGGGGGGAGGCCCAGTATCTGGTCTTTCTTCTCTAGAAGTTTCCCCGGGTGAGTGTCACGCACTGCTGTGGGGAGCCCTGCCTTTGGGGAGTCCCACTGCAGGGTGGGAGCTGCTGCTCCACTTGGGCCACCTGGCCGCTCCCCAGGGACTGAGAGTGAAAGCCTGGCAGGACCCTGGCTTCGTGTCCCTTGGTGGAGACATGAAGACTTTTGGGGAGGCTGGCGGACTCAGCCCCTGCTCCCGTTGCCAGAAACATGCCTTCCTGGGGTCACAGGGACAGCGTGGAGGCCCAGAGAGCCATCCTCTCGGCCTGCAGGGCACAGATGGGCATAGCCTGTCCTGGGTTAAAGGAAAAGCAGCCGAGGGAGCCGGGGAGGAAGGACACAGTGCCATGTCTCCATGGCAGGGGGCGCTCTCGGGGCACCTGCCAGGACTAGCACTGTGCTGGCTCTGGGTGTGAGAGCTGGACGTGAAGAGCTGACGGAGCCACTGAGGTGCCCAGACACAGGTGAACACAGGGACCCTATGTGACCTCCATCGGCCTGGCTTGGTGGCTCCAGGCACCCATGCCCAGCCCTCAGGGCCACCCCAGACTCCCACCCAGGCCTGCCTGCCCTGGTAGCACCACCCTCACCCCCAAGCCCCCCCACTCCTGCAGAGCCACGCACCAGTGCCCTGCCAACCCCTTCAAGGCCCCGCTGGCCATCGGAGGGGGAAAGAGCTTCAGTGGCGGGTGCCTGCCCTCAATCCCCAGCGTGGCCACTCCCACTACTGACACTTCAGACAAGGGGTCCTTGAGGTCCCTGAGCAACGCTTTCCTCCTGTCACCTGTGGATGTCACTGCCACCCCAGCAAGGAGCGCTGAGTGTCCAGGGCGGGTTTCAGATTCCACCTGGGGGCCTGAGGACTAGTCAAAAGGAGCTTTGTGCTTTAAAAGGAAACCGAGCCCTGCAAGGCCTTCACGATGGGCACCAGGAGCAGTGGACACCTCTCCCAGGACTGGGCACCAGGCTGCGGGGAGCTTCCGGGGGTCCTCTGGGGTCCCTGCATCTCACCACAGGGTGGGCGCTCCGCGTTTGCACGGCCGGCAGCCTGTTCTACTATATGAATCAGGTGGTGGAGTGCCCGTGCAGACCTGGACACAGACGTAAAGGATCAGTCCCCTGCTCCAAGCCGCTTCCCTCCTCCCCACCCTCTCTCTGCCCCGTGGTCTCCCTTCTCAGGACCCTCCATTTCTCCCTCTCTAGCTTCCTCCGATGAGAGAAAGCCCAGGACACTCCCCTCTGGATCTGGATTATTCCGTTCATAGTTATGGCCTCCAGTTCCACTCATGTTCCTGTAAATGACATAATTTCGTTCTTCTTTACTGCTGAATGAGACGCCATTGTGTCCATACGCTGCCTCTGCTTTATCCACTTCTGTGCAGAGGGACACCTAGGCTGCTTCCGGAACCTGGTTTTGTGAATTGCACTGTGATAAACACCCTCCAGCTGTAGCACGCCCTAGGATTTATCTTGAAGAATCAAAGCTGGCCCGCTCTGGGGACACATGGGCAGCGTGCTTTCTGAGTCATGTGGGCGCACGTGGGGCGCCGCCAGAGTCCACCTCCACCGGGACTGTGCGGCAGCATGTCAGAGGAGGCCCCTGCTCTTCCCAGACACAGGCAGGACCAAAGGCCGGGCGCAGATGACTCAGCCTTTGCTTTGTGAGTCTGTTTGCTAAAACAGAAGCAGAGACAATTTCCCAAGCTTTGTCACCGCGTGGAATAGCTCTTGATGCCAGCCCAGCCCTGGTGTGGCGGTTCTCACACCCTGGGCGGCCATTCAGAGCCACCCGCCACTTCTGCTTCTGAATGGACAGGACAAGAGGGTATTCCTCTGCATCATGCTTCCAAAAATAGCCCTTTATTTCTTTCTTCTCCAGTGAGAGAAAAGGCTAAGGACAGGCTGAAAACGGTGTGGCAAGAACTGAGCTTTAAAAATAGGGGTTCAGACACAGAGAGGCTTCCTCTCTGCTCATTGCTTCCTCTGTGCAGGTCTCTGTGTGGTTTTTGGCAGGAAGCTCAACCCTTCTGGGATGGCTTGTCTCTTCCCTGGGGCAACCGAGGGCCCTGTGTCTGTGAGCCGTGTTGACAGGCTGTTGGTTTGGGCAGGAAATTCAGGGGCTCATTTTACATAAGTTCCTCCTTTTCTTTCTGGAGAAACTATTGTCACATTCCAGAGAAGAGTTCCACAATGCCTGGAGCATGTCCCTGTCCCCATTGGCAGCTTCTAGGAAGGCCACTTTGCAGGATGTGTCTTCGAGGACGAAGTAGGGGACTGAACTCCAATTCAAGCCAGCGCAGGCCAAAAGGGAAAGCACGGCTCAGGACGTGGGAGGCTCCTGCCATGGGCTCCCAGCAAGACAGGTGCAGGAGGCGGGGCTCAGTAACAGAGCTGGCCCCGCCCCTTCCTGGCTGCCTCTGCACTCTTCCTTCTGAGGGCTGCCACTTCAGAGTGCCTTCTGCGCCCAGGGGTGGGGTGACAGCCCCTGCCCCGCACCCTTTAACTCAGGCATCTGTGTGTTATCTCAGGGAAGGATTCTGATTGGTCCTTCCCAGTGCCCGTCACTGCTCAATGGACCAATAGCCATGGATAGTTCAATAGCAGGCCTGAGTCACTGGGTGCTGGCCTACAGGAGGGGCCTTGCTGGGCGGGACAGGAAGAAGAGGCCTCTGTCCTCACAGTGGCCCAGACTACCCCAGAGAGAAGCAAACCCACCCCCAGGCTCACCAGGAGGGAGTAGGAGGGAGCAGACTATGAACTGACTCCCGTCTGGCACTCTGGGAAGGTTTCCTGGTAAAGGTGCCCCCTGCATGGCTGCCCCAGAGGGCTTGGCAAGGACAGCCGAGAGGCAGACACTCCTCGAGCCTGGGTGTCCGTTTAATAGGTAAATATGAAAAGAGCCCAGCAGTGGAGGAACGGTCAAGCGCAGGATAATACATAGTCAAAGTGCCATCACGGCAAGGTTCAAGGGCGCAGTAAAGTGGTGGCTTGAAAACACAGGACGTGAGAGGTAGGGCACCAAAATCTGCATGCTCAGGAGGCTCAGCCAGGTGTCCCTTTCCCCCAAAAGACACCGAAAAACATGTCTGTTGAACATGGTTGCCTCCGGGGTATAGGATTTTGTCCCCTCTACCTTCTTATTTATCTGTGCCTTTTTTACTTGATCTTTTCTACAGTGAACATGTGTCCCCTGTACTTAGACACAAATAATAACTGTAATAACTGCCATCCACAAAGTTGAACTGTAAATATTTAAGAATCTCTATAAGAGATTTAAGACAAAATTCCCCAAATCATAGAAAACCGTGTCAGCTTTCTGTACCATAACAGAGTAACTGAGGCAATCCACACATAAAGAAGAAAGGTTCATTCCGGCTCACTGTTTTAGAGGTTTCAGTTCCTGATGCATTGCCCTCATTGCTTCTGGTGTGAGGCACAAATCATGGCAGCAGCAGGGGTGGAGCAAAGCCACTGGGCTCATGGCCAGAAATGAAGAAAGAGAGGAAGGGACTGGGGTCTCAGGATCCCCTTCAAGGGCACACCCCAATGACCTAAAGCCTCCCCCTAGGCCCCACCTCTTAAGGGCCCTGTCAGTTCCCAGTGGCACCAAGGATGGGGGACCAAGTCTAACACATGGCCTTGGAGGGACATGCTAGGCCCCAACCACAGCAGAGAGCAGCTCCTAAGAGCTGGAAAGGGAAGTGAGGGACAGAGGTGGCAAAGAAAAGCCCGGCCTCAGAAGGCACGTCACTTGTTCTGCAAAGAACGTTCCTGAATAGTGTCTGACGATCACCTCCCGTGAGTGAGCCGGTCAAACTGCTCATCCCAGCTCCAGATGAGGAAACGGCTTCCGCGAGGTGAACTGGCCCCCAAGACCCAGGCCAGCACCGGGGAGCCAGCACCGGGGAGCCAGCACCGGGGAGGGTTTCCCATCCCGGCCTGCACCTCTGCCACCTCAGGGCTAGCGGCAGATGCTGTCCATCTCCCAGCAGTCCCCTCCCAGGGGGAGAAAGAGCGACACTTCTCTCCAGGGCACATGAAAGGATCTGAGGGACCCTGAATCCCTGGGACTCTGACACAGAGTCCCCAAAGACAAGCCAGACTGCACACCCTACAGGACGGTGTGGAAAAGGCAGAAAACAAAAACACCTATGCAGAATTTGCTTTAGAACAGAGACACTCCTGGAAGCCGCTGCCAGGAAGGCCCAGAGAGGGTAAAAGACACATCTGAGGTCACACAGCAGTAGTGTTGTTTCCAAAGACAGTCCAGGCTGGTGACTGGCAATGCAGAGCTCTTTGGGGCCACTGCGTGGCAGTGTGTCATGTGCTACTAAAAGCAGCAGGTGCCTCAGCTAGAGAGAGCTTTCCTGCCCATCACCTAGAAATATGCATCCCTAAACCATCTGGAGCAGCAAGGGGTTGACCAAGAAGAACTCTGACCCAGGGCTGCAGAATGAGTCAGGTTTCATCACTGTCCAGAAGCCCCGTAGCCTTTAAAGGCGTTGCTAGGAAAAGGTAAGGGGAGCCTCTAATAGTTCTCATACGCATACGTGTTGTTTAAAAGCAGTTCCTTTCTGTCACACGAGGCCCTTGGTTGCCAGGGAGACGGCTGTTGGTGGAACTAAGCAGTTGGTGGGTGATTAACTGTGTCCTCATCGAGGCTGGGCAAGGGGACCTGGGGTGTGCATTCTGAGCTCTGTTAGCACGGCCTCTGCCCAGAGCCAAGAGGTTGAGAGGCCTGACAAGATGGCCCTGTGACAGCTGGGTGTGCAGGACGAACCCCCCAACACCTGACCACTGCAGGGACCCTGCACTGGGCCACCCACGGCCACCATTTGCATCTTCTTGCCTGAGAGTTTTCTCTGGCAGCCAGAGGTCTCCTGTGCCATTTTACACACAAAGTAACCTGCACCCAAGAAGGGACAGAGGTGCCCCTGCACTGGCACCCACAGCCCTTTTTATTTTTTGCGACAGGGGCTCACTAAGGTGCTGAGGCTGGCTTTGAACTTGCAATCCCCCCGCCTCAGCCTCTGGAGTTGTGGGAATACAGGTGTGTGCCACCGCACCTGGCATTAGGGAAGCCATTTGAAATGCCAAAATCCTGGGCCACCAGTTGGGGTTGAGAGAATTTGGGGATAAAGCTCAGTTTCCTAAGGCTAGCCTTTCCCTCAACACTGTTCATGAATACGAACTCCTACAAGAAATTCAAAGTTCACCCACCTGAAAATGACCTGTGTAGCTAAAAGTGCTACATGAGAAAACATTGCAGATCATTCTCTCTATAGCAATGCGTAAGGTACATCAATTAAGGCAGAAAACCTGGAGGGGACAGGTGGGAATGGAAGGGCCCCAGAATGGGGACTGGCTGGCATCACTGTAATGTCCTAACTACGCACAATGACTGGCTGCAGCTCTGAGCAAGCTATTTCAAGATGGAGCCACTTCCAGTGCCCTCCACGCTCCCTGGATGAGCCCCTCTCGTCTTCTCCTCCTGAACCTAGAGGGCTTCTCAGACCTGCTGTGCAAACCCAGGTGGAACATATCCTTAACAGGGATAGGCTCCTCTCTCCCTGCTCCTTCTCCACCTAGCTCCCTTCAGACACCCGTGATGAATGGAGGCTAGAGACGGGTGCCGAGGAGGTGGAGATGAGAGTAAGTACCTCCCAAACCCAGGCATCTTTTCTTTCCTCTCTGTTGATACTGAATAGCTTTGGGGGAAATTACCTGTTCTAAGAAAGTTAAGGACCAGTCATGAGGACTTTGATATTCAAACCCAGGGCCCTGTAAGGCGTCAATCAACAGACCACAGGGAAGTCTGGGCTTGTGGGTCTTCTCCTTTGACTACCCAGGGGGTGGGTGAACAGAGAAGCACAAGTCTTCCCAACTTTCTAGCATCTTCTATCTGCCCCTCCCAGTTCAACGTCTTCAGGGTTGAGGAGCTGCAAGTTCCACTAGAGGCACCCTGGGTGACAGTTCCAGCTGCTGACACCCTGATAACCCAGCCCTCCATGTTGCCCATGACAGGTGGCTCCCTGCCCTTCCAGTGTGCAAAGGGACCTCAAGGTTCCTGGAGCCTGTGCTGGTGAACGAAGAGAGAACCACCCTCCACACCTCCTTTCCCTAAGCCCTCACTTGATTCCATGTATGAAACAGATGCAGGATTAGAACTTAAACCTTTGTGTTTTGACCATTCGTTTCGGAACCAATAATGAACAGTAGGAAATCTCCATTGTTACATGGAGTCACATTTCATCAGCAGTTGATAACACAGTCATGTTACAAGTGCTCTCAGATGTCAGCAGCTCTCGTGGCCAGACTTTAAAACCTTCCCAACCTCTCCCCACCCCACCAGCGTCCCTGAGTGTGGGCCGTCCTGTCTTACCGGGCGCTGATAGAAGAAGTCCTCTGTGGCTCTCTATGTCTATCAGTGGCAACGGTGCTTACCTGCAGGGAGGGAGGAAGAGACAGTTTTCTCAACTTGTCATTGTGTCCCAAATTACCAAGGTGACGCACAAGCAACAGAGAAGTAATGCATTTCACATTGAACTTGACACAGCTTCTAGATATCTAGGGGAAACTGGGGTAAAAGCTAGGAGTATGGCAAACAGATCTGAGTTCAAATGCT
Source organism: Ictidomys tridecemlineatus (assembly GCF_052094955.1). NCBI lineage: Eukaryota > Metazoa > Chordata > Mammalia > Rodentia > Sciuridae > Ictidomys > Ictidomys tridecemlineatus. The sequence goes on along the minus strand of NC_135492.1, from coordinate 51,936,661 downwards.
AGCCCCTGGGCTCACTGGCCAAGTCGCTGTAGAGGACCTGGTATACGCTGAAACCGAGTTTCCATTCCCCTGTAGAATTATTGGGGAGACTAAAAGGAGATAAAAAGGCCTCCTGTATTTCTTCTCTCTAGCCAAGGTCGGAATGAAACTCAGACATTAGCGAATCTCATGCCTCTCCTGTGAGTCTTTCCAGGGCCTCTTTTTTGATTGGAGATAGTGTAGAAGATTTATTTATTTATTCTAGTGCTAATCTTATAGGGTGTGAATTTAACGCATATGGCGGTCACTTTTCCTGCTATGTAAATCAGAGCTCACTCAGAAAAGCACATGTACCCAATTGTGGATTTGTTGTAGGAATCTGGCTTTCTGCAACTCTAAGAGCTGGTCTAACAGGCTGAGAGCCAGCTGTTTCCATGCCTTGAACAGGAACCTGAAATCTGGCCAATGAGCAGGAAGACAATGAACCTTGGAGAAGAAAGGATAGATGGAAATTGGAGGGATGGGCTGGAACTCAGACTGGGGTCAACGTCAATCTTGCCCCACCTCCAGGTCACCCACTTGGAGAATGGAAATCAGTTGGAGTAGAAGGTGGCACCCTGTGTCCTGGTCCTGAGCACGCACCTGGCCCAGGAGTCACAGGGGGGAGTAGAGGTTCAGCAGGAGGTGGAGGTGCTAGGAGCCCAGCCTCACTGGTGAGAAACATGAGAGACGATGCCACCAACCACGACAGTCCCTCGTGCCCCACTTAGCTACGAGGCTGCTGCAAACTGGACATCCTTCAAGAGCTGGGGACAGCAAGCGCCCTAAGGCATTGTCTGAACTCCAGATCCTCCCATTCAAGCTGGGACTTTCCCTAGCTCTTTCAGTCAAAGGATTCATTTAGCTTGGGCTGGTTTAAATCAGGCTTCTGACTCTTAAAGTGAAAGTGGCCAGACCGAGGCGCTTGCTCAGCATCCAGCAGTGATTTAGTCCAGCAGTGGAGAGGCAGGTCCAGCAAAGACCCTCACTTTGACTTAATGATGGGAACAAATGGAAAAGCTCTCGACAGTAGGCAGAGGCTAGTTTGAGGCATTTTCAGTTTTGATGGGCAAAGAATTTGCTAAAAATTGATTTTAAAAAAAAGGCTATACAAGTACTACCAACGTTTGCTATCAAATTGTCACAAAGTAGCAGGTACAATCTTTGTAGACTGGATGATACACAGAGGGGTGTGGGAGGGACACATGTGTAGGGTCTCACTCACAAGCTTCACATTTTCATTCCTGCTTCTATAGGTCCGGAGTGAGAATGTGAAGCTGTGTGTGCACCTCTGAGCACACAAGTATAGGACACACACAGGTGTGCCACACAGGTCAGCCCTAAGAGGCTGTCACCTCCTCACCTTACCCTCAAGGGACTGATAGATAGACCAATGGAATAGCTGACGAAGCAGAGGGCAGGTGCGTTTCCAGAGACTAGAGCCCTGTGCCCTTCACCTGGACACATCTCCTCCAGGGACAGCTTGGGACAAGAGGATGGGGACTTGTGAGGACTCAGGAAGCTTTTTGGAAGAGCAGAGTGGTATGGGAAGAGCTAACCCAAGCTCTGGGCCAGCCTGGTGGAGGACCCTCCTCATTCCCCATCCAAGTGATCAAAATGATTGTCCTCTAGAATCTGAGTCTTCTTTTCAAGAATACTCTTATTTTTGTGATGAACTCTTGATTATTTCTCAAATTACCAAATTTCCCACTTAGAGATTCCCAACTGAGGTATCACCTACACAGATATTCAACCCCATTATTATAAGACAGAATCGTTCCCTTAAAGAGAACAATTCCTCAAGAATCACCCTCCTCATTCTAGACACTGTTTTTCTGATCACACAACCAAAAATTCCATTTCCATATGGAGCCTACCATCTACCAAAGGCCCTTATTATCTTCTTTCCCTCTTCCACGTATATTAAGCCCTTCACCCTTCTTTCTTTTGTTGAACGGTTTTTTAAAAATAATATTTGCTTGCCTCAATTTCACAAGTAGTAAATATAGCATGCAGAAAATTTAGGATGCTATGCAAAAAAAATTTTTTTTTAAATTTTCAGATAACAACTTTCTCAAAGCTCAGGGGACCCCTGTCTACCAAATGCAGGAAGAGGGACACGTGGGGAAGGTAGGACACATCATATCTCCAACTACTGCCCTGACACCTCCCCCCAGGTGCCATCCCCTGGTCTCCATAGGCAGCTGGTGACTGGCCTCCCTGATGCTATTTTTGTGTGTCATCTTTGCAGCAGCCTCAGTGGTCATTTAAAACGTAAATGAGATTGCCCTGTCACGTGGGTGGCCTAAAGTCCTGTCATTCCCCACCACATCCACAAGGGAACCCCAACTCCTCACAGCCTCCCCGGAACTCCTCCTGCTTCTTTCCTCCTGCTCCTTCCTCGGCTCACCGCCTGCAAGCCCTGGGGCTTCCCTCTGACCCCCAGGCTTGCCCTGCTGAGGCCACCACAGATCCTGTGCCTGAGGAATGCTCAGCTGTCCCCTGCGGCGCTCCTCCTCACTCAGGTCCCGGTGCACTGAGCCCAGCTGAGCAGTGCCCCCTCTCTTTTGTTTAGTGTAGGTCTCAGTATCTGAAAGCTTCCCGCTCCCCCCCCCCCCACTGACCTGTCCCTCTCCTCCCCCAAGAACGTGGACTCCCTAGGGCAGGCTGTTGAGAGCCACACAGAGCGCAGTCCTCTTGTCCCTTGAGGGTCGGCTGGTTTCTTCACCACTGTCCTCTCCTTTGCCCCAGATTGAACTTGCCCCCCCCCACCCCCTAGTTTGTAAGTCGTCTTTGGAAATGTCCCTAAATTCGGGTGTTCATGGTCTGGGAGGTGGGCCTTTGGCAAGAATCACCACAGGAGGTCACGGGTGGGGCCCCATGATGGCTGCTTGCTGCCCTCGTCCAGGTTGTGAGGCAGAAATCCCCACCAGCTGCACGCCCCGCTCCTGGACGCCACCCGCAGGGCCAGCACCCAGAGAACTCGGTAAATGCCCTGTCTCAGGCGCTCCGTTACAGCAGCGGCGAGCTGGCCCAGACGGCCTTAACTGCCCACTGCAGGGTCCTCCTGCCCCTCCCAGGTCCAGGCGCCATGACAGGGCTCCCTGGCGGCCAGGCCACACCGCCCGCCTGCTGGCCCTGCTGGCCCTGCTGGCCTGCTGAGAGAAGCCGTGGGGGCGCCGGCAGAGCGGCAGCTGGGTGGGCTGGGGCCCAGGCGGCAGCCAGGGACCACACAGAACCTCAAGTAGACACGAGGCGCTCAGCAGCCAAGGCCACTGACCTGTCCCCATGGGCGGCCAGGCCCTGTAGGCGCAGAGGTCTGCCGCAGAAAGCCCGCCCCACAGAGCGCCACAGGCGTGAACCTGTGAAGAACTCAACCTTCCGCTGCCTGACTGGCCACAGAAGAAAAAAAAAAACCGGAAGCGGGCAGAGCCAATGGGATCCGAGACTCAACAGCTGACCAATAGCGTTAGTCTGTTTCCAGCTCTAATTAGCATAAGCTCGGACCAATAGCATTGGTACTTTTTTCAAACCCTAATTAGCATAAGTTTGGAGCCATAGCATTGGTTCTTTTTTCAAACCTTAATTAGCATAAGTTTGGAGCAATAGTATTGGTACATTTTTCAAACCCTAATTAGCATAAGTTTGGAGCCATATCATTGGTTCTTTTTTCAAACCCTGATTAGCATAAGTGTGGAGCAATAGCATTGGTACATTTTTCAAACCCTAATTAGCTTAAGTTTGGATGGATAGCAGTGACTCAAGTGCTATATAAACCTTGAGACTTGGATTTTCCGTGGGAGAAGATGTGTTTTGGTCTGTGTCTTGCTGTGTAGCAGGGTTTTGTTTCTGGTTTTTCTTTTTCAATAATTCTGCTTATTCTGGTCTGTGGATTTTATTTTTCAAATTTGGTATGAGAACCAATAAAGAAGGAATTAAAGGTGAACCTTGGGGTGCTGCCTAGCCTACGCTTGAGAGGGCCAACACTTCCTGGCTGCCTATGTAGCCCCCATCCACCAGCAGAAGCCGGGAAACTCTGGTCTCACCTGCCAGCAGAAATGGAATCAAGTTTCAGTCAAAACTCTGGTTCCAAACGTAGGCGGTGGCTATATGAAGCCCTGTGCTGAGCCCTGTGAGGCGGGTCCTCACGTGCCTCCGAGTGTCTGGGTCATCTGTAGCCCGACTGGCAAAGACCTTTCCATTTCCCTCCAGCGCTGGGCATGTTGCAGGCACAGGCATTATGAGTTAATACATCTCTAAAAATTAAGCACTGAATCGGGCCCTTTATTTATAGCTCATTTTACAAATGTGAATTAAAGTGGCCCAGGCTTATGACACACTCAAATTTATTATCCTCACTTGATGGCTTGGATAGTTAAATACTTCAGTGAATAAACTCAGAATTCATTAAGTCTCATTTTCTCATATTTCACATATTTGCAATCTACTCTCTTTCCTTGGCAGTTTTCAAACAAGAAAATTAAGCCTGGCTCTGAAATTTATGGATGTGTTCTTCTAATACTCCTTTAATTAGAAACTCATATGTGGCTTCCTAAGCAAGCCACCCAGAGAGATAAGTTGTATAATTTGAGCTACCTTATTGTACGGCGGCTTCCTAATGCCATTTTTCTTAAGCTCTTATTAGCTCTGCAACGCCAGGGAGGTAAAGTGGAGAGACAGCTCTGTAGCCAGGAGAGCTAAGTTTCCACCCCTGGGTTGATTTTTTCAGAAGGTTTGGTAATTGTTAATGGCTTGAGTGTGTTTAATGCAAACGGAGATGCAGAGCTCCCGAGCTCCCAGCCAATGTGGCGCTTTGGGGGGGGGGGGCGGTAATTTGGAGATAGGTTAGCTTTTCTGTGGGGAAAGAGATTCTCCATTTCCAGGTACATAAATCTTTCTAAATCCATTCTGTCAACCACTTGGACTGGGTAGGGTGCCACCTTGGGAATCCTGTTAACTACAGCAAGAGAGAGGAACTGCCCAGGTCCAGCTGGGAGGGCGTAGGTAATTCCAGGAGCCCAGGGCCTGTACCTCTCACATCAGGCACATCCGCTGCTCAACTGAATCCCCTGGCACCCCAAGAGCAGGCACTACGATCATGCCTGGCCTACAGAGGGGGAACTGAGACTTTGAGAAGTTAATATGTCCAAAGGCACCCAGCCAGGAACATGGGAGAAAAAGGAACTGACTCTCAGTGGTATGACTCTTCCCCACCGCAGGAGAGTTCCCCAGAGAAAGAATCGACAGGGTGTTAAGTAGGTAGACTCATGTAGTTGTGGAAGTTCAAGGCCAAAATTTTCTGGGTAAGCCTGCAGTCTGGAGACCAAGGGAAGGGCTGCAGTTGGAGTGCCAAGACAGTCTGCAGGCAGAATTCTTCCTTGCTCAGGGTGGTTCCTCTTTGCTCTATTCAGATCTTCGACTAGTTGGACAAGGCCCACCCATGTCATGGACGACAACCTGCTGGACTCAAAAGTCCACTGATTCTTTAAATGTGAGTCCTATCCCCAAATCACCCTCACAGAAACCTCCACAATAATGCTTGACCAAATACCTGGGTGCCGTGGCCCCACCAAGTTGACCCACAGAGTCAGCCATTACCGGGCTGGATTATGTTGGAAGGTTACTTACTAGCAAAGGGGTGGTGGCAATGAGGACATTGACGCGCTGGGTGTGAGTGGCCCCGGCCCATGCCCCTGTGCCCACCTGGGCGTACACACCTGGTCCTTCGCTCTGAGTCCCAGCAGGCACAGGGAGAGCCAGGCCACCATGCATCCTGATGGCCAGGGTCCCTGGGATGAAGGTGCACCTCTGCTGGCCAGGGCCCTCCTGTGGTCACTGCACTGGGGGGGACGCGGGCCTCCCTGTCACACTGTCAGGTTGATCCGCAGTGCCCTCAGGGAGCTGGCCATGGGGCTAGGTCCTGGTGCCCACACATGCCACCTGCAGGTTCCAGTGTCAAGATGATTCATGCCACGGAGTGTCCACTCCCTAACCTGCCCCGAGTCACCAAGACTGACAGACACAGCTGCTGACGGAAGGTGTGGACGGCCGCAGCACGGGAAGGGGGAGGAGAGCGGGGAGGGGGAGGAGGAGCCGAGAAGGAAGGGGGGGGCCGCCGGTGGGGCAGAGGACAGAAACCTGCCAGAAAGTTCCGCGGAGCCCTGGGCCGTGGGAGACAGGAGCCAGCGAGACCCCTGGTGTCAGGACAGACCTCCCTAGTGGTCCAAGTGGGGACATTGAGCTTGTGGCTCCAGCCTCACTCCCCGGGTGACGACGGGGACAAAAGGGAGTGGGGAGAGTATATTAGGAAAAAGCAGTGTCCCCGGATGAGAGCCACTAGAGTGTGAGCTGAGAATTGGGGGTTCCGTGGGGAGCCAGATGTAGTACAGAACTGAGCTCATCAGAACTTTTTTAAAAATATATATATATTTTTTTTTGCATTGCTGGGATGACACCCAGGTCCTCGTGCATGCTGGCTCTGCCCCTGAGCTCACCCTCAGGCGTAAGAAACCTCATCACTATCTCACGCTGTCCAGACAGCTCAGCGTGTGATCATGGACTTGTCTTGCCCAGCGTGGCACAGAGCAGCGTGGGTGTTGCGGAACCTGAGCCCCCGGGGACGAGCTGTGTGTGGCCTGAGCTGTGTGTGCCTCAGGCTGGTGCTGAGACTTCACCCAGCGGCTGAGGGGCTTCTGCAGCTCCCTTGTAGAGCTGAGGCCAATCCTCTAGGGCCGCTGAGCAGCTCCGCCTTTCTGAGCCTCAGTTTCCCTGTTGGTGGTCTGGTGATGAATTACCCATGCACCCGGGTCGTGGGGACGATTCAGTGAGGTCACGCACGGCCCGCGTGCAGTCGGCACAGCTCAGCTCGGGCCACGTACGTGCTCCGGGGAATACACAGCCTCCAGCTGAGCTCGGGTTGACTCTGCTCCTCGACCTGATCCAGAACACGCCAGAGAGCTCCAAGTACAAGACGGGGGGGCAGGACACCAGGCAGCAGATGAAGATGGGAAGGCGAGACTCCCAGCCAGGAACACGCAGATCGATGTGGAGGAGAGCCCCGGGTCCTGGCGCGCTCTGAAAGCCGATAATAAAATTCAAAATCAATGGGGAAGCTGACAGGAAACCGATGGGGAGGCCACAGGCCAGGCGCCAAGCCACCCCAGGCCGGGAGCAGAGCTGGCTGGCTCAGGGCTTCCTGATGAGCGGATCCTCAGAACCCACCGCCGTCCGCCGTCCGGGGACCCAGACCTGGGACCCGCCGTGCTGCTCTGTCCACCCACCCCTCCTGCGCCAAAGCCTGGCGGACCGTTTCCCCAGCATCCATTCCCACCACGTGGGGCTTTTGGTTTTGATGGGACAGACAGTGTGTCTGGCAGAGAGATTCAAAGTCTTTCTCAGCTGACCGGGGCGGCCCCAATTTTTTACCCCTGCAAATGTTTCTCTCTTTTTTGGTGCCAGGGATGGAACTCAGGGGCACCCGACCACTGAGCCATCTCCCCAGCCCTATTTTGTACTTTATTGAGAGACAGGGTCTCACTGAGGTGCTTAGTCCCTCACTTTTGCTGAGGCTGGCTCTGAACTCACGATCCTCCTGCCTCAGCCTCCCAAGTCGCAACCTGCTCCTGAAAACATTTCTGAGCCTCTTCCTTGCACCAGGGATCGGGGTGAACTAAGCCAGTTTCCCGTCCAGAGCGCTCACAGCTGGAGGGAGGCAGGGCAGGGGACGCTGACCACCCAGTGCATCAGGTAGACAAGGGCCATGGAGCGCTCGGGGCAGAGGGAGGTAGGACACTGCTGAGCCCTTGCTGCCCACCCTGTTCAGTGGGGTCACAGGGCCGCCGTGATGCTCTGCAGGAGAAGAGTGGGAAGGAGGCTGGAGAAAGGGGACAGGGGAGAGGCTCAGAGAGGGACATGGAGAGAGAGAGACACACGCAGCATGTGACAGAGAGAGACTGTGGGTGACAGGAATCGAGAATCCCGTGCACTCAGAGACAGCGGTGGAAAGAGTGAGTCAGTGTGTACGTGGCGGAGAGAGAGGGGGGTACCTGGAGACAGAACAGACCCAGGAGGTGAGTGTGCATCACAGAGACCCAGAGACCGAGAGAGACAGGGTGCATGCAGAGACCCCCGCACCAGGAGACACAGAGAGGATCGGGGCAGGGCCGGCGGCTGCCTTTCCAGAGCTCCTGCCCGGCTTTGTAGATCTGTTCCTGGCTCCATGTGGCTTCCATCTTTGAGTTTCCAGAAGTGTCACCAGGATCCCCAAGAGCCGGCCCCGCCTTTCCAGGCCTTTTGGGAGTTCCACTCCCAAACAGTCCCAGCTGACCGGAGGTGGGTGGGTCACCGTCACCCACACAAGTTCGACTCTGCTGTCTCTCCAAACACAACGCGGGGAAAGAGAAGTGGAGACTTAAATGTAGTGGCTGACGTCACCTTGGCCAGGAGTGTGTGGGGGCCTGGGCTGTGGGTCACAAGCGTCCCAGTCTGTCCCTCCACGGGCCCTTCCTTGACTTTGCTTGGTTTGGGGACAAGGGGGAGGGAGGGAAAGAAGAAGAATCAGCGAGCAGACCGGTGAGCACCGAGCCGGGGTTCTGCTGCCGAGCTGCACCGTTGACTCCAGCCGAGGTCCCTGGTAAATTGAAGCCACATGCGAGCGCAGCGTGTTGATTTCATGCTCTGTTTAGAGTGAAAACACCCAGGCCTGGCCGACCGGTCTGCAGAACCGAGGCCGGTAATTAACTCATAAGGTCTTAAACTAACAAACGACTTCCCCTACAAGCGAAGTGTCAATCGAACCTGATTCATGACGTCGCTAATTGGTCTTCTTGGCTTTCACACTCAGTCCAGAGACGTCGGATAAATAAATAGACTGCGCTGCGTCCCCAAATTGCCTCTTTCTCAAAGATAAATGACAGAAGAGCAGATTGAAACCAAATTAGCGTCCTTGGGCGGGCGGGAACAGGGTGAAGAGGAAACAGCGTGGGGAAATCACCGGGTCCCGGTGTTTCCCAAGGAGACAGCCCCTGGACATAAAGCCTTTTCCTCTACGCCGAGAAGGGGACAGGAAGGGCCAGGTGGCCAGGTGGCTCCTCCGTCCATCCTTTTTAATTTTTGCTCAGTGAAACCCAGGCCCCACGGCCTTTCGGCAAGCATTACAAGAACCCTTCGCCCCAACCGCGAAAAGCAACATTTATCCCAAATATCGAGATAGCTCGGGTCCCACCCTGACTCACTGTCATCTGTCTCCAGCCAAAGGTCTCGAATGTGCTGCTCTGGTGAAAGAAACACAGTGAACTGGACTCCGTCACAATGAGGTGCCTTGGCTCTCAGCCACCGCCATCAAGAAAGCCAAGAAATGACCCACCAAGTCCAAGAGAGTCTTTGCAGACTGCACACCTGACGAGGGACCTCTTTTCACAAAGTGGAAGGCGCGTTCACATCCCAACGATAACAATACAAATCAGCTTAAAAATGGGCAGAGAGTTCCGAGGAGACACACCGGGGGCCAGTGAGCCCACGAGAAGGTGCCCACGGGCACGGGTCACCCGGGAAACGCAGGCAGATCCAAGCCACAGTGAGGCACCAGGTAAGGCCCCCAGGAAGGTCATCAGCAGATACAAGAGGACAGGAGTCGGTGGGGACATGAGCATGGCACGATCAGGGATAAGCCTGGTGCTGCAGGTACAATGTGACATCCCAGGCCCGGGTAAAGGATGCGTCTGCAGGTGTGTGGCCATGAGTGTCACCCCTAGAAGGAGGCTCGGGAAGCGGGGCCCACAGCTCTGACGTCAGGGCTTCTGGGTGGAAGGGGGATCGGTGCACAGGTGAAGGGGTCTTTGGCCATTTGGGGATTTTTTCCCTCTGCATTTGTGACGGTGCGGAGGTGAGGTGTCCCCCAAAATTCCATGTCGATGCAGAAGTGTTCAGAAGTACCATGACTGGACGGTGAGAGCTGCGACCCCATCGGTCCGGCCGAGTCTGAATGGACCCCCGGGGGGTAACTGTAGGCAGATGGGCATGACTTCTTAGAAAAGTGGGTCACGGGGGACACCTTGGAAAGGCGCAGCTTCCCTGTGGCCCTGGTCCTCTGGGCTTCCCCACCCTCCATGAGCTAAGCAGCCTCCCTCCACTGAGCTCTTGCGCCATGATGGGCCTCGCCTCGGCCCACAGCTGTGGAGTCTGTGGACTGAGATCTCCGAAACTGTGAGCCCCACGTAAACTTTCCTCCTCTAGGTGGTTGTTCTTGGGTACGTTGGTCCTGGCGATGCAAAACCTGACCCAGCGCTAGTTCACTGTTACTTAACAAGTATATGTTAAAAAATAATGAGGAGGAAAGAATATCCCTGAGAAGTGGTGTACAGGAACTGTCTGTAGGGGACCTGGGTGCTCGGCGTAGGGGGTCACCCCCGAGGTCTGCCAGGATGAGGCAGGAAGTGTGTGGGAAGGTTGTTTGACTTGGAGCTCAAAGGCTGGGCGGGACTTGCCTGGGTAAGGAGCCCTGAAAATGGAGGTGGGAGTGGGGTGGTGTTGTGACAGGTCCCATCCATATTGCCCAGGCTGATCCTACCTTGGTAGGTTTAAAGCACATCCATGCATTAACCAGGTTGCATTAACCAGGATGCACTAACCAGGATGCACTAACCAGGTTGCATTGACAGGATGCACTAACCAGGTTGCATTAACCAGGTTGCATTAACCAGGATGCACTAACCAGGTTGCACTAACCAGGTTGCATTGACAGGATGCATTAACCAGGTTGCACTAACCAGGTTGCATTAACCAGGATGCACTAACCAGGTTGTACTAACCGGGATGCATTAACCAGGATGTACTAATCAGATTGCACTAACCGGGATGCATTAACCAGGTTACACTAACCAGGATGCACTAACCAGGTTGCACTAACCAGGTTGCATTAACTGGGATGCATTAACCAGGTTGCATTAACTAGGATGCACTAACCAGGTTGCACTAACCAGGTTGCACTAACAAGGTTGCATTAACCGGGATGCATTAACCAGGTTGCACTAACCAGGTTGCACTAACCAGGATGCACTAACCAGGTTGCACTAACCAGGATGCACTAACCAGGATGCACTAACCAGGATGCACTAACCAGGTTGCATTAACCAGGATGCTTTATTTTGGATTTATCCCTGTGTAGCAACTGCAGAGAGGCACGCACAATTTATTTTATATAAGAAAAAAAGGGAAAATGAAAGGGAGGAGGGAAGGCAAGGAGGGAGGAAGAGAGGGAGGGAGGGAGGGAGGGAGGAGGGATAAAGAGGGGGAGGGAGACCCCACGCCCGAAGGAGGAAACCTGGGGTGGCCTGAGGCCAGCCGACCTGTTAAGCCATGGAGGAGGGAGAGAGGGTTCTAGAACCCCCTGGGTTTTACATACTGCAGTTCTTTCCCGATGGAATTTTCAGAAAAGCAGTGACCTTACCACCTTTCCTAATTCTGTTCCCTGGGTCCGGCTTCATGACGCGTGACTGTGTCTTTGAGGCCATCTGCAGCTGGACTGGAGCTTTCTGCAGCGCCTCTTCTTGGCCCCCGGTACGGGTGGGTGCTCCTGCCTCCCCCACGCCCCTCGCAGTCTCAGGTCACGTTGTCAGCTCGCTCTGGCCTTGGGCAGCTGGCGAGATGGCCAGCGTTGGTTCTCAAAGCCAGATGCAAAGCCTTGCTCAAACTCCCTTGGGCCGTGTGCTGGATCCCCGTGCGGAAGGCCCCACGGGGTCCTCCGAATCCCTGCCCGGGGTTTCTGGTCATTTTCTGTCACCTCACTGGCACTCTGGGAAAACGCTCTGTAAAAGCAGGCGGGGCACCAGTACCAAACACTTGGGCTTCCTCCCAGCGTGGACTTGCTTGGGTTACAATATTGTCTCAAACTAATGACCGGAGCCTCAAAGTCCACCAGGCTAGGATTGCAGCCAGGGTGGCCGTCCACCCTTTTCAATTTTAAATTGAATTAAATCTTGGGTTGTTGGCCTGAATTAATTGTTCAGTTTGCAAAAAAACAATCAGACCTATTCTGTAAGTCGTACCAGATGTGGAGTATGGTGTTTTTTTTGTGTGTGTTTTTTTTTTTTTAAATCCAGCAGCAGAGAAAAATCACTTTTAAAATGCAAGCATTTCATAAACAGAGAGACGCTTGGGTGTTCTTTCAGAAAGGAAAGCATTTCTAAAGCGCTATCCTTGAACCTGAATTACCCTCCTTCCTTGGAACCCGGCAGTTGACGTTGAGCAAGGCCGTGTAAACAGGTTGTACATACGTCGTCTGCGGGATGGACAGACAGCACCACCGGCCTTGAGTGTATTTTAAAGGCCTTTGATCAGCGGGAAAGAAAACAAGCCACGTGCCTTGACACCTCACTGCTTGGAAAGTCACCCAGAGTCTGACCTAGTCTGACCTGCCCCGTCACCTACCTCCCTTGACACTCGACCAGTTCAAGTCAAGTCCTGGTGACGGCAAAAATCCCCCTTTTTTCCAATCCTCAACTGGTGTTTCCTCTCCTGAAAAATAAATACCCTCAAATGCCTTTCAAGTGGTTAATGTGAGATAATATCTCAGCTTTTATGACGGAAGGTCTTACCATCCCATCTTTATGAAAGATGCTTCGACTTAAAAAAAATATTAGAAGTTATTTGCGTGAGAAGAGCTACTCTTCATAAATACGGGCCGGAACGAGGCTGTTAAAGCATCCGTTAATCTTGATCCTCGAGGCACAGGAGAGGCAAGGAGAAGACTTGAGGATAAATGGTTTTCTCTATAGCCAGAGGCAAAGCGTGCACACTACAGCCCCCATTCCTCCAACAACGGGGATAAATCTATTTCACGGGTTTCCTTTCTACGGTGCCCGTTAAACCAGGGCCCTGTCAAACAAGCACTCCATCCTAATATAAACAGCACAAAGAGGAGCACACGTCGTGGTGGAGATTAATCTATTTGAGGAAGTCAACTCTAGATCATTTAGGCAAATCATCCCGGTATATCCGTGGTGAGAACCGATTCTCAGCCTCGTGTCTGAATTATACACCGTCTTTCACTTCCGTGACCCTCGATAACCACAGGGACTTTTACCTCCAAGTGATGCCCAACAAGAGAAAATGGCATCGTCCGTCACACACGTTTACCTTTCTAATCCCCCAAGGCAGAAAGCACAAAATATGCGTTTGGGAGGCGAAGACGACATCAGGAAATCCGCCAACCCACCATGGAAAAGGCGCGGGGCAAGGGGACCCAAGAAGATGGGGGCCCTGGGGTGGGCATTCGGAGGTGGGTGCGAGAAGCAGGTCAGCTGCTTGAGAGCGGGCTCAGTCTTCATTGTGACCCATGGAGTCAGGGGCCAGGTTTGACTTTGGATCTCGCGTTCAGGTTTGCATCACTGCGACCCAAATCCTTGATGAGAACAACGTAGAGGAGGGAAAGTTGATTTTGGCTCGTGGATTTATAGAGGTAGAGGTTTAGTCCATGGTCAGCCAAGTCCCTTGCTTTGGACCCCATGTGAGGCAGAACAATATGGCGGAAGGACATGGAGGAGGAGCCCAGCCCACCCCATAGTGGACAGGAAGCTGAGAGAGGAAGAAGTGGCCAAAGAGAAGAGGAACCCCTCCGGGCAGCCTCGAGTGACCCGCCCTTCCATCACACCCCACCTGCCTCCAGTTACTCCTGGTCAGTCCATTCCAGCTGGAATGCACTGAGTGGGTTCCGCTCTCGCGGTCCAGCTGCTTCACCTCTGACCAGGCCTACGTTAACTCAGGAGCTTTGAGGGACTCCTCATACCCAAATCATAACAATTCACCCCTGGTCCCCACAAACCCACGTCCATCTCACAACGCAGAATGCGTCCTTGAGTCTGCAGTGGGTGTGAGCACGGAAACTCCTGAGATGCCCTCCCGTCGTTTTTTTTAATTTTCTCTGTGCAAAGTACTTAGTATCTCTTTAGTGGCTACGAGCTCTTTCACTACCACAGCTTCCTTGGCCCGAATTGTATAGACTTTTTCTGGCCAAACCGCCACGTTTTTAAAATCGGTCAGCTCTTCACTCTCTTCCTGATCCTCACGGTGAACCTGGCTAAAAGCCGTCCACAAAATCCACACCCCTGACTTAATGCTGGGCTGCCTTGGAATTTCTTCCCCCAGATGAACTACTGCATCACCTTTAAATTCAGCCTCACATAACATCTCAGGACACTGACAAAATTTTAGACAAGCTCTTTGCCAGAACGGAGCATGAAGGGCCTCTAGTCCAGTTCCCAACAGATGCCTCCTTCTCGCTGAAACCGCAGGAGCACAGTCTTTACTGTCCGCCTTCTGGTCTTCTGAGCTCCCCCCAGAATTACCCATTAGACTCTACTTACAATGTTCTAAGGCTTCTCCAGCCTGTGTCCACATTTTTTTTTTTCCAAATACCTTTCACAAATCAGCTCCAAAGGCTTCTGAACCACATGGGCAGGTTAGTCACAGTAGCGAGTGATTCCACTTCTTAGAACCAATTTCTGTGTCCATCCGTTTTGCACCCTTGTGACCAAAATGCCCGACAAGAACGACGTAGAGAAATCTGATTCTGGCTTATGAATTTAGAGGGTCAGTCCACGGTTGGCTACATCCTGGGTTAGTCCACGGTTGGCTGAGTCCACGGCTCTGGGCCCCAGGGAAAGCAGCATCATGGCGAAAGGACATGGTGTGTGTGTGTGGCAGGGGGGGGTACTGTTCACCTGGGTGCAGCCGGGAAGCAGAGAGGGGCAGATGACCCCTTCTGGGCAACTCCTAGTGATCCCCCTCCCCAAGCCACCCTCACCCTACCTTTGTAAAGTTACCACCCAGTCGGTCCATTCCAAAGAGAATGGACTTACCAGGTTCCGGCTCTCCCAGTGAACAATCCTGCAGGAACACAGGAGCCGTTGGGGACCCCCTCACATCCAAACCACACCAGATCTTTACTGGCCATAAAAGATGGGTTTGCTCAGCCAAATATCAGTATAAGCCAGAAACCAGGGCATTTGCCTGCATCCAAGAATAAGCTGAGCTGGGCCGATAGGGCCAGCAACCTACAACTTTCGAGGACTAACCCTGGTGGTAGGAACCGTAAATGCTGTACGGCTTTCTGCAGATGCAGAGAGCTTCCTGCTAAGAAGTTGATTCAGCTTCCGTGTGGAGCTCCAGAGAACAGAAGTCTCTCTCTGTGGCTTCTGCAGTCAATCTGCCGCTCGCTGGCTGACTCTGTGTCCTGTCCTTCAGTTCTTTTTAAACAACTATATTCATTTTATAGAGGAGGAAACAGAGCCTCTAGATCAAAGCAGGAACACAGACCTGTGACCACCCCCCCGCAATCCACTCTACTAAAAAAAGGGGGGTCCCTAAATAGCCCCCAAAGTGGGCCAGCCATGGTCTTGGCATGTTCCTCCACAGGCGAAATGCATGAAGACGCATCTTAAAGCAGGGTTGTCATGGCGATCTGACGGGGTCAGTTATCTGATTGGTATCCGGATGCTTCAAGCTGTAACATAAAGGGGAAATCCAACTCAGCATGGGGGAGATGCAGAAGGGCTTGGGTGGCCAGGGCAAGATGGCAAGTGAGGAGGACAGGACAGGGTCAGCACATGGAGTGTGAGAGGGTCTTCCAGTGAGGTTAACTGCTGCTTGACGAAAGTGCCCGTTGACACAGGTGGGGACCCCGTCAGACAGACACTCCCATGCTTGTGCTCCTAAGCCGGGGATCCAATAGAAAAACTGAGACAGTGTGTGGACAGAGGGGCCACCAAGCAATCATAGTGAGAAGACCATGGACAGGGAGGAGGTAGGAAAGGAGAACATTCCAACACAGAATCCCACTTGATTCCTAGCTCTGGGCCCTTCTCTTTGGAGAAGTCTGTCTCTGTGGCTTCTGCAGTAAATCTGCGGCTTGCTTACTGTCTCCGTGTCCTGTTCTTCGATTGGCTGAATGGACCACTCCTAGACGGGAACAAGAATTGCTAGAACATCGCGAGCCAGTTTATTGGTTCTGGAACCTGAGACATCTACAGGGAGGGGTGGGTTTCAGGACAGGGTTGCTCTAGAGGGGAAAGGTCAAGCCGAGCTTCAGTTCCCAGGACTGGCTGGCTGCTGCCTTCCCCTGGCCCCGGGCCCAGGCTGGCCATCTTCGGGGCAGAGAGGTGACTCAGTGCTGTTCCCTGTAGCACAGTTTCTTCTCCACAGTGCTGTGGGCAGACGGGCTGAGTCCTGAGCTCGCTCTCCTGGGGAAGCAGCCGCATAAGTTAGGTGACGTGGAACTTGACAAGGGACACGGCTCTCCCTGTGTGAGAGCGGGGACAGACGCTGTGGAGGACGGCAGCCGGGGATCCGCCGCCACGCCATGGGCGCAGCGGATGCTGGTTGTCCCTCTCTGTGTGTGAAGGAGGTTCTTTGGCCACCGAGATCCTCCTCCCAGCTTCTAAACCTTCCTGGTCACAGCAGGGACATGTCCAGAGCCCCTCCTCCATCGGGCACTGGGCTGAGCCCTCGAGTCACCCCCTCGGCGGACCCTCACGCTGGCCCCCGTGGCAGAGCAGCGGGTGTTACCATATGCTTACAGGTGAGCACGCCAGCATCTGGAAAGGCCAAATAGAGAATTGCCTGATACACGCAGCCAGCCAGCGGAGGGTGGTGGACACAGCCCCGTATTCCTTTGGATTTAGAGAACTTAATAATAAATGAAAATCTGGTATAAATTTAAAAAAAAAAAAAAAACAGGAGAAGAAGGACACAACTGGTTTTGCTTTCTGCACTGCTGAGTCGAGAGCATTCCACCCGGTCGCCCTGTCCTTTCGTCAGCACGGCTCTTAGGAGCCTTCTGCCCCAGTGGGCACGGGTCCCAGGAATTGCCTCATCCCAGGGAAAGCGGTTTTGAAAACCCGGCTCCCCGCCCGACGGCCGGAGCTGGGGGAGCAGCTCACCCGCCTGTCCGTCAGGCCTGCTGTTCAGCTCACTGTGCAAACTCTGGAGCTCAGCGGTCAGGAACAGCAGGCCCTCCCCACTCAGCCGGGACACGACCCTGCCCTCTGGGTTCTCGGTCACCTCACGGCTGCACCTGCACCCCCTGTATCGGCCTCCTTGGTGTTTCAGGACCACAACCAACGTGCTGCTGGCTCAGGGCCCATGCACCACCTCAGCCTCCCTCCAGAGCACCTGCTCGGTGACTTCCTTGAGGTCTCTGTTCCAACGTCCCCTTGGCAGAGAGGAAATTGCCGCCGTCTTCGTGTGAAACAGAACCCCTTCCCGCGGCCCGAGTGGCTTCCTTTCTCTGTGCCCAGGATTCAGCCTATTTGCCACGTTATGTTGATTGACAGCCTCTCTATTTGTATTCCCTCACTGGAGTGCAAATATTTTGACAAAGGGACTGGGGCCTTTTTAGTGCCACATCCTCAGAAACTAGTATAGAGCCTGTCATACATTTGGTGCTCACTAATGTGGACCAGGAGGACAAGTGCACCTTATGTCCTTCAAAAAAAAAAAAAAAAAGTGTGTGTTTTTATGTGTTCCAAGTGTTTATGTCTTTTTTTTGGGGGGGGGGGTACAGGGGATTGAACTCAGGCGCACTCAGCCACTGAGCCACCTCCCCAGCCTTTTTATGTATTTTATTTGGAGACAGGGTCTCACTGAGTTGCTTAGCGCCTCGCTTTTGCTGAGGCTGGCTTTGAACTCGTGATCCTCCTGCCTCGGCCTCCCGAGAGGCTGGATGACCTAATTCTTAAAAACTCCGAATATCTAGCACACCCAAAGCTCTAGGAAGCCCTACAGAATTTGCTTAAAATCCCTGGGACCCAAGTCTGATCATTTGACACTTTTGATAGAAAAATAGAGACTCACTGAAAGACCCGAGGTCTGGTGGAAACTCCCGAGAGTAGCGCTGGCCTGCTCTCGTCTCATTTGACAGGTGAGGAAACCGAGCCCCCGAGGAACGCAGGGCGCTTTGGGGCTCCAGGGAGAGGCAGGGGCCCTGGGGAGAGATCCTCACCCCTGCTCTGGAGACACTGCCTCCCGCCCTTTCCCGAGGTGCATGGATCCGAGATCGCTGGGGCTAATTACCCTGACACTCCCATCAATAAGCCCTTCGGTGCGTATTAATGGGCCGTCTCTTCCACCCGCAGCCAGCAGCACCTTCATTGTGACACTGTGACACTGTGACACTGGGGGTACCGTTTTTCAGGAGCCGTTGACGGATTCCTTGAAGCCGGAGCTCCTGGGTCGACACGTTTTCCCGGGAAGAATCCGTGTCCGCGATCCTTGCTGCTCTCTGAGTCACATTCTTGTCCTCTTGTTCTCCACACTGGAGACCTACACGCACCTCCTGGGTCCCTTCAGATGCATCGCAGTCGCTGACCCGGGGAGCACGGCCCTCACGGCGAGCCGGAGGACGGCATCGGTGGGAGCAGGACGAGGTGTGGCGGGAACGCCAGGCGACGTGGGCCTGGAACCGGCTCCGTCCCCAGGTGGGTGTGAAAGGCAGACGTCAGAAGCTTCAGGTCATACACACGCACACACTCGTCGCTTCTAAATTCAGCACAGAGCCAGGGGACAAGGTGGAAGGTCTGGGGCCAGTTTACCGTCACTCATGGCCCAAATCACAGGGAAAGAAGGTCCATTAGGGGGTCAGTGTTTCCAGACCTCTCTGGGCTATGGCATCAGGACCTCTAGGTGTGGCCCTGGGAAGCGGGACTGGGTGCCCTCCTGCTCTGAGGATGCACCTCCTCCAGGGCCTGTCTCCTGCGTCCCTGCCTCCCGGTCCTTCTCAGGTCATCTCAGCCATGAAGAATTCTGTGCCCAAGCTTCACAGTACGAGTCTCTAACTGCCTCCCGGGCTGCAGGGCTGCAGGGCTGCAGGGCTGCAGGGCTGCAGGGCTGCAGGGCTGCAGGGCTGCAGGGCTGCAGGGCTGCAGGGCTGCAGGGCTGCAGGGCTGCAGGGCTGCAGGGCTGCAGGGCTGCAGGGCTGCAGGGCTGGGCACCCAGACATCAGTCTTCTGGGGTCTGTAGTTCAGCGTACCAAGTGACCAGTGGTGACCACAGGGTATGGCAAAATAGCAGACACAGAGGAAGAGGGTGGGAGGGAGCTGGTGGCTGTTAGGTGCGCCTTTCTCCTGCCACCTAGATGACTCTGCAGCTGGAGTCCAGCTCAGTTCCCTCTCCAAGGGTGGATGTGCAGGCATCTGTATCTGTGACCTCTTTCTCTGGCGGTCACTGCACAGGGGGATGTCTGGCGACCAGCCTGGTCTCTGCAGACGGTTAGGTGCTAGCAGCCGGGTCTCTGAAGGGATGGTTTTGAAAACTAGAATAATGTAAATCACCTGCCTCGGCCGAAAACGCTTTCGTGGAGAAGCGAACGAGGAAAACATTGCCTGGCACCGACTCCCCGAGTACCCAGCCCTGTGCCCCTGGTGACGCATCTTTAAGCAGCAAACACTGTGATCCCTGGCCAATTTCTGCCGCTCCAAACTTGAACGGCGTTTCCCCAGCCAAGTCCTCCACTCAGGGCTGTGATCTAGCATCCCGCGGATGAAATCGCTTCTCGGAATTCATGGAGAAACGCTGCAGAGCCCCCGCGTCAGGGTGGGGCACAGCCTTCACTCCCCAGAGACAGGCACTGACCTGCACATGGTCCCAGGCCTTTGGGAGTGGATCTGGCCCTGGGTACACCCTGGGCCAACCCGTGGCTGCTCCAACTGGCCAGTCTCCACCACGTGTCTCCTTCGGAAAGATGCCCAAGGAGTGGTTAATAGATGCTTTTGATCTTAAACCCCCGAAAGTGAACCCAACGTTCAAAGAGCGAGAAGCTTGTGTAATTAGAAGTTTGAGCTGGGGTAAGGCTCCAAGAAGGGCGTTGACTGCGTGGGGTCAGTATGGGGAGAGGTTTCCTTGGAGGGAATCAGGGGAGGCGAGGCTCCTCTGGGTTGGAGCCGTGATCATCTAACCCCAGCCCTATTTTGTATTTTATTTAGACACAGGGTCTCACGGAGTTGCTTAGCACCTCACCCTTGCGGAGGCTGGCTTTGAACTCGCGATCCTCCTGCCTCAGCCTCCCGAGCCGCTGGGATGGCAGGCGTGAGCCATCATTCCCGAATCAAGACTTTTCTTTATACAGAGGAAGTTGAGTCCCTGGGGAAGTCAAGTAACTTGTCCCCAATCCCAGAGTGCCGGGGGTGGGGATTGGAGCCCGAGGCCAGACTCCAGCCCCAGGGCAGCTCCTGAGGACAGCGTGAGCAGCCCTGGCAGCAGCAGCAGCAGGACCTCGGCCATCTGAGCCACGAGCCAGCCGGGCTTTGGCACCCCAGGTGTGCGTCTTCACCAGCGCTGCCTCAGTGGGTCCCACCCATGAAGGTCTAAGGCAGGGCATGCAAAACCCTCAGCCCGTAGTGGCCGTCACCCCGTCGGCACCTCTAACTCGCGTTGAGTATCTTCTGAGTCAACCACTACTGTTTCCTTTCATTTATCTTTCTTTAGAAAACCAGACCTGGCCGGGGCCCTGTGTCTCAGTGTCACCTAAAAGACTGTGAACGGGTTGCCTGTGGCTGGTTCAGGAACTAAAGAGGACATCTTCAGGAAGGCCGTGGACACCGCCTAAAGCCTGTATAGGATGCATCACCACCTGTGGGGAGGAGGGCTGAGTCCTGGAACCCTCAGTCAGCCACATGAACCCCCCTGGATTTACCACCAGGGAGAGAGGAGCGCGCCCTCTGGGCCTGTTACCGTCCAGCTCCCGTGAGCCCCTGCAGTCCAGGCTGAGTTCACTGTCTGTGGCCCGTAGCAGCTCTTCCCTGGACCTGCTCCAATGATCTGCAAACCGCTGAACCCTGAACCCAGGGCCTCTTGGGCCACACGCACGGCCACGTCCTTTATCTAGAACTCTTGGGCCAAGCGAGGCTACACCTTGGAGTCTTTCAGGTATCAGGTGAGACCCCACCTGTACCGCCTGCCACTTCCTACCTGGCTTGCGGACCTGGGAGCTCTCCGAACAGCAAAGCGTGTCGCTCTTCACGCTGAGTGGACGGAGGCGATTCCAGGTCACTTCCTGCCGGATGAGGTCAGCTCTGGGGACCGGGAAAGCCAGGCCGAGTTCAGCTCTCGCTGTCAAACGGCCGACCGGAAAAAAAAAAAAAAGGGTCACGTTTTCAGAGCTCCTGGGATTTCTGCTTTTCGGATGAGTGGCAGCCGACCTGACCCCTGTATTTGACGAGGAGCAGAGGCAGGCCGGGCGGGCACCCGCCCACAGCGCTAGGACTCGACGGGATCCCGACAGGCGGAAGTTCACGTGCAAGGAAAGCAGCCTCCTGTGTTAGTAACTGCAGCTCTGCCTCCTTCTGCCTTCCTGAGGGAGGCCGCCAGCACCGAGGCTCTAGATCTCTCAACCGGTGTCACATTATTGCCTCGCTGGACGTCCCCCCGGCCTCTCCACACTCACCTCCTTAGCCTGATTCACCAGGCCTCTAGTGGTCTAACCCCGGCCTGGCCTCGTCTCACGCCCTGACTTCCCTCCACCAGTAACACTTTCTTGGCAGACCCTCAACACGGCCATCGGCCAGGGGTGCTGGTGGCCTCTGCTGCATACTGCTGCCACCCCCAGTGGGTCCTGCCACTCACCCACCTCTCACCCCTCCGTTTCCTGCACAGGGCTGAGCAGAAGTCAGGATGTGGCCGTCCTCCCAGGAAACCAGGTTCCGCAGCCGGGAGTCCCCACCCACGCAGAGCAGGTGCTCCCAGCACCCATGTCCCACCCACCAGGCACCCCCAGCCCTGCCCAGATCCCCGTGGCTCCTGGGCTCCTGATGGCTGTGAAGCCACTGTTCTCACTGTTTCCGAGTTTGATTTACAAGAGAGAAAAGCAACTACGGATGTGTTGGGGCCCCCACGACTGTGGCATCTTAGAAGGGAAGAAACCCTACCACTCTGGCCTTCCTGATGTGCTCCTGTCTAAGTTGCTAGTTCAATGCTTATTCGAAGGGTGGCCTGAGCCCCGTGTCTCCCCCGAGGTGCCCGGTGCTCGGTGCCGCACGGCCGGTGGGCAGCAGTGTCCCCCAGCTCACTCGAGGAAGGTCCTGTCACTCACCCCAGGTCTTCCCTGTGCACCAGGCCATTGGCTACAGGTCTGCAGGCTTCCCGGTGCACGGTGTGCATGGGAAGGTGACTCGGATACTGGAGCAGAAGGAAAATGTCCCACAAGTGTCCCCAAGTGCCTCCCTCTCCCCCCCCCCCCATAGAACTTCACAAAGGCGCCGAGCTCTGGCCTGGGCAGCGCCGCCCACCTCCGGGAATCTCTGTGCCTCGTCCACGCCTGCTCACCCGGGCGGCCTCAACTCTGAGGTCAGCTGGCTGTCCGCCCAGCAGGACTCAGCCCCACGGCTCCCAGGCCTTCCCAACCCAGCAGACTCGGAGCCATGTGTCATTTTTGCCTGCATCCCCGGCGTCACGGTCACACTGCGGCCACCAAAGGACACCCTGACACGTCCTCACCCCGGACCTGATTTCATGGGGAAATAGGGTTGTCGCAGAAGTGACGGAGATCAGCTCGCTAGGGTGGACCTGCCTGCCATCGGAGGGGCGTCTTCAGAAGAAGCGGAAATTTCGGACGCGGTCGCGGAGACCGCAGGTGTGACGTGTGGGCACAGCGCCCAGAGGCTGCAGGGAGTCAGGTTCCAGCCTGGGCTCGCCCGGGGACGGCAGGTCAGGGCTAGCACCGGGGATGGGGGTGCAGGGCACAGTCTTCCCCAGAGCATCGAGCAGGAAGGAGCCCGCCCAGGCAGCCCCGGCCTCGGACCTGCAGCCACAGGCACAAGGGAGCAAACCCTGAGGGTTGGGGACCATGTTACAGGGCCCACAGGAAGCTCACGCTGGGCCCTCAGTATCTGTGGGCTCCGCAACCTCGGATCCAGACAACTCTGGATGGAAAATACATATATTTCAATAAGTGCGTCTGCACTGAACACGTACAGATGTGTTTTTGCTCATTATTCCCAAACGAAACAACATGACCGCCATTCCTGTGGCCCTTACATCAGATATTCTTCGCCATCGAGCTGCTACTGGAAGTGGACAGGAGGTGTGGGTCATGTGCTGACACCAACCATTTTATATCCGGGGCTGCAGCACCTGCGATTTGGGCGTCTGCGGAAGGTCCTGGACGCTCTCCCGGCCCTAGCACCCACCAGCATTTCTAGCCATGGAAATGACAGTCGTCCCCCCCCCCCCCGCCCTCCTGGGTCCTCCCCCTGCTCCTCCCACCCCCCCTCAGTGCACACCCTGCCCCTAAGTGCCCCTCCCCTCTCCTCCCCACAACATCCATATTGTCACAGCGGTGGCCACAGGGTCTCAAGAGCAGTTCCGTTTCCCCGGAGAACCACCCTGGAGTGACCGCTCCCGGACCGTGGCCTGCCTGCTCCTTCCAGCGCCCTGGAGACCCGTCAGAACAAGCGCCATGGTTCAGCGACATCTCCCTCCGGCCCCGTGTTAGGTCGGGGCTGGACTCTCCAAACAGATCCGCTCAAGTCCTGGCCCCCAGTGCCTGAGAACAGGACCATAAAGTCCTGACCCAGGGACCTGAGATGGGACCTTCAAGTCCTGGCCCTGGGAAAGGAACCTTCCTTGGGAGCCGGGTCTCTGCGGATGGCCTTAGTCCATTTCCAAAGCTGACACTGGGGAATTCACAGAGGACACACGTCTCCTTTTGCTCAAGGACCTGGGAGGTGAAAAGTCTGAGACTGGGCGGCCCCGTCAGGGGAGGCCTCGCTCCTCGGCTTTATAATGAGGGCAAGGATGGAGGCGGGGCTCCGGCCTGCAAGAGGAATTGGGCCAAGTCCCCGCACGCGACCCAGACACCCGTCCCTAGGCCCCACGCCCTGCCATGTCCAGGAAGGGGGGTCCAGCACAGGGCTCCCCAGCCGACATGTGGCCAAGCCAGGATAAAGTCGTAAGGGCTCGCGGTGGCCCTTCGTCGATGGCTGGCATCCTCATGAGAAGGGTCACAGACACGCGTGGAGAAGGTCAGGTGATGTCACGGGCGCCCAGGGGGAAGATACTCGCGTGATCATGAAGACAGAGGGAGCCGCCCCGCTGAAGCCAGGCGCAGCAGCCGGCGGGCAACACCAGACGTGAGCAGAGGGCGGGGCCTGCCAACACCTTGATTTTGGACCCCAGTCTCCAAAGCCGTGACCGCATGAGCCTCTGCTCTCTCTGGCCACGCGGGGGGTGATGGCGGCCCCACGAGAGCCGCATGGACGATGGCCACGCCACACACAAAATGAGCTCTGACCCACATCCAGGAGCACCGGCTGCCACACACTGGGACCAGCCCAGGGATCCAGGCTGTGTCGGGAGCAGCAAGCCGGGAGGCCCAGGGACTTTGGAGCAGTCAGCCCAACCCGCAGGACAGGGCGAATCCATGACACCTGCCCCAGTTCCTCCTCTCTGCTTCCACCCTAAGGTCAACCGAGGAAGCCAAGCGAGTGCTCCAAGCCAGTCCCAAGGCATGACCCAACAGCTCTGTCCCAACAGCCTCTGGCAGGGCTCCCCTGCAGCTGTCCTGCGTCTCTGCCGGCCACCAGCCTTGGTGACAAACACGAGCCATGTCCCCTGAGTGCCTTGCCACGGGGAACTCGCTCCCTGTCTTCCTTGTGGTCCACACCTGAGGACCCCAACAGGCAGCAGTTTCAAACGAAGACTTCGGCTGGCGGCTGGGTCCTCCTCTTCCGCATCCTTCTCTGACACCACTTCGGGCGACTTCAGAAGGGAGAAGGGATTTCTAACATATTCGCAGACTGACCAGAGCATCTCGTTCCTCAGAACACCCTGAGCCCCCCGTGCCATGCCTGGCATACAGTAAGTGCTCAGTTAACAACCTGCTCAGTAGAGCTGACGGCTCCCTCCTCCCCTGCCTGCCTCGCCGTCACCCGCCAGAGCACCACACTTCACCTGGGGACGTTGCTGGGCAGGACAATCCTCCTGGTTACTCAATAACGGAGCAAAAGAGCTTCCCACCGGGCACCGCGGCCTGCCGTGGCTGGTTAATAATCCCGGCTGTTAATATTTATGAGACCCGAGGCCAGCTGTGCCGTGCGCCTCTTTACCAGCCAGCTCTGCAGCCCGGGAGTCTCCTGGGAGTCCACCTGTCCCCAGGTACCGGGCTACTGAGACTCAGAGCAAGCGGAAGACCCACCCTCCTCCCGCCACTCATGTGACAACCTTTGCCCTCCTGCATCTTCCTGGTACTGATTTCCCTTCCGTTCCCTTTTTATTAAAAGGTCGGCTTAGCTTTTCCTCACTGCAGGATTCTACTGTCCCCTCTCCAGGTAGCCACAGTGGACAGAAACATCAGACAGGAGCCAGGCACCCCGGGGGGGGGGGGTCCCGTTTCCCAGCCGGTCACTGGGGGATACTGGTTAGCCCCCCCCCCCAGAACCTTCCTGAGCAGAGTCTTGCAGGGAGGACGTATTTGGGCTTCAACCCGTTGCCTGGGTGCCAGGGTTAGGGGTGCCTGAGACCAGCCCGCCAAGTATCTCTCAGGGCCGTGGATTCAAAGCCAAGTGCCGCTCAGGGGGGACAATGTCCTGAGCCGCGTGGGGGCTGGGTCCTGGAAGGAAGCGATGCTGGCCTGTTCTGCAGGCAGCGGGGAGGAGCCGCGTGGGCTGGGGTGTCTGAGAGGCCACCCCGGTCCCTGCAGCTTTAGTGCCGACACAGACACGTGGCCTTGCTCACTGGCCTGTCCTTATCAGAAAAACGAGATGATCAGGAGCAAGTCACTTTAGCTCAGTGGGTAAGGACCCCTGGGGTTAAGCCCTGGTACCACCCCAAAAAAAGAAGTGATGGGTACAAGTTCAGACCTTGCTCTTTCCTCTGGCCCCTCCCTTCCAGCCCCGTGAGACTGCTCAGGAGGACACCCACTTGAGAGGCATCTCATGGGGTTGCTCCCTTCATCCTCGGGAGACTGAGGCTCAGAGACACTCCTCCTTTGCATAAGCAGATATTGAGGACCAGGAGAGGGAGGAGGAGGACACCCACGTGGAGCAGGCCTCTGAATGATGACCAGTGGGAATCACGTCACTTAAAAGGGCTGAGAACCTCTGTCCTGGGGACCAAAGGTAAAGGGGAGCAGAGGAAGTTAGCAGAGCTGGGCCCTGGGGACCCGCAGGCGGGGCTCCAAGAACCAGGACACGCAGATAGCACGGAGCGTCCCTGGTTCCCGGCCTTTCAGGAGGCCCTGGGCAAAGCCCCTTCCTCTCTGCACAAGAATCGGGGATGTCCCAGGAGAATTAGTGGGATCTTCCGGAGAGTCGGGACCCAGGCAGAGAAACACTGGGCAGGGCTGAGGGAGGAGAGGTTCGTGAAAGTGCCGTGAAGGAGCGGAAGTTTCCGGGGATCCGGAGGGAAACGCAGCGCACCCTGGCCGATCCCGTGGACGGGCCTCGCTGTCCTCAGACCCAGGCCTAGAGGGACGAGGGCAGGGAGGGGTCCTGGGAGTGCAGGAGCTCCAGGAAGTGGGCAGCAGTCCGGCCTCGGGGAGAGGAGCGTGGCCACTGCCCTGGGTCAGGGACAGAGGGCGTCAGGAGGAGGGAACGAGCCAGCCTCCGCGAGCTCCCGCTGCTGCCTCCCCCCACGGCCCGAGCCCCACCACAGTAGAAGCTGGAAGACAGGAACCGGCTCTTGAATCCCTGAGGTCAGCCCTTTTGGGGGCACAAGCCAAGGTGGGAAAAGTGGTACAGGACCAAGGATGACTACCTACCAAGGAGCAAGGGAGAGGAGGCCATTTCAGAAGTCAAGATCTGTGGGCACAAGGGAAGCAAATCCTCAGAGGCCCTTTGGCCAGTTCAGAGGGGGAAATGGCTCTGTCGGGAGAGACCGCGTCACCTAATGTGGGTGCGTATCAAGGGGAAGTTGTGATCTGACCCTCAGTCTGTTTTGTGTTGCTATAACAAAAACACCAGAGGCTGGGAAACCTACGCAGAAAAGCAGTGCAGATTGCAGGTGACAGGCTAAACAAGGCCAGGACGTGAATCACTGATCTCCTTGGACTTTATGGAGTGCTACTGAGGGGCCCTGGGGTGCCACCTGGGT
Source organism: Ictidomys tridecemlineatus (assembly GCF_052094955.1). Classification (NCBI taxonomy): domain Eukaryota; kingdom Metazoa; phylum Chordata; class Mammalia; order Rodentia; family Sciuridae; genus Ictidomys; species Ictidomys tridecemlineatus. Next base: position 51,909,568 of record NC_135492.1, on the reverse strand, counting down.
CCCCCTCCAGGAATGAGGGGTCTACCCTCCCAACTGCTGGTGGCCCCAGGCAGCGGCTGCCTCTGGGGAATACGGCCTCTTCACCCAAGGCCAGTCTCCTTTCTGGGGTGGCCATATCCAGTGATGGATCCACGCAGGGGTGTGTCAGCCCACGCCTCTCCCCAGCCGCCCAGCTCCAGGGTCTAGGGCTGGCCTTCGCCGTCACTGAATGCCCCAGGCCCAGCTCCTCCCTGTCCGGCCTCCTCCTGCTCCTCTCCTGACGCGTTGGCATCAATCCACCAGCAGGTCCCGCGTCTCAACCTCTGTTTCCGGCCTCCACCTGCCGCACGCGCTCCAAGTTCCCCACTCTCCTGTGCTCATTGGACTTGTCTGAAATCCGAGTAGTTCAGTGGCCCTTCAGAGGGCTGTGGCTTTGTTCTGCCTCAAAGATAGGATGTCCAGCAGGAACGGTTATCAGAGAAGGCCGGGGGAGGGCAAGGGTGATGATCCTTGGGGTAATGATCGCCAAACGGTTTCACAAGAGGGAGCTCTACCAGATGGTCCTACAGGAGTGGGGTGGGTTTTGGTACCAGGGATTGGACTCAGGGACACTCGACTACCGAGCCCCATCCCCAGCCCTATTCTGTATTTTATTTAGAGACAGGGTCTCCCTGAGTTGCTTAGGGCCTCGCTTTTGCTGAGGCTGGCCTTGAAATCGCCATCCTCCTGCCTCGGCCTCCCGAGCCCCTGGGATGACAGGTGTGGGCCACCGCGCCTGACCATGCATAGTTTTACAAAGCAGGAGAGCTGCGTAGTCATTGAGTTTTGGAAAATACTGGTTTGGGTGGGTTTCTTGGCTGCGGGCCCTGTCTGAGCGTTTCCTGTGCTGATATGTCTTACTAATCTTTTGAAGAGTTTCCAAGTGTGGTGTCCCTAAGCTCATGTGCCCGTAGGACGCCTGTCCCCTCTCCAGCACGGCAGCCTGTGCAGTGACGTGGAGGTGCTGGCTTCCAGGAAGGTTCCCATGGGTAGAAGCTTCTTCCACTGCTACTTTCCTTTCTGCTCCCTTCTTTGCAACATTATGGAGGAGGGAAAGGCCCCTGTTGAGCTCGGCCTGGGGCCTGAGGCAGGTGTTGGACAGGAGGCCTCCTGCAAGCCCCACTGGCAAGGAGAGACACAGACAGGTGCTAGTGTCCGGCTGCCCTGCTGGAGCAGTGACCCTGCAGCTCCTGGGGGGAGGCCAGTGGCCAAGCGGGCACTGGAGGCTCAGGCCCGGGAGGCTGGCTTGCTCCAGAGCACATGGATTTTTCCAGAGCCTCTGCTTTCCTACAGGCACCGATGCTTCCAGGAGAGCCGACGAAGGGACAGAAATGACCGGCAGTCCTTTCCAGCTGGCTGGGGCGCCACCGCCCATCGCTGGCGGCCAGGGCTCTGACAGCGGCAGCTCCAGCCCTGGAGACAGAGGCATCCGGCCAGGCCAAGTCCGTCTCCGCGGCCTGGAAAGCTCCAAGGCAGAGTTTCAGCACAAGCTTGGCTCCGCCACACGAAGAGGACACAGACCAGCCCCGATGAGGTCTCCCTGCCTCGCGTGGCCCCGGGCCAGTTCTCAGCCATCTCTGTGGAGGGAGGGAGCAGCTTGTGCAAAACCAAACAGCAGGTCATCCCAATTCTGCTTTTTTATCTAATAGAATTGTAACTGCCACATAGAAACACAGAAATTGTGTCTGTTAGTGTTTTACTGTCAGTGTCTGATACATGGATGTACATTGTATTGAAGCATGTGTCTGCAGGACTGGACTGGGATGTTTCCACAGACGTGTAGCCTTGTGTGAGGGGTTGAATGCACCATGGCAGATCTTTATCAGGTTTTTATGGTAAGAACATTCAAAACCCTTTCTTGTAGCCTTTGGAGGTACCCTCTACCCAATCTCTATCTCCAGCGCTATGCAGTATCATGTTAAAACTTAATCCAGGAATGGGCGCAGTGGTGCATGCTTGGGAGGCTGAGGCAGGAGGATGGCAAGTTCAAAGCCAGCCTCAGCAAAACTGAGGCTCTAAGCAACTCAGTGAGACCCTGTCTCTAAATAAAATATAAAATATAGGGCTGGAGATGGGGCTCCGTAAGTTCAATCCCTAGTACGAAAACAAAACAGAACAAAAACTTATTCCATCAGTATGTACATCTATTAATGCACCAATAAAATAATGTGGAAAAATACCTTATTCCTGTCTAACTGCAACTTAGCATCCCACAGTCTAACCAGGGTTTTGCTGTGTCTGCATTTGACAATGAGACTCTCTGACACTCAGAGTCCGGCTTGTGTGGGGTTTGACAATGTCGGGTCGTGGTGCACACAGCTGCCTTGGGTCTGAGCGCCTGATTCCAACCCCAGCTCTGACCCTTCTTAACCTGAGTCCTGCTAGAAGCTGGCCCCGAAGCAAGGATCAATGCACAAGCGGCTCAGGTGGGAGGCACTGCTGGAGGTTGAGGTGCCCGTGTGGAGGGTGCCCATCGGGCCCCTCTCTGGCTCTGTCTTGCTGGAGAACTGGAAGACCACTAAAGCACAACCCGGTGACCCTCCCGAAGCAAGGAGGCTGGGCCGCCAATCTCATAACTCATCGGGCGGTCAATCCCCTAGCTGACGGCTGCTTCCAGGAGGGTCAACATCCTGGCCATTCTGGCCAGCCCATGCGAGGTGGGGAGGGAGTCCACAGAGGCAGAGTGTCGTAGTAGCAGGTGGCAGGACTGGAGTGTGGGCCTGAGAGACGTGGACAGACCACCATACAGCCAGTATGTATCTCTGTGAAATAGGTCAGGAAGAAACCAGCCTGACCACAGGACCCTCCTCTGCAAACTGAGGATGGCGGTCAGCATCCTCAGAGAGGCCACAGACTCCAAGGCTGCGGCTGGAGCATCCACGCCCACAGCACCTGGCCTGGAGAGCTGGTGCTGGCAGCTGGTGGAAGGCCTGGGTTCTGCTCCACTTGGGCCTCCCTGAGGGCTGCTCAGGTGTCCTCCTAACATGGCAGCAGCTCCCCAGGACACAGTGTCCAGGAGGGAAAGCAGGAGATCCAACGCTTCTACCCCCTGACCTGGGAGGCCACCCACTGTCCTTTCTCTAGAAGCCTCTTGGACACACAGGTCAGCTGATTCATCACGGAAAGGGGTGACCCTAGGGCATGAGTGGCAGGAGATGAGGACCGTGGGGACACTCTCGGAGGCTGGCCAGCTGACACGTGACAAGTACACATCAGGGACTGTTTTTATTCTAAGAACAAAAGAAAGATCCTTGCAAAGCCCCGGCTCTGGAGCGTCAGGTTTTTACCCAGCTCCTCCAGCTCCTCCCTGGGGACAGATGGCTTGTTCTCTGCCTCGCTGACCTTCCCCAGAGCAGGTGGCACCTGGCTTTCAGCTGCGCGGGAGGCAAAGTAAACAGAGGCGCAGAGACACCCACCGCGCGGTAATGAAGCAGGGAAAGGTACGCGCTGCTATCACAGCCCCAGCTGTCCTCCGAGGTGGGCGTTAGGGCCGCGAGAGTCTGTTAACGGGGAGTGACTTTGCCAAGAGGGTCTGCCAGGCAGAGGCCAGCGTCCCGTGGATCACCTGCAGGTAGCCGCAGGCTGACTCCCGAGCCAAGCCCGTTTGTTGGAAGCCCAAAGTCCTGAGCCAAGGAGCCCAGCCTGGGCCCGGATGGACGAGGAGCAGAATGCAGCTTGGCCAGGCGCCGCCCGCAGACCGGCGGGCAGTTGGTGGACTGTCACGGCTTCTCACGGGGCCGCCTGCCACCACAGGCCCTCAGACCATGTTGCTCCGTGCGCCAGAGGGTTGGATGGGGTGACGTGCTTCATTCTCCACCTGCTTCGGGTCACCCGTCTGGGTGTCTGCCGTTCACAATACGCCCCGTTGACAGCTGTACCCTGGGGTTGGTAGCTGCTTGGCTCCCAACCAGACTCTCCCTCCTTGGGAATTGGAAGTAGAGCCCCAGGGGACGGTGGCCCTCCTGGGGTCCCTGGATCTTTAACACCCTGGGGTCCAGGAGAGGCATGCCGTTAACAGAGAAGCGGAAGAGAAGCTGAAGAAGGAGGCAGAGAGGAAAGATGGAAAGACAGCCCGTCCCAGTCTCCACCGGGCCCCTCCTCGAGACCCCTCCTGTGTGTTTTTACCCGAGTTTTCAGAAACGTCTCTGTGCCCTGTGCATTTGAGTTTCCTGCTTCCACTGGAAGGCATCGAGTTCCCTCGGGAGAAGTTATGATGTCTTTGTTAAAAGAACGTAGCTAATGCTGATGGAAGATTCTCAGGCACAGGGACAGGACCTTCCGAGCCCCCCGGGAATAAGGACCAGTCGTGCCTCTGGGTCCTGGAACCAGGCATCTAGAAGGAAGGTGCAAGCCCTGATTCTGAGAGGTCAGCCTGGAGCCCGTGTCCCCGCAGTAGCACCTGGGGCAGGCGGGATGTGTACCGTGGACGGGACAAGCCAGGAGTGGCCCCTTCTCTGGAGACAGTGCTACTGAGCTCTGACTCTCCGTGTCAGAGTACGTGAGGTCACTGTGTCTAAACCCGAGAATGAGGAAGCCGACACAGGCTCACACACGCATCCCAGGAACGACCTGGCGCTCAGACCCTCCCCTGGGGACACGCCAGTCACGGGGGTCAACACCACGCGAGGTACTGAAACAGCCTTTGGGCACGAGGACTGGATCCACAGGTGATGGAAGAGACCAAGAAAGTCAGGGGGGGCTCGGCCAGGTGGCCTCTGCCACGCGTAGAGGGACGTGCTGGTGCCCCCGGGCCCTGGATCACTCAGCAGAAGATGAAGCTGTTGAAGCTTCCTCCTTCTGCCCTCCGGGATCCCACGGGGACTTCCAAGGGATGGAGGAGCCCAGGTGGACGCCAGGCAGCACAGGGGCCTGGGAGAGAGCGTCCAAGGTGTCCATCTCCCCGAGTTGGAGCCGAGCCCAGGGAGGACGAGAGAGAGCAGGCCTGGTTTACATGGACCTCGGCTAACATCACTGCCCCAGATTACATCATGACAGATCCGTGTGGCGGGGAACACCCCTGTGGAGGCACGGGGGGCAGGCAGAAGGCACAGCTGGGGGAGGCCGGCAGGAGCTGGCAAAGCGTGTCCCCCCCCCCCCCCCCCCCCCCCCCGGCCCACTAAGGAACCGCGGCTCCTCCCCGCCCCGCGCTCTCCCACGGAGCCTGAAACAGTAGACGGAGCGTGGTTGGCGGTTTAATTACGGCGTGTCGTTGGCGGTCATCCTCCTCCCCGGGTCCTGAGGGCCACGAAGCCTGCTGGTTCTCCATGTCATTGGTTGTGGTTGCAGTCCTCCGGGAGCCGTGATGGATTGGTTTTGTGGCCTCGGCTACGGGTGCCTCTCTGTAAATAAAGGTCTGGGATAATTGCCTATGGCAGAGCGGGATGTGGGGCTGGGGTTCGCTCCAGCCCATCTTATTACCCACCGCTGCCCGGCACGCGTCCCGTCTCCTGCTCGGGCTCGTCTCCGGGCTCTTCCTTCTAAACCCACCACGCTCCTGGGTCGCCCACTCCCTCAGCTAGGGAGACCCTCCCCCCGCCCCCCTCCGCCTTTTCTCTATGGGAGTCTTATTCTTCAAGGCTCCGTCAAGGTCTCCATCCTCCCCGGAACCTTCTCCAGGGACCACTCCATGCGACAGTCACCCTCACCCTTAACAAGGTAGTTATCACTCCTCAGTGGCTGATGCATAAAAGGATTAGCCCCGGACACAGAGGAGTGCAAGCGGCACGGACCACAGCCCCTTCCTCTCATGCATTTATAATCCATTTGATAAAACGACTCATTCATTCATCCGGGAGCACCGATTGAAGGCACAGGCACAGCCCGAGGGGCTAATCATCAGTATCCACAAATGTGCATGTACAGATGTCAAAAACCCAGCGCTGGCATGAAGAGAAATGCTGGCCAAGAGTTAGATCGTTATCCAAGAGCATAATACAGTTATTTAAAAAAGAAGAGGACTGGGTCGGAACCCAGCCCTAGGACCACTCAGAACTCTGTGGCCACGGGGGAGGCTGCCCACACTGGGGTAGGCTGTGTCTCCTCTGTGTGCCTGGCCTGGCTGTACCGTCTGCCTCTGGGCCCCCATCAGCCACAGGGATTTGTCATTTGCTCAGGGAGGGCCATCTTGAAAGTCTCCCTCCAAGAAGAGGTGGTCTCTTCGACTTCTCAGGAGACCTCCAGACCTAGCCAAGGCGTCCTCTCCACTTGTCCGAGCCTCGGGTTCCTCACTGCTGTGCTTTGGACGTGAGGTGTCCCCCCGTATCTCGTGTGTGAGACGATGCAAGAAGGTTTATAGGTGAAATGACTGGGGTAGAGGAACCTTAGCCTCATCAGCGCATTTATCCCCTGATATGGATTAACCGTGTGGTGACGTAGGCAGGTGGGGGGTGGCTGAAGGAGGTGGTCACTGCGGCTGCGCCTTTGGGGTATCTATTTTCTTCCTGGTGAGCCGAGCTCTCTCTGCTTCCTGGTGCCCTGTCCTGAGCTGCTACCCTCCTCCACGCCCTTCCGCCAGGATGTTCTGACTCAGCCAAACGATGACCCAGAGCAAGACCGTCAGCCTCCTGTGGACGGAGACCTCGGAAACCCTGAGACCCCATAAACTCTTCCTCTTCCCAAAGATCTCAGGGTCTGTTGGCCACAGAAGTAAAAAAGCTGACCCAAATACTTAAAGTCTTTCCTACTTTGAAAGCTGTTTAGGAAGATTGCACGAGACCATATGAGAGGTTGAGCAAGCGATCTTTCACGGTGAGGAAAAAAACACAAATGAAATCGAAAAGAAAAAGACCAACAGATCTCGGTGTGTGTTGTTGGGGAGGACCCAAAGGAAGACTCAGGAAAGTCATGCAACCAACTTCCCGGGGTGCGGGAAGAGGGTGGCGTGAGTCAGCTTTGCTGGAAACCAAAGCCGCCCCAGGTCTTTCGAGCAGAGAGTTGGATACAGGGATCAGAAGATGCCCCAGTGAGCGGAAGGGCTGGGAGCAGGAGTCGGGTGCAACTTGGCTACAGGTTCCAGGCATTGCCAAGGACGTGGTCTAGGAAGCCTGGGTAACCTGCACCCCTGCGGCCCCCACAACGGCCCCTCATGCCCACGGCTGCGGGGCCCAGACTCAGAGCGTTCAGCACAGAGGTAAGCACCCAGCACCGTAACCGTGGGGGGCCGTGAAGACGGGGTGCTGTGGCATTAGGCTCCTCTCGTGAGGTCACAGGGAACCTGGAGCCCACCCACTGCAAGGTGCCCAGGGCGGTGGGCAGGGCGCACCTCCAGCTGCTGGGAGGTTGGCACGCTGCCCTCCCCTTCTTCTTCGAGCTCACCCAGAGTCCCTCATGCCTTGCAAGTCACCCCAATGCCCTCAGGGGCACCACCGGCAGAGCCAGTGAATGGTGACAGGGACAGAGGAATGGGACTGTCCGTCCTGGCTGGCGGGTGGGACAGGAGTCCCCAGTCCCAGGCCAGGTTGAGAGCTCAGGCTGGAGAGGCAGAGGGACCTGGTGAAGCCCGAGCGCCAGTGGGTTCCACCTCGTTGACTTGAAGCAACTGATTTGGAAACTCCTCCAAGTTCCGTGAGCCCGCTGTGAAGTGGGGGTTCCGGTGACAGTAGCAGCCACTGGGTGGTGGTGGTGAGAAGTCCTGTCTGGGCAAGCCTGGCGGGGACGCGTCTACCTAGGAGCCGGAGCACCTGGCACACAGCACAGCTCTCCGTGTGGCAACGGAGAGGAGAGTTCTTGGAGAATGCCCAGCCCTGCCGCGCACGGGGCGATAGAGGGTGCACAGCACTGACCAAGCCCCACAGGAACCCCGAACAGGCCCAGCTCCCCACAGGCACAAGACGGCCGAGCAGCAGGCGAGGAGAGAGCGAGCGATCAGAAGCCCCAGCCCCCTCTTTCCCGTCGTCGGCAGTTAGGACCAACCTCTCGGGAGCATTTCTCGGATGGTGTGGCCGCTAAATCAGCGGCGCTGCAGTAATTGAAACAGAAAATCACGACGGACAGAGCAGCCTCGCAGCACCATGAGCAACGGTGGTTTTTCGTGGCAAACCAGGGAGCTAATCAGCCTCTTTATGTGTGCATGGCACCGTCAGGAATACGTCTTCACCGGTACTTCAGAAGGGAGCGGACCCTTCCCACGCCTGCCTCCCGCCAGGTGATATGTGGGCCTGCTGGTCCGGGGCGCCAACGAGGGATCAAGTTTCCCTGGCACCTGACGCTGCTCAGCTCCCGTGACTCATGGGAGCGTGTCCCCCACTCCTCCCGGCCTCCCTTCCTTCCTCCTCCCCTCTTTCCTCTCTCTGCCAACACCGAGCTCGCGTTTGCACAGGGGAAAACCAACGGTATCAATGATCCCGCAGACCTATATGAAAGACGGCAGTGACCGCTCCACAGAGGCAAAGGGAGCTCTCCAGGAAAAAGAAGTGGCATCCCGAGAGGCAGTGAGCACATCTAGGAGTCAGAGGAGAGTCCTGGAGACCAACGGCAGGTGCAAAGGCCCTGAGCACACGCCACGAACCCGGAGAACCCCGGGCCGCCTCCTCTCCTGGTGTTCACGGGGAGCCAGGCTGGAGGAGTGGGGGGGTGGCGAGGGACGGGCACAATGTCCAAGCCATGGGAGGTTCCCCTGTGCACTTCTGCTGCACGGATCGTAAAGCCTGGATCTGCTCTCGTTACTCCTTATCCCTAATTTTCAGTTGCCCTCGAGGGTAGCTGTCAAGGGGGAGCCACTGTGGAAACGTAGGGGATGCTTTTGGTTTCCACGGTGACGAGAAGTGCTGGTGGCATAGGCGTGGGGTCCCAGGGTGTCAGACACCCTGTCATCTGGGGGACTGGCCCACAGGATGGACCCTCCCGCACCTCACATGGGATCATTAGATTGCGTGTAGGCAAAATTCTGAGTTTTCTGAGCTGTCTCGGGGGCAGTGCTGGGGATCCAACCCAGGGCTTGCGCGCGAGGTAAGGCGAGCACTCTGCGGCTGAGCGGCTGTGTGTTTAATATATGTCTGTCAGTCTGTTGACGCGCCCTTCAAAGAAAGCACGGAGCCTCATTCCCCCCGCTGGAGTGTGGCCCAGACTCAGGGACCCTCTCCGAAGAATGGTGCTGGCTCAATTTTGGGTCTGAGCGAGGAGGACGGTTGTTCTGTCTCTCCCCGTCTCTTGGATGGCTAGCTCTGGGGCAAGGCAGCAGCCATGTTGAGAGCACGCTCAAGCAGCCCTGAGGAGGAGTCTCCACAGAGAAGAACTGGGGCCTGCAGCCAACAGCCGGCACCCACTTCCCAGTTGGGTGGGTGCCACAGAGTTTGGATCTTCAAAGTCCCCCACAGGCCAATGTGTGGAAAGCTCGGTCACCAGCCTGTGGCACGGTTGGGAAGCTGAGCCTAGTGGAAGACAGTTGGTCAATGCCATGCCCTTGAAGGGACATTGGGACCCTGGTTTCTTCTTCTCTTTCATTTCTCCACCACCACGATGAGCTGCCTCACCCCAGCCCCAAAGCAACCAGCGAATCCGAGGGATAGAAATCTATGAAACCAGGAGCCAAATAACCTTTCTTCCTTTCAGCTGATTTTCTCTGGCGTTATGTTACAGCAATGAAAAGCCGACCAAGGCAGGAAGTGGATCGTGAAGGCCCTGCCTCACTTCAGGTGCTCAGGACCTCAGCTTTTGGACATTCCATCAGGGACCCCATGAGGCACAGAGCAGACACAAGCTGTCTCTCTGTGCCCTGTCAGAATTCTTCACCTACATACAACTACAGCATGTTTTTTCTGCAGTTTTAATAGGTATCAAACTTTCTAGAAAAGCAACCACTATGTAAATCAAGGGATTAATGTACTTTTTCTCTATAGGAAAGCTGTTCTCCACTTGAAAAGTAAGATTGACAGTGGCCAGGCTTCTCAGGGCACCTTGGACACCCAAACAACACACCGATAACAGTCTAGACGTGACCTGCGGCCTCCAGGGCCATCCCATACAGATGTGCAGATTTGGCTGGAGCTTATCTGACATCTCTTATCTCTCAGTGTTTCCCCCTCTGAGTTGCAAGCACGTGGCTATTCCATCACGTCTCCTAACGAGCCCAGGCCTAGGCACATGATGTTACCAAGAGTGTTTCTCTGATTTCTCCTTTATACTAGAGTTGGGCCATCATGCTCTTTAAAACATTATATGAGTAGGTTAAGTTATAGTTTTAAGATAGATTTCGTTTCAGGGTGGTAAAGGGCACGAGAGCATATCTGTTAAGAAAAGCAAGGTGGAATTTCGGGACCATGGCTGGGAACATTTTCTTTAGCTGGGCACACTGGCCCACGCCTGTCATCCCAGCTGCTCAGGAGGCTGAGGCAGGAGGATCGTGAGTTCCAAGCCAGCCTCAGCAATGGCGAGGCCCTAAGCAACTCAGTGAGACCCTGTCTCTAAGTAAAATACAGAATAGGGCTGGGGAGGTGGCTCACTTCTAAGCTTCCCTGATTTCAATCCCTGGTACCCCCAACCCCCCCCAAAAAAAAAATAGATTATGCCTGGGGACGTTAAGATCAGTTGTTCCCTTAACCTTGAACCCTCGGTGACCTCGCAGTTCCATTCTGTGTCCATCTGAGCCCTCCTCTCCCCGTGGGACACGTCTTCTCGCTGGGCATCAGGGCCCACGTGTTTCTGGACCCTGGTCTCTCTCTCTTCCCTTTTTGTCTGGCCAACCCCACTCCTCCCGGCCTTGGATAGTCACTCAGCAAGACACAGCTGAGCTCAGCCACTAGCCAGAGCCTGGGCAGCCCCCAGGGCTCCAGCACGGAGGGACACGGAGGCCACACGGTGTCCCCCCGAGCGGCAGGCTGTCCAGGAAGCTGGCCGTGTGCGATTCAGCAAGAGTGATAAGGAGGTGCCCTCTAGACCCGAGGAGAACTGGCACTCAGGGGACTTGTGCCGGTGACAAACCTGCTCTGAGTCCTCTGCGCTTTAGTGCCGAGAGCAGAGTGCCCCCCCCCACACCTATCCTGGAGAGAGTGGCAGGTGGGCGGATGCCACCCTGTGCCCCACGCCTCTCCTCCCTCCAGCCAGAATCACGCCTTCACTTAAACGTGCTCCGTGGGCACGTGCCCGCTGCCTGACGGCCGTGACGCCCCTGCCCCCTCCAGGGCCATCGCGCTCAGGGCTCAGTGGTGCTCAGTCCTCTCTTGTCCATCAGGCTTTGAAAACACACACCCACGCACACACACACACCCACGAGCACACATGCACGCACACACGCACACCCACGAGCACACACACACACACACACGCACACACACACACACACACGCACGCACACACGCACACACACACACACGCACGCACACACGCACACATACACACACACACGCACACCCACGAGCACACACACACACGCACACACGCACACACACACGCACACACACACACGCACGCACACACGCACACATACACACACACGAGCACACACATGCACACACACACACATACACACACACACACCCACGAGCACACATACACACACACACACACATGAGCACACACACACACACATACATACACACACCCACGAGCACACACACGCACACACACACACACATATACACACACACCCACGAGCACACACACACACACGCACACACACACGCACACACACACGAGCGCACACACACACACACACCCACGAGCACACACACACACGCGCGCGCACACACACACACACACACACGAGTGCACACACACACACACACACACCCCCACGAGCACACACACACCCATGAGCACACACACACACGAGCACACACACACACACACACACACGAGCACACACACACGCACACATACACACACCCACGAGCACACACACACACACACACGAGCACACACACACACACACACACGAGCGCACACACACACACACACACACACGAGCACACACACACACACACGCACACACACACACACACACACCGCCGTAGGAAGCGCCTCTCTCCCACGTGCCCCACAGCGCACTCCTGGAGGCGGCCTGGGGATCCACGGCGGAGCTTGGCTCTGTGAGCAGATGGGTTTTCTAGAAGGTTCCACCTCCCCCACAGCAGTTCCTTCCAGAGCTGCCTGGAATGTGGAGGAGCCAGAGGATGGCGGCTTCTGGCCACTGGAGGGCACCCTGGAACCCCGAGAGCAGGAGGGAGCCCGTTTGTGGGGCCTTTTTACCGGAAACACAGCCCCCGTCAGAGGCCGGCAGAGGATCTGGAAAAGCTCTGGGGAGAGGGCGGGGGGGGGGGGACAAGCGGGTTCTCTAATGAGGGCTTGAAGGAAGGCAGGGCAGGGGGCAGCAGCGGCCAGGCAAACCAAAGGCCGCGGGTTTCCTGCGGGCGGGACACCGCTCCAGAGTCTGGATTTTTGCTTCCCGTTGCTCCAAAGAAAAAGGGGCTCCATTCGCCCAGTGTCCTCCGCTGGGGGCCACCTGCGCCCCCGAGAGACGTTTTCAACATCTGGAAACACGTATCCGATGGCCACATCTCAGGGGTGGGAGTAGGAGACGGCTCCCCCAAACCTTTCCCGGCCCCCAGCTAGGAATTACCTGGTCCAGATGCCGATGGGGAGAGGACCGAGTCAGCCCTGGGTGGAGTCAGGGAGGCTGGCCTCCGGTTCCTTCCGCGGCTCCTGGGGCGTGCTGAGCGGAGCTGTTCCCCAGGAGGGGTCTGCGTGGGCAGAGGCGGCCTGGTTTCCAGGGGAAACCTGTGACCCTGCTCCGTCCTGCTGCCCTCCGCCCCAGCGGCGGCCTGAGGGTCGTAACCCAGCCGTCCATTGGATAAGGAAGCCCTCTCGGGGGGCGTGAGGCAGGGGAGCAAGGAGGTCCCTGCACGTCTGCTCTCAGGTAAGGAACCAGGTGTGCACCCGGGGACCCCACGGGGAGTCCCTGGATGCAGCGCTGAGCGTGCACCCGTCCTCGGTCCCTGGCCGAGGGTCCCAGCCGCTCAGGTGGCCCTGCTGAGGCCCGAGGGGAGGCAGGCAGGACACAGGTGGCCTCTGCTCCGTCCCCTTCCCCCTGAGGAGGGCCAGGAGTCCCCTCCCCGCCCACGCACGCTCTGTGTGAGCACGGCAGGTCCCCTCGGGCTGAGTCGGGATGCCACCTGCTCCCTCAGTGCAGAGAACCTGCTGTGAGCCAGGGCCTGGTCCGAATTCCAGAGTCTGGTCTCTCAGGTGGCACCCTGTGGCCCTGGTGGGCAGCGAGCCCAACCCTGTCCTGAGGGCACCCGAGGAGGGTTCGCCCCCAGGCTGGTCAAACGGCAGCTGCAGGGCTCCTGGGCCACGGAGCCAAAGCAAGACTCTAGGTCAGCGCCATAAACCTGCGGGAGAGTCACCGGATTTCATGGGCCCACAATTCGGCCCCCAGGACCTCAGTACAGGCCACTCCGTGGGCCTGGGCAGGGGTTCTGCATGTCTCCAGCGGGGTGCCCCGGCTGCTCCTCTGAACCAGGCGGGGGGCCCGTGGCAGCCAGCACATCTGTAGAAACCTCCTGAGAAAGTGCCCAAGGACACCTCCGAGAGAAGCCGTCCAGGTCCCCAAGGCCTGCTAAGGGCCCCCTGTGACAATTTCTTTCGTCCGACACCAACTTCCGTACCTGACGCCTTTTCTTCAAGGACACTCCCCTGCCCCACTGATGCCTAAGAGCTCGGGGCCCATGCACTTGACTCTTCCCCACCTGGGAGCAGGCGAGGGGCCACACGCTTGCCCCCGGGAGCCTGGACTGGGCAGTTTCCTTCGTACTTCGGGGTGCTGGAACTGGGCTTCTGCTTCCGGACCCCTGACTTGAGGCAGCTTCCAAAGGCAGAGGGGAGAAGATGCAGGGTGGCCGCGGAGGTGACGTAGCAGCAGTGTGCAGCCCGGAACTCCAGCCGGTGAGTCATGCGGAGAAGGGTGCTTGTGGGCCAGGCCACCGTCACCCGCTCCGCCAGCGTTGGTTGAGCATCGACTACGCGTGGCGCACCCTTGTAGGCTGCGGGAGCTCGGCCGCGCGAGCGAGGGATTCCCCAGTGAAGCAGAGTGGTCAGCCGAGGTCACACCGCAGGGACACTGCACCGAGGAGGAAAGCTCTGACACAGAGTCTCAATCTCACTCAGTTGCAGTCGGGTCCTCATCTTTGCATCTTTTATTTTTTTTTTTCTTTAGCACCTTGAAGAATGGAGTTGGGAGCAATGTCCCCTCCTAAAAGGACTTGAAGACGTGATGAAAGCTCCGGCCGCCCAGGAGAGACGAGGAAGTGGGTTCTCAGTCCTAGTGAATCGGCCACCAAAGGTTTGTCACCAGGAGACGCCAGGAGAGAACGGCTCAGAGCGGGAGGGAGGGAGGGATTCCTGCTAGAAATGAAGGACGTCCACCCAGGGCAGGGGCGTCTGGGGCAGGCCCAGGAGGACGAGCCTGGGAGAGGGGACTTCTGCTGCCCCCCCCCGCCTTCTCCCCCCCACCAGGGTGGCCAAGCCTGAGAAGCACAGGGAGCGGAGGACCAGCTCCAGACTCCCGAGTGGCCATCAAGAGTGACCAGGAGAGCCTTTGAAGTGGCTGATGTCCCTTCAGAGAATCCCAGGGCGCTCCAGGGAGGGCTACCCAACTCTGCCTCTCTCAATGAGAGCCATTTGAAAACAGATGACGACGCAGGTGAGTCCCGTCCCAAGGCGGGGTCCCTGGGAGATGGCCACGTTCGTTCCATGAGGGAAGGACGAATAATGCCCCCTATGAGGTCGGAGCTCCCAGTTGGGACGGAGATGAGCAAGAGGGACACAGACACTTAGCACACAGCCCTCGGGCACAGGTGGCAGGTCCCAGGAAGCGGGCCGCTCCCAAGGAGGTGGGGCTGGCTGCGATCCCAGGGTCACGGGGCCACCCGGGCTGCGTCTTCAGAGTGACCGGACAAAGGCCAAGCACTCTGGGCCTCGTGGGACAGGGAACGGAGGGAGGGCGAATCAGTAGTTAATAAGGGCTGGTCAGCGCCGATGGTCAGTGGACGTCCAGAGCCCTCTGCATGCCAAGGGCCCAAGGTGGTCTTTGGTGGTGAACTCGGTCCTTCCTGGTGGGCAGCAGGGAGGAAGGTCACCTTTGGAAACGGATGTCCTGCTCTGAGCCCTCCTGTGTCTGTGCCCGGGGAAAAGCCTTCAGCTCCCGCCGTCCTCAGGCCAAGGTGGCCGCTCTGGGGTGGCTCATCCGGGCCTCCTGCGCGTCTGTCGGGGACTCCCGCCGGGCACCTTGGTGGGTCGTCACCCCCTGTGACCTAGCCATGTTAATAGAAGCTGTGCCAACACCAGGCGAGGACTCGGTCAACAAACGCCCGTCAGATGCTCGGCCCGGGGCTGGAACAGGGCACATGACGGACGCGGTTCTGTTGTCACCGTGCCTGGTACCGTCCTCGGTCTCCTCCGGCACTCCCCCCAGGGCTGCCTGGCCGCTGCTTTGGGCTGCGATCCCCCAATTCCTCCCAGTCTCCCCCTCTACAGGTGCTCTGGGCTGGCCGCCTCCTGCAGGGGTCGTGGCTCCTCCCGAGCAGCCCACGTCACCTCCGTGTCCCCAGAACCGCCCTCCCCTTTCCAGGCCCATCCAGCGTCAGGGTGCTGAGGTCACCTGTTTCACCCTGGCTCCTGCGTATCCACCGAGTGCCTGCACCCCACCCAGCCCTCTGTAGAGAGCGTCACCTGTCCCCACCACGCGGTCACTCTCGTGGTCACTCCCACTCCCTCGTGTCCCTCTCTGCCCTGGCGTGGTCAGCAGAGTTCCCCCTGAGCCTGTTGGACCGGGGGCAGTGGGAGTCCTCTGTCCAGCTGCCTCTGAGATGTCACCCCTCGCAGCCCTCATGCCACAGTCCATACAAGAGGCTGCTTCCTTTTGGCAACTGACCCCGAACATGCAGCACGGGGGGACGGAAGAGTTGGCGGGACGAGGGCCCACCCCAGCTCAGTCTGCATAAACAGACCTTACCAAAACCATCCTGGCTACTTCCTCACGACTGTCATCCCTTGACCCCAAAACGATCTTGGCTAAAAGGGTACGAGAACGGCAAGCCAAAGTGCTTCTTGGATTTTCACTCCTCTCCGGTGGACTCCGTGGCGCGTGATATCTAATTCACAACCAGGGACCTTTTCCATTGTCAGTCTTCTTAGTTTAATTCACACCCCCCTGTTACGGAACCTGAAAGCTTAAGGAAGAATGTGTCCTCCACAGTGCCAGGTCCCTGCCGGCATCTCAGTACAGGTGGGGGCCCGGGCAGCGAGGCATTTGGGGGTTAGGGTTAGTTCCCATCATGTGGCTTCAGTTGGGGCAGGAGGGTGGGAATAATGGGCTGGGGAGGGTGTGGGCTGGGGCTGGTGGCACACCAGGTCCCCTGGCCTTAATAAGCCCCTGGGGGACCATGTCTGTCTGGGACCTGGCGTCTCGTTGTCCTCCATGGTGGACCCCGTTGCCAACCTGAAGGTTCAACACAACGTTTCCCTCGAGGCCGCAAAGGCACCACCAAGGCGTGCAGCAGGTGCTCACAGACGGCATTCGCTTCTGAAGGTGCAGAATAGGTGCATGTGGGGCGTCTGTGTCTGCTGGCCGGGGGCTCAGCCCCGGGGGCTCCTGGCCAGGACGCTGGCTGGCTGGGAGCACACCATGGCACCAGGCCTTCTGGAGGCAGGCGGGGGACAGATGGGCAGGGGCCGGGCCTCCACGCCTCCTCTGTCCTCAGTTAATTCATCTTCTCCTCACAACAAACCGAGGGGCGGGAGGAGACCGGGGTCTTCCTGTCGTGAAACAAAGCCCAACAAGGAGGGCCAGGCGCCCCAGCCCCAGAGCCAGGTCCCAGGGCACACGTTCCGCAGGTACCTCCCGCTGCGCGTGCCCTGCCGGGCGGGAGGCTCTGCCCCGTTCCTCTGCAGCCTGGACACGGCCGCGCGTCCGTCCATTACCCTACGATGTTGGTCAGGTTTGGCTCATGCACCACTCGGGGGCGGGATGGGGGGAGGCAAGAGAGAAAGGGGTCGGGGGTCTGCCGGCTCCTGGCTCTTTGCCAGCTCCTGAGGCTGGGCCCTGGCCCAGGGGGAGGAGCAGGCCGACGGGTGCCCACTCCATGCAGCCGCCTGCTCTGGGTACTGGGGATCGCTGTCCCCTCCCATCCCCTCACATCCTATGGAGGTGAGGGCTCAGCTGGTGCCCGCCCGGGTCTGTCCCTTCCTGCTGCCTTACCCCCCAGCTCTGCGAAGTCCTGGGCCACATGGCCACCAGGCCCTCCCTGAGTGAGCCACCTGTCCCCCGCAGCGCCCGGGCCCTGGTATCTTCCCCCTGGGGGCCAGGCCTGCTGGGGAAGCCCACTAGCCCCACCCCAGGCCCCTCGGTCAGTCCTTGGGCTCTGACTTCGCCCCGAGGCCATGCTCCCCCCAGGGCGGTGGCCAGAACCCTGCTGTGGGAGTGACAACCAACAGGTCTTTGGCTCCAGCTGGGCAGGAGGCCCTGAGTTGGACGCCACCGCTGGCACCAGGAAACATTCTTTCATGCAGGACACACGTCCACAGCAGGCACAGAAGTGCGTCTTCCCCACGTCTGAAGGACCGAACGCACGGAGGGCCGGTGTGTTGGTCGGGATTCTCCAGAGAGAACTGGTATGGCGGAGAGGCGGAGGCCGGCTGGAGGCCCAGGGAGGCTGGAGGCCCGAGAGGCTCAGTGCGGGTCTGAAGGCCTCAGAACTGGGGGGCGCTGCTGCCTGGCCTGCCTTCCTCCTTTTCGTTCCAGCCAGGACCCCAGACAACGAGGGTGGGTGTCCCCTCAGTCCACACGCTCCACGCCAACCTCCTCTGGCAATGTCCTCAAACGTGCAGGCACACCTGGGCAGCCCAGTCATCTGACTCGAACCCAGACCGCCGTGTTTCCCTGGCAGTGAGGGCAGGGTGGACTTGGGGCCTGCGGAAGCCCAGGGAGTAAACAGCCTTCCCACCTCTCAGTGTCCTTGAATCCGGGCAAGTGCACACCCCCAGTC